>NC_133128.1:113336326-114007755 GCF_048418815.1 Hemitrygon akajei
CAGCTTGAAATTTGATAGGGAGAAAGTAAAGTCTGACATAGCAGTAGTTCAATAGAGTAAAGGGAATTACAGTGGCTTGAGAGAGGAGTTGGTTGAAGTAAATTGGAAGGAGATGCTGGCAAGGATGACAGCAGAGCAGCAATGGTGTGAGTTTCTGAGAAAAATAAGGAAGACGCAAGATAGATGTATTCCAAAAATGAGGGAATACTCCAATGGCAAAATCATACAACCATAGCTGACAAGGGAAGTCAAAGCTAACATAAAAGCAAAAGAGAGGGAATACAACAAAGCAAAAATTAGCCGGAAGACAAAGGATTGGGAAGCTTTTAAAACCTGACAGAGTGCAACTAAAAGAATCATTAGGAGGGAAAAGATGAAATATGAAAGCAAGCTAGCAACAATATCAAAGTGGATAGTAAAAGCTTTTTCAAGTATTTAAAAAATAAAAGAGAGACGAGAGTGGATATAGGACCATTAGAAAATGAGGCCAGAAAAACAATAATGAGGACCAAAGAGACAACAGATGAACTAAATGAGAATTTTGCATCAGTCTTCAATGTGGAAGAGAATAGCAGTGTGCCAGATGTTGAAGGGTGTGAGGGAAGAGAAGTGAATACAGTTACTATTACAAGGGAGAAGGTGCTCAAAAAGCTGATAGGACCAGATGAACTGCACCCCAGGGTTCTGAAAAAGGTAGTGGTAGAGATTGTGGAGACTTTAGCAATGATCTTTCAAGAATCATTGGACTCTGTCAAGGTGCCAGAGGACTGGAAAATTGCAAATGTCACTCCACTCTTTAAGAAAAGAGGAAGGCAGCAGAAAGGAAATTATAGATCGGTTGAAGATGTTGGAGTCAATTGTTAAGGATGAGGTTATGGAATACTTTGTGATTCAGGACACGATAGGACAAAGTCAGCATGGTTTCCTTAAGGAAAATCTTGCCTAACAAACTTTTTGGAATTATTTGAGGAGATTTCACATAGGATAGACAAAGAGGATGCAGTGGATGTTGTATATTTGGACTTCCAGAAGGCCTTTGACAAGGTGCCACACATGAGACTGCTTACCAAGTTAAGAGTACATGTTATTACCGGAAAGTTACTAGCATGGTTAGAGCATTGGCTGATTGGTAGGAGGCAGCAAGTGGGAATAAAAGGATTCTTTTCTGGTTGGCTTCCAGTGACCAGTGGTGTTCCACAGAGGTCTGTGTTGGGACCGCTTCTTCTTATGCTGTATATCAAGGATTTAGATGAAATAGATGGTTTTGTTGCCAAGTTTGCAGAAGATTGGTGGAGGGGCAGGTAGTGTTGAGGAAACAGGTAGGCTGCAGAAGGACTTTTTCAGATTAGGAGAAAGGGCAAGACAGTGGCAAATGAAATACAATGTTGGAAAATACACGGCATGCACTTAGGTAGTAGAAATCAATGTGCAAACTATTTTCTAAATGGGGAGAAGATCCAAAAATCTGAGATGCAAAGGGACTTGGGAGTCCTTGTGCTGAAAACCCTAAAGGTTAACTTGAAGATTGAGTCAGTGGTGGGGAAGGCAAATGCAATGTTAACAGTCATATCAAGAGGTCTAGAATACAAGAACAGGGATGTGGTGCTGAGGCTTGATAAGGCATTGATGTGGCCTCACCTTGAATATTGTGAAGAGTTTGGGGCTCCTCAGCTAAGAAAAGATGTGCTGATATTGGAAAGGGTCCAGAGGAGGTTCACAAGGGTGATTCTGGGAATGAAAGGGTTATCATACAAAGAACATTTGATGGCTCTGGGTCTGTACCCGCTGGAATTTAGAACGTTGAGGGGGACCTCATTGAAACTTTCTGAAGGTTGAAAGGCCTAGACAGAGTAGATGTGGAAAGGATGTCTCCCACGGTGGGAGGGTCTGAGACAAGAGGGCACAGCCTCAGGATAGAGGGGCATCCGTTTAAACAGGGATGCATAGAAATTTCTTCAGCCAGAGGGTGGCGAACTTGTGGAATTTATTACCACAGGCAGCTGTGGAGGCCAGGTTGTTGGGTGTATTTAAAGCAGAGCTTCATAGGTTCTTGATTGAACACAGCATCAAAGGTTGTGAAGAGAAGGCCGGGGAGTGGGGCTGAGGAGGGGAAAAAAGGATCAGCTATGATTGAATGGTGGAACAGACTCAATGGGCCAAATGGCCTAATTCTGTTCCTTTGTTGTATGGTCTCTGGCTAAAGAAATTCCTCTTCATCACTGTTCTAAAGGAATGTAATCTAAGGCTGTGCCTTCTGATCCTAAACTCCCCCACAAGAGGAAACATTCATCTCAATTTACAAGTCTCCTATAGAAAAGGCCTTATGGTTTGATTTTACTGCACTATGAATCTATATTCCCATATCCCTTTGTTCTACAACACTCCTCGGTGCCCTATCATTCACTGCATAAGACTTACTCTGGTTGGTCCGCCCAAAGTGCAAAACCTTGCACGTGTCTGCATTAAATTCCATCTGCCATTTATCAGCCCAATTTTCCAGCTGGTCCAGATCCTGCTGCAAGCCATGATAGTCTTCCTTGCTGTCCACTACACCCCCAGTCTTGGTGTCATCCTCAAATATGCTGATCCAGTGAACCACATTATCAGTTAGATCGCTGATCTAGATGACAAACAACAACGGACCCAGCACTGATCCCTGCGGCACACCACTAGTCACAGGCCTCCAATCAGAGAGGTAACCACCTACTACCACTCTCTGGCTTCTCCAACAAAGCCAATGTCTAATCCAGTTTACTACCTCATCTTCAACGCCGAGTGACTAAAACTTCTTGACCAGCCTCCCATGTGAGAGCTGGTCAAATGTCTTGCTGAAGTCCATGTAAAGTCTAAAGTTTGAAGTGGAAAAATGAATTTTGATTCCATCTTCACGAGGGAATAAAGAGCCACATAATTTAGCCACGTTTAATTAAACTCCATTATAATTACACAGTGTTTGCTTTTGATTGATATATTCCATCTATGCTACATTCATATCCTTTTTGTTGTGTATCTAATTTTATGATATCTGCTTTCTCTCCATCTGCAGCACTGCCTATGCACACAGTTTACCAAACAAATAATGGTTCCTGTGAATCTATCTGGTGGTGAGTTCAGAGAGGAGACCAAGATTCAGTCCATCGTTTGGTGAAAGCCTCTCCAGCCAGCTCAGGAGTGTGCACTTAACAAACTAGTAGGCAACGTCTTGTTAAAGGTGCATTGTACAAGTTCAAGTTTATTGTCATTTAATCATACACGTGTATACAGCTAAATGAAACATTGTTCTGCTGGGGCCAAGGTGCAAAATGCAGTGCATATAGTCACACACAGCACATATAGTTACAATCCAGCACATACAGGCACCAAATAGTATTAGCACATGTCCCTGACTGACATGGTCTGAAGATTGACAGTGTGAGGTGCATGTTTATGTAAGACAGTATAATGCTAATGGCAGTATTATAATAAAACAAGCAGTACAAAGTTCAAAGTAAATTTATTACCTAAGTACATATCCGTTACCATATACAGCCCCAAGATTCAATTTCTTTCAGGCAATCACAGTTAATGCAAGAAGCTCAATAGAATCAGTAAAGGTCCACACCCAACAGGGTGGACAACACCAATATGCAATATAAAACGACAAACTGTGCAACTACAAAAAAAGAGAAAATAATAATAATAATAATAAATAATAAATAAACAAACAAACAATGAATGTAGAGAACACGAGATGAAGAATCCTTGAAAGTGAGTCCATAGGTTGTGGGAACAGTTCAGTGATGGGGTGAGTGAAGGTATCCTCTCTGATTCAAGAGCCCGGTGGTTGAGGGGTAATACTGCTTCTGAACCTACTGGTGTGAGTCCTGAGGCTCCTGTGCTTCTTCCTGATGGCAGCAGTGAGAAGAGAGCATGTGCTGTATGGTGAGGGCCCACCATCCGGGCCATGCTCTAGTATAAATATCAGGCCATCTTAACTGAACATAGAACAGAACAGCATGGTATGGGATTTTCAGTCCATGATGTTATGCCAACCTATATAAACCTACTCCATGATCAGGCTAGCTCTTCCCTCCTACACAGACCATAACCCTCCAATTTTGTTACATTCATGTGCCCATCTAAAAGCATTTTAAATGTCCCTGTTGTATTAGCCTCTTGGAGCGATGGAGGATGCGAGGTAACCTGATAGAGGTGTACAAGATGATGAGATCATGTGGATAGTCAGAGGCTTTTTCCCAGGGCTGAAATGGTTGCCACAAGAGGGCATAGGTTTAAGGTGCTGAGGTGTAGGTACAGAGGAGATGTCAGGGGTAAGTTTTTTACTCAGAGAGTGGTGAGTGTGTTGAATGAGCTGCCGGCAATGGTGGTGGAGGTGGATACGTTAGGGTCTTTTAAGAGATTTCTGGATAGGTACATGGAGCTTAGAAAATTAGAGGGCTATAGGTAAGCCTAGTAATTTCTGAGGTAGGGACATGTTCGGCACAATTTTGTGGGCTGAAGGGTCTGTATTGTGCTGTAGGTTTTCTATGTTTCTATTCCCCCCCACTCCCAGAAGGGCATTCCATGCACCCACCACTCTGTAAAACTTCTGAACTTTCTGAACCTCTGGACTTTCCTCCACTCACCTTTAATGGATATCTTCTGGTATTGGCCACTGCTTCCCTTAGAAAAGGGCACTGGTTGTCCACTGTAGCTATGCCTTTCTAAATCTTGCACAACTCTGTCAAGTCCCCTTCCAACCTCCATTGCTCCAAAGAGAAAAGCCCTAGGTCATTCAACCTTTCCTATAAGACATGCTCTCAAATCCAGGGAGCATTCTGGTAAGTCTCCTCTGCATCCTCACTAAAGCTTCCTATAATGAGGCGAACATAACTGAACACAATGCTCCAAGTTTAACCAAAATTCCATAGAGCCTCAACATTATTTGCCATCTCTTGCACTAAATCCCCAACTAACAAAGCTTAACACAGCTCATACCTTCTTAAACACCCCAGAAACTTCACAGCAACTTTGAGAGATCTATAGGTGTGGACCTCAGGATCCCTCTGTTCCTTCGCACTGCTAAGGATCTTGCCATTAACCTTGTGCTCTGATTTTCCGAAGTGTATCACTTCGCACGTATCTACTGAAATCCATTTCCTACTTCCATAAGAACGGGAGACACAGGAGCAGAATAAGGCCATTCAGTCCATTGAGTCTGCTCCATGGCTGATTTACTTTCTCTCGCATCTTCTTGCCATCTCCCCATAATCTTTGAGGTCTTTACTAAACAAGAACTTATCAACCTTCACTTTTAATAGCCTCCATAGCAGTCTATGGCAATGAATTCCACAGATACACTGCACTCTGGCTAAATAAATAACTTCAGCCCTCCAGTCCAGGTACTATCTTTGTAAGTCATTTTTGCAGCCTTTCCAGTTTAATAACATCCGTCCTATAGCTTGGCAACCACAATTGTATGCAGTACCCTAAACCAACACTTTGTACAGCTGTACAAAGTAAACTTATTATCAAAGTACTCAATATCCTGACTCATGAAGGCTAGCGTGTCATATTTACTATCCTGTCTACTTGTGTCTACATGCTATTATAAGTATAATTTCTTCCTTTTTCTTCTACTTCAATCCAGTAAATTGCTGACAAATGACAATTCCGTAAAGCAATATTGCTAAATCAGTAAACTGCTTTATTAAGTTGGTGGAGTTTTAGATAGTGTAGAAGGTTTTTGAGGTTACAACGGAACATTTATAGGATGCAGAGTTCAGCTGAGAAGTGACATATGGAGTTCAGCCTGGAAAAATAAGGAGTGATACACTTTGAAAGGTTGAAGTTGACAGCCAAGTACAAGCTTAATGGCAGAAGTCGTAGCAGTGTGGAGGAACAGAAGGTGTCCAAAGTTGTTGTGCAAGTTGATAGGGTGGTTAATAAGGCACATGGTGTGGTGACCTTCATTGGTCAGGGAACTGAGACCAAGAACTGTGAGGTAATGTTGTAGTTCCATAAGACTCTGGTTAGACAACACTTGGAGTATTGTGTTCAGTTCTTGTCGCCTCATTATAGGAGGGATGTGGAAGCTTTAGAGAGGGTGCAGAGGATATTGACCAGGACACTGCCTGGATTAGAGTGTGTCTTATGAGGATAGGTTGAGTAAGTCAGGGCTTTTCTCTTTGGAGTGAAGGAGGATGAGCGGTGACTTGATAGAGGTGTAAAGATGATAAGAGTCAGAGACAGTGGCCAGATAGCTCCTTTTTTTCCCCAGACTGGCAATGGCTAATACAAGAGGACAGACCTTTAAGGTGATTTGAGGAAAGTATGGGGAATGTCAGAAGTAGTTTTTTTTTAACACAGTGTGTGGTGGAACAACCTAGCAGGGGTGGTGGTGGAGGTTAATACATTTTGGACATTTACAAAACTTTTACATAGACACCTGGATCATAGAAAACTGGAGGACTGTGTAGGAGGGAAGGATTATGTTGATCTTAGAGTATGTTAAAAGGTCAGCACAAGTGTAGGGTAATGTAATGGGTGCCAAATGACATTATTCATAATAGAAACTATTCAATGTAAACAGCATCAATGTATTGTTATGTTCACTTGTGTCAGACGTAAAGATGTCAGTGTAAAGTGAATGCTTTTAGTTTGTAAGTATAGGACTGCAGCTTTTGTTCAGCACATAAGATGATTCTCAAATGTTTTATTCACAAAATCCCACATTGGTGACCCCATTGCTGTTGGACAATTCCAGAATTACTTAATGGCTTGTTGAACAATGCAGTCACTTTGAAGCTGCTGGAGTTTTGGGAGCAGCACACTCGTTTGTGGTTGCACAGTCGGACGCCTAATTCACACTGTGAGAGTCACCATGGACAATATCCAATCACCTTAAAATTATGCCTCATTGTAATAGCAATCTCTGCCCTGAGAAAACCCTCTGGCTATCCATTCTATCTATACTTCTTATCTTGTACACCTCTATCAAGTCACTTCTCATCATCCTTCACTCCTAAGAAAAAAGCCCTAGTTCACTCAACCTATCCTCACAAGACATGCTCTCTAGTCCAGGCAGCGTTCTGTTAAATCTCCTCTGTACCCTCTCTAAAGCCTCCACATCCTTCCTATAATGAAATGACTAGAACTGGACATAATACTCCAAGTGTGGTCTAACCATGGTTTTATAGTGTTAGTGTTTTATATTACCTCATTGTTCTTGAACACAATTCCCCTGTTGTGTATTTAATATTTCAGCAATATTTGAGTAAAACTATAAGTACATTTGTTTTTTACATAATTCATTACAGGTTATAAGTAAAAGTACGTGAAAGGCCACATTATTACGCTACCGCGTCATATGTGAGCGCCTCGCTATGGTAAAACTAAACGGGCACGAGATATCCTCAGGGCTCCCGTGTTTTTTTCTTTCAATTAGTTTTTATGTTTTGGAGTTACAAAACATAACAGTGATCACGAGTAAGTCTCAAAACAAACCTGAGATGACAACCTACCTGTTGAAGAGCAGCACTTTTTTTCTTTGGAAGGGGAGAAGAAAGTCAAGTTTAAGCTGTGTGCATACATCTATTGATGCTTCTGGACACATCATCAGTGATGTTCCTGGAATCATCGGGTGTTTCGGGTCTTTCAACATCATACACCCTTCTCCAGGTGACCCAGCCGGGGCTGATCAGACCCCAGCTTGTGTCCAGATGGCTAGCTACACATGACTCCATGGCTCCCCTCTTTTGAGCCACAGCCAACATGAGGCCCTCTCTGCCACATCGGTGGTACTGCAGATGGCTCTCCTCTTCCTCTCTCCCTCGATGCCCAAATTGCTGAAGGCTCTGGCAAATCCTCTACAACCAACTTCCACTGGGAGACACCTCACTCTCCATCCAGCCTGCTGGCAGTTGCTAACAAGTCCTGTGTACTTGGAGAGCTTCCTTTCAAAGGCCTCTTCCAAGTGATCTTCCCATGGGACTGTCAGCTCCAGAATCACCACCTGCTTCATAGACTCAGACACAAGGACAATGTCTGGTCGCAGGGTGGTGGCTGCGATATGGTCAGAGAACCTCAGCTGCCGTTTGAGGTCCACCAACAGCTGCCAGTCCCTTGCAGAGGTCAGGATACCTGCAGATGTTCTTTTGGTGGGTATTGGCTGTTCCCCAGCTCTGACAAAGGCAATGGTCTGCTTGGAGGGTCAGGACCACTTCGCCCACTCCACTCCTGTGCTGATGGCTTCAGCGATGGTCGTCAGGACCTGATCATGCCTCCATCAGTACCGTCCCTCACCAAGCGCCCTTGTGCAGCCGCTGAGGATGTGCTCCAGGGTTCCTCGCTTGGAGCACAGTGGGCATGCTGATGACTCTGCTTTGCCCCATGTGTGCAGGTTTGATGGGCTTGGAAGCACATCATACACTGCCTGGATGAGCAATTGGATGCGGTGTGGCTCGGCTTTCCAAAGCTCAGCCCAGGTCATTGTCCTCTCCACCACATTCTCCCATCTTCTCCAAGCTCCCTGTTGCTTCATTCCCTCCACCTTGCAGGTTCTCCTCTCCTCCACTGCTGCTCTCACCTCCTCCTGAACTAGATGGCGCCTTTCCTTCCCTCTGATGGTGTCCATTTTTTAAAAAGTGTAGCATGTTTTAGAAACATAGGAAACCTACAGCACAGTACAGGCCTGCGGCCCACAATGCTGTGCTGACCATGTACTTACTTTAGAAATCACCTAGGGTTACCCATAGCCCTTTATTTTTTCTAAGCTCCATGTACTTATTCAGGAGTCGCTTAAAAGACCTGCATCTATAGAAGATCGTCAAAGTTTTTGGAGACATGCTTAATCTGTGCAAACTTCTAAGTAAGTAGAGGTGCCATTGTGTCTTGGTTGTGGCAGTCTCCTGTGGATCACTAACACTGACATTGATCTGTCAGGACTAGTAGTTATATCACACTATACAACACACACAAAATGCTGGAGGAACTCAACAAGTCAGGCAGCATCCACAGAGTGGAACAAACAGTCAACGCCTCGGGCCAACACCCCCCCCCCCCCACCAGAACTGGAAAGGAAGTGGGAGGGGGAGGAAAACAAACTGGGAGGTGATAGGTGAGACCAGGTGAGGGGGAAGGTGGGTGGCTTGGGGAGGGGATGAAGTGAAAATCTGGGAGTTAACAGGTGGAAGAGGTGAAGGGAATAAGAAGGAGGAATCTGATTGGAGAAGAGGCAGGACCCTGGGAGAAATGCCAGTCAATAATTGGGAAATTAAAATCTCCCACGACGACAACCCTGTTATTATTACAACTTTCCAGAATCTGTCTCCTTATCTGCTCCTCCAAGTCCCTGTTACTATTGGGTGGTCTATAAAAAAATCACCCAGTAGAGTTACTGACCCCTTCCTGTGCCTAACTTCCACCCACAGAGACTCAGTAGACAATCCCTCCATGTCTTCCTCCTTTTCTGCAGCTGTGACACACCCCCACCTCTTTTGCCTCCCTCCCTGTCCTTTCTGAAACATGTAAAGTCTGTCACACAAAGTAACCATTCCTGCCCCTGAGCCATCCAAGTCTCTGTAATGGCCACAACATCATAGCTCTAAGTTCTGATCCACACTCTAAGCTCATCCACTTTGTTCATAATACTCCTTGCATTAAAATAGACACATCTCAAACCATCAGTCTGAGCGCATCCCTTCTCTGTCACCTGTCTATCCTCCCTCTCGCACTGTCTCCAAGCTTTCTCTATTTGTGAGACAACCTCCTTTTCCTCCATCACTTCAGTTTGGTTCCCACCCCCCAGCAATTCTAGTTTAAACTCTCCCCAATAGCCTTGGCAAATCTCCCCGCCAGGATATTGATCCCCCTGGGATTCAAGTGCAACCCATCCTTTTTGTACAGGTCACACCCGCCCAAAAGAGGTCCCAATGATCCAGAAATCTGAATCCCTGCCCCCTGCTCCAATCCCTCACCTCACTCTATTCCCGTACTCACAGTCACATGGCACAGGCAGTAATCCCGAGATTACTACCCTTGAAGTCCTGCTTCTCAACTTCCTTCCTAACTCCCTGTAGTCTGTTTTCAGGATCTCCTCTTTTTTCCTACCTACGTTGTTGGTACCAATATGTACCACGACCTCTGGCTGTTCTCCCTCCCACTTCAGGAAATTGTGGACAATTTTTTTAATTCGGAAGGAGAGAAAACAGTCCAGTTAAAAAAAAACAAAGCACATTCTTTTAATTCAGAAGGGGAAAGACGGCCGAGTTTAAAACAATGCAGAAAATGAATAAAATTCACTAGCTTATAAACAGAGAATACCAGGTGAAAAGAAAGAAAGAAAGCAGAAATGCTGGCTACATCCAAAAGGTAAATGCATTTGAATGCACAACAGATAACTGGCTAATGTATACTGAATGAACTAAGCTGTATTTTGAAGCAAATGAAAAGCGAGTGCCAGTGTTACTGAGTGTAGCAGGTGGAATAGCAGACAGTTTAGCTGCTCCAACCAAACCAGCCAAAATGAGCTCTGTTGATATCGTAAATGTAATGCAGAAACATTTAGAGGTGAAATCATTGTTGAGTGTAGAATGCTTTAGGTTTCGTAAGTGGAATCAAAAGCAAGGGGAGTCAGTGGGTGTTGTTCCTACAACCTACTGTCAAAATGAAGCCACACTCAGGTTGGAGGAACAACACCTTATATACCGGCTGGGTAGCCTCCAACCTGATGGCATGAACATTGACTTATCTAACTTCCGTTAATGCCCCTCCTCCCCTTCTTACCCCACCCCTGACATATTTAGTTGTTTCTTTTCTCTCTCTGCCCATCACTCTGCCTGTTCTCCCTCTGGTGCTCCCCTCCCCCTTTCTTTCTCCCGAGGCCTCCCGTCCCATGATCCTTTCCCTTCTCCAGCTCTGCATCACTTTCGCCAATCACCTTTCCAGCTCTTAGCTTCATCCCACCCCCTCCGGTCTTCTCCTATCATTTTGCATTTCCCCCTCCCCCCACTACTTTCAAATCTCTTACTGTCTTTCCTTTCTGTTAGTCCTGATGAAGGGTCTTGGCCCGAAACGTCAACAGTGCTTCTGTTCCACCAGCATTTTGTGTGTGTTATCAAGAAAACAACCTCTCCTTCAATGTCACAAAAACAAAGGAAGTGGTTGTGGACTACAGGAGGAATGGAGACAGGCTAATCCCTATTGACATCAATGGATGTGGGGTTGAGAGGGTGAACAGCTTTAAGTTCCTCAGCATAAACATCACCAAGGATCTCACGTGGTCTATACATACTGATTGTGTGATGAAGAAAGCACAACAGCGCCTCTTTCACTCAGATGGTTGAAGAAATTCGGCATGAGTCCCAAATCCTAAGGACTTTCTGCAGGGACACAATTGAGAGCATCCTGACTGGCAGGACCAATCGCTGGACTCTGCAGAGAGTGGTGCGGACAGCCCAGTGCATCTGAAAATGTGAACTTCCCACTATTCAGGACATTTACAGAAACAGGTGTGTAAAAAGGGCCCGAAGGATCATTGGGGACCCGAGTCACCCCAACCACAATCTATTCCAGCTGCTACCACCCAGGAAATAGTACTGCAGCATAAAAGCCAGGACTAACAGGCTCCAGGGCAGCTTCTTCCACCAGGCCATCAGACTGATTAACTCACACTGATACAATTGTATTTCTATGCTATATTGACTGTCCTGTTGTACATACTATTTATTACAAATTACTATAAATTTCACATTGCACATTTAGCCAGAGACGTAAGGTAAAAAGTTTTACTCCTTATGTATGTGAAGGATGCGAGAAATAAAAGTTAATTCAATTGAGTTGCAGTCAGGAAGGAAAGTGACCATGAAGAAAACTGAAAAGTCTAAACAGAAACTGGCCTGGCTGAACGAATGTGTTATCGCTGTGGCAGGGGCTCACATACACCAGACCAATGCAGATTTAAAGGCAAAACCCGCAGAAAATGCAACGAAGTAGGACACATAGGGCCTGGATAGCTCTGTCGGTAGAGCATCAGACTTTTAATCTGAGTGTCCAGGGTTCAAGTCCCTGTTCAGGCGCTGACTTTATGTCACAAAGTAATATACCCACCCCTAGTTCAATTGCATCACATCCAAAATTTCTAAGGTCATTTTAGGTGTATAAGATGATGAGAGGCATTAATCGTGTGGATAGTCAGAGGCTTTTTCCCAGGGCTGAAATGGCTAGCATGAGAGGGCACAGTTTTAAGGTGCTTGGAAGTAGGTACAGAGGAGATGTCAGGGGTAAGTTTTTTACACAGAGGGTGGTGAGTGTGTGGAATGGGCTGCTGGTGACGGTGGTAGAGGTGGATACGATAGGGTCTTTTAAGAGACTCCTGGAGAGGTACATGGAGCTCAGAAAAATAGAGGGCTATGGGTAACCCTAGGCAATTTCTAAGGTAAAGACATGTTCGGCACAGCTTTGTAGGCTGAAGGGCTAGTATTGTGCTGTAGGTTTTCTATGTTACATACAATTGGCACGTCCGCAGACAAAAATAGATGGACTGGAACAGGGAAGAGAAAAAGATAAGAAGTCAAGTTTCAGTTTCAAAAAATGCATTAATCTGCATGTTGTTAATGCAAAATCTGATAGTGAGTAGCCTTGCAATTTATAATGTAAAAACTCTTAATAGACAAGCAATATGGTTTACACCAGTGAATGGCAAATTAATTTAAATGGAACTGGGCACTGGGTCAGCTGTTTCAGTCATTCCACAAAATAAGTTTGAACAGCATTTCAAAGATAATGAACTGAAGCCTACAGATATTCAATTAAGAATTGATACTGGAGAAAAGGTAACTCCTATGGGAAGGACATTTGTAACAGTGGAAATACGACAATCAACAAGCCACATCGGGCTTGTATGTGGTAAAAACAGGAGGGCCGGCATTGTGGGGCCACGATTGGCTGAGAAAAATACAACTTGATTGAAAATCCATCCCCTGTAATGCCACATCCCTGTTTTAGAGTCAGCTGAAAGTGACCCGCAAGGCTCGTGGCTGCGGACTCATTTTGGTGAAGTTTGAGGTTCATGTTGCATGCATTATTGGATTCTGGCTACTCGTTTTTTTTTTGCTGAATTTCCGTGTTTCAATCAGGACGATCGGTGAGTACTGGGGTGCTTTGGTCGAGATTGGCTCTGCGGCCTGCAGTCAGCTAGCGGCATTGAACTGAACTAAATTCCATGTGTTGTTCACTCACTTTTTGCTGTTTGTGCAATTTGTTCTTTTTTCACATATTGGGTTTTTAATGTTTTTCCATGGCGACTGTTTCTTCGGTGGCTGCCTGTGGGAGGCCGAATCTCAGAGTTGTATTCTGCACATGGACTTTGATAATGAATGTACTTCGAACTATGGAGGGAAACATTTCAGCAAAGTGGACCTGGCTGAGACCGACCTACAGATGAAGATGGAAGAAGAGTGCAAAGTGTTTCTCAACATGAACACTCTCAAAGGGCTTTGTCACTATAATAGCTTAATTTTGGAGTAGCATCTGCACTTGTCAGGAAAGACATTATCCTACAAGAGTAAGAAAGCCTCCACAGCGATTAAATCTTACTTCTACAGAAGTTACCTGGGATGCACTCAGACCAATATGATTAGTCTATATCTAATCCCATCCTGATAATTTTCTCCAGTAATATCCAGCATTTTCTGCCAGAAGAACTGTACCTGGTTTTCTAATTCTGTTATAAGGATCAACCCCTTAGTAGTAATGATCAGAGAGGCACAGAGAGAATCTGTAATTTCCGACAAGCACCTTTACTGTCTCAACACAAAAGCACGTGGGTTCACAAACTAACTATATCTGCGCACACCCACTAGGATTCCCTGACCCTCCATGAACAGTCAATAAAGAGAGAAGGTATTAACTGAGGAAGTGTCTATACTGGCCAGGCATTCCTCATGATCCTGCTCCAATCTCCCCGTGCCCGTGGGGTCCTTCACATCCATGATGGTTGGTTTCTGGAGAATTGTCGCTACTTTGTTTTCTAAGCCTTTGCTTTTATAATCATTCCTTACCATTTCAAATGTTGCATTTCAGTGTTATTGGCTACGAGTCAAAGACTGACCTATAATACCTTCTTATTGGCTCTGGTCCAAAGGCTGCACAACTTCATGTCTTCTTTTGTTCTCTTTGACTCTGGTTCAAACCAGTTAAACCAGATCACTCAGACTCTGGGCCAAGGTAACAACATTACATCTGAAATCCTCTCACTGTACACTATACATGGCTTATCTGAGAATGATATCAGATTCAGCAGGAACTCCATCAATTTCTTTGATTAGATTATCCCAGAGCAAGAATCAGTTCTCAAACAGTTCACAAGATGAAGGTTACCAAGCAGCTTCTCAAAATGGCAGAACCCATTCTTCTGACCTCATGGCAAGAACAAAGGCAAAGGTTTGGCTATTTCCACTGTCCTTGGTTCATTCAAATTCACTGATTTGTAGACTGTAGTTCATTCTGAACAACAATGCATATATTTATGTATATAAGCTGAGATGAATTGGATAAATTCAGTTGGAGTTTATAGCTAAGCAGGGAGGAGAGTTGTGTATTTAATATTTCATTAATATTTAAGCAATATTATATATTGTTCGACTAAGCATTCTTTGTTGTTTACATATTTTAATGGGTTATGTGTAAAAGTACGTGAATGGTATACATCAGTATGCTTCCATATCATATATGAGCACCCTCACTAAAATAAAACTAAACGTACACGAGTTATCCCCAGCTCCCATCTTTTTTCTCACATTTATATTTTGGAGATTAAAAACAACACTGCAACCAATGAAGGGCAAAGCACCACACATCTTCTGAACCACCTTATCAACTTGCACTGCAACTTTGAGGGATCTATGGACGTGGATCCCAAGATCGCTCTGCTCCTCTACACTGCTAAGAATCCTGCCATTAACCCTGCATTCCGCTAGTGATCTTCCAGCATGTCACTTGTTGCACCAGATTCCAGCATTTGCAGACCCTTGCATCACCAACTACCATTCCTGCTCAGCCCCAGTGAGGGGATAAAGCTGGGGACTTCTTGCCCAGGTCTGCTCCCAGATAATCAATGTAACATCAGCCAGAGGAATGGCCAAAAACAACACTCAAGGATACGCTGCTGAGTCTTTTGCCGAGCCAGGCATCCGATTTGACCTTTGATTTAATGGAACAATACAGACAGATCTACAATCCATTAAGAAGCTGAGGTTGAAATGATTAATTCACATTTTAATGCTAAGTCATTTGCATTCCCGATCAATATTATTTCAATACCATGGTAAGATATTAATTTGAATTGCTTATTTATTTATTCACAATAAATGGATTATAACACCTGCATCAAAAGAATTCTAAATCATAAAATCTGAATTTATGAGTCCAATCTATTTTTCCAATGGAATAGTCATCACTTTGAAAATTTTCAAAGGACATAATGCTGCCTTTTCATAGGGCATTGTTCAGACTTCACTTGAAGTATTGTGCACAGATTTATTTAAGAAAGGATGTGATAGCATTGGAGAGGATTCAGAGGAGGTTCATGAGAATGATTCCAGGAATGAAAAGGTTAACATACAAGGAGTGTTTAATGCCTCTGGGCATTTACTCATTGGAGTTTAGAAGAATGAGGGGGGCATCTCATTGAAACCTATCAAATACTGGAAGACCCAGATAAACTGTATGTGGAGAGGATGTTTCCTATAGTGGGGGGGTCTAGGACCAGAGGGCACAGCCTCAGAATAGAAGAATGTCCCTTCAGAACAGAGACGAGGAGCAAATTCTTTAGACACAGGGTGGTGAACCAGTGGAATTTGTCACCATAGATGGTATCGGACACCAAGTCATTGGGTATATTTAAAGCAGAGGGTGATAAGTTCTTGATTAGTCAGGGTATAACTGTCTCAGAGACATGTTTCATTGAGATGTTTATTTTACATGTTTTGTCACAAATTCATGATTATTTTATCATCTTAAAATATTTTATGTAAGGTTTTATTTAAGGACCAGAGTTTAATGGGTCACATGACCACAGTTTAATAAAAGCATGACTGTGATCAGAACCAACATGGAAGCAGAGAAAGACATATGGCCCTAAAATAACCTTATTCTGCACGTGGTCCAAGAGGCACACTGGGTAATTTTTACATTTCTAGTGATTTATTTGATTTCAGCACACTTCTGATGTGCTAACGTGTTTGGGCCTGTTTATCGGTGGACACTAGCTTGAGAGACTTTAAAAGACTGAGAGATGTATGTTTCAAACCTTTTATGACTTTTATTTTCTTGTAGTTTTCATGGTGTCTACTGAAGAAAGAGAGAAATAAAATAAATCTTCAAGGACATCTGTATGTTGTGTGGCCGTTATTTCATTGGACCGGTGCAATTACATCAAAAGTTATGGAGGGGGGAAGCAGAGAGGCAGGAGAATGGTGTTGAGAGGGTAATTTATTACCCCTTAATGGAATGGTGGAGCATACTCAATAGACCAAATGATCTAATTCTGCTCCTATGCCTTATGGTCTTATCCTCTGTCTGGTTGACGTCTTCTGGACTTGAACTCTCCAGGTTCAGATAATTTGCGATCTCTGCCTGTATCAGACCAGATCATACATCTGTCACATTGGCTCAGTTTTCTTCCCTGTATAAGCACAGACTGACCTGCTAGATAAATCTTTCAGCCTTGCATCTACATTCTTTTGTCTGTGTTCACACTCTTTAATGGCACTCATTTCATATCTTCTATGACCAAGGGACAATGTTTTCTCTCCCTAACCTCCCCCATCGATCAGGTAACCTCATTTACAGCTTATCCTCAGGGCACTTGTGACCTCACTTTCACCAAGAAATCCTCCTTACAACGTAATGACATCTTCATGCCTCTCTTTCCCAGTTCTGACCAGGGGCTTCACATTGAAACATCAAATGTGGCTTTTCTTCTTCAGAGGCTGACTGACTGGTTGGACATTTTCAGAATGTTCTATTTTTATTTCAAATATCCAACAAGGTCATTTATTTAATTTTCATACTTCTACTTAAATAAATAAAAAAATCCATATATTTGTTTGTTTATTTATTGTTTAATTGATCTATGTGTTTATCTTTTTATGTATGTATGTGTGAATTTTCAAGCAAAATTATCTCAGCCTTGGCCCCAGGCTTTAGACAGACAGACATACTTTATTGATCCCAAGGGAAATTGGGTTTCGTTACAGTCGCACCAACCAAGAATAGTGTAGAAATATAGCAATATAAAACCATAAATAATTAAATAATAATAAGTAAATTATTCCAAGTGGAAATTAGTCCAGGACCAGCCTATTGGCTCAGGGTGTCTGACACTCCGAGGGAGGAGTTGTAAAGTTTGATGGCCACAGGCAGGAATGACTTCCTATGACGCTCAGTGTTGCATCTCGGTGGAATGAGTCTCTGGATGAATGTACTCCTGTGCCTAACCAGTACATTATGGAGTGGATGGGAGACATTGTCCAAGATGGCATGCAACTTGGACAGCATCCTCCTTTCAGACACCACCGTCAGAGAGTCCAGTTCCACCCCCACAACATCACTGGCCTTACGAATGAGTTTGTTGATTCTGTTGGTGTCTGCTACCCTCAGCCTGCTGCCCCAGCACACAACAGCAAACATGATAGCACTGGCCACCACAGCCTCATAGAACATCCTCAGCATCGTCCGGCAGATGTTAAAGGACCTCAGTCTCCTCAGGAAGTAGAGACGGCTCTGACCCTTCTTGTAGACAGCCTCAGTGTTCTTTGATCAGTCCAGTTTATTGTCAATTCATATCCCCAGGTATCTGTAATCCTCCACCATGTCCACACTGATAGGGATCATCAACTATCAGATGGGAACTACTGTAACCCTCCAAACACAGCTGGCTTTAATGTCCTGCACAGAAATATTATGCAGAGTGGCCTTCTACTCACAAGAATTTCTTTTTTTCTTTGTTTATAGAGAGTAACAGGCTCTTCCAGCTCAATGATCCCACACTGCCCAATACACCCGTGTGACCAATTAACCTACTCACCTGTACATCTTTGGGATGTGGGAGGAAACTGGAGCTCCTGGAAGAAACCCATGCGGTCATGGAGAAAGCACACACTCATTACAAAAACGGGAAATGAACCTGCGTTGTTGGTCCTGCTACAGTGCCCTCCCCTGCTCAGTTGATTTCCATAATTCAATGAAAAACCTTGAAAAGTTCTTCCTGCATGCAAAATTATTCATGAAGGAGGTAAAAACAATGTGTGTAGTTTATGACTTCTCTTGTGAGTCATTCTGTAAAAATATCTACAATACAAACCAGGAATAGTGAATGGAGGTTTAATGAGTTTTATATTCGTCCTGGATGGAACAAACAACACAGCACACAAACAGCAAGCTGCTGTAATCTTGGATCCACCCTACAGATAAATACAAGACGAGCTTATCATCTCCTGATGCTATCATTGATAGATACATATTAGGATCTGCTTTATTGACCAGATGCTGTGATCAGCTGATGTGGCAGTAAACAGGTAGAAGATCCTTTGAGAGGATAGGTTGTCTCAAGCCTTTTAACTGTCGCACCTTAGGTCTATTCTGGAGGGGGGAGAGAGGAGGAGGGGGAGAGAGGAGGAGGGGGAGAGAGGGGGAGGGGAGAGAGGGGAAAAGCAGGGGAGGGGGTACAGGGGAGGAGAGGGGGGAGAGAGAGGGAGAGGGACTGTCTCAGTCATTCAGGTTAGGAACATAGAATAGCACAGGAACAGGCCTAGCAGCAGACCTACCCCTCTCCATAGCAGAGTGATCCCACCAGTGATCAGAAGGCAGTCTCCCCTCTCCATAGCAGAGCGATCCCACCAGTGATCAAAAGGCAGTCTCCCCTCTCCATAGCAGAGTGATCCCACCAGTGATCAAAAGGCAGTCTCCCCTCTCCGTAGCAGAATGATCCCACCAGTGATCAAAAGGCAGTCTTCCCTCTCCGTAGCAGAGTGATCCCACCAGTGATCAAAAGGCAGTCTCCCCTCTCCGTAGCAGAGTGATCTAACTAGCGATCAAAGGGCAGGCAGCCGGTGCTCACCTTCTGCATTCGCCTTGATCTTTCAATCACCCTTGTCACTTTGATAAGCAATCAATGGAAGTTTTAATCAATGAACATCAGCTTGCATCCCGTCCTGCAGCCTTCATGCCACGAGGTTCATGCACACTGACTCTGCCTCCCAGAATCCTCAGCAACTACAGAATGCAAAAACATGCAAACCATCCCCAAACTGCAAATAATGGGCTCCAACAGTTCCAGAATCACACTCACGATGAAACACAAATGTGAAACACATAAAGAAGTGAAACATATGGTTTCATGATCTACCCAGAAGATGATGAGCGAAGGAGCATTGTACGCAGGGTCTAAACATTGAATTTAGAAATAAACAGTTTTATATGTAAGAAAGTAAGAGCAAGCTGAGGCAGCCTGCACATTAAGCTCATTTCACCGCTCAAAAGATCATGGACGATAAGCTCCGGGCATCTTCTCCTCTCTGTGCAGCTCCCCATATGCCTCAATCCCTTCATCTTTCAAAACTCTATCGCCCTCCTTTTTTAAGGTGATTGGAGGAAAGCATGGGGGAGGGGGGACATCAGAGGTGAGTTTTTTTTACCCAGAGAGTGGTATACACACTACCAGGGATGGTGGTGAGGCAGATCTACCAGGGGCATCAAAGAGATTCTTAGTTCGGCACATGGATGAAAGAATACTGGAGGGTCATGGGGGAGGGGAGGGTTAGTTTGATCTTGGGAGCCTTTATAAAGAGCGCAACTTTGCTGACAGCAGCTGGGTGTGTCTAAAAGCTGATAGTTTGGACAATGTCAGGCCTCCTCAGTATCGACAAGACGTTTCCATTTTGTTTCAAAAACTTGATGGGAAAACTTTTTTTTCCCACAAGGTAGAAGTAGGTAATGTGAGGGGGCCTAATTTTACAGTGATTGGCAGTAAGTTTTTACATAGAGCGTGGTGGGTGTGTGGAACATATGTAGAAACAGATGGATAACGGGCATTTAGGCACAGGAATGAAAGAAGAATGGCAGGCTCTGTGGGAAGGAAGGGCGAGACTGATGTTAGAGTAGGTTTAGAGGTTAGAAATGGCCTGTGCTGCATTGTACTGCTCTATGTTCCACGTACGTTCTTTGGCCTCCTTAAATATCTGAGCACAAGAGTTGGGATGTCATATTATAGCTGTACAAGATGTTGGCAAGACCACACATGTGCATTTCTGGTCGTCGAGCTATAGGAAGGACATCATTAAACCGTAAACAGTGCAGATAACATTCACAAGGATCAGGGACTGCAGGGCTCGAGTTGAAAGACTGGATAGGTTAGCATTTTTTCTTTGGAGTGTCAGAGACCTTGTAGAGGATGTATAAGATCATAATGGGTGAATGGTCAGAGCATTTTCTCCAGGGCAATGGAGTCTAAAACTAGAGGGCGTGGATTTAAGGTGAGAAGGGAAAACTATTTTAACAGTTTGATATTGACATTGTTTCCAAATCCCTTCATGGCCTGACACTTTTCAATATCTATATCTTCCTTCCATTCAACCGGCCATATCTCTGCATTGTTATGGTTTTACATTGTCCTGTCTCCATGGACTGTGTAAGGATCTGATCTGTACGAACAGTATGCATGACAAGCTTTTCAGGGCATCATGGTACATGACAATAATTACTACAAAGCTTTGGGAGGATAAACCAAGGTAAGCCTTACATGGTGAGCAGTAGTGCACCAAGGAATGCAGTAGAACTGGGAGATCTGGGAATGCAATCCATAATTTGCTTGGAAGTGGCATCAGAGGTAGATAAGGTTGTAAAGAGAACTTTGGCACATGGGCCTTCATAAATCAAAGTATTGAGTACAGGGGTTGGGATGCTATGTTGATGTTGTACAAGACATTGGTGAGGTCAAATTTGGAGTATTGTGTGCAGTTCTGGTCACGTTCCTACAGGAAAGATATCAATAATTTTAAAAGACTGCAAAGAAAATTTACAAGGATGCTGCCAGGACTTGAGGACCTGAGTTATAGGGAAAGGTTGAATAGGTTAGGACCTCACTCCCTGTACTGTAGGAGATTGAGGGGAGATTTGGTAGAGGCATCTAAAATTATGAGGGGTATAGATAGGATAAATGCAAACAGGCTTTTACCGCTGAGGTTAGGTGAGACTAGAATGAAAGGTCAAGGATAAAGAGTGAAAGGTGAAACATTTAAAGACGACTTCTGCACTCAGAGGGTGGTATGAGTGTGGAACGAGCTGCCAGTGGAAGTGAGTTTGATTGTAAAGAGAAGTTTAGATAAGTACATGGATGGGAGGAGCAGAGAGGGATATAGTCCAGGTGCCCGTCAATGGGACTAGGCCAGATAACACCTCAGAACAGACTAGACGGACCGAAGAGCCTGTATTTTAGCTGTAGTGCTCTATGATCCCATGATGCCATATAAATCCAACCTATTGCTGTTGGGGTGTTTCAATGTGTACCAGCACCTCCTGCACAACAGATAACAAACAAATATCGAAATGAATGGTACCTTTCTTCCTACTGGAACATACCCCCACAGTTCAGTGTACCTTTGACCCACAGTTGTCATGTTTGTACAGCTTGTTTTGACAACCTACTGTATCACCAGATTGCCAATAATTACAGCTCTATAGAAGCTTATGTGGTAATTTAGAGCCCTTATCTGCTTGTTTGCTTTTAATTGCTAGGACTCATTACTTTTCCAACCCCTGTGTATAATGAAGATTAGACTATAATGAAGAAGATAATTGATTGCTGAAAGTTCTGACTACAGAGGCACAGTGCAATATGTTGAAATAAACATCCTTTAGTGGTCATTAGTCCCAGAAACTTATTACAAGCTCATGAAAAGAGGCTGATAAGTTTATAGCCTTACGATAAGGAGCCAGAATATGATTAAGAGGACAAGCGTGGAAACAGCACACACAGCAGTGATGTACGTTGTAAAAGGACAACAGGCATTTTACAGCACCTTTCACAAACTCAGAATGTCCTAGGACATTTGTCAGCCAGTGACACATTTGAAGGACTGTCTCTGGGCCAAGTAAACCCCAACGGTGACGGACGGACTGTGGGGGGGGGGGGGGGGGTTAGGAGGTGAATTAATTACTGCAGGATTTCCAGAGCTGACCTGTCCTGGGAGCCACATTAAAACAAAGAACATGGAACACTGCAGTGCCGCACAGACCCTTCGGCCCACAATTTTGTGCTAACCCGTTAACCCACTCTAAGATCAATCTAACCCTTCCCTCCTACATAGCCCTCCACTTTTCCATCATCTAAATGCTCACCTAAGAGATCTTCAGGGTTCTTTAGGGAAAGTAACAGCTGCCATTAAAGGAGTTGAGTTTATAAAACATAGATCATTACAGCACAGTATAGGCCCTCTGGCCCATGATGTCATGCAATCTTTTAACTTACTCGAAGATTAACCTAACCCCTCATACATATCCCTCCATTTTTCTATCATTCATGTGCCTATCTAAGAGTCTCTTAAATTACCCTAATGTATCTGCCTCTACCACCATCGCTGCCAGGATACTTCACACATCCACCATTCTCAGTGTAAAGAAAAATTACTTCTGGCATTCACCTTATAAAAACCTTTAAACACTGTAAAATTATGCCCCATCGTATCAGTCATTCCCATCCTGAGTTTCAAAGCACTTTGTAGTACAGGTCATCCACAGGTTACGAATGGGCTCCATTCTCTGGGTTACCACTGGGTTCCACACACCCACCACTCTATGTATACATTCGGTACACGGCAACTCCAGTTTATGTTGAGTGCCTTTGCTCTGTCCGCTGCAAATGGCAGGATCTCTCATTTCAATTCGCCTTCCCATTCCCACACTGTCCATGGCCTCCTCTATTGCAACAATCAGGTCAACTTGAGGTTGGAGGAGCATATTCTATCTGGGCAGCATGGACATCAATTTTTCTAACTTCTGGTAATCTCTCCTCCCCATCCTTCACTATTTTTCAATTCCCCATTCAGGTTACCCTTTCACCCCTTCTTTCCTCCTCAAATACCTCCCTCCAGTTGCCCTCCTCCTTCCCTTCCTTCCATGGTCCACCATCCTCTCTTGTCAGATTCATTCTTCTTCAGCCCTTTATCTCTTCCACCTATCCCTTCTCAGTTTCTGACTACTCCAGTTCTGTTCCTGGTCTATATATGCCATTTCTACCAATGAGTGGCGGCGACTATTCTGACCGGTTGCATCGTGCCCCCTACGGAGCTTCCAACGTGTAGGATCACAGGACTCTGCGGAGGACTTTAGACTCAGCCAGCTCCATTAAGGGCACAACCCTCCACGCTACTGAGGACATTCTTCAAGAGGCATTGCGGCATTCACCAGTTATGACCAGGACATGCCCCCTTCTCATTACAATCATCAGGGAGGAGGTACAGGAGCCTGAAAACCCACACTCAATGATTCAGGAACAGCTTCTTCTGCTCTGCCATCAGATTTCTGAATGTGCGTTGAACCCATGAACACTACCTTTTTTACTTATTTTTTGCACTATATTTTTATTTTTGCAATTTATAGTAATTTTTATGTCTTGGAACATAAAACGAGACCATTTTATGTCTTGGTCTGGCCCAGAAGGGTCAAGTGCTGGACAAAGAGTTACTATACACTACTTTGCATAGAACATAAGCAATACAGCACAGTACCAGTTCTTCAGCCCACGATGTTATGCCAACCTTTAACCTAGTCCAAGGTCAATCTAACCCTTCCCTCCCACATAACTACTCATTTTTCTTCCATCCATGTACCTCTTTAGAAGCCTCTTAAATGTTCTTAATTTATCTGCTTCTACCCTCACCCCTGGCAACATGTTCCATGCACCAACTACTCTCTCTATGAAAATACTACCTCTGACGTACTGTACTCCACTAGACGTTTCTCCAAACTCCTTAAAATTATTCCCATTGGTACTAGCATTTCTGCCCTAGGAAAAAATCCTTGGCTATCGTGGTCTATGCCTCTTACCATCTTATATGCCTCTATGAAGTCACCTCTTATCCTCCTTCAGACTGAAGAGAAAAGCCCTGGCTCACTCAACCTGTCCTCATAAGACATGCTCTCTAATCCAGGCAGCATCCTGGTAAATCTCCTCCGCACTCTCTCTAAAGCTTCCATACCCATCTTATAAAGAGGCAACCAGAAATGAACATAATATTCCAAGTTATAAAATTCTTTGGCTCAACAGACAATCTGCAGAAAGGCAAGAAACCTCAGTCTACTGAGTTCCTCCAGCAGATTGTCTGTTGCTCCCTGTTCAAGCGTTTACAGTGTCTTGTGATCTCTACTTCATACACTCAGTGGTCATGTTAGTAGGTACACCTGTATAGCTGCTCATCAATACAGATATCTAAACGTGGCAGCAACCCTATGCATAAAAGCATGCAGACATGGCCAAGAGGTTCAGTTGTTGTTCAAACGAAACATCAGCATGGGGAAGAAATGTCAACAAACACACACAAAATGCTGGAGGAACTCAGCAGGCCAGGCAGCATCTACGGAAAAGAGTACAGTTGACGTTTCAGGTCAACACGTCCTGATGAAGGATCTCAGCCTGAAATGTTGTCTATTTTCTTTTCCATAGATGCTGCCTGGCCTGCAGAGTTCCTCCAGCATTTTGTGTGCGTTGCTTGGATTTCCAGAATCTGCAGATTTTCTCTTGTTTGTTGTTAGAAATGAGATAGAACATAGAACATAGAATACAGGCCCTTCGGCCCACAATGTTGTGCCGACCCTCAAACCCTGCCTCCCATATAACCCCCCACCTTAAATTCCTCCATATACCTGTCTAGTAGTCTCTTAAACTTCACTAGTGTATCCGCCTCCACCACTGACTCATCACTGAGATCTTTGACTGTGTATTGCCAGATGGGGCGGTTTGAGTATCTCAGGAACTGGTGACCTCCTGGGATTTTCACACACAACAGCCTCTAGAGTCTACAGAGCATGGTTCAAAAAACAAAAACAAACTCTAGCAGGCAGCATTTCTGTGGACAAAAATTGTTAATGAAAGAAGTCAAAGGGGAATGGCCAGACTGCCTCAAGCTGACAAGAAGGTAACAATAACCACCCCTTACAACAGTGGTGTGCAGAAGTGCATCTCTGAATGCACAACATGTTGAACTTTGCAGTGGATAGGTAACAGCAGCAGAAGATTACAAACATACACTCAGTGGCCACCTTACTTGATAGTAGCACAGATTTTGTGGGCTGAAGACCTGTTTCCATGATGTATAATCCTGTGAACCATGTGTAGTACTAAAAAGTAATTAGAAAGCCAAGCTCATGGTACGGGACTGGCTTAATTATGCAGAACAACATAGAAGAATTATTTCGAGTTTATTATATATAGTGCTTAATCCATAATGAATGACCACCATTGAGAACAAACTTGATATTAAACTCTATCTGTCATCCAAAATATCAATAACACTTAAAATATTATAATTAGTTCAAGTTAATCAAAGGAATAAATTCTTCCATAAATCGATAAAATGTCAAAGACATCCTGCAATATCCAGCAGGTCAAGTTGAGTTCATTGGCATGTGCACAGGTACGGTGAGGTCCAGGTACACCACCATCTTACTTGCAGCAGCCTCACAGAGACACAAGTACTACAACACACACACAAGAGATTCTGCAGAAGCTGGAAAATCCAGAGCAACACACACAAAATGCAGGTCAAAGCGTCATAGAAAAGTACAGCACTGAAACAGGCTCCTCAGCCCATCTAACCTGCCTAGCCCCATCAACCTTCGCCCGGGCCATAGCCCTACTCTCTATGTACCTACCCAATCTTCTTTTAAAGACTGAAATCAAGCTCGTGTGCACCACTTACATAGGGAGCTTGTTCCACACTCTCATGACTCTCTGAGTGAAGAAGTTTCCTCGCATGTTCTCCTTAAACATTTCACCTTTCACCCTTAATCCATGACCTCTAATTGTAGTCCCACCCGACCTCAGTGGAAAAACCCTGCTTGTGTTTACCCTATCTTTACACTCAGAATTGTATACACCTCTGTCAAATCTCCCCTCAATCTTCTATGTTCCAAAGAATAAATTCCTAACCTATTCAATCTTTCCCTATAACTCAGGTCCTCCAGTCCTGGCAACATCCTTGTGAATTTTCTCTGTACTCTTTCAACCTTATTTACATCTTTCCTGTAGGTAGGTGACCAGAACTGCACACAACAGGTGTAGCACTTGTTAGTTTGCAGAGATAGGAGGGAGATCAGTGGGGAGGAACAGATAGACAAGGGAATCACAGAGGGAATGATCCCTCCAGAAAGTGGAGAGTGGGAGAGAGGGAGAGATGTGTTGGTGGTAGGAACCCTTCATAGAAGGTGGAAGTTGAAGAGAATGATATGCTGGATACAAAGGCTCATGGGGTGTTTGGACAAGACTAGGGGAAAGCCAATTGCTTTTATGGCAGCGAGAGAAATAGGTGAGAGCATGGGTGGGGAAGGTTCTAACATTAAATAAATAATAACATTAGATGCCAAAAAAATATGAAATACAGCAAGAGAAACAAAACTTTACGCAAAACAAGACATTAGTGCAAACAAAGGACAATCTTCTTTTGTGTCCCAAAGGAAGTCCCAACATAAGGACTTTTAATAGATAGGCACCTGTGAATGAAATGGAAGGACATGGACATTGCAAAGGCTGAAGGGATGTTTAGTTGGCCATTTGATTACTAATGTAATTAGTTCAGCACGACATTGTGGACTGGGCCTGTTCCTGTGTTGCACTGTTCTGTGCTGTTAACAGAAACAAATCCGCGGCAGTGCATCAGGTGGTCCATTTTGCTGCTGAGGTAGGGTTAGGGTTATGCAGGTCAGTTCAAACACCTGATCGTTGTAGGAAAATGGCTGTTCCTGGACCTGGTGGTGCGGCACAGGCTTCTGTACTTCCTGTCAAATGGTAGCAGTGAGAAGTTGGCATGGACCAGATGGAGGGGGTCACTGACAATGGGTTCCTCCTTCTTGAGGCCGTGTATTGTTTAGAAGCTGTCAGAGGTGGGGAGATTTGTGCCCTTGAAGGACCAGGCTGTGTCCACTACTCGCAGTAGTGCCTTGCGTTCCTGGATATTGAAATTACCATAGCAGGTCATAATGTAACTAGTTAGAATACCTTCGGTAGTACCTGTATAAGTTCATCAGAGTGTTTGGTGACATGTCAAATTTCCTTAAGCTTCTAAGTAAAGGCATCAGTGTGCCTCTTTCAGGATTGCATCTACACTCGGTGGCCACTTTAATAGATACCTCTGCACCTAATAACATGGCCCTGAATGTACGTTTGTGTGGTTTTCTGCTGCTGTAGCCCACTCACTTCGAGTTTTAATGTGTTGTGCATTCAGAGATGCTCTTCTGCCCACCACGATTGTAAATCAGTTATTTGAGTTACTGTCAGCTTAAACCGGTCTGGCCATTCTCCTCTGACCTCTCTCATTACAAGGCATTTTCACCCACAGTACTGCTGTTCAGTGGATTTTTCTCTCGCACCATTCTCAGTAAACTCTAGAGACTGTCGTGCATGAAAATCCCAGAAGATCAGCAGTTCCTGAGATACTCAAACCACCCCCGTCTGGCACCAACAATCAATAACAGTCAAAGTCACTTAGATCACATTTCTTCCCCATTCTGATGTTTGGTCTGAACAACAGATGAACCTGTTGACCATGTCTGCATGCTTTAATGCTTTGAGTGCTGCCACACGATTGGCTGATTGGATATTTGCTTTAACTAGCAGCTGTATAGGTGTACCTAATAGAGTGTATATTTTATCATGAACAAAGTCTATTTTTGGAATGAATAAAAGGACCCTGATTGTGTCAGATTCCAAACCATCAGGATCTGGGATAACAGATTGTCAGAATTCTACTACATGCTTAAACTATTTACATACTGAGGCTTCATGTCAGCAGCATAAATGTCCCCGATTGGTGACACATAGTTTGATAATAAATTTACTTTGAACTTTGAACGACTGTCCTTCTCCTCTCCATCTTTTAAATAATTCCTCAGCTGTGTTTGTAAACTGCCATGGTCCCTCCACCTCCCTTTAAAGCACACCTGATCCAATCCCTGAGCACACTTACAATGCAGAGAGTAATTAGCCTGTCAGAGATAAAATCTTCTCATTCATTCACTCTATTAGTGACAAGATGATTTACACTGCCAATTAACTCATACAAATATTTAAGGGTCTTCCCAATCACAGTTATTGCTTGGTTAATGGATGGTTGGGCGTTGACCCTTCCTGTTACATTGCAGAACGGAGAGTATATTAACTCTATCAGTAACTGTAGAGAAATTAACCTCAGGAGAGGATTTAAAGCAGGTGGAGGAAACTGAGTTGGCTTTGGCTGAGTGAAATATGCTTCTATGTAACACCTTACCAACAACCAACGACAGTTGTCTTTACACGGACTGTGTAGTGCAACAGTATAGAAGAACATATAGAATACTTCAGCACAGAGCGGGCACTTTGGCCATTGATGTGCCAGCCTTCTAACCTACTCTAAGATCAATCTAACCCTTCCCTCCTACATAACCCTCCATTTTTCTATCATCCATGTGTGGTAAACTATGTATACCTGTCTGGACACGCCCCTCTGCTGACTGCTCCTGTGGCTCCTCCCACAGACCCCTGTATAAAGGCGATTGGGGCACTGCTCCCCACTCAGTCTCCGAGATGCCGTGCTCCATTTTGCAGCTAATAAAAGCCTATCGTTCACCTCCCGTCTCCGAGAGTTATTG
Organism: Hemitrygon akajei; assembly: GCF_048418815.1. Classification (NCBI taxonomy): domain Eukaryota; kingdom Metazoa; phylum Chordata; class Chondrichthyes; order Myliobatiformes; family Dasyatidae; genus Hemitrygon; species Hemitrygon akajei. The sequence continues at coordinate 113,365,205 of NC_133128.1, forward strand.
ATGATGCATCACCATGTGTCTATCCAAGAGTCTTTAAATGCCTCTAATGAAGGTCCCTCCATCACCACCCCTGGCAGAGCATTCCATACATCCACCACCCTCTGCATAAAAAGAAACTTACCTCGAATATCCTCCCCGTACTTTTGTCCGATCACCTCAAAATTATGCACTCTCATATTAGCCATTTCACCCTGGGAAATAGTCTTTGGCTCTCCACCCAATCTATGTGTCTTATCTTGCTGTTCACCACTATCAAGTCACCTCTCATCCTCCTTCACTCCACAGAGAAAAGATCTAGCTCACCCAACCTTACTGTAGAAGACATGATCTCTAATCCAGGCAGCATCCTGGTAAATCTCCTCTACACCCTCTCAAAAGCTTCCACATCCTACCTATAATGAGGAGACCAGAACTAAACATAATACTCCCAGTAATAATGCAATAATTCTGTGTAATTATTATAGAACGTTGTTGGTCCGACCTATATAAACCTACTCCACAATCAGTCTAACCCTTCTATCCGACACAGTCCATAACCTTCCAGTTTTGTTCCATCCTTGAGCCTGTCTAAGAGTCTCTACCAGCCTCCATCACCAGCCCTTGCCAATGCTGAGGAAGCATTGTGCTCCCAGCGACCATTAGAGCACTCTGTAAACTTTCAGTGTCACCGTGAATGTTTAGAAACCCTTCTTTTCTTCACGGTTCGAACACACACTGAGTGCTTGTCAAACTGAGTAGGATTTTCTCAGTGAGTGGTTGGGCCCTGTGATGTGTTGAGGGGCAGAGGGATTTTGGAGTACAACTAGCCGGTTTCCTGAAAGTGGCATCACAGGTAGACTGGGTACTGAAGAAGGCTTTTATGAGAGGTACAACACAGTAACAAGCCCTTCCAGCCCAAGGAGACCATGCCACCCAGTTACATCCATGGGACCAGTTAACCAACTAACCCTCAGAGCGTGAGAAGAAACGGAGCACCTGGAGGAAACCCACACGGTTACAGGGAGAACGTACGAACTCCACACAGACAGCATCAAAAACTGAACCCAGGTTGCTGGTGTTGTAATAGCTTTACGCTCAACACCTCACTTTACTGTGCGACCGTAAGCACCGGCCTTCAGCAGTCCAGGCTGTAGTGTAGTGCAGCAAGATGTGTGAGAGTCTACATTATAGGCATTGCATCCCTTGTCGTCACCCTGCTGTAGGAAACGGGCCATTAACCTAGGAAGACTCAGAAAATATTTACGAGGATGTTGGTAGGACTTGAGAGAACAGATTACAGGGACATACTAGGACTATTTTCACTGATCGTAGGAGACTGAGTTGTATGCACGGGGTGCATCCAGTGCACAATACTGTGAATGCACGCAGTCTTTTTTTCCAGGGTTGGAGAACCAAGAACTAGAAGGTTTTGATGTAACTTGAGAGGGGAAAGAATTAATCAGAACCTAAGGGTGAAAATTCTCACACAGTGGGTGGTAGCTATACAACAGGTTGCCAGAGAAAGTCGTTGAGACAGGTACCATAACAACATTTGAGACATTTGGACAGGCATGTGGATTGGATAGTTTTAGAGGGATATAGGCCAAATGCTACCAAATTGGATGAGCTTAGTTGGGAATCTTGGTCATAGAGTCAAAGAGTAAGTACTACAGCACAGAAACAGGCCTTTCAGCCCACCTAGTCCGTGATGACCTGTTATTCTCATAAACCCACACCTAGACCACAGCCTTCCATACCCCCCTCCCCAATCCAGGTACTTATCTAAATTTCACTTAATTGCTGTAATCAAACCCACATCCACCACTTCTGTTGGCAGCTCGTTCCACACTCACTCCAGTCACTGAGTGAAGGTTCCCCCAGGTTCCCCTTAAATATTCCACTTTTCACCCTTAACCTATGACCTCTAGTTTTCATCTCACCCAACCTTCGTGGGAAAAGACTATTTGCATTTACCTCAATGACACCCCTCATAAACTTATATACCTCTATCAAATCCCCCTCATTTGCTGTGCTCTAGGGAATAAAGACCTATCCTATTCAATCTCTCTCTATTACTCCAGTCCTCAAATCCCGGCAACTTCCTTGTGAATCGTCCCTGTACCCTTTCAATCTTACTGTCAGCATGGACTGGTTGGAATGAGGAGCCTGCTTCCATGCTGAGTAACTCTACGACTCTAAGCCCCTCTAAGATAAAGAACCGTAAACACCAGAGATTCTGCAGATACTGGAAATCCAGAGCATCGCACACAAAAGGCACCAGCGTAGCAAAGTTATCACAGCTAGAGGAGTTCCAGAGTTCAAAGTTCAGTCCTGATGCTGTTCCGTAAGGAGTCCCTGTGCATATATACCGTGGAATGTATAGGGTTTTCCTCCCGCAGTCCAAAGACATATTGGATAGGTTAACACGTTATTGTGAATCGTTCCATGATTAGGTTAGGGGTAATCGGGGTAGTGGGGTTGCTGGGGCGGTGTAGCTGTAAGGGCCCAGTCTGCACTGTATCACTGAATAAATAAATTAATTAATTAAATGCTGCAGGGACTCAGCAGGTTGGGCAGCATCTACAGAGGAAAATGAGCAGTTGATATTTCAGTCTGAGATGTTGCCCAAAAAGCTGAGTTCCACCAGCATTTTGCGTAAGATAAAAATAAATTGTTTCATTGCACATGGAGAAGATGATCCACTTGCTGTGAAGAATAAGAAAGCAAGAGAAATGGAGAGAGAGAGAGAGAGAATGGGGAGGAGGGAACAGAAACAGAAAAGAGACCCAAATGCGCACAAGACTCACCTCACACGAGGGTCCTGGTTTTTAAGTTGGATAGAGTAAGCATCGCAGTCCATTCATTGAAGAGATCCGTGCCCCATCTGTGACTCGGAAGGGGGAGGGAGTGGGAGAGGAGACGGGGCATCTGGCCTCTGGCTGAAAGTCATGTGCATTGTCAGTAAATAAAAGCAGAAACAGGAGCAATTCTGTGAATATTCACTCACAGTCACATACCGCTGAACACCCAGACATCTGCTGGTAACTCACACAATATACGAATGCAAAACTGAAGAGATGGCACTTTAAGCATCTGTGTACAAATCATTTACATCCAGCCCTAGGAAAATAACTATTGATCCAATTTAATTAATAAAATCCTTGCGTCAGATTTCTGAAACAAGAAAGAAATGTCTTGTCGATACTGAGGAGTCCCAGCATTGTCTAAGCTCTCAGCTTATGAATGCACCAAGCCCTGTCAGGATGTTGTCTGGAGTTTCTTACATACTAGAACACAGAACGTAGAACTGTAAAGTACGGTACAGGCCCTTCAGCCCACAGCATTGTGCTAACCTTTCAACCTACTCCTAGATCAATCTAAACACAAGGGATCCTGCAGATGCTGGAAATCCAGAGTGTAACACACAAAATGCTGGAGGGACTCAGCAGGTTAGGCAGCATCTATGGAAGAGAATAAAGAATCAACATTCTGACGTTTTAATCTAAGCCTTCCTTTTCAGATAGCTCTCCATTTTTCTTTCATCCATGTGCCTATGCAAGAGCTTCTTAAACGCCCCTAATGTATCTGCCTCTACCACTACCCCCAGCAGTGTATTCCAGGCACCCACTCTCTGAGTAAAAAACCTACTTCTGACATCTCCTCTATACTTTCTTCCATTCACCTTGAAAGGATGTCCTCTGGTATTGGCATTGCTGCCCGGGAAAATGGTGCTGGCTGTCCACTCTGTCACATACAGTATAATCTTCAAATGCCTCTATCAAATCACCTCTCATCTGCCTTCATTCCAAAGCTCCATAGCTTACTCACCCTTTCATCATAAGACATGCTCTCTAATCCAGGCAGCATTCTGATAAATCTCCTCTGCTGCCTCTGTAAAGCTTCACACCCACCAACCTTGATAAATTGGCAGATTGATGTACTATTGTCACATGGACCAGGGTACAGTCTATGTGAAAAACTCTTGTTTTGTATGCAAGACAAGCTTTTCATTGTATCTTGGTATATGTGACAATAATAAACCAAAGCAATAATTCTTTATTGGAGGATATGCGTACTGAAGTAACAATCTCTTACTACATTTACACTGGGCCTTGCATGACCACACCAGTAATATGGCGCACAATTATGCTCTCTGCCCCTCAGTATAATGTTGCCAAGGGGGTTCCTGGAATGACATGTCAGTCAGATGAGGAGAGATTAAGGAAATCAGGCAATCACTCTCTAGACTTTCAAAGAATGATTGTGACCTCACTAAAATAAACAGAATTTGGGGTACCACGGCAGCGCAGCAACTAGTGTGACACTATTTTAGCTCGGGGCTTTGTAGTTAGTTCGATTCCAGTGCCGCTGTAGGAAGTTTGTAGAGTTTATTTTCCCCATGACCTTGTGGGTTTTCTTCTGGTGCTCTAGTTTCGTCCCACACTCCAAGGATGTACCGGTTAGTAGGTTAATTGGCCATTCGTTCTGTTAATAAAGAATTGTTTGAAGGCTGGTGATGTGGAAATGGGGAAGATATGGTCCTTGGCTGAGGTCCAGGATTAGAGGTCAGAGACTCAAAATAAGGGGGAGGCCATTTCTCCACTCAAAGGCTGGTGAATCTCTGGTATTCTTGGATCCTGAGAGTTTAGTCATCGAAATTCTTTAAAACTGAGGTAAATACTCTACATCTCTGGAAGCAACAGATTTTTGGGACAAGGCAGGAAAATTCCATTCAAGTAAAACATTAGCCATGACCTTGTTGAAAGGTAGAGCACGCCTGAGGGGCTGAATGGCCTCCTACTGCTCCTTTTTCATGTTTAGCGCTTAATCAGTAAATTGGTTTATCATTGTCACACGAGATACAGTAAAAAGCATTGTCTTTGCATGCCATTCAGACAGATCACATTAATACATTGAGGTTGTGCAAGGGAAGACACTGCCCCGGAGCCTGGGCACTCTCTAGGCAGGCAGTTAAAGGAAGATGGCAATCGCACACATGGGAATGGACACATTCCAGCCAATTAATGTTTCTTCATAACTGTATTTAACTCTCATAATTCTGATTCAGTCTTGACTGAAGTATAGCGATGACAAAATTCCCTGTTTGCCTTAGTCCACATTCTGGGAAAGAAGATTAGCGATTTCTACAGACGCTATTAAAGGAGCTGTATTAATTTAGTTCTAGGTTACTGCTTTTGAAATGCAGTGATGGGGTTAGTTTTTAGTTAGCGGCCCTGTTAGCCCAGTGTTTATTATTTTCCTTCGCCCTGAACAGTTCTTATTAAAACTCGGTGGACTGCTCATTGATGTCCATGTCTCTCGCTCTGCACTTCAGCCATCACAGAACTCCTATCACTTCCAGGCTTCTGTATCTTCTGCCTGACGGGAGAGCAGAGAAGACAGAATGTCTGGGGTGAGTGGGGTCTTTGATTAAGCTGGCTGCTCTGAGGCAGCAAGACGTATAGACACTCTAGAAAATCAGGCAGGCCACACCCAGCATGTAGTCGAATGTATCTCCATGGCCTCGTTAGAAAGCATCCTATCTGGATGCATCATGGTTTGGCTTGACAGCTGCTGTGTAAATGGTAGGGCTGAGACCTTCAAATTCAACAATGGCCTCTCCTGGTCCAACTGTACCTGTGTGACAGACAAGAAAGCTTACCAACGGCTCTAGCAGGCTATAGAAATTCAGTCAGTCCCCGTTAACTCCTACCAATTTTTATTGATGCACCATAGAAAGCATTGTCTAGATCCATAATGGCTGAGTCTGGCAACTACTCTGCTCGTGACCACATGAAACAGCAGACAGTTGTGGACCCGGCTTAACACATCTTGGAAACCAACCTCCCCTCCGTGGGTTCTGTTCCCACATCTTGCTGCCTCAGTAGAGGAGCCACTCTCTCTGGCCATTCTCTCCCATCAGGCAGGAGACGCAGAATACACGTACCACTGAGCTGAAGGTCGGCCATTCGGAAATCTGATGGCAGAGGGGAAGGAACTGCTCGTAAGTGCAAGCAGACAATAGAACCTTGCTCGTCCACCCTGCACTTTCTCTGTACCTTCTTCAGCACTCTGTTCTGTTTGCAACGAAATGATCTGTTTGGATGGCATGTAAAGCAAAGGTTTTCCCTGTACCTGAATACATGTGACAGTAATAAATCAAATGTCATAATTTAACTATGAAGGGAGTTTTAGCCCTAAATATTCCTACATCTCACCCTTTCCTAATTTGGGAAAGGACAGCAGGAATGGAAATGCCAGGGAATTCTCCTTCCTGCAGGGTTTAAACTCTAATGGAGCTGTAGATGTGCAGAACTAACAATGGACAGAGATACAGATGTTAGACATGAGGTCAGACAGAAGGGACAGGACGATCAGATTTGGGGGAGCCAAATTGGTTTCCTTTGTTTACCTCTATTGAGATGTTAATCGGAACAAATTGATGAAGCCTCCTTGTGTGTTACATGCAGAACACAACAATCTAGTGCCAGCCACCCAGGAGGTACCCCATCCATCACTGTACAGCTATTCGCTCATTTAATCAATTAACTAATTGATTCATTACGTCCACTTTACAGCTTGGCTTTTTTTATTACAGAAATACAGGCAGACTCAACTGTCAAGGAGGCAGCTCTGTTTATTAAAGGATATTTAAGAGCAGATTGAACTAAAGATGAAATATAAATGCTCAGTTTTGTGCGTATAAGACAGCTTAATGGTACTGCAGGGAGGCGCACTAAAGCTGACGCAAGAGAAAAGGTTCCATTGAAAATAATTTCAGGTTTTCAGTTTTGAAAAACTGGCATTAGGTATCTTCATAATGAGGGTGATAAGCGATGTTTCCATAGCCATTTGACGGCATACAGCAAATAGGACTCCACTTTTTTTTTTGCAACAAACAAGACAGCAAGCACACTCCATGCAAAATAAATGCCACGTAAATCTTTATCTCTCTCATCATAAATCTATGCCCTCTAGTATTTCACATTCCCAACATAGGGAAAAAGACTGTGACTATATAGAGATAATTTACAAGGATTTTGCCGGGACTTGAGGATGTGAGTTGTGGGGAAAGGTTGGAAGGCTTAGCACTTTATTCTCTGGGGGACAGGAGAATGAGGGGAGATTTGATAGTGATATACAAACTTACGAGGGGTAGTGATAAAGTAAAGGCAAGCAGGCTTTTTCCAATCAGGTTGGATGAGACTAGAACTAGATGTCTTGGGTTAAGTGTGAAAGGTGAAATGTTTAAAGGGAACACGAGGCGAAACTTCTTCACTCAGAGAGTGGTGAGAGTGTAGAATGAGCTGCCAGTGGAAGTGGATGTTCGATTTCAACATTTAAGAGAAATTTGGATAGGTACATGGATGAGTGGGGTCTGGAAGGCCATGGTCCAATTGAAGGTTAATGGAGCTAGCCAGAGTAATAGTTGGGCCGAAGGGTCTGTGGTGTTCAATCACTTTATGCACCTTTGACTCTACCTACCTTATTTGTGCTCTTCATGATTTTTATAACAGTAATCATAAGGTGAGTTCAACTTCATTGAGAGGGTTGAGAGCACTATAAAGCTTCTTGCATACTGTTCATACAGATCAGACCGTTACACAGTAGAACAAGGCAAAACAATAACAATGCAGAATAAAATGCAACAGCTACAGAGAAAGTGCAGTGCAGGTAAAGACAATACCAGGGCAAATTTAAGCGGATTATCTCTATTTCTCTAATTGAACAAAGGAACAATATTTGCTACTCTCCATCCCTCCTAGATTTCACCTGTTGTGAGTGAGGACACAAAGATTCATCTCAAAGTCCCAGTAATCTTCTCACTTGCTTCTTTCAAAATTTAGCGATAAATGCCATTAGGCCCCGGGGATTTATCTAGCATAATGCTTCTCAAATGACCCAACACTATCTCCTCCTTCATCTCAAAGTGTCCCTGTGCATAAGTATGCCCCTCTCTGTTCTCACCATCCTCCAAATCATTTTCCTTGCTATAAACCAACACAAAGTACTCCTTTGGTACCTCAGCCACTTGCTCCAACTCCAAGCACAAATTCCATCTTTTATCCTTGAGTGGATCCACACTCTCCTTAGCTATCCTCTTTTCCTTAACACGTATAAAATGCCTTGGGATTATCCTCGTGCCTGCTTGCTGAGGACATTTCACTGTTCTTTTTGGCCTTGCTACCCACCTGCTGGATCACTTTCCTGCTATCTTTATACTCCACAAGGACATAAGATCTCTCTGCACCGGTGTGTGGTGCTGTTGGAATCCCATTGGAGAGTGGAGTTGTATATTTGGTCTCGTTTGCAGAGAGGTAAGACAGTCACTGTCCATCTAATGTTCCACCTTCCACACCAAGGTCTTGATCTTCCATCATCAAGGACCCCCACTGTCTAGCCATGCTCTCTTCTTGTTACTACCTTCAGGAAGGAGATGCAGGAGCCTTAGGTCCCACACCACCAGGTGTTACATACAAGTCTTTTGAACAGACCTCTTGTACGATAAGGATGAATTGACTTGACTTTATTTCTTACATCCTTCACATACACAAGGAGTAAAAATCTTTACGTCTCTGTCTGACTGTGCAATGCGCAAATTATAGTAATTTGTAATAAATAGTACGTACAGTAAGATATATAACAGAACAGTCAATATAGCTTAGACTCCTTTGCTTGCATCTTCAGAACAGCTCTATTTCCATCTTTAGTATCTCTATTTTTCCCTTTCAGGGTTCTTTTGAAGACCCTGACCTGGAGTTACACGCTGACTACGGTTCTTTGCGGGAATGGGACCCGCTCTCGGGGTTTCACGACTGTTGTTATTCGGCATGCCAAGGGCGCGGGCTAAGAGCTTTGCACGCCTTCAGAGGTCTCTAATTTTGTGGCTCTGAAGACAGGGGAATTGGAAGTAGGTGTCTGGGCAGGAGATCGGTCGTGGGAAATAGAAGATCTAAGCTGTGTGTCCAGAGACCCGAAATCTTTGGGCACAGAGCTTGGAAAAAGCAACACAACAGACTTTTAACATCATAAACCAGCGAGTTGTTTGTTATGTCTCCCCTCTCGCTGTAAAACAGAGACATCTCTTTCTCCCTCATTAGGGAGAAAGAGAGAGAGAGAGACTGGGGCATGTCGAATACCGGGTAAACGAGTAGTCTTTGGGGTACTGCAAGCCTGTGTCTTTGCTGTTGCTTTGAGTTGCTTTGTCACGTTTGAGTCCTTGGTGGCGGGTTCTGATGATTTTTTTTGCCGGGGGGCGGAATCGTTACTTGCTGCTGCTTACGTGTGGGAGGGAGGGGAGCTGGGGGGGACTTTGGGGTTCTAACATTTAACTGTCATTCATTCTTTGGGGACACTCTGTTTTTCATGGATGGTTGCGAAGAAAAATCATTTCAGGATGTATATTGTATACATTCCTCTGACATTAAAATGTACCTTTGAAACCTTTGAAATACCATTGTGTCAGTGTGAATTAATCAGTCTGATGGCCTGGTGGAAGAAGCTGTTAGTCCTGGCTTTTATGCTGCAGTACCATTTCCCAGATGGTAGCAGCTGGAAGTTTGTGGTTGGGGTGATTCAGGTCCCAATGGTTCTTCGGGCCCTTTTTTTACACACCTGTCTCTGTAAATGTCCTGAATAGTGGGAAGTTCACATCTACAGATGTGCTAGGCTGTCCGCACCACTCTCTGCAGAGTCCTGTGATTGAGGGAAGTACAGTTCCCATACCAGGCAGGGATGCAGCCAGTCAGGAAGCTCTCAATTGTGCCCCTGTAGAAAATCCTTAGGGTTTGGGGACAAAAGCCAAACTTCTTCAAACATCTGAGGTGAAAGAGGTGTTGTTGTGCTTTTTTCACCAAATAGCTAGCACGAACAGACCACGTGAGGTCCTCAGTGATGTGTATACCTAGGAACTTAAAGCTGTTCCCCCTCTCAACCCCAGATCCATTGATGTCAACAGGAGTGAGCCTGCCTCCATTCCTTCTGTTGTCCAAAACCAGCTCCTTTGTTTTTGCGACATTAAGAGAGAGGTTGTTTTCTTGACACCTCTGTGTCAGGGTGATGACTTCTTTTCTGTAGGCTGCCTCATTATTGTTTGAGATTAGGCCAATCAGTGTAGTATCATCTGCAAATTTAATTAGCAGATTGGAGCTTTGGGTGGCAAAACAGTCATAGGTATACAGAAAGTAAAGGAGGGGGCTTAGGACACAGCCCTGAGGGGCTCCTGTGTTGAGGGTCAGAAGGGCAAAGGTGAGAGAGCCCACTCTTACCACCTGCTGGTGATCTGACAGGAAGTCCAGAATCCAGCTGCACAAGGCAGGATGAAGGCTGAGGTCTCTGAGCTTCTTGTCGAGCCTGGATGGAATTACAGGTTTGAACGCTGAACTGTAGTCCAAGAACAGCATTCTCACATAGGCATCCCTCTCTCTGTGTGTAAGGACGGTGTGTAGAGTTGTGGCTATTGCTTCATCTGTTGATCAGTTGTGTCAGTATGCGAATTGTAGGGGATCCAGTGTGGGTGGTAGCAAGCTGCAGATGTAGTCCTTGACCAGCCTCTCAAAGCATTTGCTTATTATAGAGGTGAGTGTGACAGCACGCCAGTCGTTCAGGCATGTTACCTTGGTCTTTTTAGGTACAGGAACAACGGTGGATGTTTTGAAGCAGGAGGGCACTCTACACTGGGAGAGAGAGATTAAAAATGTCCGTAAACACACCTGCCAGTTGTGCCGTGCACATCCTGAGTACCTACCCTGGGATGCCGTCCGGTCCCGCAGTCCTGCAGCTGTCCACTTGTTGGAAATACCTGCGTACTTCAGCCTCAGAGATGACCAAGATGAACTCGACCTCAAAAATCTATCTTGCCTTTCAACTCTAATTGTGTACCTGCACTGCACTTTCTCTGTAACGATGTATTTTTCATTCTTTTCCCTTGCACAACGTACTTATGTCTTGTACAGTAGCATTGTGGTCCGTGTAACATTTTGCAACACCAGCAATCAGAGTTCAATTCCCGTCGTCGACTACGCTCGCCCCGTGACCGCGTGGGTTTCCTCCAGGTGCTCGGGTTTCCTCCCACAGTCGGAAGACGTACGGGGTAGGGTTAGTGACTGTGGGCTTGCTATGTTGGCGCTGGAAGCATGGCAACTCTTGCAGACTGACTCAGCACGTCCTTGAACCGTGTTGATCGTTGATGCAAATTACATATTTTACTGTATGCTTGTGACAATTAAAACCGACCTTTCTTGGCATACCAAAGAAAGCTTCTCAGTACATAATAATAAACTACTTCTCACTGGCACCAGCCTAACCAGCCACCAAGGACATATATACAGATAGGTGCTGAGAAAAGGCCAGCAATATCATCCCAGCCACCTGCTCATGGACAGTTTGGCCCTTTCCCGTCAGGGAGGAGGCTGCGTAGCATCCACACCAGGACCACCAGATCATAAACAGCAACTTCCCCCAAGCAGTAAGGCTGATCAACACCTTATGTACAGACACACCTATACTTAGCATCACTTTATGAACATACAATCAACAAATATATAATTGTAATATATAGATTATAATATATAATATATAGATGTTACTCCAGATCTAATGCAGTACAAAAATGAACACAAGATAGCTAATGTATTTATATTTATTGTCTCTTTTTATTATTGTTCTTTATCTTATGGTGTTCATTTTTGTGCTGCATCAGATCTTGGGTAACAATTATTTCATTCTCCTTTATGCTCGTGTACTGGAAATGACATCAAACAATCTTGAAGCTTGAATCTTAAATTGGCTACTTTCAAAGAGCTGGCATGGACATGATGCAATGAATGGTCTCCTTCTGTGCTGTAAGATTGAAAAGACAGAAAGCCGGAAAGAAGTTGGGTTATCGCTGGAGGAGGCAGCTGAGAGCTGTGTTGTATTTCACAACTTGGTGAGTGTTTGTCCGTGGCATAGCCTCACTCTGTGACTGACTACACCTTCGCTGCCTGTCAGTTCACTCCAGTGGATTCATTAAGCACTGGGCTGGACGGATCAGCCCCAGTCCATTCCATCTGTCAGTCTGCAGTCCCCAGGAGAGAGTCAGGGAGGCACTGGGGACCTGTCCCGTCTCAATTTATCCCATTAGCATCACCATACAGTGAAAACAAACCTAATTTAACAAACAAGGTTCCTGAGTGCTCTCATTAGCAGAGCCTTCACTAACTAGCCTCAAAGGATCAATCTGATCCAGGCAGCTTGCAGTGGTGTGTCCTTCGAGCTGAAGGGGAATTGAAGCATCATTTGCAGACTTGTCAGTGTTGCTGATCCATCTTGGATTGGTTGTGGGAAAGTGATATATAAATGCAATTTACTAATGTGAGAAAAGACTCTGGATCTACATCAACACCTTCTGTGACCTCGGAACGCTTCACCGCACTCTACAATGCTTCGGTAGTTTCTTTTTTTTTATAGTTTTGTTAGTTTTTTTAGGTTTGCAGAGATGGTTTTGGGGGACAGAGAGGGGGAGTCAGGGGTCAGGTTAGAGTTTAGGGTTTAGGGGCAGGGATGTGGGGGAGGGTTAGAGGTCAGGTGGCTGTCTAGGTGTCTGCTCTGTGTTCGAAAGTCAGCGACGCAGATGTGGGACACCTATGGATGGATGTTGGGCTAGCAGACAGGGCTTGTGGCCACCACCCCCCCACTCCGAGTCAACTAGTTGTCAGCAGGCTCAGCAGCTGTTACAGATGATACAAGGTTGGCACGATATTGTAGAACATGGCAAAACAATAACGGTAAAGTGTAATAACTACAGGGAGAGTGCAATGCAGGTAAACAATAAAGTGCAAGACTGTAATGCGGTAGATTGTAAGGTTAAGAGTCCATCTCATGGCACGAGGTCCCGTTCATGAGTCTGATACAAGTGGGGTGGAACCTGTCCTTCAGCCTGGTGGTACACACTCTCGGGCTTTTGTGCCATCTGCCCGATGCAAGAAACAGAATCAGGTTTAACATCACTAACAAACGTCATGAAATTTGTCGTTTTGTGGCAGCAGTACAATGCAATACATAATAATAAAACCTAGAAATTAAAGTAAGAAATATATATATAATAGTGAAAGAATGAGGAAAGCAAATAGTGAATTCACGGATTCGTCGTCCATTCAAAAATCTGACAGCGGAGGGGAAAATACTGTTCCTGAGGCATTGAGTGTGTGTCTTCAGGCTCCTAATAACTCCTCCTTGATGGCAAAAATGAAAAGAGGGCATGTCCGGGGTGATGGGGGTCCTTAATGGTGGATGCCACCTTTCTGAGTCATTGCCTTCTGAAGGTGTCCTGGGTGCTGGGGAGGCGAGTGCCCGTGATGGAGCTGCAACTTCCTGCAGCTTTTCCCAGTCCTGTGCCGTGGCCTCTTCAGACCAGACGGTGATGCAACCAGTTAGAATGCTCTCCACGGTACATCTGTAGAAATTTGCGAGTGGCTTTGGTGGCGTAGCAAGTCTCCTCAAACACCAAATGAAATATAGCCACTGTTGTGCCTAATTGCAACAACATGTTGGGCTCAGGATCAATCTTCAAAGATATTGACACCCAGGAATTTGAAACTGCTCACCCTTTCCACCGATGATCCCTTGATGAAGACCAGTGTGTGTGTGTTCCCTCGACCTCCTCTTCCTGAAGTTCCTTCGTCTCACTGACAATGAGTGGAAGGGTGTTGTTGCATCACCACTCAACCAGCTGATTCTGTACACCTCCTTGTCATCATCTGAAATTCTGCCAACATTAGCTGTGATGTTGGTAAATTTATTGATTGCGTTTGAGCTGTGCCTAGCCACATAGTCATGGGTGTAGAGAGAGTGGAGCAGTGGGCTAAGCACACATCCTTGAGGTGCACCTGCATTGACTGTCAGTGAGGAGGAGATGTTATTTCTGATCTTCACAAACCGTGGTCTCCCGGTGAGGAAATCAAGGATCCAGCTGCAGAGGGAGGTACAGAGGCCCAGGCTTTGGAGTGGGTTGATTAGAGCTGAGGGTGTGATTGTGCTGAACGCTGAGCTGTAATCAAGAATCGGCAGCCTGACAGGTATTACCACTGTCCAGGTGACCCAAGGCCGACTGGAGAGCCAGTGAGAGTGTATAAACTGTAAACCTATTATGGCGTTAGGCAAACTGCAGCGGGTCCAAATCATTGCTGATTCTAGCCATGAACAACCTCTGGAAGCACTTCATCACAGTAGATGTAAGTGCCATTGGGTGGTAGTGGGAGCTACGGTGGCGTAATTCCAACAGGGTGTTGGAGTTCAGAGAGCAATCCTGGCATCCTCTGCCAGCGGTCCTTGTAGGTCGTCCCTGTAGAATGCAAGGGTTTTCTCCCCGTTTTCTCCACAGTCCAAAGACGTACCAGGTAGGTCAGCTGGTCATTGTAAATGGTCCCGCAGTTAGGTTAGGGTTAAATCAGTTTTGTCGGGGGTCGCTGAGGCACTGTGGCTCAAAGGGTCGGAAGGGCCAAGTCCACGCTGGAGCTCGAAATAAGCAAATAACAAATAGTCTTTGAGAGGACAAAAGAGAGAATGTGCAGGGGAGTGTCCTAAATTTTACACTATTTTTACAAGAAAGAACACAATTAAAACAAAAAGATGTCAGTTTTAGTGATTATAGTGTTGCTAAACTGTAGAGATTTGGTATTGGAGTTGGTGTATTATTGTCCCATGCACTGAGGTACAGTGAAAAGCTCGCTTTGCACACTGCTCATACAGATCAAATCATTACAGAGTTCCTGGAGACTGAACAAGGAAGAACAATAACAATGCAGAATAAATTGTGACAGTTACACAGAAAGTACAGTGTAGCTAAACAATAAGGTACAAGACCATAATGAGGTAGATTGTGAGGCCAAAAGTCCAATTCAGCGTAACTATTTAATAATCTCTAACAGTGGGTAGAAGCTGTCCTTGACTGAGTACAGTGACAAACCTTGCTTTGCATGCCACCCATATAGACCATTTCAAAACTCAAGAATATTGAGGTAAGACCAATGAAAAGCAATAACAACGTGTAAAATATGGTGTGACAGAGAAACGGCAGTGCAGGCAGGCAGACCATAACAAGGTAGATTGAGAGATCAAAACTTCATCTTTAATGTACAAAAAAGCCATTCAAGAATTTTTAACAGTGGGATTGAAGGTGTCCTTAGCCTGTTGGGGCACATTTTCACAATTTGACATCTTCTGTTCAATGTTATAAAGGTTTATTAGGACTGAAGGGTTAGTTTGATCGTTAGAAGGTCGGGGCAATATCGTGGGCTGAAGGGCCTGTACTGTGGTGTCATTGTCAATGTCCTATTTTCTATGTTCAATGGGGGGGTGGGGTTAGAAGGGAGAATGCCCAAGGATGGTGGGTATTTGATTTTGCTGGCTGCTTTACCAAGGCAAAAAATTAGACTGAGTCCATGGTGAAGATGTTACACAGAATGCACAGGCAATTCATGGAGGAGACATATTGAGCGGTAAGAGAGAGGGGCCCAAACTGGACGATGGAGAATTACTGTGTACATCCCATCTCTCCCTCCAAATACCTTTCATTTTGTTGCCGATGCCTCTTTTCCGCCTGTGCCTTATCCCTGAAGTATGAGATGTGTGTTTATCATTTACTGCACGTTCGGCACCTTCATGTCTGGTTTTACGAGGCTGAGTGGAATAGTGCCCTGGTGCTGTGTAAACATACGACAGGGACTAGGGAAGGAACGGCAGCTTTTCAGAGCTGTGGGGTCAGAGACCCCGGGGAGAGCTGATAACATCACCACTTCATTACTCAAATCTATTAACTAGTCAGGGCTTAATGAGGAAGGGCAGAGGGGCAAGGTTTATAGGAAAATCCCAACGTAAGTTGTCTCCAGTGGAGGCCCAGGTATTGAGAATAGGCTTCCTGTCACTGAAACTTTGAATCAGAATTAGGTTTAATATTGTAGGGCAATGTAATTGGTGAAAACGTACAGAATTCACAACCAACGACATTGGGTTGGGGTTAAAGGCTGTTCTGACGTGATGACATAATAAAGTACTTTCACCGCGCTTTGAGTTCAGTTTTTGGTGTTCAATAAATAAGTTGCTATGGCTTTTCTTAAAGGACAGAGCACCTCTGCAGTTTGATTTGTGGAAACCTACACTGGTGACCCTGATGCTCTCGGATGATTCCAGAGTTATTGAAAATGTTGGCCAAGGCAGTCGCTTTGAAGCTGCTGGGGATTTGGTAGCAAAGTGCTGTTGCTTGGTTCTACAAGCCGAGACCCAATTCGTGCTGTGAGAAATCTCTGCTGACAGCAACAAATTTTTTTTCATTAAACAGCAGCAAATACTTCTATGCGGTAGCATGGCCCAGTAATTCATGCCTTCGAGGACACCCGCCTGAACACAGTAAATACCAGCCGCTGAAAACCCATCTCTTACAGACTTTTGGACTATCGGAGCCTGAGCGCACCAAACAGTTGCTCTCCTTCTACAAACAAGACAAAATCTGCAGATGCTGGAAATCCAAGCGACACACTGGAGGAACTCAGCAGGCCAGGCAGCTTCTATGCAAAAGCCCATTATCTCTTTCACCAGTCGACTTCCCAGCTCTTCGCTTCCCCCTTCCCTCCCTCCCTCCCAACACCGAACACCTACTACCTTGTATTTCTTCCTCCCCTCCCCCACACTTTCTCACTCTGACTTCTCATCTTTTCTCTCCAGTTCTGATGAAGGATCGCGATCTGAAACATCGACTGTTCACCCTTTTCCAGAGATGCTGCATGCCTGCTGAGTTCCTCCAGCATTTTCTGTGAGTCGCTGTCCTTGCCTGGCCTTGGTGATGCTAAGCTATTAGAACTAATGGACCACATGACGTCTCTGCTGGGAAATAACTATACCTTGTTTTATTTTTTAAAAACTCTTCATGCAGCAAATTCCTGATCAAGTCCACATAGCGCTCACTCATACACCGGTGAAGGACTGTAGGGAGCTTGCTAAAATGGCTGATAGTCTAGACTCAGCCAGACAATGGTGCATCATTCCTCCTCCTTTCTCTACCTTAAAAAGCCCAGTCTGCAAGGCCCCTATATAAGGACGCCTGCAGCTGCAAAACCAACAACGCCGGGCCTGTGGTTTTACCGTGCTCGCTTTGGTATGAATGCTAGGACGGTGCCAGCACATCAGGACATCAGAGCTCTGTGAACACTGTGGGTTCCAGCTGCCAGCGACATCTACTGTTCATTTCAGGACAACACTTTCTGTGTGACGTGGGTGCTCAGGTGATCGGTATCACCTATTGATGCGAAGGCAAAGAGCGACGAAACCTCGCTGGAGGCCGTTAATGGCAGCAGGATCCAGATGTACAGGACACCCTGCGTCAGTTGCTGACATTACACATGGGGCTTCGTCCTGGCTAAAGTGGCTCGACCTCTGCTCGGTGCAGATTTCCTGTGTGCCCACAGTCAATCTTAAGAACTGCCAGCTTGTGGACGTCAAGGCCTTTGGGGCGTTACCCTGCTCCCCCAGTTAAGTTTCCCACAACGACTCAGTCAAATGCATGCACCACTGCATGTGAGCTTACTCGACTGCTGGGCGAATTCCTGAACCTCATCAAGCCCACATTCTCCACTACAGCCACAAAACATGGGGTCGAGCACCACCTTCCCACAACTGGTCTGCCAGCCAATGCCCGCGCATGTAGATTGGACTCAGAAAAGCTGGCAACCGCAAAGGCTGAGTTTGCCAACATGGAAGGACTTGGCATTGTACACCGGTCGATTAGCCCCTGGGCTTCACCCCTCCGTATGGTCCCTAAGTCCGATGGTGGTTGCCTCCCATGTGGTGATTACCAATATCTTAATGAGGTCACCACCCCCTGATCACGCCACATATCCTAAACTTTACGGCACATTTAGCCAGAAAGTTAATCTTTTCCAAAATTGATCTAGTTAGGGGTTATCATCAGGTGCTTGTGTGCTCAGAGAACATTCCCAAATGGCTGTGATAGCCCTATTTGTCCTCTCTGAGTTTCTGCGCACACCATTTGGGCAGAAAAATGCAGCAAAGTCTTTCCAATAGCTAATGGACTCTGTATTAAAAGACTTACATTTCCTTTTTGTTCACCTGGATGACATATTGGCACCAGTGCATCCAAATCTTCAGTGTCCTACCACTCGTCATGTAACACCTACCCTGGTTTGTCCTCCCAAAGCACAACATCTCACACTTGTCTGCATTAAGTTCCATCTGCCATTTTACAGTCCATTTTTCCAGCTGGTCCAGATCCCACTGTAAGCCATGATAATCTTCCTCACTGTCCATTACACCCCTAATCTTGGTGTCATCCACAAATTTGCTGATCTAGTTCATTAAATATATACATATTTGACAAACAACAATGGACCCAACACCGATCCCTGCAGCACCCCACTAATCAGAGGCCCCCAGTCAGAGATGTAGCCATCTACTGCCACTCTCTGGCTTCTCCTGTGAAGTCAATGTTTAACCAATATACTACCTCATCTGGAATGCCAAGCAACTGAACCTTCTTGACCAATGAGACCTTGTCAATGACCTTGCTAGAGTCCATGTAGACATCATCTACTTCCTTGCCTTTATCAACTGGTGCTGACCTACTGTGCCACCGCAAATCTCTACAACCTGGCATGCCAGTGAGGGGTTTGTGCATTCTCCCTGTGACTGCATGGGTTTCCTCTGGGTGCTCCAGTTTCCTCCCACATTCCAAAGATAATTAGCAGGATAGTTGGTCATGCATGTAATTGGGTGGTTTGAGCTCATTGAGCTGGAAGGGCCTGTTACTGTGCTGTATCTCTAAATAAATAATTTCAGCTAGTTCCATCGCAGGCGCAACCCTCCTGGGATAAAGTCTCTGAGTGCCCACTCTATTGATGCCTCTTATCATTTTTAAAATCTCTATCAAGTCACCTCTCATCCCTCTTGGGATGTCTTTCGCTAAACTTCTCTTCCTTCAAAAGAAAACTCGACCTCTTCTATCAAGCTCCTCAGAGCATCATCTCCTTTGTAAGGCAGGGAATCAAATTTGCTGGATGTGAATTATTGCATTAAAGCTTCCTTATAAATGTAAATTGTTGGTGTTAAAGAAAACACACGAAATGCGAGAGGAACTCAGCAGGTCAGACAGCATCTGTGAAGAAGTATAAACAGTCAAATCTGAAACAGAATCAAAATCAGGTAGTTACCACTAACGTACTGTATGTCGTGAAATTTCTTTTTTGCAGCAGCAGTACAGTGTAATATCTAAAACTTACTGTAAGTTACACAAAGAAAAATATAAATAGAGAGCAAAATAATTAAACAGTGTCCATGGGTTCATGGACTGTTCAGAAATCTGATGGTGGAGGGGAAGAAGCTGTTCCTAAAACACTGAGTGTCTTCAGGCTCCTGTACCTCCTCCCTGGTGGCAGTAATGAGGAGAGGGCAGGTCCTGAATGGTGGGATCATTAATGATGGATGCTGCCTTTCTGAGCTGAGCCAGATTTTGGGCTGAGACGTCAACTGTTTATTCCTCTTCTGTCGACACTGCCTAACCTGCTGAGTTCCTCCAACAATGTGTGTGTTCTTCAAGATTTCAGCATCTGCAAAATCTCATGTGTTTATACATTGCTGGTGTTAAACACTTCACATGAAACAGCAGATGTAAATTCCTTTTTGTTTCTTTCATTGTCTATTTCCCATCTAGAATTCTGCAAGAGTGGATTGTGTCTCAGTCATGTCTGGGGTGAATATGGGGGAAATAGAGAAGGAATGGGTGTGTTTGAGGGTTACGTACACAAAATCCTGGAGGAACTCAGCAGGTCAGGCAGCATCTATGGAGAGGAATAAACAATCAATGTTTCAGGCCAAGCCTTTCATAAGGACCAGAAAGAATCAGGGAAGAAGTTAGAATAAGGAGGCGGTGGGGAGAGGGAAGGAATACAAGGGGGCAGGTGACAGATGAAGCCAGATGAGGAGGAAGTGTAGTGGGTGGTAAAGGAGGCATGAAGTAAAAAGGTGGGAAGTGACAGGTGAAAGAGGTGAAGGGCTAAAGGAGGAGGAAGGAATCTGATAAAAGAGAGTGGTCCACGGGAGGAGGGGCCCCAGAGAGAGGTGATGGGCAGGTGAGGAAAAGAGAAGGGGTGAGAGGGTAACCAGAATGGGGAATGGAAAAAGAAAGTGGGGGGGGAGGGACTTCCACTAATTTTGGCAAATCAACTAAAATATCAGAAACAAAAGATTCTGCAGATGCTGGAAATCCAGAACAACGCAAAGCAATCGAGGAATTTAGCAAGTCAGGCAACATCTGTCAAAAGATATAAACTGTCGACAATTTGGGCTGAGATCCCAGTTGATGGGAAAAGGCCTGAATGGAAACCTGTCTGGTGATTAACGACATGGATCTAACATTAAACAACGTCACTATTTTATTTTGTTTTATTTTGCCCTCGTTCTGTACTACTTATTTTTTATTTATAATATATTTTATATATACATACGCAGTTATTTTTAATTGTAATTTATAGTTTGCATACTATTATGTATTGCACTATACTGCTGCTGCAAAACAACAAATTTCATGATACACTGCAGTGATATTGTAGGTTTTCACAAATAAAACGGCTGAGGTATTTTATGCTTAAGAAAAGTCATAGCAACTCATTATTGAACATGAGAAACTGAACTCAAAGTGTGGTTAAACTACTGTACACAAGTGTGTCGTCACATGAGAACAGCCTCTGAAAGTGAACCCCAGCCCAGTGCTGGCGATTGTGAATTCAATACATTTTCTACCAGTTCCATCACTCTACACAGGCCCGCTCAGAATTCACCACAACCAGCATTGCGAGCCTGCCCAGAGCTTGGACAAGCCGCCCACCTTGGGTCCGATGTTTCACGGGTGGAGGAACAGCCACCTCATCCAGAGTTCTGCTGACACTCATGGTCGTGCCGTGACGACAGGGGCATGGTCCTCCAAATCTTGGTGGGCCGGTGTAAGGCGATCTACCAGTATACATTCAGGTTTACCATTCTTTCTATGATAAAAGGCTTTACTCTCCATTCCAAAACATAGAACGGGCCATTGTAATGTGGCCTAAGGGGATGTTGGTGTGCATCATGGCAGACGAGAACAAACGAGGTGGAACGTGGGTGAACAGGAACCCAAGAGTGCTGTACGCCATGATGGGAGGTAGGAGTAGGTGAAAAGGAGTTAAATTCACTGAGGAGAGTGGAACGCTGTTGAGAGGACAACCAGGCAGTCGTGGCATCAGGAATAAAGTCGCCTGGCACTAGTAACGGCTGCCTGTATATCAACTAAGCTGCAGACAACTGTGGGTCCTCTCTTGGAGCTGTTCTGAGCCCCAGCAGGACCCATGGGAGACGATCATGCCTACACTCATCAGTCATGGAAGCCCTCAGAGTGGCCTTTAAGGAGCGGTGAAACTGCTCGCATAGGCCACCGGACTGTGGGTGATGTGCTGTGGTGTGATGTAGCCTAACACCGAGGTTCTGAACCATCGCAGCTAGAGGTCTGATATGAATTGGGGACCGTGGTCAGAGGGAATATCAGATGGGGTGTCAAACTGAGCAACCCAGGTGCTGATGAACACCCAAGCCACGTCTGCAACCATCATCGATGCTAGAGGAACGTCCTCTGGAAACCTGGTAGGAAGGTGTGTGAAACTGCAGGGGCGGGGGGGGGGGGGCAGTGGAAGAGGACCAACAGGATCCACATTGACGTGGCCAAACTGTCACTCAGGGACCTCAAAAGGTGCCAATGGCATCTGGATATGACAGTTAATTTTTGCCCGCTGGCACTCCACGTAGGCTGCACTCCAATCATGCACTTCTTTTCTGAGACTGTGCCACAAAACTTTAGTGCAACCAGTTTCTGTGAGGCCTTCTGGCCTGGATGCGGGAGACCATTTATGAAGTCATAAAGAGCCCGCTTCCAGTTTGCTATGGTAGGCGGGTGACTGATTGAGACATCGCACAGGAGAGAAACAACAGCTTTCCCAAACTTAATGCCAGCCAACCACAGGCCTGTGACAGCTGTTCGGTCAGCCTGGTCAGTACCTTGGTCGGCTGCCATGAGTCAACCCCTATGTGTACTGACCGTGAGAGACAATCAGCCATGGCATTATTTTTCCCCTTGATAGGTTGTATATCAGTGGCGAACTCAGAAATGCAGGCCAGGTGGCATTGCTGCCAGCTTTAGAAGGTGAATGGACGCCACACACCTCCAACCAACTGCTTGTGCATAGCGCCAAGAGCACAGTCTGAAGCGTCAGTAGTAACGGCTGTAGTTGCGTTGGGGAATGGGTGCACCACTAGATTGGCATTGGAAAGACCCCACTTGGCATCATCAAATACCCCTAATGCTCAAACACATGATGAGGGGTATTACCCTTCAGCGCACAATACAGGGGAAGCACAAGATCGGCAGCTCGCGGAATGAAGTGGTGATGGAAATTCACCATGCCTAATAACTCCTGTGGTTTTCTTAAGAAGTGCAGGGCGGAGGGAAATCCGTAACAGTGGCTACTTTTGGTGGGAAGTGTTTTGTTACCTTCTGCGGAGATGTGATGGCTGAGAAAGTCATGTTTGAGAAGGAAACGGCTGACAACCCAAACTGGCATTTGGCAGGGTTAATACTCAACCCGTGTTGGCTTAAGCACTTGAAACACAAGAGGGAACTTCTTCACTCAGAGGGTGGTGAGAGTGTGGAACGAGCTGCCAATGGAAGAGGTGAAAGTGTTCAATTTCAACATTTAAGAGAAATTTCGACAGGTACATAGATGGGAGGGGTATGGACGGCTATGATTAACAGTTTGGCATGGACTAGATGGGCAAAAGGGCCTGTTTCTATGCTGTAGTGTTCTATGATTCTATCAGTCTATGCCTTCTTCTCAATGTTACCATTAGGGCTGATGTACTGGAGCCTGACACACATTCAATGCTTTAGGAACAGCTTCTTCTCCGCCATCAGATTTCTGAATGGTCCACGAACACACAAACGCTGCTTCATTATCCCTCTTTTGCGTGATTTATTTATTTTGTGCTACTTCTGGCAATTTTCACATCTTGCACTGTACTGCTACCACAAAGCAACGAATTTTACGCCGCGCGTCGGTGATGATGCATTTGATTCTGATTCTGGTACTCGGGGTATCTGTGCACAGAATGGTCTGCCTAGGTGGCATGCAAACACTGCACCTCAGTACCTGATTCAGTGGCCTGGCTGAAGAATGCTTTCTTCCCAGGTCACTGGTGCGGTAACAGCATTACGCTCACCGCTAACCTGCCAGGCCACCCCAAAGCTCGACAAAGTGTGTCGGCCAGGAATCGAAGCCAATCCACCCGTGACATCACTATCAGGGAACCATGTAATTGTAAGTATAAAGGACAGTGGAGGGGAGGAGCTGATCTCCACGCTTCAATCATTGGTAGTTTTGATTTGTAAACTGTTAATTAAAGTGAAATTTATAAGGAGTGACGTTGTGTCAGCTTTGATACAGGGGTTATTGCTGCCTCCAGTCACAGCGGCTTCGCAAATTAAACTGAGCTCAGAAATTGAAGCTAATTCTTCATCCTGACGGGAGAGGTGAGAGGCTGAGATAATTTATACGCAGTCACTCCCCAAACAGGTTTCAATTAACAACAGCTCTCGACAGATTGAATTAATCTGGAGATGGCAGTGGTATTACACACACACATCCTGATCGGGGACCGAGCATCCCCTCACGCTCCCGACAACTGGTTCAGTAGGCCGCAGGGTGTAGGGTACAGACCACACCTCTAAGAAATAATGCACTGCTCAAATCAAGCTGAACGGTTCCAGGGATGGCGGGGAGTCCACTCAGTGTCAGCAAAGTTAGTGGGTAACCCCAGATTACACAGACTCACAGAGTCATCGAACACTATAGCACAGAATCAGGCCTTTCAACCCATCTAGACCATGCTGAACTATGATTCTGCCTAGTCCCATCAACCCACACCCTTCCAGACCCCTCCCATCCATGTATCCATTTAAATTTCTCTTAAATGTTGAAATAAAACTCTCATCCACAATTTCCACTGGCAGCTCGTTCCACACTCTCACCACCCTCTGAGTGGCATTCCCACTCATGTTCCCCTTAAACATTTCACCTTTCACCCTTAACCCATGACCTCTAATTCTAGTCTCACTCAACCTCAGTAGAAAAAGGCTGTGTGCATCTACCCTGTCTACACCCCTCATGATTTTATATCCCTCTATCAAGTCTCCCCTCATTCTCCTACACTCCAGGGAATGAAGTCCTAACCTATTCAACCTTTCCCTATAACTCAGGTTCCCAAGTCATTTCACGTGGAGCCTTACTCCGTGCCTGATCCATGTGTTCCTGCCCTGGGAGTGTAGAGGGAGCTTCACTCTGTCTCTAACCCATGAGCCATGATTTCCTGTGTGGCATGGCAGCGTAGCAGATAGAGTGATGCTATACAGAACCAGCAATTGCCAATCGGGGTTCAATTCCCACCGTTTGCTTTCTCCCTGTGACCATGTGGGTTTCCTCTGGGTGCTCCGGTTTCCTCCCACATTCTAAAGACAGTTAGTGAGCTGTGTACAAGCTATGCTAGCACTGGAAGCGTGGTCTACCTTCAGCATGAACCTCATCGATTTGATTTCATGCCATTGATGCTTTTCATAGAACTTTGAACACTACAGCCCAGTACAGGCTCTTTGGTCCATGATGTTGTGCCGAATGTTTAGCCTACTCCAATCTAACTCTTTCCTCCTACTTAGCCCTCCGTTTTACTTTCATCCATGTGCCTACCTAAGAGTTTTTTAAATCCCACTAATGTATCTGCCTCTAACACCACCCCACACCCTCACCATCTCTGGCATCCTGGAAATGTTTCTGGATGTTAATGAAGACCAACACACCATACACCTTTGTAACCACTCTATCGTCTTGCTTTGAGGGATTGATAGATGCAGACCCCAAGATCCCGCTGTTATTCCTCTCTGATACGAATCATGCTATAAACCCTGTACTCTACCTTCAAATTCAACCTTCCAAAGTGAATCACTTCACATTTCTCTGGGCTGAACTACACCTGCCACTTCCCAGCCCAGCTCTGCATCCTGTCAATGTCCCGTTGCAACCTAGAACAACCCTCCACACTACCCACAACCCCACCAACCTTTGTCATCTCAAACTTACTAACCCACCCTTCCACTTCCTCATCCAAGGTACTTATAAAAATCACAAATAGCAGGGGGTGCCAGAACATATCTTTTGTGTGGCTGTATATACAATCTATGCATCCCGGCCCTGGGAGTGTTTGGATGCATGGTGCTGAGCTCCCTGAACTCTTCCCCATCAAATATTCCCAGGCCAGGACATGACTAGTGAGGATTGCTTGCCCCTATCAATTATCACGTCAATAAATAACATGTCCAGAGCGGAATATTGATACCACCGTATGCCGGAGAGAGGGCTGGGAATTCGGGAGGACACCAGGAATTTCTGTGGCTCCCTGGGTGAAAGGTTGTAGGTTCTAGGCTGACATTTCAGTGCAGTACTGAGGGAGTGCGTCTCTGCTCAACGTGTTCTCATACAAAAGCATGCCTCCACAGTTCCAACCTTCCACAAATTCTGAACGAGCTTTATGTTCACATTCTCTCCACAAATAGAATTAGAATGCTTTTTATTTAGAGATACAGCACGGTAACAGGACCTTCCAGCTCAATGAGCCCATGCCGCCCAATTACATTCATGTGACGAATTAACCTGCCAACCCATCCACTTTTGTAAATGGGAGGTAACCGAAACGCCCGGCGGAAACCCACGCAGTCACGGGGAAGATGTACAAACTCCTTACGGGCAGCAGGAATTGAACCGGGCTGCTGGTGCCATAACAGCGTTACGCTAACCACTGCAGTACCGTGCCGTCTCAACCTACCGTTGTCACCTGAACTGAGATGCAGTGAAAGGCTTGTCTTGCATATCATTCACACAGATCAGATCGTCACACAGTGCATCGAGCTGGAACACAAACAGTAACAGAACATAGAAAGAAGAGTAACAGCTACAGAGAAAGTGCAGTGCAGGTAGACTGTAACCTGCAGGGTGATAATGTGGTCATTTTTGAGGTCAAGATCTCAATTTCCATATAGTGATCTATTCTGCAGAGTAGAACATGAAACATTAAGCAAGACCCCCACCCGCCCCAGACATTCTCTCTTCTCCGTTCTTCCATCAGGCAGAAGATACGAAGGTCCGAATTCATGTATCAGGGGCAGCTTCTACCCCACTGGTACAAAACTACTGAATGGTCCCCGAGCATAAGTTGGTCTCTTGGTCTCACAATCTATCTCGTCAGGACCATGCATTTACTGTCTGCCTGCACTGCACTCTATGACCTTATTCTGTACTGTTATTGTTTCATCTTGTATTACCTCAATGCAATATTATAATGATGTGATCAGTATAAACAGTAGACAATTCACTGCATCTCAGTACAAGACAATAATAAACCAATCCAATTCTAATTCCGAAGTTCAGAGTAAATTTATTATTAAAGTACGTATATAAGTCACCACCTACTACCCTGAGATTTACTTTCTTGCAGGCATTCACAGTAGGACAAAGAAATCCGTAGAATCAATGAAAAGCTACGGAGACTGACAAGCAAACAAAGACAAACTGAGCAAATACAAAACAAATAAATAAATACTACTGAGAACATGAGTTGTAAAGTCCTTAAAAGTGAATCCATAGGTTGTGAAACGAGCTCAGTTCGAAGAAGAAGGGGTGACAGATGAGCAGGAAGGTGTCATCAGAGGATTGTGGGGTCAGCTCATTCATGTAGGGTCAAAAGATGAAAGGCCTTCTGTGTAACTTCTGCAGTTAAACACAAACAGAAAGTTGGCTTCAGAAGAAAGCAAAGGACTCACACCAGCATGACTGCACAGAAGCAATTTTTAAATCTGTGTAAGCATTTTCGAACAGTCTGAATCTGATATCCAATTACTGAAGAGTGTTTATGGGACACCTGGTGGCAGTTTCATCCATCTGTTACAGTGACTGCGATGAGAGAATCCACTCTCCTTAATTACAGATGGATCCATTAGTAACACGCCAGTTGATAGGGTGGTGAAGAAGGCAGATGTTGAGTTGGCCTTCATAAAAACTCGGGAATATTGTAAATACAAGAAATGATGCAGATGCTGGGAAATCCAGAGCAACGCGCACAAAATTTTGGAGGAGCTCAGCAGAACACGCCGCACCAATGGCGAGGAATAAAGAGTCAACGTTTCGGGCTGAGACACCCCATCAGGTCTGGAAAGTAAGGGGAGAAATCAGAATAAGGTGGGGTGGGGTGGGGGGGAGGGGCTGAGGGGAAAGGTGGGGGGGATGAAGTGAGAAGCTGGAAGGTGATAGGTGGAAAACAGTAAAGGGCTGGAAAAGTAGAAAGATGACAGGAGAGTGGACCATGAGAGAAAAGGAAGGTGCCAGAAAGAAGTTGTTTTTTAAATTTTATTTAGTTTATTTAGAGATAACAGTGCAGAACAGACCCTCCAGCTCTTCAAACCGAGCCAACAGCATCCACCAATTTAATCCTAGTCTAATCACGGGACAATTTGCAATGACCAATTAACTCACTAACTGCAGACTGTGGGAGGAAACCCACGAGTTCATGGGTAGGATGGACAAACTCCTTACAGATGGCGCCGGAACTGAACGCTGATCTCTGACACCCCGAGCTGTAACAGCGTTGCGCTATCCGCTACGCTACTGTAATGGACAGGTGAGGAGAAGAGGAGTAAGGACCCTCATTAGTCAGGGGATTGAGTTCAAGAGCTGCGAGGTAGCTCTACACAACTCTAGTTAGACCACACGTGGAGTACACAAAATGGCGGAGGATCTCAACACGTCTGGCAGCGTCTTTGGGGGGAAATAAGCAGTCAATGTTTTGGGCTGAAACCCTTCATCAGGAGTATTGTGTTCAGTTCTGGTTGTCTCACTATAGGAAGGGTGTGGAATCTTTACAGATACTGCAGGGGAGATTTACCAAGATGCTGCCTGGACTGGAGGACGTGTCTTAAGAGGACAGGTTGAGTGAGCTAGGGGTTTCTAGCTCACTCTAGGAGCTAGGAATGGAGAAGGATGAGAACTGGCTTGCTAGAGGTGCATAAGATTATAAGATTGTAAGAAGCACAGAGTAGACAGCCAGCACCTTTTTCTTTAGGGTGAAAAAAGGTAATATGAAGGAACACATTTTTAAGTTGATTGAAGTAAACTATAGGGAGATATCAGAATATTTTTTTAATATATACAGAGAGTGCTAGGTGTATGGAATGCCCTGCTAGGGATGGTGGCAAATGCAGAGAGACTGGGGGCAGTTAAGAGACTCTTAGACAGGCATATGGATAAAAGAAAAATGGAGGACAATATGGGTAGGAAGGGTTCGATTGATCTTAAGAGAAGGTTAAATATTCAGCACATCTTTGGCCGAAGGGTCTGTACTGTGCTGTGCTATTCTAATGGTCTACTGTATGTAACTCCATCTGCCACTTCTCATTAGACATGGGCTAGAAAGTTCAAAGTAAATTTATTATTAAAGTGCATATGTCACCATATACCACCCCGAGATTCAGTTTTTTTTGCGAGCATTCACAGTAAATACAGAAACACAATAGTGTCAATGAAAGACCACCCCAACAAGATGGACAAACAACCAATATGCAAAACAAAATTCAACAACCTGTGCAAATACAAAATAATAATAATTCTGAACACAACATACAGAAGACCAGAAATGTGCTGAATTAAAAGATTATAGAACATGAACAGGGTATAGATTGTCCTAATAGTAACATCTACAATTGGTATCAGCCCAAAGTCACTACACAATCGCATTAAGCAATTAGGCCTACACAGTAATATTTATGCAAATCTTCAGAAAGCCATGTAAAGGGGGTTTCTTCTTTTTCTTTGTTACTGCGTATGTTAATCAAAATGGCTTCTTTGTTTTGTTAAAAGTAGGAATGCTTCTTTGTTGCGAGAGAGTGAAGGAAGCTTGTTTGGGTTAAAATTTACTGATAACGAGAATTGTATTCCTTTGTAAACCAATTGGGATTAATGTTGTTCTTTCTTCTGAGTCTGTAAGCTATTGTTGGCGGGCTTTTGGGGAGATCGGCGCAAGGGGGTGAGAGAGAGAGGACGCGATGCTGTAAACTGGGCAAGGAACGGACCCCAAGCAGGGGTCCAAGGCCAGGAGGTACCTCGAGGAGAGGAGACGAAGATAGATGTGCTTGGTTGACCACTTCGGATGGTCCCGAGCTGCGAGTCGAGGAGTTCGGAGGGGATCAAATGGTGGCCAGAAGACTTCAGTAATTGAGCTCCAACGGTTGTGCACGAAGTGGTTTGGACTTTGATAAGCTTGGCGCCTTTTCGTTATTTTCTTTTCCTTCATGTATACTGTATCGTTATTAATTACTTAGTTATAGTAATCTTTATAAACTGTTATCACTTAATCGCATATGGTGTCCTGTTTGTTCTTTGGCGAGGCGGGGACATCACACAGCATCCACACCAGCTGATTACCCAGTTTGGCGGGGCCGAAGGCTGCTCCCCCTAGACGGAATGAGCTAAGCGAGCCTAAGGCGACCCGGGGGGTTACAGCCACAATACTAAACACCACTAGAATAGCACTGCAGCTGATTCATATCACTTCATACCGCCAAATCATATCGTTTTCTCGTGGACTGCTATAAATAAAAGCCTGATCCAGTTTTAGAGCCAGAGTCCCACAAGTTATATCACGACCGATCCATAATAACCGTCCAGATACAATAACAGAGGATAAACAAGCAAGAACAGCTTACTTAATAGATGCAGCCATTCCAAACACACAAATACAAAAACCAACAAGTGAAAAACACCAGAAAGATGCTGAATTAAAAGAGGAAAATGGAAGACTATGGAACATGAACAAGGTATGCATTGTCCCGATAGTAATACTGTATCTACAACTGGTATCAGCCCAAAGTCACTACACAACAGCGTTAAACTATTAGGGATACACAGTAATATTTATGCAAATCTTCAGAAAGCCACAATACTAAACACCACTAGAATAGTCCGAAAGTTCCTAGCAACTGAGAAATGAATGTGCTTGACTATGCTCGTACCTCAGGTTTTACAAGCTTCAGGTGAAAAAAATAAAAATAATAATAATACATAAATAAGCAAAAAAATATCAACAGTATGAGATGAAAAGACTTTGAAAGCGAGTCCATAGGTTGTGTTCAGTTCAGTGTTGGTGTGAATGAAGTTAACCCCTCTGGCTCCATTGCCTGATGGTTCAGGGATAATAACTGCTCCTGAAGCTGGTGGTGTGAGCCAAAAGGTCCTGTACCTCCCTCCTAATGGCGGGAGTGAGAAGAGAGCATGGCCTGGATGATGGGAGTCCTTGATGGTGCTTTCCAATGACAGCACTCCGTGTAGATGTGCTCAATGGTGGAGGGGGCTTTACCCATGATAGACTAGGCTCATCCACTACTTTTTATAGGTTGTTCCATGCAAGGGCATTGGTGTTTCCATACCAGGCTGTGACGTAACTAGAATATATACTCTCCACTGAAAATCTATACACCTCTGTCAACGTTTACAAAATCTTTGCAAACTTCTAAGAAAGTACTTTCTTTGTAATGACATTTCAGGTGAGGTCCTCTGAAATGATAACACTGAGGAATTGAAAGTTGCTGACCGTCTCCACCTCTGATCCCCCCAATGAGGACTGCTCAATCACCTCCAGTATCCTCCTCCTGAGGTCAATAATCAGCTGTTTGACATTGAGTGCTATGTTGCTGTTATGGCACCACTCAGCCAACCCCCCTCCGATATGCTGATTTGTCACCACTTTCGATTCTGCCAATGACAGTGGTGTCATCAGCAAAATTAAGTATGGCATTGGAGCTGTGCTTAACCACACAGTATAACGATACAATGTTCTATTGTAACCCACAAGGGACTTCCGTTGTTGGTACCCCTCCAGTGATTTGAAGTAGGTCATCATAACAGAAGAGGTTCATTCAGTAACTTTGGTGATTAAGGCCAAAATCAAAGTTGAGTTTATTGTCATCTGCACAAGCCCATGTATGCACAGATGCAATGAAAAACTTACTTGCAGCAGCATCATGTAAATAATATTCACAAGAAAAACATAAGAAATAAAGAGCGAAACCCGTTTTAGTGCAAAGTGATCAGAGTTGCAAAACTGTAGAGATTAGGGTTCTGCCGGTTGGTTCAAGAACTGAATGGTTGAAGGGATGTTCTTGAACTGGGTGGTTTTTCTACCTCCTGCCTGATGGTAGCCATGGGAAAAATTGATCTGACCCTGTTGGTGAAGTTTTTTTGATGGTGGATATTGCCTTCTTGAGGCAGTGCCTGTTGTAGATACTACTGATGGTGGGGAGGCATGTGCCCAGACCTATTGGGCTGAGTCGACTCCTCTCAGCAGCTTCTTATGCCCCTGGGCATTTAAATTGTCATTACAGACCACGATGCCACCAGGCAGGACACTTTCAACACTGCAACTGTAGAAGTCTGTCAGAGTGTGGGGACAAGAAGTTGCTGGTAGTGGGAGTTGGGAGTTGGGGAAAAGTAGGTGTGTGAATTAAGAGTATATTTTGGGAACTGAGACAGACGGAGACCGTTGGGAGTGTGGGTGGGGAGAAGGCAGGGAGTTGGTAGGGTTCAGCATGCAGATGGGGATAAGGCAGGCAGCTTTGAGGGTGCAGGCTAAGGGCCAGAGAACTGGGATGCAAGTGAGAAAGTGGAGTGGGGGGCGGGGGGGATGGGGCTATGAGAAGTATCACTAGCGATACATGGTGGCGTTTGTGGGCAGCTCACAAAGCTACTAGATACACATTTTATGAATTGTTATCTCTGCAATCTGCAGCCTGTAATTTTCCTTTAAGAAATGCACTTTTGAACCATCTAAATGTTTGTCCGTCTTTGCTTATGAACGTTCTATTGTATTTCTTCATTTGCTGTAAACACCTGCAAGAAAACAAATCTGAAGTTAGTATTTGGAGACATACACGAACTTTGATAATAAATATACTTTGACTTGACTTTAAATAGCAATATATTAGAATCAGAATGAGGTTTATTATCACTGACACACCGTATGTTGTGAAATTGGTTGTTTCGTGGCAGCTGTACAGTGCAATATATTAAAAGTACTATAAATTACCAAAGAATATATTAAAATAGTGCAAATAGAGAGCAAAAAAGTGAACTAGTGCTCATGGGTTCATGGACTGTTCAGAAATCTGACGGCAAAGGGGCAGAAACTGTTCCTAAAATGCTGAATGTGTGCCTTTGGGCCAGAGAGCAAATCACTGTACAGTGCATTGAACTAGAATGATTCTAGTTTACTGTCATCTAACTGTACAACCAAACAAAACAAAGCTCTTCTGGACCACACAACACTTATCTCACAGAGCACATAAACAAAATAATATACTATAAACAAGTTAATAAAGTAGCCAGCTAGTGGTGTATTGGCGTCCGCATTGGACTTTGAGGGTTCGAATCTGGCCGGCTCCTTGCACGCTTTCCATCCATGCTGGGATGAGCTTCGACAGCAACTCGGCCTCGTAAAAAAAGTCAAGTGCTAAGGAAACGACCAGGTTACCACTCAGTGCACCACAAGGCATGGAGAGGAACAACAAGTTAATAAATCATAATTCGAAATGCATGTAGTAACACGCAGCACAGGAGAACGGTAAACAATACAGTAAACCGCTCGCTATCCTGGTGACGAGACCTTGGTGGAGGCAGGGTATTCATTAGTCTCACAGCCCGAGGGAAGAAGCTGCTACCCAGTCTGGCAGACTTAGTCCTGGTGTTCCTGTACCTCCTTCCTGACGGTAGAGTGTCAGAGAGATTGTGGGATGGGTTGTAGGGATTCTCAGTAATGTTCTTGGCCCTTCATCTGCAACACTTCCAGTAAATGTCACAAATATGGGAAAGGGTGACCCTCTCGGCTGGATTTTACTCTCCTCTGTAGGGTCCTGCTGTCCGATGCCTTGCAGCTTCTGTACCACACAGTGATGCAGCCGGGCAGGACACTCTCGATGGTGCTCCTGTAGAAAGTTGTTAGAATGGGGGAGGAGGACCTTGCACACCTGTCTCCTCAGAAAGTGTCGATGCTGCTGTGCCTTCTTGACTAGTGAGGCTGTGTTGTGGGTCCAGGTTAGATTGTCTGTTACGTGCTCTTCACCCTCTCCACAGCAGGGCCACTGATGAGCAATGGAGAGTGGTTGATCACTCCATCGTTATCCATCACTGAAGCAGCGTCCATCATCAATGATCCTCGCCACCCAGGCCACGCTCTTTTCTCACTGCCACCATCAGGTAGAAGGTACAGGTGCCTCAGGTCTTACACCCCCGTGTTCAAGACAGTTACCACCCCTCAAACATCAGGCTCTTGAACAAAAAGGGGATAACGGGTCTCGGCCCGAAACGTCGACATTGCTTCTCCTTATAGATGCTGCCTGGCCTGCTGTGTTCCACCAGCATTTTGTGCGTGTTGTTTTATAACAACACTCAGTCTGCTTCTGGTGTTCCCACAAACAATGGTCTCACTTTAAAGACTCTTTATCTTGTCATTTTACGTTTTTGTTATTTATTGCTATTTATTTACAGTTGCATTTACAGATTTTTTTGTCCAGTGACCCTGTTTACAGTTACTGGTCTATAGATTTGCTGAGTACGCCAGCAGGAAGAGAATCTCAGGGTTGTATGTTGGTGACATGTACGTACTCTGATAATAAATTTTACTGCGAACTTTGAACTTTGACTTGTGCCTTCCTGAAGTCCACAATCATCTCTTTTGTCATATCCACGTTGAGACTTGGGTTGTTGTTCTCAGACCATTTGACAAACCTCTCTGTATGCCGAACCATCATTGATGCCAACGAGGCCAACCACTGCAGTATCATCAACAAAGCTGATGTTGCTGTTTAGGCTGAATCTGACAGTGCAGCGTGAAAAAGGTAAAACAATAACAATACAGAATAAATTATACTATATACAGTTGCAAGAAAAGGTTTGTGAATCCTTTACAATTAACTGCTTTTCTGCATTACTCATAAAATTTAGTCTGATCTTTATCCAAATCACAATAATAGACAAACACAATCTGCCTAAACTAATAACACACGAACAATTGTAATTTTCATTTCTTAACTGAACAGATCGTTTAATCATTCACAGTCCAGGCTGGAAAAAGTATGTGAAACCCTTGAATTTAATCAGGGTAGAACTTCCTTTAGCAGCAACAACCTCCTCCAAACATTATCTGTAGCTGCTGATGAGCCAGTATTTCTGGCAAACCTTGTATGAACAGCCCTCTTCAGGTCATGTCACAGCATCTCAACTGGGCTTAGGTCTGGACTCTGACTTGGCCATCCTCAAACACAAGTTTTCTTCTTTTTAAACCATTCTGTTGATTTTCTCATGTTTTGGATAATTGTCTTGTCCCATCATCTTCTATTAAGCTTCAGGTGACGGACCGCTACCCTGGCATTCTCCTGTAAAGTGTCTTGGTACAATTTTGAATTCATTCTTCCCTCAACAATTGCAAGCTGTCCAGACTGTGAGGCAGCCCCTAACCATGATGCTCTTTCCACCTTGCTTCACAGCTGGGATGAGGTTTTGCTGTTGGCATGTAATGTCTTTTTTTCCTCCAAACATAGTGGCATGCATTTCTGCCAAAAAGTTCAACTTCTATCTCATCTGTCCACAGAACATTGTCCTAAAAGTGTTATGGAACATCCAGATGGGTTTTTTTTGCAAACTTGAGACATGCAGCAACATTTTTTTTTGGAGGGCAGTGGTTTTCTCTGTGCTGTTCTTCCATTCCACTGAACACCATTCCCGTTCAGTGTTTTTGTTATTGTGGCCACATGGACAGAGACTTTAGCAAGTTCCAAGAGATTTCTACAGGTCTTTTGCTGTTACCCTTGGGTTGTTTTCCACTTCTTACAGTATTGCATGTTGTGCTCTTGGTGTGATCTTTGCAGGACGCCCACTCCTAGGGGGAGTAGCAACAGTACTGACTTTCCTCCATTTGTAGACAATTTCTCTGACTGTGGACTGATGAACAGTCAGGTCTTTAGAGATGCCTTTGGAGCCTTTTCCAGCTTCATGCAGATCCCCAACTCTTCTTCAATGGTACTCTGAAAGTTGTTTTTAATCGAGACATGGTGCACATAAACAGATCTTTCTTGAGAAAAGCAGGCTCTGTCAGTACCTGACTGTGTGTCTTTTTTAAAAATAGGGCAGGGCACCTCTACAACCCACACCTCCAATTTCACCTCACTGATTGGAAGACCTGACTCCAAATACCTTTTGTAGAAAGCATTACCCCAGAGGTTCACATACTTTTTTGAGCCTAGACTGTTTAAATGGTGTACTCAGTATCGACGAGAAGTGCAATTGTTTGCGTGTTATTAGTTTAGGTAGATTCTGTTTGTCAATTATTGGACTTAGATGAAAATTAGACCTCATTTTGTGAGTAATTAATGGAGAAAACTAGGTAATTGCAAAGGGTTCACAAACTTTTTCTTGCAACTGTATCTTTACCAGGTTACTCCTCAGCCTCCTTTGCTCCAGGGAAAACAGGCCCAGCCATAACTGAAGTTCTTCCGGTAACTAAAGACATCCAACCATCCTAGGAAATTTCTCTGCACTGGTTACAAATCAGGACTCTTGCCCCATCTTGTGGTCAGGCTCTGCAGAGCAGTCCCATTGTTGCACCAATACATTTTGACTGGGGAAATGCAGAGAATACAACCGCTTTGCCCACTGAACTCAACACTTTAACATGCTGTACAGATCAAGACAAGCTCGTGAGACCCAACTCAACATCAGAATTCTCAGAAACTGCATGAACACTGACCAGACAACAGTGAGCCCAAGTACAGCTCCAACAACATATTTAGGTTTGCTGATGACACCACTGTTATTGGTCAAATCAAAGGAAGTGACGAATCTGCATGTAGGAGGGGGAGAAAATCTGGTTGAATACCACCACACCAATAACCTCTAAATTAACACCAGTAAAACCAAAAAGCTGCTTATTGACTACCAGGAAGAAACCAAAAGCCCATGAGCCAGTCTGGAGGTGGAAAAGGTCAGATCCTTGTTATCATTTCAGTGGATCTGTCCTGGGACCACCCCTATGCACTCACCTGTAAGGACTCTACAACTCGTGTTGCCTGTATCTATTTATTTGTTTGCTTATTTCTTATTTGACTTTTGTATTTGCACAGTATGTATCATTTAGTACACAGATACAAAATTCCCTAGAAGTGGCATCACAGGTAGATACGAGTCGTAAGAAGAGCTTTTGGTACATTGGCCTTTATAAATCAAAGTATTGAGTATAAGAGTTGGAATGTAATGGTGATGTTGTATAAGGCATTGGTGAGGCTGAATTTGGAGTATTGTGTGCAGTTTTGGTCACCAAATTACAGGAAGGATATTAATAAGGTTGAAAGAGTGCAGAGAAGGTTTACAAGGATGTTGCCGGGACTTGAGAAACTGAGTTACAGAGAAAGGTTGAATAGGTTAGGACTTTATTCCCCGGAGCATGGAAGAATGAGGGGAGATTTGATAGAGGTATATAAAATTATGATGGGTATAGATAGAGTGAATGCAAGCAGGCTTTTTCCACTGAGGCTAGGATAGAGAAAAACCAGAGGACATGGGTTAAGGGTGAAGGGGAAAAGTTTAAAGGGAACATTGGGGGGGGGGGGTTCTTCACACAGAAAGTGGTGGGAGCGTGGAATGAGCTGCCAGATGAAGTGGTAAATGCGGGCTCACTTTTAACATTTAAGAAAAACTTGGACAGGTACATGGATGAGAGGTGTATGGAGGGATATGGTCCAGGTGCAGGTCAGTGGGACTAGGCAGAAAAATGGTTCGGCATGGCCAAGAAGGGCCAAAAGGCCTGTTTCTGTGCTGTACTTTCTGTGGTTCTATAGTTGTTTGTGAGTAGTAGTAACTTTTCATTGATTCTATTTGTATTTTTTGTTCTTGTGTTCGACTGCGAATGCCTGCAATAAACCTCAAAGTAGAATACACTGTTCTGTGACATACAAATGTTTTGATAATAAATTTACTTTGAAGTCACTTCAATTTTTTAACGATAAAAGAAAGATTAGCTTTATTTGTCAAATGTACATGGAACAGTACAATTAATTGCACCGCTTACATCAACAACAAACGAAGTTTGAGGAAGTGCTGGAGGAAGCCCACGAGTGTCGCCACGCCTCCTGCAACAACATAGTACTGTATGCTCACAACTCACAAATCCTAACTCACGCGTCTTTTGGGATGAGGAAGAAACCAGAGTTGGAGAGGGTCAGTCACTTTAAATTCCTTGGTGTTAGCATTCTGTTTCCGTGCTGTAATTGTTATATGATATGCCTTGGGACCAGTGTGTAAGTGGCATCACGAAGGCACAACAGCACCTCTATTTTCTTAGAAGTCTGCGCTGATTCCGCATGACATCTGAAACTTTGATAAACTTCTAGAGATGCACATTTGAGAATATCCTGACTGTTTGCACCACAAGCTGCAATGGAAACACCCCAAGAATGGAAAAACCTACGAGAGCACACAGCCCAGTCCATCACAGGCAAAGACACCCCACCCCACCACCGAGCACCTCTTCAAGGAGCGGCTGTCGCAAGAACCACCACCGGGTTGGGGAGTTGTTCTGACCCTACAACTATCAGGTTCCTGAAGCAATGTGGATAATTCTACTCACCTCAACTCTAAACAGTTTCCACAACTCATGGGACTTTCTGGGACTCAAGTTCTCTGCATTATTTATTTTATTTGCATATACGTACTTGAATATCAAATTTACTTCGAACTCTGAATTTTGGCGCTTCTGTAAGTTTTTTTTATTCTACCCATGCGTAAATGTAAATTTGCATAAGACAATAAACCTGACTTTGACTCTGCTTCCAGAACTCCGAACGATTAAATTGAATGTTTCCTTCTGCAATTCCCACATACCGCACGTTGCAAAGCCGCGAGGTAAGGTCCCGGGGCACGTGCTCCGGAGACCCAGTTCTCGCGAGATCTCGCCTGGCAGCGGAGAGAGTAGAAACGATCCAGCACCCATTCTCGCGAGATCTGACAGTGGGACGACAGACGGTATTACCACCGGCGATGATGGGCTGGCATCAGTGGATCCTTCAGGTACCCGTACTTAAGCTGTTTATTGTCGAACGGATTTTTTTCAGGGGAAGAAGTAATGATTGATGGAAGGCGGATAATAGCTGGGAGAAAGTTTCATTACAAAAGTATTTAAGCTTGTGTTTCTAAGGGGCCCTTAAATACGCCGTCGCCGCATAACGAAAGGATTTTGTACTACAACTCCCAGCAGGCAGTAGGGGGGTGGAATGAGCATGCGCAGATTGTGTCAGGCTGGTCCCAGAGTCGTCTTATTTATTATCACCGACATATGTTGGGAAGTTTGTTGGTTTTCGATAGCAATGTAGAGCCATACATAAAAAAATGTTACAATAAGAAATATAAAATAGAAATAAATAAATAGTGCTAAAAGCAAAATACGGAAGTGGTGTACGTGGCTGATTGTCTATTCAGAAATTTGATGGCGGAGGGGAAGAAGCTGTTCTTAGCATTGAATGTGTGTCTTCAGTCTCCTGTAACTCCACACTAATTGTGGTCATGTGAAGAGGGCATATATGCTCATATGCTATCTTTTTGAGGCACTGCATTTTGAAGATGTCTTTGGTGGGATGTCGGGGCTGACTGAGTACAACCCTCTCCGGTCTCTTACGACCATACCAGGCAGTGATGAACGAGCCAGAACACCATGGTACATCTGTAGAAATCTGTTGCTGTTTGGAGATATAACAAATCTCCTCAAACTCATAATCAAGAGAGTCTTAGATAGTTACATGGAGCTTAGAAAAATAGGGGGCTCTGCGGTAGGGAAATTCTAGGCAGTTTCTAGAGTAGGTTACATGGTCAGCACAACGTTGTGGGCCGAAGGGCCTGTAATGTGCTGTAGATTTTTCTGTGTTCTTTGTATAGTCACTGGTGTGCATTCTTCATGACTGCATCAATGTTGGGAATAGATCCCCTGAGATGTTGACGCCCAGAAACTTGAAGCTGCTCACTCTTTCCGTTGCTGATCCATCAATGAGAACTGCTGTGTATCCCCTTCCCGAAGGCCACAACAAATTCCTCGCCTGCTGACAGAGTGCCAGATTGTTGTTGTGACACCACTCAACCAGCTGATGAGTAACACACGCAACCTCTCTCTCCCCTGTATACCTCCTTGTCACCATCTTGAGGTTCTGCCAACTGCAGTTGTGTCATCAGCGAATTTATAAATGGCATTTGTGCCGTGCCTAGTCACGTAAATTAGCTTTATTTGCCACATGTACATTGAAACATAGCGTGAACTGCGTTGTTTGTGTCAGCGGCCAACAAAGTCCGACAATGTGCTGGGTCAGCCTGCAAGTGAGGCCATGTTTCCGGCCACAACTCACTGACCGTAACTGGCACAACTTCAGAATGTGGTAGGAAACCCACACAGTCACGGGAAGAACATACAAACTCTGGCAGGAATTGAACCCAGTTGTGATCACTGGT
The DNA here is from genome assembly GCF_048418815.1 of Hemitrygon akajei. Taxonomy (NCBI): domain Eukaryota; kingdom Metazoa; phylum Chordata; class Chondrichthyes; order Myliobatiformes; family Dasyatidae; genus Hemitrygon; species Hemitrygon akajei. The sequence continues at coordinate 113,404,882 of NC_133128.1, forward strand.
GCTGTAGAGCAGTGGGTTAAGCAAGCATTCTTGAGGTGTGCCTGCGCTGATTGTCAGCGAGGAGGAGATGTGTTTCCTGATTTGCACTGACTGGTCTCCAGTGAGGAAGTCAACGATCCAGTTGCACAACAGTATCAAATGCTGTAGGGCTACTATTGATTGGAAAGCTTGGCTGGGTTTTCTTTTTCATATTCCTGCAGGAGCTGCCAGGCCTCCTGGGTACTTTCAGCAATTTGCTGTTTTTGTTTAAGGTTTCTGGGCATTTGTGGGTTGGCTGAACCACACTGAGTGAGGTTCACACAGTGCATGTGTGCAGAGGCCTCAGCTCGCCCATGGGCTCTTCGTTGGTTTTGATTATTATTATTGTCGCACGTACTGAAATACAGCTAAAAGCTTGTCTTGTATGCTGTTCATGCGGATCAAATCATTACACAGTGCATTGGTGAAGGACAAGGTAGAGCAATAACAGAGTGCCAAATAAAATATTGCAACTACAGAGAGTGCAATGTAGGCAAACAATAAGGTGCAAGAGTCATGATGAGGTAGACCGTGAGGTCAAGAGTCCATCTTGTCATATTAGGTGACCATTCAAAATCAGAAACGTTTATTATCACTGACATAGGTCACAACATTTGTTGTTTTAGTGGCAGCAGTACAGTGCAATGCATAAAAATATTTCTATAAGTTATAATATAAATAAATAGTGCAAAAGAAGGACAATAGGGTTTCTGTAACTGTAGGGTAGAGTTAACATTTTGGTGGTAAGTGAGTTGCAGTGATGGGGTAATGATCCTCTCCAAGGCAGGCTCCCTGCCAGCAGAAAGTTGAATTGAAATCCGTATTCTTCAGCCCGTCCACCGTGAGAGCAGCTCAGCAGAGGCCTCAGTCATGGGCCATGGGGCTTCTGTTTTCACTACACAAATTCAAACATTGATATCAGAGTTAGAAATCTGTGTAGTTATAAGAAATGTTTGAATTTGGCCACGTGTCTAGTTAAGTTTGTAAGACCAAGGGATTAATTGTATTAAGGAGTGGGGGGGAGTTGAGGGAACCTAAACTATTCCTCTTTGAGGGATTAGGAGAGGAAGGATGAGCAATTTCAAGTCAAAATTGTTAAAAATTTTTGAAGATCTATCCTGAGCCCAACATATTGATGCAATTATGAAGTCTGAACGGATTGGTATGTCACCAAAGGCTCTTAACAATTTTCTACAAATATACTGTGGAGAGCATTCTAGCTGGTTCTACAACCATCTGGCATGGAGGGGCTACTGCATAGGATCGGACTAAACTGCAGATAGTTGTAAACTCAGCTGGCTCCATCATGGACACTAGCCTCCCCAGCTTTGAGAACACCTTCAAAAACTGATGTCTCAGAAATGCAGCATCCATCATTAGGGACCCTCATCACCCAGGACATGCCCTCTTCTCATTTCTACCATCAGGAGGGAGGTGCAGGAGCCTGAAGATACACACTCAACAATTTAGCAACAACTTCAACCCCTCCATCAGACTTCTGAATGGACAATGAATCCATGTACATTATCTCACTATTTTTGCACTACTTATTTATTTTGTATATATATTTCTTATAGTAATTTAAAGTAGTATATTTTATGTACTGTACTGCCATAAAACAAAAAAATTCACAACGTATGTCAGTGATATTAATTCTGATTCTGATTATAAAATCTTTCCAGCTCTCCAATAATTAGAATCAAGTTTATTATCACTGGCAAATGTGCACTTTGTTTTGTGGCAGCATTAAAATGCAAGGCACAAAAAAAATTACTAAATACTTAAATAGTGAAAAAGACAAATAAGGCAGTAGTGTTCATAGGCAGTTCAGAAGTCTTGATGGCAAAGGGGAAGAAGCTTCTTTAAACATTGAGTGTGAATATTCAGGCTCCTGTACCTCGCCCCAATGGTAGAAATGAGAAAAGGACCTCTTCAAGTTTAAGTCCTGACGAAGGGTCTCGGCCCGAAACGTCGACAGCGCTTCTCCCTATAGATGCTGCCTGGCCTGCTGTGTTCTACCAGCATTTTGAGTGTGTTGTTCTTCAAGTTTAAGTTACAGTTTCGCTATTTACCCATATTTATGTGAACAGCTAAATGAAACTACATTCCTCTGAAACCTAGCTGTAAAACTCTGTGGATATATCACAAACAGCACATAACATAACAATAATATTAACAGTTAATAATTAATATTCTATGTACAAGTTGACATAGTTAAATATACAACAGCATTACTGCTACTGGTGCTGTCATTGATAATGTATCCTCAGTGTGTTCAGAAATCTCACAACCTGGGAGAAGAGCTGTTACCCAGCCTGACGGCCCTTGTTCTTCTACTGCAGTAATGTCTGCCTGATGGTGGGAGGTCAAAGAGATTGGAATGGTTCTTGACAATGCTGAGGGCTCTGCAAATGCAGTGCTTTTGGTAGATGTCCTGAATAATGGAAGCATTAGCAAGTCAGGCAGAACCTTTGCTGCATTTCAGTCTGAGATCCTTGACCAGGACTCTTCATAGATGCTGCCTCTCGTCCTGAGTTCCTCAAACATTTTGCGTGTGTTGCTCGAGATTTTCAGCATCTGCAGAATCTCTTGTTTATGGTGGATGTTGAGGGCGTTTAATAATGTCTGCCAGCTTCTTGAGGCACCATTGTCCTCAATTGTGGGAAGGATCGTGCCTGTGATACTGCTGCCTCAGTCTACACCACTCTGCGACCTCCTGTGTATCGGAGTATCCTCGACAAGCTGTGATGCAACCAGTCAGAATACTCAGCGCCAAGCATCCTGATCATAAGGCTGCTTCACTTCCTCAGAAGGCTGAAGAAATGTGGCATGTCCCTGATGAACTTTACCAATCTTAATCAATGTACCAGAGAAGGCATCCTATCAGGATGCATTGTGGTTTGCTGTGGCAACTGCTCTGCACATGACTTCAGAGAGTTGTGGACTCTGTCTGTACTTCTCACCGCCACAGTAAAGCAGCCAGCATAATTAAAGACCTCACTCACCCTGGACATCCTCTCTAATCCCCTCTCCCATTGGCAAGAAGGTGCAAAAGCCTGAAGGCATGTTCTACCCAATTGCTGTAAGATTATTAAATGGTTCCCTAGTATATAAGATGGATCTTCTTTGTTATAACCTTGCACCTTATTGTTTACCTGCACTGCTCTTTCTCTGTAATTTTGACACTTTATTCTGTATTGTTATTGGTTTACCTTGTTCTGCTTCAATGCACTGTGCAATGATTTGATCTGCATGTGTAGTTCTCATGAAAAATGTTTTACTTTATCTCAGTATACGTGACAATAATAAACCAGTTCCAACTCCAACTTAAATTGACAGTTCTTTTCCCCTACATATGTCGCTTACCTTGCTCATCCTGGTGAATTACCCCGGCTGATTGATAGTTTTTTTCAGATTAAAGCATTTACAGTGTCTTGTGTCTCTGGTCATTTTTTCCTGCTAACAGTGACTCCATAGGCACATCATCCTCATTGTTTGGCTTGTCTCTGATTTCCATAAAACATACAAACATTACAGCAGAGGTAGGTCCCCCACCTCCCTGCAGACTCAACTTTTGTTATTCATGAGCTTTACCCCTCTTTCACCTAGTACTGCTACTACCTGTGTCATTCAGTCTCCACCCTATCAAAATATATATTAAATATTGGTAGGGTAAATGTAGATAGTCTTTCCCCCCTGAGCCCAAGTGAGATTAGAACTACAGGTTAATGGTGAAAGGTGAAAAGTTGAAGGGGAACATGAGGGTGAACTTCTTCACTCAGTGTGGTGTGAGTGTGGAACGAACTGCCAGCAGAAGCAGTGGATGTGGATTCAATTTCAGTATTTAAAATGAGTTTAGATAGGTACATAGATGGGAGGGGTATGGAGTGCTGCAGGTCAATGGGACAAGGCAGAGTAATAGTTCAGCATGGATTAGATGGGCTGAAGGGCCTGGTTCTGTGCTGTAGTGCCCTTTGACTTAATGACCTTCCCATTTGTTCTCTCTGCCCACCCTGTTCTCAATAATTTAAAAGTTGCTTTAACATAGATCATAGAACACTACTGCTCTTTGATCCATGATGTTGTGCTGTCTTTTTAAACCTCCTCTAAGTTCAATCTAACCCTTCCCTCCCACTTAGCTCTACATTTTTTTTCAACGTGTCTATCAAACAGTCTCTCAACTGTCCCTCGTGTATCTCCCTCTACCGCCACCCCTGGCTGTGCGTTCTAAGCAGCTACCACTCACTCGCTGTACAAAAAAATACTTAACTCTGCCATCCTGCCTTTACTTTGCTCCACCAACCTTAAAATTATTCCCTCGATTACTGCCCTTGGAAAAAGGCACTGGCTGTCCACTCGATCTATGCCTCTTATAATCATGTAGACCTCCATCAAGTCACCTCTCATCCTTCTTTGGTCCAAAGAGAAAAGCCCTAGCATGCTCAACCTATCCCCATAAGACTAACTTTCTAGTTTTGGTAAAGTTGAAGCATATTTTTTCCTCAATAAAAGTTGCATGGCCCTCTGGGGTTTTCAGGATGCACTATTTCCATTCCTTGCACCTGCACTTATTTTGGTTCTGAATCGCAGTCAGATGGGATTGCAGACAGACAGACGTGACACAAAATTACCTTCTCTCTTGTTCTTATGTTATACATCACTAATCCAGAAGATCCACATCATATTTACACAATGGCCACTTTGCTAGGTACTAGGCAAGTATCTAATCTACTGATCAAGTGGCAGCAACTCAATACATAAAAGCATGCAGGCATGCAGTCCAATTGTTGTTCAGACCAAACATCAGAATGGGGAAGAATTGTGACTTTGATTATTGCATGATTGTTGGTGGCAGACTGAGCAGTTTGAGTGTCTCATAAACTGCTGATCTCCTGGGATTTTAACAGACAACAGTCTCTAGAGTTTATAGAGAACAATACGAAAAACAAAAAAAAATCCAGTGAGTGCCAGTTCTGTGGGTGAAAATAACTTTTTAATGAGAGAGGTCGGAGGAGAAATCTGGATTGCTTCAACAGTAAGGCGACTAACTCAGATAACCTGGCTTTGCAGCTGTAGTGCGTGGGCTGCCCAAGCAGAAGACCACACTGGCTTCCTTCCACTCCTGTATCTAATAAAGCAGCCAAAGATTGTATTTCACTTGCGTCTGGAATCACAGCAAAATTAACAGGAGCTACCACATGGTTTTGTGATCTTGTGTTACAATTCAGTCATGTCTAATCTTTTACCTCAACTCCATCCCACACACTATCTCTCTGTTACTTTATTACCATTGCCAGTCCAAATTTTGATCATATGCAAGAACTAACTTTCTGTGTAGAAAATTACAGAACTGCTCAGGATAATGAACCAGCCCATGAACCTCAGTTTTTGCTCTCTTGCTCTACTGATTTAATTAAAAATGTTAATATACATTTATTGTAATTTACTGTTTATAAATAAGGCATGCATTTGAGGTAAGAGGGGGTGAATTCAAAGGAGATGTAAGGGCCAAGCGTTTTACACAGAGAGTGGTGAGTGCCTGGGGTGGTAGTAAAGGCAGAAACATTAGAGTTAGCAGCCATTTAGACAGGCACGTGAATGTGAGTGAAATGGAAAGATATGAACGTTGTGTAGGCAGCAGGGAATAGTTTAGTTGGCGGTTGAAGACTGACTTATTTGGTTTGACACGACAATGTGGGCCACAGATCCTGTTCCTGTGCTGTACTGTCTGTATTCTATATTGTGTGTATTGCACCATACTGCTGTTGCGAACCAGCAAATTTCACAATGTCAGTTAATTGATCCTGATTCTCTGGGAAGTGAATTTGAACTTGTTACAGTCATGGTGGATTGTATTTCTGCGAGTGGACACTTGTTTATAGAACTGTGATTTACAGACTTTTCACTTGGAAAATGATTCTTACTTTCCTTTTGATTAGTGACCTAAAGGATGTCCCTTCAACCATGGGCCAAGCTGTCTGCATCTGCTCTCGTGGGATAATCACCATTGACAATAAGCGTTATTTATTTATCCAAAATCTGGATGAAGGGTATGTTATTGCTACTTTGTCTGGCCTCTTTGTTTCAACGTAGTTATGCTTCAATGCAATTTTGGAATGTTGTAAAATTAATTTAGCACATTAATGCTGAGTGGTATGGAGGGCTATGATCTAGGTGCAGGGCAATGGGACTAGCCTGAATAAAAGTTCACATGGACTAGATGGGCAGAATGGCCTGTTTCTGGCTCTGTCATGCTTATGACTCTATGACTATAATTTGGAAAGCAGAAATTCTAGGTTGCAGTGAAAGTGGAGGAGGAATGGGTTGTGCAAAGGAAGTGTCTCTGATACAGTAAGTCCAAATGAGCACACATCACAACAGAGGTAGATTATGCATCATTTTCTGTGGTTACTAAAGCCACATTTGAATACTTATTCGATGGCTCTGCCAGCTGTTAATTCAACGTGTCACTATCCCATGAATCCCACAGTTTTATTAATGTATTTATCTGCCAATGTGGGGCTTGTGGATCACATTTATCACATCAAACACACAGCCCTCATATTTGAGAATTCGTAAGGAAAGCAAACTACAAAATGAAGGTTTGGAAAGATAAAGAAGCCATTTTTTCTCTTTTCTCTTCACTACTCCTGCTGCGTCAGATGCTGAGTTATCTGAAGAAAAGAGGGCAGAAGGTCAGACACTTAAACTCAGAAGGTATGGAAGCTGTATGAACGTCATCTCAAAGAGGGTCTCTCAGGGTTCTTGTTTACTTATGGGACATGGGCATCTCTACCAAGCCTTGCTATACCCTCTATGGTCACACAAGATAGAGTCAGAAACAGGCCCTTTGCCCCATCGAGTCCACACCAAACTATTGTTCTGCCTACACAAAATGCTGGAGAAACTCAGCAGGTCAGGCAGCTTCTATAGAGAGGAATAAACAGTTGATATTTTGGGCTGAGAAATCAGTCCTGATGAAGGGTCTCAGCCCAAAACATTGACTGTCTATTCCTCTCTGTAGATGCTGACCCGTGAGTTCCACTAGCATTTTATGTGTGATTCTCTGGATTTCCAGCATTTGCAGAATCTTTTGTGCTTATGTTATTCTGCTTAATCCATTGACCCACACCTAGACCATAACCCTCCTCACCCCACTCTTCTAAACTTCTCTTAAATCGAGCCCACTGGATGAGCTCAGTGGGTCAGGCAGCATCTTTGGAGGGAAATGGACAGATGACATTTTGGATAAAGGGTCAAAACTCAAACTGTCAGCTGTCCACACTCCTCAGCACATCCTGCCTGTCCTGCTGACTTTCAGCATCTTATGTGTTGCTACAGTTTCTAGAATCTTCAGTCTCTTGTGCCTCCATGTATAACCTTGTCTGTTCTGTTGAGGAGGATTTCAAAGCATAGCTATAAATGTTACTTTGAAATCTTGAAGTTTTGATGTCCCTTTCTGCCCAGGGGTTTCAGTTATGTAGATCTTGTGGAGAGCGTACAGGACGGCAAGTTCTATGCCCTTAAGCGTATCATCTGCCATGACAAAGAAGACCGGAAGAATGCACTCACCGAGGTGGAAATGCACCGGATGTTCAACCACCCAAACGTCCTGCCTCTAGAAGCATACAGCATCATAGACAAAAGTCCAAAATGTGAAACTTGGCTTCTACTGCCTTACATTAAGGTAAGTAAGCCTTCTGTTTATTTAGCAAAGAATTGTAAATTACACAACTCTGTGCCTGCAGCAATTGGGGGATTACTATGTTAATATAAATTTATTGTTATCTGATTTATCACTGACTTGTATGACTTGAAATTTGTTGTTTTGTGGTAGCAATAGAAATTTTCTTCACAGTGAGAATCATCTCACTGCCATTTTTCTACAACAGGTTAATGGCACTGGGTCACATGATCTTTTTCATTGGATGTTGTTTTCTTGGATTTTCAGAAGTCCTTTGGCAAGGTGCGGCACATGAGGCTGCTAACAAGATACGAGCCTGTGGTATTACAGGGAAAGTACTAGCATGAGTAAAGGATTGACAGACTGGCACAGACAAAGAATGGGAATAAAAGGAGCGTTTTCTGGTTGGCTGTTGGTGGCAAGTGGGGTTCTGAGGGAATTGGTGTTGGACCAAATGTTTTTATGTCAACAATTTTGATGTTGGAATTGATGGCTTCATGACCAAGTTTGAAAACAGTGCAACGACAGGTGGTGAGTCAAGTAGCGTTGAAGAAGTAGGGAGTGTGCAGAAGTACTTAGACATGCTGAGAGAATGGGAAAGAAGTGTTAGGTGGAATATAGTGTAGGGAAATATATAGTGTAAGGGGTTTCTTATGTTACTGCGTATGTTAATCAAAATGGCTTCTTTGTTAAGTAAAAGTAGGAATGCTTCTTTATTATGGTAACTGGTGAGAGAGTGCTTTCTCTCGCAGCTTGTTTAGGCTAGAATTACTGATAATGAGAATTGTATTCATTTGTTAACCAATTGGGATAGATGTTATTCTTTCTTGTGGGTCTGTGAGCTGTTGTTGCGCGGGCTTTTGGGGGGGGAGAGTGGGAGAGGAGATCGCGAGGAAGGCGGACAGTGCTGGATGCGCTCTGGTCGACCACCGAGGTTGGTCCCAGGCGCTCGGGTTGTGGAGGTCGGAGAGGATGGAATAGTGGACCGAAGACTTCGATGGTTGAGCAGCGATTGTGCACTAATTAACTGAACCCTGATAAGTTCTGGTGCCTTTTCTTTCCTTTCATATATATTGTATCGCTATTAATCACTTAGTTCTAGTAAGATTTATAAAGTGTATTCTGTAAGCATACATGGTGTGCGGTTTGATGTTGTGTGTGCGAGTTTGTACCGGTGTGCATTTCACAGCATCCACGTATACGGGAGGCGCAGTTTGGCGGGTGGACAAATTTTCCCCTAGACGTACACCAGCCAATTGCATGAGCGTTACAATAGTCATTAATTTTAGTAGAAAGAATAAAGGCGTAGTCTATTTTCTAAATGGGAAATAATTCAAAAATCAGGGCTGCAAAGGGACTTGGGAGTCCTCATGCAGGTTTTCCTAAAAGTCAACTTGCAAGTTGAGTCAGTGGTAAGGAAGACAAATGCAATGTTGACAGTCATTTTGAAAGGACTAGAATATAAAAGTAAGGATATAATGCTGAGGCTATATAAGACATTAGTCAGACCACACTTAGAGTATTGTAAACAGATTTAGGTCCTGTGTCGTAAGAAAAAGATGTGCAGGCATCGATCGGATAGGGTCCTGAGGAGGTTCACGAGAATGATTGCAGGAATTAAAGGGTTTAGGTATAACGAACGATGATGACTCTGGGCCTGTAGTCACTGGAGTTTAGAAGAATGAGGGAGTATCTCATTGAAACCTATTGAATATTGAAAGGCCAAGACAGAGTTGATGTGGAGTGGATGTTTCCTATAGTGTCTGAGTCTAGGACAAGAGGACACAACCTCAAAATAGAGGGATGTCCATTTAGGACAGAAATTAGGAATCTGTGAGAAATCGGTGGAATTCGTTGCTGTAGATGGCTGTAGAGTCTTAGTCTGCGTATATTTAAAGTAGAGGCTGATGGGTTTTGGATTAGTAAGGGTGTCAAATGTTACAGGATGAAGGCAGGATAATCGGGTTGAGAGGGATAATAAATTAACCATAATGGAATGATGGAGTAGATCTGATGAGTCGAATGGGCCAATTCTACTGTCCTGGCTTTTGGTCTTGCCACGTGTACTTTCAAATTACCTTAACTGATAGCACCATCACTTCTGAATCTGAAGGTTGTGAGTTGAAGTCAGGCTCCAGGAATCTAACCATTCCTCTGGGAAAACTGTTTAATGTTTATTGCATGTTGTATCAGTAGAGGTGCCCTCTTTTAGATAAAGCATGAAGTCATATCTCTGTCTGGCAGCATCTTTGGAGATGAGTAGTTTTGGACAGTCAACATTTTGAGCTGAGACCTTTCATCAGGTTCTTCATTAGTCCTGATGAAGAATTGCAACCCCCCCCCCAAAATATCAACTGTTTATTTTTCTCCACTAGATGCTGGCTGCCCTGCTGAGTTTCTGCAGCATTTTGTGTGTTCATAGCTCTGTTTTCTCCTTTGAGTGGCTGTGAGAGATCTTGCTGTACAATTTGAAGAAAAGCAGGAGTTATTCCTAGCTTCCTGCATATTGTCAGAAAGGGATCTGATGATAGGCAAACACTCGCCAGAGTGTTTGCTTAAAACTATCAAGACACTGGCAGACCTGCTTTGCATTACCAGGCTGTAGATTCATTTCAGATTTGCCAGATTTGAGTATTTTCCTCGTGATTTTTTCCATTGCGTTTGTGCAGTGTCTGATTTCAAACACTAGGTGGAGCTGTGCTGCTCCTTGTGCAGATTGATCTCAACCGTCTAGTCCTGATGAAGGGTCTCGGCCCGAAACGTCGACAGCGCTTCTCCCTATAGATGCTGCCTGGCCTGCTGTGTTCCACCAGCATTTTGTGTGTGTTGTTGATCTCAACCAGAATTGCCGCAGAATATGTAAATACAGCAAGAATTACGAATAAGTTGAACTACAAATAAAATAGAAAATGTCTCCAAACTGATTTGAGAAGATGGCAGCTATTGTCTAGAGTTGTGTCACAGAATCTCTTCTCTGGCTGTCACTCGCTCTCTCTCTGTGGTATTTGGGACATAGCAGGTTGTCATTTTTGATCCTGAGATGTACATCAGACACCATAACTGTCATTTGTTTATCTCTCACTCTGTGGCACCAAAGCTCATTCCCTGTAGCCTCTCTGGCTAACCTTCCTCAGTACCAAAAGATCATCACAAACTTGTCTTCTTAGTGGACTCAGTTACTCCTGTACTCACTGTTGTACATTGATTGTGGTGAAGCAGATCTTTAGCTATAAAATGTTGATTCTCGTTTCTTCTTCGCATTGGGGGAAGTGGCCTTTTTTTTCCTCCCCCGTTGGCCTTGTGATGTTTAAACTGCCACTTGTATAAGAAAGGATGTGCGGGCATTGTTGAGAGTTAAGAGGCAATTCACAAGAATGATCCCAGGAGTGAAAGGGTTAACGAATGAGAAGCATTTGATGGCTCTAGGACTGTACGTGCTGGAGTTTAGAAGAATGAGAGTAATCTCATAGAAAGCTACCAAATTGAAAAGCTAGATAGAGTGGATGTAGAGAGGATGTTTCCTGTAGTAGGGGAGTCTAGGACCTGAGGACACAGTCTCAGAATACAAGGATGTCCCTTTAGAACAGAGATGAGGAGAAATTTCTTCAGCAAGAGGGCAGTGAATCTGTGGAATTCATTGCCGTAGGTGGCCGTGGAGGCCATGTCTTTGAAGCAGAGATTGATAGGTTCTTAATTAGTGAGGGTGTCAAAGATTATGTGGAGAAAGCAGGAGAATGGAGTTGAGAGGGAAAATAAATCAACCGTCATGGAATGGCGGAGCAGACTCGATGTGCCAAATGGTCTGATTCTGTCCTCTGCCGTATGGGAACGTCATACTCGACTTGAATTATCGCACTACTACCAGTAATTGTAGTGAAGAAGCTACAGTGCAAATTTAGGCATGTTTCTACAACAGCACCATGGTGTAGAGGGTGCACTTACTGTTTCCCCTTGGCAAGCTACAGTTCTTTGCTGTCCTGGTACTATTCCAGCAGGGATATGCAAGGTTGTTGACACAAGTTGATAGGAGCCAGTGATCCTATCATTTGCCAAGTACCTAGGGATGGAATTCAAACGTTAAAACTCTTGGCTTCTCAACCTTTCTTCTAACTTTAAGATGCACGTTGATATATGCATGTTTTGACCAGCTCCCTTTTCAATCATCTGCCAAATATCCATTTTCATGACATGAGAGATTTCTGCTGTAAGCACAGATCAACACAAAAAATGCTGGTGTGACTCAACAGGTCAGGCAGCATCTGTGGAGGGGAATAAACAGTCGATATTTCAGGCTGAGACCCTTCCTCGGGACTGGAAAAGGAAGGAAGTAAAAGCCTGAATAAAAAAGGTGGGGTAGGAGGGGGAAGGTGTGCAAGCTGGCAGAGGTGATAGGTGGAAGAGATAAAGGGCTGAAGAACATAAAATCTGATAGGAGAGGAGAGTGGACCATGGGAGGAGGAGGAGGGGAACTCCACGGAGGCTGGTGGTGAGGGGAAGAGAAGGGGTAAAAGGAGAGCCAGAATGGGGAACAGTAAAAGACAGAAGGGGGAGATTGCTGGAAATTAGAGAAATCAATCTTAATGCCATCAGCTTGGTTGCTGTCCAGATGGAATAGAAGGTGTTGCTCCTCCAACCTGAGAATAGCCATATCCCTTTTCAAAATTCAAGGTTATTTATTGTTATTCTTCAGTACATGAGTGTAAAGGAGAACAAGATGATTGTTGCTCCAAATCCAATGCAACAGGAAAAAAACAGAAATATAACTATAAAAGCAATGCTATAAAACACAATGCACAGGTAACATATACATAGACTGATCTTATGTACAGAAATTGAACTGACTTTATTATTTGCACACTTCAAGTACATGAGGAGTAAGTCTCTGTTCAAATGTGTAATGTGCAATTATAGTAACTCATAATAAATATTATGTATAACAGGATAATCAATATAACATAGAAATAAAGTGACACTAGGTGATGTGTACATAGTGGTAGAGGGGTAGGTTAGTGGATGGAGGTTGATTTTGCAAGTAACCTTTAAAGTAACTTGGAATCTGCTATCTTAAACATGTATATAAATGTGTGTTGTAACTAGGTGAATAAATAAAGTCGCAACTAGAATTTATGCCATTTCTCATATTATCAGTTTGCTACAAAGCACTTCCTGTCCAATGAATTCAATGACTACAGGCAGCAACTTGTGGGATGAGTGTAGAGGTCTCTCAGTTCTTATTGGAAACTTCAGCTCTATCTGAACTGTGCCCAGTGAGTACTTAGGTCTAATATTTCTGCTGAACTGGTTAATGACAGAAAGAGGCTCATGGACTTTCACAGCTTCAAGCGTTCAGAATTGCTTCACAGCTATGAAGTACACTTGAAGGCGCAGCCACTGTTGTTACTGTAGGGAAATATGGTAGCTAGGTTTGCACCCTAGAAAATTCTTGCAAACAGCAATTAAGACAGCACAGCAGTGTAGCAGTTAGCACAATCACTTTACAGAGCTAGCAATTACCAATTAGGGTTCACTTCCCACCGCTGTTTATAGGAGTCTGTACCTTCTATCTATGACTGCTTGAGTTTCCTGCAGTTGGGGTTTCTCTCACATTCCAAAGACCGAGAGGTTAGAGTTAGTGTGTTGTGGGCATGCTGTGTTGGCACCTGAACCATGGCGACTTTTGCAGACTGTCCCCAACACATTGTCAGATACAAAACGACACATTTCACTGTGTATTTTGATGTACATGTGACAAATAAAGCTAAGTTTACTTTATCTTACTTTAAATGATCAGCTTTTTGTTTTGAATTGTTCATTGAAATAGTTTCTAAGGATCTTTTGCATCTACTGAAAGGGTAGAAGGGGCTGTTTCTGTGCTGTGTAGAGCATAGTGCTGTATGAATCTAAAACTCTGTCAGACATCTGACCTGGATAGAAAACGATGGCTATGCTTTAATCACAGGAAGTAAGACCATTTCCAACTCTTCCCTTACAGAATGGCTCACTTTGGACAGAGCTTGAGAAGCTGAGAAATGCTAATAACTTCATGGCTGAAGAACAGATACTAAGCATCTTCCTGGGACTCTGTAAGGGACTGAAGGCTATCCATGACAAGGGCTATGCACACAGGTAAATCTTGTCCTTTAACTGCATTTAAGAAGAGACTTAAAGGGGACCGGAGGCAACTTTTTCACATGTATGAGAGGAACTGTCAGAGGAAGTGGTAGAGGCAGGTATAATTACAGCATCTAAAGGACATTAGATTGGTACATGGATAGGAATGCTTTGGAGGAATATGGGCCAAATGCAGGCAAATGGGATTAGCTGAACTAAGCAAGTTCGTCAAGGCATGGATGAGTTGGGCTGAAATGAATGTTTCTGTGCTTTATAAATGTATAGCTCTGTAACTTGTAGGCATTGAACATCAGTGAGGTGTGTGTGAGATCCACAATCTATAGGTACCACTATTGCTTCAGGCTTGCAAGGTGATGCAATGAAATTATAAACCACCTATATATACAGCGCCTTGACGTAATATTCAGTCCCCATAACTATTTTCATATTTTATTGTCTCATTTTCTAAATTTAATATACAAACCCCATTTCCAGAAAAGTTGGGATACTTTCCAAAATGCAATAAAAACAAAAATCTGTGATATGTTAATTTTCGTGAACCTTTATTTAACTGACAAAAGTACAAAGAAAAGATTTTCAATAGTATTACTGACCAACTTAATTGTATTTTGTAAATATACACAAATTTAGAATTTGATGGCTACAACACACTCAACAAAAGTTGGGACAGAGTTAAAATAAGATTGAAAAGTGCACAGAATATTCAAGTAACACCGGTTTGGAAGACTCCACATTAAGCAGGCTAATTGGTAGCAGATGAGGTATCATGACTGGGTATAAAAGTAGCGTCTATCAAAGGCTCAGTCTTTGCAAGCAAGGATGGGTCGTGGCTCACCCCTTTGTGCCAAAATTTGTGAGAGAATTGTTAGTCAGTTCAAAAGGAACATTTCCCAATGCAAGATTGCAGAGATGTCTTTCAACATCTACAGTACATAATATTGTGAAAAGATTCAGAGAATTCAGAGACATCTCAGTGCGTAAAGGGCAAGGTCGGAAACCACTGTTGACTGCGCGTGATCTTCGAGCCCTCAGGCGGCACTGCCTAAGAAACCGTCATGCTACTGTGACAATTATAGCCACCTGGGCTCGGGAGTACTTCGGAAAACCATTGTCACTTAACACAGTCCGTCGCTGCATCCAGAAATGCAACTTGCAACTGTATTACGCAAGGAGGAAGCCATAAATCAACTCTATGCAGAAACGCCGGCGAGTTCTCTGGGCCTGAGCTCATTTCAGATGGACCGAAAGACTGTGGAACCATGTGCTGTGGTCAGATGAGTCCACATTTCAGCTAGTTTTCGGAAAAAACAGGCATCAAGTTCTCCGTGCCAAAGATTAAAACTACCATCCTGATTGTTATCAGCGAAAGGTGCAAAAGCCAGCATCTGTGATGGTATGGGGGTGCATCAGTGCCCACGGCATGGGTGAGTTGCATGTATGTGAAGGTACCATTGACTCTGAGACGTATATTAGGATTTTAGAGAGACGTATGTTGCCATCAAGGCTACATCTCTTCCTGGGACATCAATGCTTATTTCAGCAGGACAATGCCAGAACACATTCTGCACGAGCTACAACAGCATGGCTTTGTAGACACAGAGTGCGTGAGCTTGAGATCTATCTGCTATTGAAAATGTATGGCGCATCATGAAGAGGAGAATCAGACAACGGAGACCACGGACTGTTGAGCAGCTGAAGTCTTATATCAAGCAAGAATGGACAAAATTTCCAATTGCAAATCTACTACAATTAGTATCCTTAGTTCCAAAACGATTAAAAAGTGTTATTAAAAGGAAAGGTGATGTAACACAATGGTAAACATGCCTCTGTCCCAACTTTTGTTGAGTGTGTTGTAGCCATCAAATTCTAAATTTGTGTATATTTACAAAATACAATTAAGGTGGTCAGTAAAACTATTGAAAATCTTTTCTTTGTACTTTTTTCAGTTAAATAAAGGTTCACGTGAATTAACATATAACAGATTTTTGTTTTTATTGCATTTTGGAAAATATCCCAACTTTTCTGGAAATGGGGTTTGTATATTAAAGTAGGATTTTTGAGCTGATCTACAAAACTTTGTGCATCATGCTAAATCAAAAGAAAAATTTCAAAACCTGTCAACAATTTGCTAAAAATTAAAAACCAAACTAACTAACTTCCCAACTAACCTGGCACAATTTGAGCAATTTTGCAAAGAGGAATGGGCAAATCTTGCTCCATTACATTCTGCAAAACTAATAGAGACTTATCCAAAAAGACTACTGCCTGCAATAGCTGCAAGAGATGAATCAACTAAGTACTGAGCAAAGGAGGATGAATGCCTTTAAACTGATGAATGCCTTTATTCAGTTTTTGAATTTTTAGTTTTTCATGCTTTAGGAGCATGTGATTCACAAATAAAAATTCTCAGTTAAATTGATAAAAATCCCTGGTTGTAATACTCATTTATGTGAGCATAGGGTTGGGGGCTGAATAATTTTACAAGACACTGTATGTAAAAAACCAAAGGCGTTATATTGAAAAGGAGGAGGAAGAGAGTTCTCCTTAGTTCCCTGGATGATCTTAATCACTCAATCAACCTTGTCTTTTTTTAAGAAAGTAATTCTATTTCTGTTTATGGGAGACAGCCACATGCAAATTAATTACAGCAGTGGTGAGTGCCTGGAATGTGCTGGGGGGTGGTGCATGCAAATATGATGGAGGCATTAAGGAGGCTCTTAGATAGGCACATGAATGTGCAGAGAATGGAAGAATAGGGACATTGTGTAGACAGAAGGGATTAGTGTAGTTAGGCATTTAATTATTTTGGCACAACATTGTGGTCCAAAGTGCCTTTTGCTGTACTGTTCCATGTCCTAACAGTAAAGACATTACAGGAAAAAACAACATATACAAAATGCTGGAAAAACTCAACAGGCAATGCAGCATCCATGGAAAAGAGTATGGTTGACGTTTCGATCTGGAGAAAAAAAAGAGGAGTCAGAGTAAGAAGATGAAGGGTAAGAGGAAGAAGATACACAAGGTGAAACAAGGTGAAGTAAAGAGCTGGGAAGTTGATAGGTGAAGGGGATACAGAGCTGGAGAAAGGGGAATCTGATAGGAGAGGACAGAAGGCCATGGAAGAAAGAAAAGGGAGAGGAGATGTAGAGGCAGGTGTAGCACTTGCTTGTAAGGATAAGTGCCAGGAGGGAGATCAGTGGGGAGGGACAAATGGACAAGGGAGTTGTATAGGGAGCAATCTCTATGGAAAGCAGAAAGTTGAGGGGGAGGGAAAGATGTGCTTGGTGGTGGGATCCTGTTGGAGGTGGCGGAAATTACGGAGAATTATGTGCTGGATGCGGAGGCTGGTAGGGGAGGACAAGAGGAACCCTATCCCAGGTGGGATGGTGGGAGGATGGGATGAAGGCAGATGAGCATGAAATGGGAGAGATGCAGTTCAGGGCAACATTGATGGGGGAGGAAAGGTAGCATCTTTCTTTGAAGAAGGAGGACATCTCATTCGTTCTAGAACGAAAAGCATCATCCTGAGAGCAGATGCGGTGGAGACGGAGGAACTGAGAGAAGGTGATGTCATTTTTACAAGTAACAGGGTGAGAATACGTATATTCCGGGTAGCTGTGAGTCAGTGTGTTTATAATAGACATCAGTGGATAAGCTATCTGCAGAGATAGAGACAGAGAGATCGAGAAAGGGGAGGGAGGTGTCAGAGATGGACCAGGTAAATTTGAGCAACACACACCAAATGTTGGAGAAGCTCAGCAGGCCAGACAACATATAGTAGGAAAAGAATACTGTTGACATTTCGAGCCGAAATGTCAACTGTACTCTTTTCCTAGATGCTGCCTGGCCTGCTGAGTTCCTCCAGCATTTTGTGTGTGTTGCTTGGATTTCCAGCACCTACAGATTTTCTCTTGTTTGTGACATGTACAATTGACGGCAGGGTGGAAGTTGGATGCAAAGTTGATGAAGTCAATGAGCTCCGCAGAGGTGCAGGAAGCAGCATCGATGCAGTCGTTGATGTAGCTTAGGAAGAGTTGGGGAGTGACAGCAGTGTAGGCTTGGAACATCGACTGTTCCACGTAGCTGACAAAAAGGCAGGCATAGCTGCACCTTTTGTTTGAAGGAAGTAGGATGAGCCAAAGGAGAAATTATTGAGAGAGAGGACAAGTTCCGCCAGATGGGGGAGAGTGGTGGTGGAGGGGAACTGGTTGGGTCTGGTGTCCAGAAAGAAGCAGAGAGCTTTGAGGCCATCCTGATGGAGGATAGAGGTGTATAGGGACTGGACATCCATGATGAAAATAAGATGCACAGGCCAGGAAATTTTGAAATCATTGAGGCCACACTCAGGTTGGAGGAATAACACCATATATTCCATCTGGGTAGCCTTCAACCAGATGGCATAAACATCGATTTCTTAAACTTATTGTAATGCCTCCCCCTCCATTCACCATTCCCTTTTCCCTCTCTCACCTTATCTCTTTACCTGCCCATCACTTCCCTCTTCTCCAGCCCTGTATCTCTTTCACCAATCAACTTCCCTTTTTTTTTTACTTTTCCCCTGCCCCCTTCCCAGTTTCACCTATCACCTTGTGTTTCTTTCTCCCTCCACCCACCTTCTTATTCTGACTCCTCATCTTTTTTTCTCCAGTCCTGATGAAGGGTCTTGGCCTGAAACATCAACTATACTTTTTCCATAGATGCTGCCTGGCCTGCTGAATTCTTCCACCGTTTTGTGTGTGTTGCTTGGATTTCCAGCATTTGCAGATTTTCTCTTGTTTGTGACAGGAAATTTCAGAAGTACTGTACTTAACAGATTGTAATGTGAGAGATCCTGACATTGCAAATGAACTTATAAATGATTTTCATGATTTATGCCATCTCAGGGACTTGAAGCCCACAAATGTTCTTCTAGATGACTATCAGCAGCCCGTACTTATGGACCTGGGCTCGATGACAAAGGCTAGGATTGAGGTCAAAGGGTCACGAGAAGCTATGACAATCCAGGTAAAAAGAAAGTCTGTTGAAAACTGATTTTTTTATATATATAAAACTTTAGTTCCCATCACAGGATAATTGTTAATTTTCAATTTATTGTATAATCTAATCTTAATTAGTTAGCAGTTATAATCATAATCAGAGGAGACCAGCTGTCCCATTATGTCTGTTCTGATTCTCTGAAAGAGCTTATTAATTAGTTCCAACTCTCAGTCCTTTCCCATATCCTTTTTGAAATATTTACACTCAGTGGCCACTTTACCAGGTACCACTTGTACCTAATATTTTTTTTTAGAGATACAATGCGGAACAGGCCATTCTAGCCCAACGAGCCGCGCTGCCCAGCAAACCACTTATTTAACACTAATCGTAGGACAATTTACAATGACCGATTAACCTTCTAACCGGTACATCTTTGGACTGTGGGAGGAAGCCAGACACCCAGAAGAAACCCACAGTCACAGGGTGGAAGTGCAAATTTCTTACAGATGATGCCAGAGTTGAACTCCAAACTCTGTAAAAGCGATGCGATAACCACTACAATATTGTGCGCCTATGGTAATAAAGCGGCCGCTGAGTTTATCTTTGTGGTTTTCTGCTGTGTAGCCCATCCACTTCAAGGTCTGACGTGTTGTGCGTTCACTGATGCTCTTCGGCACACCACTGTTGGTTAACAAGTGGTTGTTTGAGTTACTGTCACATACCCGTCAGCTTGAACTGGCCATTTTCCTCTGACCTCTTTCATAAACAAGGCGTTTTCGCCCACAGAACTGGCATTCACTGGCTGTTTTTTTGTTTTGTTTTTCTCACCATTCTCTGTAAACTCTAGAGACTGTTGCATGTGAAAATCCCAGGAGATTGGCAGTTTCTGAGGTACTCAGACAACCCTGTCTAGCACCAACAATCATTCAAAGTTCAAAGTCTATTTATTATTGCCAGATACAACCCTGTAATTAATTTTCTCATGGACATACTCATAATAACCATAACAGAATCAGTGAAAGACCACCCAACTTGGATGCTCAACCAGAGTGCAGAACACAACAAACCATACAAATACAAAACAAAATAAATAATAATAATAAATAAGCAATGAATATTGAGAATATGAGATGAAGAGTTCTTGAAAGTCAGTCCATTGGTTTCAGTGATGGGACAAGTGAAGGTGAGTGAAGTCCACAGTTAGAAGCACTTGGATCACACTCCTTCCTCATTCTGAGTTTGGTCTGATAACAACTGAGTGTTTTGACTATGTCTGCATACTTTTATGCAGAACAATTTTTTTAAAAAAGCTGTAGAACTAGTATTGGCAGAGCATGTTATAAGGAATGACTTGTGTCACCATCAAACAGTGGCTGAAGCTGCTGCGGGTCTCCTCTTCCAATGCCAGGAGTCTGGAGAATACAAAGATTACACTGTGGTGAGTCACTTCACGTATTAACATAAAAAGCATTTCCATCACCTACAGTGGATGAATAATTGAATCAAAACTTGTTGGATATAGAACATAGGACAGTACAGGTCCTACACCCAACAGCGTTGTGCCAACCTGTTAACCTATTCCAAGATCAATCTAACCCGTACCTCCCACATAGCCCTCCATTTTCCTTTCATCCATGTGCCTATCTAAGAGTCTGTTAAATGTCCCTAATATATCTGCCTTGACTAGTATCCCTGGCAGCATGCTTCACATGCCCACCACTGTCTGTGTAAAGAACTTATCTTTGTCATCCCCCCCATACTTCCCTTCACTCACTTTATAATTAATACCCCCTTGTATTAGCCATTTCCACCCTGGGAAAAAGTATCTATCTATATCTGTTCGCAAACACAAGAAAATCTGCAGATGCTGGATATTCAAGCAACACACACAAAAAACACAAGATGCTGGTGGAACACAGTAGGCCAGGCGACATCTATAGGAAGAAGCACTGTCGACGTTTCAGGCCGAGACCCTTCGTCAGGACCCTTCATCGACACTGCTTCTTCCTATAGATGCTGCCTGGCCTGCTGCATTCCACCAGCATTTTGTGTGTGTTCCTGTCTATGTCTTTTATCATCTTGTACATCTCTATCAAGTCACCTGTCACCTTCCTTCGTGCAAAGAGAAAAGCCCTGGCTCACTCAATCTTTCCTCAGAATATATACTCTCCCATAAATTCCCCATATTCTCATAAATCTCCTTGGTACCCTCTCTAAAGTTTCCACATCTTTCTATAATGAAGTGACCAGAATTGAATGCAATATTCCAAATGTGGTCTACGCAGCATTTTATAGAGCTGTAACATTACCTCGTGGCTCTTGAAATCAATTCTCCAACTTCTGAATGCCAGCATACCATATACCTTCTCAACTTTCACATCGACTTTGAAGGATCTGTGGACATGGACCCTAAAATTCTGCACACTGCCATTAACCCTGTATTCAGTCTTCAAATTAGATCTTCCAAAATGAATCACCCCGTGGAGTCTGCTCCACTGCTCATTCATGACTGATATCTTTTTCAACCTCATTCTCTTGTTTTCCTCCTGTAACCCTTAACCCCTTTGCCAATCAAAAACCTATCAATCTCTGCCTCACAGTGCACCCAATGACTCGGCCTCCAGAGCTGTTTGTGACAACAGATTCCACAGATTCACCAACCTCTGGCTAAAGAAATTCCTCTTATTCTAAACAAATGTCCTTTTATTCTGTTGCAGTGCCCTTAGATCCCAGACTTCCCTTATATAAGAAACATCCCCTCTAAACCTACTCTAACAATGCCTTTTAGTGTCTGGTAGGCTTAATGAGATCCACCCTCTCCCTCCCAACCATCCTTCTGAACTCTACATAGAGCACAGGGCCCAGAGACATCAAATGCTCAGTCTATTACAAATGGATTTGACTGAACAGATTCAGGGACTGGGACTTCACTGTGTTTCTGAGACCAAAATTAGGGCCATTAACATCAATTTGTGCCTTTGACACAAATGCAAAGGGAAATCAAGGTAAAATATTTGTTTATTCAAGTGTTATGAACGCAGACCGCTCTCCAACATTGTGGTGGGCAGCAGAGATGTATAAAGGGAGAAAGATTGAATATAGAATATGTGATAGGGCAAGATAGAGGATTGGGGCTTAAGCACCACATGACATTGATTTTTTTTTTCTTCTATGTATGCTATCTGATACATCACCGTGTTGACATTTAGTTGTCCTGTTGCAGGACTGGGCAGCACAGCGATGTACCATATCATACCGAGCCCCTGAGCTCTTCACTGTGGAAAGTCACTGCATCATAGATGAACGCACGGACATATGGGTATGTATAAAAATTGCCATTTTACATTGAACACTTTTGGTTGTAAATGTAGTTAGAACCATTCGCAGCAACCTATCGTGTTTGGGCTATCTCTGTACCAGAGTGATCTGAAACAGTCTTACAGCAATTTAATGGCATGGGGTCCTAGCCCTAAGTAAAATGGTTCTAGTTATGTCAGCGATGCTCACCAATGCCTCTACTTTCTCAAGAGGCTAAAAAAATAAATGTCACGTCCCTATCAACTCTCAACAGTTTTATCAATGCACCATTCTAACTGGATGAATAAGAGCTTGGTATGGCAACTGCTCTGCACATAGAAACATAGAAAACGTACAGCACAATACAGGCCCTTCAGCCCACAAAGCTGTGCTGAACATGTCCTTACCTTAAAAATTACCTAGGGTTACCCATAGCCCTCTATTTTTCTAAGCTCCATGTACCTATCCAGGAGTCTGTTAAAAAACCCTATTATATCCGCCTCCACTACCATTGCCGGCAGCCCATTCCATGCACTCACCACTCTCTGCATTAAAAAAAAACAACAATAATGACTTACCCCGACATCTGCTCTGTACCTACTTCCAAGCACCTTAAGACTGTGCCCTCTTGTGCTAGCCATTTCAGCCCTGGGAAAAAGCCTCTGACTACCCGCATGATCAATGTCTCTCATCATCTTGTACACCTCTATCAGGTCACCTCTCACCTCTCTCCGTCGCTCCAAGGAGAAAAGGCCGAGTTCACACAATCTATTCTCATAAGGCATGCTCGCCAATCCAGGCAACATCCTTGTAAATCTCCTCTGCACCCTTTCTATGGCTTCCACATCCTTCCTGTAGTGAGGCGACTAGAACTGAGCACAGTCCTCCAAGTGAGGTCTGACTAGGGTCCTATATAGCTGCAACATTACCTCTCAGCTCCTAACTCAACCCCACAATTGATGAAGGCCAATGCACCGTATGCTTTCTTAACCATACAGTCAACCTGCACAGCAGCTTTGAATGTCCTATGGACTCGGACCCCAAGATCCCTCCGATCCTCCACACTGCCAAGAGTCCTACCATTAATACTATATTTTGCCATCATATTTGACCTACCAAACTGAACCACCTCACACTTATCTGGGTTGAACTCCATCTGCCACTTCTCAGCCCAGTTTTGCATCCTATCAGTGTCCCACTGTAACCTCTGACAGCCCTCCACACTATCCACAACACCCACAACCTTTGTGTCATGAGTAATTTACTAACCCATCCCTCCACTTCCTCATCCAAGTCATTTATAAAAATCACGAAGAGTAGTGGTCCTAGAACAGATCCCTGAAGCACACCACTCACTGGTCACTGACTTCCATGCAGAATATGACCCGTCTACAACCACTCTTTGCCTTCTGTGGGCAAGCCAGTTCTGGATCCACAAAGCAATGTGCCCTTGGATCCCATGACTCCTTGCTTTCTCAATAAACCTTGCATGGGGTACTTCGTCAAATGCCTTGCTAAAATCCATATACACTGCATCTACTGCTCTACCTTCAACAATGTGTTTAGTCACAACCTCAAAAAAATCAGTCAGGCTCGTAAGGCACAACCTGCCTTTGACAAAGCCATGCTGACTATTCCTAATCATATTATGCCTCTCCAAATGTTCATAAATCCTGCCTCTCAGGATCTTCTCCATCAACTTACCAACCACTGAAGTAAGACTCACTGGTCTATAATTTCCTGAGCTATCTCTACTCCCTTTCTTGAATAAGGGAAAATACATCCACAACCCTCCAATCCTCAGGAACCTTTACTGTCCCCATTGATGATGCAGAGATCATTGCCAGAGGCTCAGCAATCTCCTCCCTCGCTTCCCACAGCAGCCTGGGGTACATCCCATCCAGTCCCAGCGACTTATCCAACGATGCTTTCCAAAAGCTCCTGCACATCCTCTTCCTTAATATCTACATGCTCAAGCCTTTCTGTCCATTGTAAGTCATCCTTACAATCGCCAAGATTGTTTTCTGTAGTGAATAATGAAGCAATTCATTAAGTACCTGTGCTATCTCCTCCGGTTCCATACACACTTTTTCACTGTCACACTTGATTGGTCCTATTCTCTCACATCTTATCTTCTTGCTCTTCACACACTTGTAGAATGCCTTGGGGTTTTCCTTAATCCTGTCTGCCAGGGCCTTCTCATGGCCCCTTCTGGTTCTCCTAATTTCATTCTTAAGCTCCTTCCTACTAGCCTTATAAATCTTCTAGATCTCTATCATTACCTAGTTTTTTGAACCTTTCATAAGCTGTTCTTCTTGACTAGATTTACAACAGCCTTTGTACACCACGGTTCCTGTACCCTACCATTTTTTCCCTGTCTCATTGGAACGTACCTATGCAGAACTCCGCACAAATATCCCCTGAACATTTGCCACATTTCTTCCGTACATTTCCATGAGAACATCTGTTCCCAATTTATGCTTCCAAGTTCCTGCCTGATAACCTCATATTTCCCCTTACTCCAATTAAACACTTTCCAAATGTGTCTGTTCCCATCCCTCTCTAATGGTATGGTAAAGGAGATAGAACTGTGATCATTATCTCCAAAATGCTCTCCCATTGAGAGACCTGACACCTGACCAGGTTCACTTCCCAATACCAGATCAAGTACAGCCTCTCCTGTAAGCTTATTTACATATTGTGTCTAGAAACCTTCCTGAACACACCTAACAAACTCCACCCCATCTAAACCCTTTGCTCTAGGGACATGCCAATCGATATTTGGGAAATTAAGATCTCCTGCCACGACAACCCTGTTATTATTACACTTTTCCAGTATCTGTCTTCCTATCTGCTCCTCAATGTCCCTGTTGCTATTGGGAGGTCTGTAAAAAAACACCCAGTAGAGTTATTGACCCCCTCTTGTTCCTACCTTCCACCCACAGAGACTCCACAGACAATCCCTCCAAGACTTACTCCTTTTTTGCAGCCGTGACACTATATCTGATCAACAGTGCCACACCCCCACCTCTTTTGCCTCCCTCCCTGTCCTTTCTGGAGCATCTAAAGCCTGGCACTCGAAGTAACCATTTGTGCCCCCAAGCCATCCAAGTCTCAGTAAGGGCCACAACATCATAACTGCAAGAAACTGCAGAATTGTGGGCACAGCTCAGTACATCACTAAAACCAGCCTCCGCTTCATGAACTCTTGTCTATATTTCTCGTTGCATCTGTAAAGCAGCCAACATAATCAAAGATCCCAGCCAGCCTGAACATACTCTCTTCTGCCCTCTCCTATCAGACAGAAGATACAAAAGCACATACCATCAGGCTCAAGGACTGCTTCTATCCCACTGTCAAAAGACTTAAATGATAATATAGATTATTGACTCACAATCTACCTTGTTATGATGCTGCACTTTATTGTCCACCTGCAGGCACTTTCGCTGTAACTGCTACACTTTATTCTTTATTCTTGTTCTATCTCAGTGTACTGTGTAATGATTTGATCATGTATGAACAAATATGCAATATGTTATGTACCCCGTAACTGGGTCACTTACCAGCAAAGATAGAGAGGTCCGTTGAAGTCTGATGGTACTATTTTTAACAGTATTTATTGATAGAAATACACAAAAATAATATCAATGCAAACACACAGATAATATACGTCGTCAATACTAAATCTAAAAGCGCGGGTATAATAATAATCAATAAGAAATAAGCTGTATCGTTGTCTAGGGGATAATGAATTGTCCGATGGAAATATATAGTTCGTTCAGTTCATACAGGCTGCCGCTGTTGGGGACCCTGTGTGGCAATTGTTGGAGAGAGAGAGACGGGTTAAAACTTGCCCATTCTGTTTATGATGTCAATCCTTCAAGAGTCGTTGAGAGTTGAGTTCCCCGTTGTTAGCTAAAAACCATTTTTTCGTGGCAAAGGTCACCGATTCCAGGCAAATGGAAGCGGACGCACGTGGCCTTCCACCGGCTTTCGCTATTACGGGATCGCTAGCGTTTCTTCTGGTGCATCTGAGGGGCTGTTCCCACAGACCCTCTTTTTATCCTGACTCACAGGGTCTCAGGTGTCAATCAGGTTGGGGATGATGCAATCCCTCCACCAACCTCCTCCTTGGTTCATTGCCTGGGGCTTTGATTGCATCGTCCAGGATGCAATACACAAGTCCGTCTCCAAGAGACAATAGCCGGTATCAATGGGTCCGCCTTTCGGAGGCCAGGACACATTCTAACCCTTTTGTGGATTCTGCATGTCTTTCTCTCATTTCCTGTGTCTCCTGAATTGACTCAATAGTGATCTTGCGATTCTCACAAAGGAGGGGGCTACCCCCACACCCTTCGGCCCCTCAGAGCTGTGGTACATTCATAACAAATACTAACTTTTCATTGTGTCTTGGTGACATGACAATAATAAACCAATCCCAATTCCAAATGGTTAGAAGAATGGGCTGAACATTGGCAGATGGAGTTTAATGCTGAGAAGTGTGAGGTTCTACATTTTGGCAGGAATAATCCAAATAGAACATACAGGGTAAATGGTAGGGCATTGAGGAATGCAGTGGAACAGAGAGATCTAGGAATAACAGTGCATAGTTCCGTGAAGGTGGAGTCTCATGTAGATAGGGTGGTGAAGAAGGCTTTTGGAATGCTGGCCTTTATAAATCAGAGCATTGAGTACAGAAGTTGGGATGTAATGTTAAAATTGTACAAGGCATTGGTAAGGCCAAATTTGGAATATTGTGTACAGTTCTGGTCACCGAATTATAAGAAAGATATCAATAAATTAGAGAGAGTGCAGAGACGATTTACTAGGATGTTACCTGGGTTTCAGCACTTAAGTTACAGAGAAAGGTTGAACAAGTTAGGTCTCTATTCATTGGAGCGTAGAAGGTTGGGGGGGATTAGATCGAGGTATTTAAAATTTTGAGAGGGATAGATAGAGTTGACATGAATAGGCTGTTTCCATTGAGATTGGGGAGATTCAAACGAGAGGATATGATTTGAGAGTTAGGGGGCAAAAGTTTAAGGGAAACACGAGGGGGTATTTCTTTACTCAGAGAGTGATAGCTGTGTGGAATGAGCTTCCTGTAGAAGTAGTAGAGGCCAGTTCAGTTGTGTCATTTAAGGTAAAATTGGATAGGTATATGGACAGGAAAGGAGTGGAGGGTTATGGGCTGAGTGCGGATAGGTGGGACTAGGTGAGATTAAGAGTTCGGCACGGACTAGGAGGGCCGAGATGGCCTGTTTCCGTGCTGTGATTGTTATATGGTTATATGGTTATTCACAGTGAACAAAGGGAAATATGCCACTCAGACCATCACATTGGAGCCCTTTGAAAGCTCTAATTAACTCTATATTGTTCCCCTTTATACAGAAGGCATTTCAGATCTTAGCACCATTGCACCTTATCTGTCTCCCTGCAGTGCACTTTCTCTGTAACTGTAACAAAATATTCTGCATTCTACTAATGCCTTTCCCTTTGTACTACCTTGATAGCCTCATGGTTGGAATGATCTGTCTGGATAGCATGGAGAACAAAGTTTTCACTAGATCACGGTACATGTGATAATAGTAAACCAAGTACCATATAAGTGTTTTTACTCACCAGTTTGAATTTGTAACTCTTACTAATCAGAACCTCTTCCTTCTAGTTATGCTGTCTAATCCTTATCAAATTTCCTTTCAACCTTCTGATAGAGGAATAGCCCCAAATTCTCTCATTTGAATTTGCAACTAAATTCTGTGGAGTAAAATCAGAAAAGGCTAGAAATACTCATTAGTTTTAAATAGTATTTGTGGAAACCTGGAGCCATGTTTTTAAACTCACTCCATTATTTTCACATCTTTAATTATGTGTTGACTAGAATTGGGCACTATTGTTCCAGTTGTGGCCTAAACATTCAAGATAATTTCCCTGTTTTTCTACACAAGGGTTTCTAATTACAGAGCCCATAATCCCTGCCAGATGTTGATACACGTGCCTCCCTGCCTGATGTAAATTGCATCAACCCATTGATAATCAATCTCTCAACATGCTGTGCAATTTTTGAAAACGTGTACTTCAATGAATTTGGTTCACTCTGTTCCTGCATGTCCTCTAGAACTGGACTGTTTGAATTATATCATTCTTTCTGTGAAGGTTCTTGATCCACAGCTTTGTAAATTACAGTTTTTCAAATGAATACCCAAATGATTTTTAAATGATGCTTCACAATAGTGCTTCGGTGGTGAATTCCTTAACCCATCACCTTCTGATTAGAGATTAGCATTATTTGTCACATGTACACCAAAACACCATAAAATGCATCGTATGCATTAAATCAAATCAGCGAGGATTATGCTGGGCAGCTGATGAGTGTCGTCATACTTCGGCAGCAACAAAGCATGCCCACAACTTACTAACCCTAGCCCATACATCTTTAGAATGTGTAAGGAACTAGAGCAGCCAAAGGGAACTCATGTGGTTACAGGGAGAGTATACAAACTCCTTTCAGGTAGTGATGGGAGTCGAACCCTGATCATACAACTAGAGCTCTAAAGTTTTGTGCAAATTAATAAAATATTTTTCTTTTTAACTCTTCCCAATTCTATTGAATTTATTATTAATTAGAGGGTTTTTAATTAGAGGGTGTTGATTCCGTGAAATTCATTGCCTCAGACGGCTGTGGAAGCCAGGCCATTAGGTACAGTTGTAAGAAAAAGTTTGTGAAACCTTTGCGTTACCTGGTTTTCTGCATTAATTACTCATAAAATGTGATTTGATCTTCATCTAAGTCACAATAATAGACAAACACAATCTGCCTAAACTAATAACACACAATATTTCACACAAAGAATTGAACTTCCTCAGTACTTACTATTGAGTACACCATTTAAACAATCAGTCTAGGTTCAGAAAAGTATGTGCACCTCTGGGGTGATGCCTTCTACAAAGCTATTTGGAGTCAGATGTTCCAATCAATGAGATGATATTGGAGGTGTGGGTTGTAGAGGTTACTGACAGAGCTTACTCTTCTCAAGAAAGATTTGTTTATGTACACATGCCTCAATCAAAACAACTTTCAGAGGACCTTAGAAGAAGAATTATAGAGATGCATCAAGCTGGAAAAGGCTATAAAATCATTTCTAAAGACCTAAGTCTTCATCAGTTCACAAGAAGAGAAATTGTCTACAAATAGAGGAAATTCAGTCTGTTGCTACTCTCCCTAGGAGTGGGTGTCCTTCAAAGATCACATCAAGCGCACAACGTGCATTACTGAAAGAAGTGAAAAAGAACCCAAGGGTAACAGCAAAAGACCTGCAGAAATCTCTAGAACTTGTGTTCATGTGTCCACAATAAGAAAAGCACTGAACAAAAATGGTGTTCATGGAAGGACACCATGGAGGAAATCACTGCTCTCCAAAGAAAAAAGTTGCTGCATGTCTCGAGTTTGCAAAGGACCACCTGGATGTTCCACAATGCTTCAGGGACAATGTTCTGTGGAAAGATGAGACAAAAGTCGAACTTTTTGGCAGAAATGCACACTGCTATGTTTGGAGGAAAAGGGCATTACACACCAACAGCAAAACTTCCTCCCAATTGTGAAGCATGGTGGAAGGAACATCATGGTCTGGGATTGCTTTGCTGCACCAGGGCCTGGACAACTTGCAATTGTTAAGGGAACAATGAATTCAAAATTGTATCAAGACATTTTACCAGAGAATGTCAGGGTAGCTGTCCATAACCTAAAGCTTCATTGAAGTTGGATGACGTAACAAAACAATGATCAGAAACACAAGAGTAAATCAACAACAGAATGGTTTAAAAAGAAGAAAAATCATATTTGGGAATGGCCAATTCAGAGTCCAGACCTTAACCCAATTGAGATACTGTGACATGACCTGAAGAGGGCTCTTCAGGCAAGGTATCCCAGAGATATTGATGAACTGAGACAGTTTAGTATGGAGGAACGGTGTAAAATTCCTCCTTGTCATTGTGCAAGTCTGATCAGCTGCTACAGGAAATGTTCAGTAGAAGTTATTGCTGCTAAAGGAGGTTCTATCAGTTAATAAATACATACTTTTTCCAGCCTGGACTGAATGATTAAACAATGTGTTCAATAAAGACATGAAAAGTACAATTGTTTGTGTTTTATTTAGGCAGATTACGTTTGTCTATAATTGTGATGACTTAGATGAGATCAGACCACATTTTATGAGCAATTAATGCAGAAAACCAGGTAATTGCAAAGGGTTCACAAATTTTTTCTTACAACTGTATAGTTAAAGCTGAGACTAATGGGCTCTTGATTAGTAAAGACGTCAAAGATTATAAGGAGAAAGCAAGAGAATGGGGTTGAGAGGGAAAATAAATTTATTTTTGGTAAAGTAATCCTTTTTATTGTGAATGTTTGCCATAGTTTCAGCTACAAGTTTCGTCTGTTGTTGTTCCTGGGAACTAATGTTTGAATAGCCACTACTGAGTGCATAGTATCTGATTGCTGATGTAGAGTGGTAACTGCACATTCTGTTAAGAGCTGTTTCACCTCTAACTTCTCGGATTGGCCAGTAATTTTTGAGCTGAAGAAATGTCAAACTCAGATTGCAAGGTTTCAAATTATGTACCCTGATACATACCATCCACAAGCAAGTGCAGGTAGCCAAATATTCCAAGCCAGAATTTATTTTGGTAAAGTTTGCAGAAGTCTCTGGGCTAATATTGGCTCTGTCCTCTCCATTGTAGCAAATGTAGGGTGGTAGTGGATGGGATCTAAATAAAGTCTCTCTCCTTATGAATGTGTCTGTCGCTCTCACTCCCTCTCTCACACACTCTCTCACACACTCTCTCACACACTCTCTCACACACTCTCTCACACACTCTCTCACACACTCTCTCACACACTCTCTCACACACTCTCTCACACACTCTCTCACACTCTCTCACACTCACTCTCACACTCTCTCTCACACTCTCTCTCACTCTCTCTCTCTCATTCTCACACTCACTCTCTCACACTCTCTCACTCTCTCACTCACTCTCACTCACTCTCTCTCACCCTCTCACTCTCTCTTTCTCCTTGAAAATAAGCAGAGTCATCAAAGTAAGTGTTTGCAAGATGCAGAGAAGAGTGAGATGTTGCACTTTGGGAGGATAAACCAGGTTTAGTCTTACCCAGTGCAAGGTAGGACACTGAGCAGTGCAGTAGAACAGGGGGAATATAGATCTGTAATTCTTTGGAAGTGTCATCACAGGTAGATCATAAAGAAAGCTTTTGTCACATTGGCATTCATTATCCCAAGTACTGAGTACCGAGTTGGGATGTTACGATGAAGTTGTAAAAGACGTTGGTGAGATCAAAATTGGAGTTTTGTGTGCAGTTCTGGTCACCTACCTACAGGAAAGCTTAAAGATTGAAAGAGTCCACGGGTAAGTACATGAATGGGATGAGTAGGGAGGGATATGGACAAGATACAGGTCAATGAGACTAGACAGAATAGCAGTTGGGAATTGAGTGGATGGGCCAAAAGGCCTGTTTCTGTGCTGTATGACTCTATGATTCTAAAATCGTGTAGTCCACATCTTAAAATCTAACTAGCATTAGTCACCAAGCTTCTTGCTGTTATTGATTGAGCTGTTAATAGTATCCAAGTTTTTTTCAATGTGTCATGGTGATTTATTTCTAGTCCCTAGGATGTGTGCTCTATGCTATGATGTTCCTGGAAGGACCGTATGATGGCATCTTCCAGAAAGGAGATTGTGTGGCATTGGCTGTACAGAATCCGATAACCATTCCAGAAAACTGCAGGTAAAGTCAGGTGGGGAGGTGAGAAAACTGCAATAGCTTCATAAAACTTTCACATGAATGGAGAAGAAATTTAGTTATCTCAAAAGTTTGAAAGAGATAAACCTTTGAAATTGGGCTTTGAGTTACCCTTCTCTCATGTACCATTCATCTCTCCTGAAGTTTCGTGATTTCAAGTAATAGGTATCAGGATTCATGGCAATTAATTTGGAAGTGATTCCCTTGGAAGCTTTGGATATTAAGAATCAGACTCTGGGTAGAACAGAGTGAAATGGCAGAATCAGAGTCCTGAAGTAGGGTCTCAGCTCGAAATATTGACTATTTACTCTTTTCCATAGACATTGCCTGATCTGCTGAATTCCACCAGCATTTTGTGTGTGTTGCTTTGGATTTTCAGCATCTGCCGACATTCTTGTGTTTGAGAATCAAAATCAGGTTTAATATCACTGATACATGTTGTGAAATGTTAGCAACACACACAAAATGTTGATGGAACACAGCAGGCCAGGCAGCATCTATAGGGAGAAGCACTGTCGACATTTCGAGCTGAGACCCCTTGTCAGGACTAACTGAAAGGAAAGATAGTAAGAGATTTGAAAGTAGGAGGGAGAGGGGAAAATGCGAAATGATAGGAGAAGACCAGAGGGGGTGGGGTGAAGCTGAGAGCCAGAAAGGTGATTGGCGAAAGTGATACAGAGCTGGAGAAGGGAAAGAATCATGGGACGGGAGGCCTCGGGAGAAAGAAAGGGGGAGGGGAGCACCAGAGGGAGATGGAGAATAGGCAGAGTGATGGGCAGAGAGAGAAAAAAAGGAGGGAGAAAAATAACTAAGCATATCAGGGATGGGGTAAGAAGGGGAGGGGCATTAACGGAAGTTAGAGAAGTCAGTGTTCATGCCATCGGGTTGGAGGCTACCCAGCCAGTATATAAGGTGGTGTTCCTCCAACCTGAGTGTGGCTTCATCTTGACAGTAGAGGAGGCCATGGATAGACATATCAGAATGGGAGTGGGACGTGGAATTAAAATGTGTGGCCACTGGGAGATCCTGCTTTCTCTGGCGGACAGAGCGTAGGTGTTCAGCGAAACACTCTCCCTGTCTGCATCGGGTCTCACCAATATAAAGGCCACACCGGGAGCACTGGACACAGTATACCACACCAGCCGACTCACAGGTGAAGTGTCGCCTCACCTGGAAGGACTGTCTGGGGCCCTGAATAGTGGTGAGGGAGGAGGTGTAAGGGCAGGTGTAGCACTTGTTCCGCTTGCATGGGTAAGTGCCAGGAGGGAGATTGGTGGGAAGGGATGGGGGGGATGAATGGACAAGGGAGTTGGGAGCGTAGGGAGCGATCCCTGCGGAAAGCAGAAGTGGGGGGGAGGGAAAGATGTGCTTGGTAGTGGGATCCCGTTGGAGGTGGTGGAAGTTACGTTGAATTATATGTTGGATCCGGAGGCTGGTGGGGTGGTAGGTGAGGACAAGGGGGACCCTATCCCGAATGGGGTGGTGGGCGGATGGGGTGAGGACAGATGTGTGGGAAATGGGAGAGATGTGTTTGAGAGCAGAGTTGATGGTGGAAGAAGGGAAGCCCCTTTGTTTAAAAAAAGATGTCTCCTTTGTCCTGGAATGAAAGCCTCATCCTGAGAGCAGATGCGGTGGAGATGGAGGAATTGTGAGAAGGGGATAGCATTTTTGCAAGAGACAGGGTGGGAAGAGGAATAGTCCAGGTAGCTGTGAGAGTCTGTAGGCTTATAGTAGATATCAGTAGATAGGCTGTCTCCAGAGATGGAGACAGAAAGATCACGAAAGGGGAGGGAGGTGTATAAGTAGACCAGGTAAATTTGAGGGCAGGGTGAAAGTTGGAGGCAAAGTTAATGGTCAACAAGCTCAGCATGCATGCAGGAGGCAGCACCAATGCAGTCGTCGATGTAGCGAAGGAAAAGAGGGGGACGGATACCCGTATTGGCTTGGAACATGGACTGTTCCACAAAGCCAACAAAAAGGCAGGCGTAACTGGGACCCTGCGGATGCCCATGGCTACACCTTTGGTTTGGAGGAAGTGGGAGGAGCCAAAGGAGAAATTATTGAGAGTAAGAACTAATTCTGCTAGACAGAGGAGAGTGGTGGTAGAGGGGAATTGGTTAGGTCTGGAATCCAAAATTTCCAGCATCTGCAGATTTCCTCGTGTTGTGAAATGTTGTTGTTTTGCAGCAGCAATATTGTGAAAGACATAAAATGTACTATAAATTGTATGAAGAAATATATATTAAAAGATAGTGTAAAAAGAGTTCAAAAATAGTGAGGTAGTGTTCATAGGTTCATTATCCATTCAGAAATCTGATGGTGTAGGGGAAGGATCTATACCTAAAACATTGAGTGTGTATATTCAGGCTCCTGTGAGTCCTCTCTGATGGTAGTAATGAGAAGAGAGTCTGTCCTGTGTGGTGGGGATCCTTGATGATGGGTGCCACCCTTTTGAGGCATCGCCTTTTGAAGATGTCTTGAATGGTGGCGAGGCTAGTGCCTGTGATGGAGCTGGGCAAGTGTACAACCCTTTGTAGCTTTTTCTGATCCTGTGCAGTTGTGGCTCCATGCAAGACAGTGATGCAACCAGTTAGAATGCCCTCCACAGTGCATGTCTTTGGTGACTCCATGTCCTTGGAATGCTGTTTTAGTCTCATCCTCTGCTATTCCCTGCGTCATGATAAATTGGGAAGAGTAACTGAATACATTCGGCCCTCCTTATCCGTGAGTTCCACTTGCGCGAATTCAACCAACTGCGAATCGAGAAAACCCGGAAGTGCTCTTCCGGCACTTGTTGTTCGAGCATTGTTCACCTCGCGTCTCGCTCGTTCGCTACTTTGTTCCTGTGAAAAAATGGCTTCCAAAAAACAATTAGATGGTCAAAGCAATTCCTCAAAGGCTAAAAGGAAGCATAAGGTGCTATCTCTCGCCAAGAAAGTAGAAATATTAGATCTTTTGAAAAGTGGCATGACGCTTTCTGAAGTGGGCCGTAAGGTTGGTAAGAATGAATCAAACATTCGCACAATAAAGCAGACGGGGTTGATGAGAGCGAGAGAAAAGAGTTTAAGGCTAGTAAGGGATGGCTGGCTGGCTATGTAAAGCACTACAGCCTCAAGAATGTAAAGATCATGGGAGAATCAGCATCGGCTAATGCTGAGGCTGCAGCACCATTACCAGAGGGGCTGCAATTCTGAAGTCTCGATGTTCAACGCTTGAAGATCCTCAGCCCTCAACCTCCACAGTTCCTGACTTTAGTATTATTGAACCTCCTCCAAAATGACCTTATTCCCTAAACAAGACAGTGTAACAACTACTGTACAGGTATTACAAGTTTTACTCATTGTTTGATTATTGTTCACCTCACGTCTCATTCATTTGCTGCTTGTGTTGTGAGCAAGAGGAACATGTACAGTTTTTTTTCTTGTCAATATTCCCTAAACATTACAGTATAACAACTATTTACATAGCATTTACATTGTATTAGGTATTATAAGTAATCTAGAGGTGATTTAAAGTATACGGGAGGATGTGCGTAGGTTATATGCAAATACTACACCATTTTACATAAGGGACTTGAGCATCCACGTTTTTTGGCATCTGAGGGAGGTCCCGGAACTAATCCCTCGCAGATAAGAAGGGCCGACTGTAATAGTAATATATTCTTTTCCAAGTGTGAGTTGGTATCTAAGTCCTGCCTTAATGCTCATGTAAAGCAGGAGTGTAAATATTAAAGAAGATGAGAATAGACTTTATAGAGTCATCCTATTCACCTGTGGATCAGTAGTTGGTTCTCCTCTCTGAACTATAAGGTATTAAATTTGATGAACCTCAGACACGTGGGTGTGACACTATGCTTGTTGCTGTAGTGTAGCTACTGGTAATCCCACATTACTAAACTTAACTTCTCTGTTTGGCTGCCCAGGTGGATATGAAAGTTGCTGCAAACACTGCTCCAAAGAAAAGCAGGGGAGACTCAATTATCTTTATCTAACAGCTAATAGCTTTATTAACATACTATTTTTTTAATTTATTCATTAATGGCATGTGGACATTGCTGGCAGGTGTAGTGCCCTTTGTCCATCCCATTGCCCTCTGAACTGAGTGATTTTAAAACGCC
Organism: Hemitrygon akajei; assembly: GCF_048418815.1. Classification (NCBI taxonomy): domain Eukaryota; kingdom Metazoa; phylum Chordata; class Chondrichthyes; order Myliobatiformes; family Dasyatidae; genus Hemitrygon; species Hemitrygon akajei. Next base: position 113,440,924 of record NC_133128.1, read on the forward strand.
AAACGGGATGGGGCTGCTGTTGAAAGTCAACAAAATTGGTGAATCTGAATAAGAGCAAGAAATTGTAAGTGTTCTTGTCTGAAGACACTAGAGAGTTAAACGTGGTAAATGAATTCATCAAAGGTTTAAAAATAGAATAACACATACAAAATGATGGAGGAACTCAGCAGGTCAGACAGCATCTATGGAGGGGAATAAGCAGTTTACGTTTCATGACAATACCTTTCATCAGGGCTGGAGAGGAAGGGGCAGAAGCCAGCATACGAAGGTACTGAGGAGGAGAAGGAGTATAATCTGGCAGATGATAGGTGAGGCCAGGTGAGGGTGAAAGTGGGTGGGTGGGTGAGGGGGGTGAAGTGCAATGCTGGGAGATGATAGGTGGAAAAGTTAAAGGGCTGAAGAAGAAGGAATCTCATAAGAGGGGAGAAAGGAAGGAGGAGGGGCACTAGAGGGAGGTATTAAGGGGAAGGGGGAGCCAGATTGAGGCATGGAAAAAAAAGGAGGGGAAAGGTGAAGAAATTACTGGAAGTTAGAAAAATCGATGTTCATGCCATCAGGTTGGAGGCTACCCAGATGAATATGAGTACCACCTGAGAGTGGCTTAGAGTGCTTCTTGTTTTTATTTGTATAGAACAAGTCAGTGCAAAGGTGTTTGTTCAGTTCTGTATATTCACCGTTGCTTAGAAAAAAATCTTATAGAGATCTTTAATGTTTCTTAAAGCAGTCATAGTGAATTTTGTGTATATCCTGACTGAGGTCTCAAAGGAGAATATCCAGTGAGGGTGGTTAGAATTAAACTTTTTTGTGAGAAGAGGACAACAGAAAAGATGTCCTTCTGTTCCTGGATGTTAGGTGGGCAGATATAGGAGAATAAAAATAGAAGGACATGCTGAGTACATGTTGAGAGAATAGAAGGATGATGCTCTGCAGTATAAACACAAATTGAGCTGTTAATTTTATGTAAATTTTTTTATTGCATATTACTATTCAGTTAGTTGAAGTTACCTCTGATCTTTGTTCCTATCCAGGTACACCCAGTCCCTACAGCATCTGCTAACCTCTATGATGGTTGTTAACCTCCAAGAAAGACCAAATATTAACTGGGTATTGAACCAGACTGAACAACTACAGCCTGCCGGAGCCGTCCAGGACACCAAAATGATCTAATATTGGCAGCATTAACAAGAGTGGCTCCATCTATCCTAGGAGGCACTTTGAATTTGTCATCTGTCAGACTTCCATTATTTCTACACAGGGAGAAAAAAATATCATCAATCATTCTAGCTTCAGTATTTCTGCCAACTGGGTAGGATCCTGTGTGTTCTCTCTCCATTATGTCCTGTATTCCCACTCCAGTTTGTACAGAATTGTTCAGTTTTCAATGGAGAACAAAGTAGAAGAAATTGCACGTTTTTCTTCATCCCGAAGGATTTAGCTATTTGCTTTGCTCCATTGGTACTACCTGTGCTGTAAGTTAATCATAGCCACCAACCTTTTTGGTAACTGCTATGGTTACATGTGTAGAATTTGCATACAACACATTGCTGGAGGAGCAAGTCTCACTGAGTGCGAGAGGTGTGATTCACTTGTCTGTTTTGGTCACTGTTCTTGGATGCTGCCTGTCTGCTGACTTCCATCAGAACTTACCGGGGTTAAGTTTTGGAGTGCTTTAATTCCAACTGTGTGTAAAAAGGCAAGTGAAAAAATGGCCATGCACTACTAACTGTGTATTGAATGCTGTCATGACATGATTTATTAATGTGGACTCCAAAAGTCTGTTGAGCCTGACCTCCAGGTGTGCAACAGAGAACTAAATCTGAAATAGTTAAAATTTTGGGAGCAAGTGTAGAAACCTCCTAAGCTTTGAAGACTCCATCCAGTCACATAATGGGATAGGGATTGGTTTCAATTGGAGTACATGGCTGAGGGTGCTGGCATCTATCTCTATAATATTTTGTAGTACGTTTTTCTAATTAAATAGTTTTTTTTCTATCTTTCACCCCCGTGTACCCTTTCCCTCTTCCAAAAAAAAAAGACAATATAAAGATTTGATATCACTACATTGATTCTGATTGTAGAATGGGCAATGTTTGAATCCATTCAAGCCAAATAAACTTATAGGGAACTCAACACTCATCTCTCCCACACCACCTCCCCCCCCCCCCCCCCCCCCCCCCCCCCCCCGTCCCAGCCAAACAGAAATGAAAGCAGAGCCAAAACCAAGTGAATATTTTCCTGGATGGTGCATTACCCATTAAGGGAACATCACTTCCCACTCTGTCCATTCCTTTTTGTAGGAGCTTATTTTGCCCCATCAGTGCTATTTTTCAAGTGCATATTCCATGCCTATTCAAAATGAGTGGCCTTGTCTTTTGGAACAATCTCAAGATGTCCGATGGTCGGCTTGCCACTTGAGATTGAGTTATTTCCACAAACAGCAATGTGGAAATGTTCAATCAAAATTTTCTGCTGCAGAAGTATTTCAGTTCCTTTTCTGAGTTTGTATCCTCATAAGCATCTGTAGATAACATAATTTCTTTCTTCCCCTGCATTGCACACCACCCCCCTGAATCTTGAGTAAGTCTAAGAATAATATATTGAACTCTAGAAAATAGGGAAAGGGCTGCAGTTAAACATGACCGTGGCTGATCTACCCAAACCTTGTCTTTCTCATTGCTAGTTCCACATAACCTTCAACTTGCCAATCCTTCAAAAACATATCTACCTCCTCTTTAAATACCTCCAATGATCTAGTCTCCACAACTTTAAGGTAAGTTCCAGAGGTTCATCACTTTTTTCAAAATATTGCAATTGATGGACTATTTTCTTGTTTTGTAACTCTGTCCCCTTGTTTGACTGTCTCACGAGTGAAAACCTTTTAAATCTACCCTGTTGTACACCATAGGATTTTATGTGTTTCTATAAAGTCACCTCTTATTCTTCTAATTCCAAAAAATGTAGAAATAACTTATATAGCTACTTCTGATAGGATAGCATTCTGTTACCAGAATTAGCCCAGTGAATTTCTTTCAGACTTCTTCTCCCAGTGTTGGAATATCCATTCTTAGATAAGGGGACCAAAGCTATGCAGGATACTCTTGGTATGCCCTCATCAATGCCCTGTACAGTGATAACAATGCATACTTAATTCTAAACTCAGCTCTTAAATCTGCAAAAAAAATTGTACAAAATAACTTTAAAAGGTTGCGAGAGACGTGGTTGATTCCAGAAGTTGTGTTTTTATTCCCTCCTGATTTGTAACTCTGTATGAAAACTGATTATTATTTTTCCTTTCAATGCTTTCACTTCCATCCCCACCCACCAATTCTTTCCTTTCCCCAACACTACAAACCAAAGTACTCTCAGTGCTTACCAGCTAGGTATGTGGTTGTGTTTGGAACTTGCTTTAGTTTCAAAATAATACAGAAAGCCTGAAACCAAACATAAAGCTTGTGGGAGGAAAAAAAAACTTGGAATTAATGTGGAAACCAGGCTGACATTCCGAACTATGACTTTTTCCATTAGAACTGAAAGTTCTTGAGGGGTCAGTGATCAGGGAAAGAACTAAACAGAAACAGTCTATGATGGGGTAGATATTGTCTGTTACCTACTTTGTAATATAAAGTGCAACACAAGAGCATTCAGTTTGGTCTGGTTGCTGTCTTCTAACAACAGTCTAATGAGTGCCACTGTTTATCTGTAGCCAGCAGTTCTTGCGCTACGCTTGGAAAAATATCTCCCATTCCCTTTTGAGGACTACCATCCTTTCTACTACCTATCAGCAAGTGATTTATCATCCTAACTACGCATTCATTTAAACAAGTCATTTAGCTTGGGTGCCTCTGTTCTTTTGCCAATCACCATTTAAAACTTTGTTAGCCCCCTCATCTATGGGTTACAGTTTCTCAGATGTTACTGAGGAGAAGAGGGATGGACCCCTTGAGCTTCCACCATTCAGTGGCATGGCTGAATCTATGCTTGTTTTAGTTAGAGTATAGGTGCTCAAAGCAGTCCCTCAGTCTACGTTGGGTCTCACCGATGTAGAGGAGGCCACACCGGATACCCCGACAGACTCGCAGGTGAAGTGTTGCCTCATGTGGAAGGACGAATATACTTAGTGCATTTATATAGTTTCAATTGCCTCTGTCAAATCTCACTTAACCACCTCCAGCTTTGAGGAATAGTGAAGAGCTTGATATCAGAAGAAAGGAATGTTTGAAGTGCAAAGGGATGCCTGCAGGAAAAGACAAGCATAAGTTGGTGATCTTCAGAGGCCTGCAAAACTGGTTGTCTTTCTCTATTGGTTCATTTGGAGAGGAGGACAAGTTTCTCTTGTTTTGTTCTCATAGAATGACATCCTTGTCTGAAAGACTAGTGAAGGTGACATAATTATTGTGTTCAGTTATTGGAAGAATAATGAATGCATGGCTTTTAACAGCCTGAGGGATGTACAAAATATCAATGATTCCACATTGGAATGATAGTAACAGAGCATAAGAATGCAGTGTAAAATTTGAAGAAAGAAAAATTTAGGACTTTATATTAATAGAATCTGAAATGGATGTTGTAGTGGGGTTCTAGTAAGAAAGCAAAGAAGTTGAAATTTATCCTTGTCTTCCCATGTTGAAAACAGCTCTCTGGGAATTAGTCCCTGTCCCCAGTAAACCTGTTTCTGGTAACTACATATCACAAGACATTAGAAGCAGAGAGTATTTTGTGCAGTCATCAGCATTTGAGGTCACCAGCACTACTGTACTTTAGCACTCTCCTACCAGAACCCAGCAGCACTTGGCATCTGGAAATCTATCAGTCCCAAATCAGTTTCAATTCTGTAGATTAAAAAGTCCTTGGATTAGAGGGAGAAAGTTATTGTAGCCTTTCTTTTCCACTTTATCCTGTTTAATGTGGCCAGAACCCATTCAGACCAAGTAAAATGCAAACCTTTCCAATATTGTAAATTATCCGTACATATTCTTTCAAGTGAAGTACAATAGTAATCATTTTCCATTTGTATGCTCTTTGAGGGGATTTTGCTATGCACACAGTGAGTGACAGTTGCCTGGGATACTGTAATTCATTTCAGGAAACTTCTGGGATATGGTATGAAGCAATACAGGGTCTGCCGTACCGGGAACCCGCTCATTGGTAGGACCTCTCATTATAAGTTGCTTAGATCAATTTGATTTAATTCCATTGTCATAGCATAGATAGTATTTAAAGTGACTAATTTTGGGGATATTGATTCTTTGAGACATCATCATAGGATTATGATCGTATTCTGGACCTGTATAATCCATTCAGATGCCTTGTCCTGATTTTCTATTATATCCTTGTGTGTGCAATCGATATGTTATGTCTGCAGTTCCAATTATTTGCATGCCTTTAAGATAAAATGGTCTGTAATTGTTTGTTAAATTCTTTGGTGTTTTGACCCTCTCGTGTGTTGTGGTCGCCAAAGGCGGTTACAATTTGTGTAGACGCCTACTGCATTTGCTGGGCGGTTACTTTCTCCCCGGCTATTGTGTCATTTATGTCAAAATTACTCAGTTGCAATTAGGCATTTGTATACCAGCATTACCATGGTATGATGTGCTTAAAGTTTACCTCAATTTAAAAAGAGGGTGGACGGAGCCCTGCTGATGCTTGGAGGTCGGTTTGAGTTTGTCGATATCTCTTCTGTTGAAAATACTGTGTTACTTTTATGTAACATACTTTATCTGGGACAGTAGCGTAGTGATTAGTGTGACTGTATTAGAGCTCAGGGTGTTGAGTTTGGACTTCAATTCCAGCACTGTCTGTACCCTTCCTGTGAGCGCATGGGTTTCCCCCGAGTGCTTCGGTTTTCCTTCCACAGTCCACAGGCGTACAGGCTTGTAGGTAATTTGTTCATTATAAATTGTCCAGTGATTAAGATAGGGTTAAATAGGTTGGGCTGCTGGGGAGTGCGACTCTGGGCTGGAAGAGCCTGTTCCACACTGTATCTCTAAATATAGAAAAAATTTAGAAGTTATAAAGTCAATACAGCTCAGAAATAGCCCTTCATCCCTCAATTTCTGCACTAATTATCAAGTACCCAGCTACATACATACCTTATTTTGGTGCTTTTCTATTAACATAATCCCCCCCCCCCCCCCACAAGCACTCACAAATCTTTGGCCACCCACCTTACACTTGGGGCGATTCACAACCAGATCCCAACCCTGGATTTGGAAGGAAACTGGACCATCCCAGAGGAAACTCACTCAGTCACAGAGAGAACTGTGCCCAGATAGCAACGGAGGTCAGGATTGAATCCTGGTCCCTGGAACATAGAACACTACAGCACAGTACAGGCCTTTTGGCCGATGGTGTTGTGCCAATCTTTAACCTACACTAACCCTTCCTTCTCACATAGCCCTCCACTTTTTATCATCCATGTGGCTATCTAGAAGTCTTTTAAATGTCCCTAATGTATGTGCTTATATCTCCACCCCTAGTAACACATTTTACATACCCACACTCTGTGTTTAAAAAAAAAAACTACCTCTAACATACTTTCCTCCAGTCGCCTTAAAGTTATAGCTCCCCGGGTATTAGTTTTGAGGCAGTGGCTTTAATCCATCTGTCACATACACTTTTGAGTTGTGCTGCATTTAAGGTTATAAATATCTTGTTCAGATCAATGCCACAGTGGGTCTTTATCAAGAATCACTAATCCCTCCCTATAATTTTAATAATAATTCAGTGATTTTTGCTTTCTTGCTCCATAACCCCTTTGTATCAACCTCACTCGTTTCTCCTATGGTACCAACACAACCACCTACAGGGCAAGAGCAGTTAGTCTACCAGGCAGGTTTTCCTCTGGTTGTGATGTTAGTTAACATAATCAGTACAGATACTTCAGCCCACAATGTTGTGCCAATGTTTTAAACTTACCTAAGATCAGTCTAACCGTACCCTGCCACAGAGCCTTCCACTTTTCTATAGAAACATAGGAACATAGAAAATAGGTGCAGGAGTAGGCCCTTTGGCCCTTCGAGCCTGCACCAGCCATTCAATATTATCATGGCTGATCATCCAACTCAGAACCCTGTACCTGCTTTCTCTCCATACCCCCGATCCCTTTAGCCACAAGGGCCATATCTAACTCCCTCTTAAATATAGCCAATGAACTGCCTCAACTGCTTCCTGTGGCAGAGAATTCCATAGATTCACCACTCTCTGTGTGAAGAAGTTTTTCCTCATCTCGGTCCTAAAAGGCTTCCCCTTTGTCTTTAAACTGTGACCCCTCGTTCTGGACTTCCCCAACATCGGGAACAACCTTCCTGCATCTAGCCTGTCCAATCCCTTTAGAATTTTATACGTTTCAATAAGATCCCCCCTCAATCTTCTAAATTCCAGAGAGTATAAGCCTAGTCGATCCAGTCTTTCTTCATATGAAAGTCCTACCATCCCAGGAATCAATCTGGTGAACCTTCTTTGTACTCCCTCTATGGCAAGAATGTCTTTCCTCAGATTAGGGGACCAAAACTGCACACAATACTCCAGATGTGGTCTCACCAAGGCCTTGTACAACTGCAGTAGAACCTCCCTACTCCTGTACTCGAATCACCGCCTGCTGTACCTGCATGCCCACTTTCAGTGACTAGTGTACAATGACACCCAGGCCTCGTTGCACCTCCCTTTTTCCTAATCGGCCACCATTCAGATAATAATCTGAATTTCATCTATGTGAAATAGATAGATAGATAGATACTTTATTCATCCCCATGGGGAAATTCAACTTTTTTTCCAATGTCCCATACACTTGTTGTAGCAAAACTAATTACATACAATACTTAACTCAGTAAAAAAATATGATATGCATCTAAATCACCATCTCAAAAAGCATTAATAATAGCTTTTAAAAAGTTCTTAAGTCCTGGCGGTAGAATTGTAAAGCCTAATGGCTTTGGGGAGTATTGACCTCTTCATCCTGTCTGAGGAGCATTGCATCGATAGTAACCTGTCACTGAAACTGCTTCTCTGTCTCTGGATGGTGCTATGTAGAGGATGTTCAGAGTTATCCATAATTGACCGTAGCCTACTCAGCGCCCTTCGCTCAGCTACCGATGTTAAACTCTCCAGTACTTTGCCCACGACAGAGCCCGCCTTCCTTACCAGCTTATTAAGACGTGAGGCGTCCCTCTTCTTAATGCTTCCTCCCCAACACGCCACCAAAAGAAGAGGGCGCTCTCCACAACTGACCTATAGAACATCTTCAGCATCTCACTACAGACATTGAATGACACCAACCTTCTTAGGAAGTACATTCGACTCTGTGCCTTCCTGCACAAGGCATCTGTGTTGACAGTCCAGTCTAGCTTCTCATCTAACTGTACTCCCAGATACTTGTAGGTCTTAACCTGCTCCACACATTCTCCATTAATGATCACTGGCTCCATATGAGGCCTATGTATGTATGTATGTATGTATGTATTTAATCTATTGGAATTCAATCTGAATTTCATCATATCATCTATGTGCCAATCTAAGCTCTTAAATGTCTAAATGTTTAACTCTAATGCATTGCACACTTATGATCTTATTAGTAATGCTGAACTGCTGATCATTTTTCCAGTCAATGTATTACTTCAAAGATCACAGACCATTGTCCAACCCTTGCTGCTGTTGAAATGGTTTCTGTTACATTGTCCCAGCAAATCAGCATTACAGATTTTAGTTGCCCCACCATTGGTGCTCATGTCTGCACCTCCTTCTGATTTAAATTTTGGAGATCCATGGCTAATTCCCTCTGCCTCTTTACCTTCTTTGGAAATGATTGCTCCACCTTCTTTTAAAAATTCTGGCAGGGTTGTGGCAGTTAACTGGATTACCATCCAGAGGTGTGCAAAAACTTAAGGATCTTAAAAGATTAGCGTTGTTTGTCACACGTACATTGAAACATACCATGAAATACTTCATTTGCATCATGACCAAGGATGTGCTGAGGGCAGCCCCAAGTGTGACCATGTTTCCTGTGCCCATAACTCTCTAACCCGAAACCATTCATCTTTGAAATATGAGAGGAAACCTGAACACCCGTAGGAAACCCATATGGTCAAGAGGAGAACATACAAACCCCGTGCAGACCCCTTACTCTAACTGTTACGTTACTGTGGCCACCGTCACTGAATTATTAATGATGTTTGGTCATTGATTTCAGTGCAGGTGCCACGGCAGCATTCAAATTTAAATTGAGTAATTAAATCTGGAATTTAAAGAAAAACTGAAGTCTAATGGTGGCTATAAACTACCAAGAAGGAAGTCAAACTTAGAACAGCACAGTTCCTTTGGCCCAATATCATGGTGACCTTGAACTTGCTCCAAGATCAATCCAAGCCTTCCCTCCCTCACAGCCTTCCATTTTTCTGTCTTCTATGTGCCTGTCTAAGGGTAAACTGCCATATGTACCCAGTCTGACCTGTTATGATTCCAAAGGTCAAAGGCTCATTTATTATCAAACTATACAACTCTGAAATTCTCCTGCCTTGAATCCAAGAAAGAAAAGAAAGGCAGCACGATCATCAACCCCCCCCCCCCCCATACCACCCCCTGCACAGAAAAACGAATAAAAATGGAACAGGCAGATCAGACCCCAAATCCCTCCTGCAGCACAAAAAAAAAGAACAGGTGCATCAACCTTCACATCCCCTTCCCCACACAAAATATGAAAAAGATCGGGCAAAAAACACAGAACATAAGAAACTATTAGACTGGGGAAAGTCCACAGTCCAAGTGCACATCCAAAATGCAGAAAACCTGGGCAGCATTCTCTGGGCACAGTGGCAGGCTCTCCCCTCTCCAGTAGAGTAGCAGAGTGATCCTAGAATCAAAAGACAGGCAGCTGGCACTCACTTCAATGCTTAAGCTCCCTCATCACTTTAGTCAGTGCACACTGGAAGCTTTAATCAGTGAAATGGAGTCAAATAATGATTCACATCCCGCATCCTGCCCGCCTCGAGGTTCCGGCATGCTATCTCTGCCTCATGAATCCTCTCAGAGACTGCAGAGTGCTGGAACACCCAAATGATCTCCGGACAGCAAATCACAGGCTCCAGCAGTTCCAGAACCACATCCAAGATGAAAAACAAACGTAAGAGACATAAAGAAGTGAAATTATCTATCCAGAAGATGCCAACTGAAGGAGCAGTGTATGCAGGCGCCATCCAGATCCACTAATGTATCTGATCCCTTACTGCTTCTTCAAGTCCAGGTAATAAATGCTGGCATTGGAAACAACACACAGGTACATTTTAAAAATGAATAAAAAGAACTACTGTTAACCAAACAATTGACTGTCTGCTTTGATTGGACTGAGCCATTGAAACTAAATCTTCTGATCAGTTTATGCAGCCAAGAGAAGAGCTTTTGTGATGTTTTGCATTTTCAACACTGCTACATAAATACAGATCTCCGTCCTTGAATCAGTTTGTGCAGTTTGATACTGCTGAGTGCTTTGTACCAGTTGGCCATATTAATGTGGGTTTCAGGTTAATTTATTTATTTATCTTGCATACATCGGAAAAAAAGATTCAAGATAGCTTATATACAGTGCCTATAAAGAGTATTCATCCTCCCCACCCACTCCTTTGGAAGTGTTAATGTTTTATTGTTTTACAACATTGAATCACAGTGGTTTTAATTTGGCTTTGTTGACACTGATCTACAGAAAAAGACTGTCAAATGAAAACATCTCTACAAAGTGATCTAAATTAGTTACAAATATAAAGCACAAAAGAATTGATTGCATAAGTATTCACCCACTTCAAGTCAGTATTTAGTAGATGCACCTTTGGCAGCAATTACAGTCTTGAGTCTGTGTGGATAGGTCTCTATCTGTGTTGCACATCTGGACACTGCAATTTCTCCCCATTCTTTACAAAATGCTCAAGCTCTCTTAAATTGCATGGGGATCATGAGTGAACAGCCCTTTTCAATTCCAGCCACAAATCCTTAATTGGATTGAGGTTTGGACTCTGATTTGGCCAAGCCAGGTCAGTAACTTTGTTGTTTTAAGCTATTCCTGTGTAGCTTTGGCCTTAAGCTTGGAGTCATAGACTTGCTGGAAACAGATCTTTTCCCAAGTCCCAGTTCTCTTGCAGACTGCATCAGATTTTCCTTCAGGATTTCCCTGTACTTAGCTGCATTCATTTTATCCACTACCTTCACAAGCCTTCCAGGGCCTGCTGCAGTGAAGCATCCCCACAGCACGATGCTGCCACCACCATGCTTCACGGTAGGGTGGTGTGTTTTTGATGAGTGCGATGTTTGGCTTATGCCAAACATAGTGCTTAGTCTCATGGCCATAGAACCTTATTCCAACTGACTTCAGGGTCTCCCATATGCTTTCTGGCAAACTCTAGTTGAAATTTCATGTGTATTTTTTTCAACAGTGGCTTTCACTTTGCCCCTTTCTCATAAAGCTATGACTGGTGAAGCACCCGGGCAACAGTTGCTCTATGCGCAGTCTCCCATCTCAGCCACTGAAACGTGTAACTTCTCCACAGTTGTCATATGTCCCCTTCTTGCAAGATCACTCACTTTATGAGGACGGCCTGCTCTAGGCAGATTTACAGCTGTGCAATATTCTTTCCATTTCTTGATTGACATAACTACTCCAAGAGATATTCAGAGACTGGGAAATTTTCTTGTATCCTTCTCCTGACTTGCGCTTTTCATTAATCTTTCTGTGGAGTTGTTTGGAGTGTTCTTTTGACTTCATGGTGTAGTTTTTGCCAGGATACTGACTCACCAGCAGCAGGACCTTCCAGATACAGGTGTATTTTTACTACAATCAGTTAAAACACCTTGACTGCACACAGGTTTATCCAGGACATCTTAACTAATTATGTGACTTCTAAACCTAATTGGCTACAACAGTGATGATTTGGTGAATACTTATGTGATCAATTATTTTGTGTTTTATATCTGTAATTTAGATCACTTTGTTCTAAATAATTAGATTAATTTAGATCTGTTTTCACTTTGGCATGAAAGAGTCTTTTTCTGTTGACCAGTGTCAAAAAAGCCAAATTAAATCCACTGTGATTCACTGTTGTAAAACAATAAAACATGAAAACTTCTAAGGGGGGTGGTGAATTCTTTTTATAGACACTGTACATAGATTGATTGCACATCCATAAAGTGACGCTAGGCACAGAAGTGTCTACACGTAAGGTGACTGACTGGAAATGATAAAGTAGTGGTGATTGGGATGTGGGGGGGTGGTTAGTGGGTGGAGGTGTTGATTAGCTTTACTGCTTGGGAAAAGTAGCTGTTTTTGAGTCTGGTGGTCCTGACATGGGAGTGGATCAGACAGAGTGAATACTGTGGGCTGAAGGGCTGTACTGATGCTGTATTCTGTGTTCTATCATGGATGATAGAGGACAAAACAAAGTGCTGTTAACAACTAACACAACCTACGGATGGGCTGAGGGCAGCCCTCAAGTGTTGCCACACTATCCAGCTAATATGGCAAAAATGAGGGGGGCATAATTGTTAAGGTGATTGGAGGAAATTGTAGGGGGATATCAAGTATAAGTTGTTTTACACATAGAGCAGTGAATATGTGGAACACCCTGTCAATGGTGATAGTGGAGGCAGATACATTAGGGGGCATTTAACAGGTTCTTAGATGGGCACATAGATGATAGAAAATAAAATTAATTTAATAGAATAAGGTTAATCTTTATAAAGCTGGTCATTTGTATCTGATCTCAAATGTCAAGTGACCATGTGGAACCCCTCCTCCCATGTGATTGCACTGCGACTGCGACTAAATTGTGTGCTGGGGGCGAAGGGGGTTGCTGGTACACCACCTTAAAGTGGTAACATGAGCTACATTCCCTCATTGCCAAGGCAGGGAGAGCAGTAGTAGCAGGATATAAATGAGAGCTGCTTTGTACATTTTGTTTTCCAAACTAGCTGCCAAACTTGAGGAATGCATTGGGACTGGCTTTAACTTGTTGATTACGGAACATGATCTGAAAGTCTGTCTCAGGCTTTCTCCTGTGAAATAGCCAATTATCTACTTGGGCAGTTGGTACCGCTATGTTATGTGTTTATTTGAGCAATTCTTTGCATCTTTGAATCTGGCAATAGCCAAGGTGAAGATTAGTGTCAGTATTCTCTGAATTTTACTTACGGTATTTCCAACAACGCCATTCAAAGTGGAATGTGGCAGCTTGAATGCTTTAAAAGTCTGTTTTAGTCATTTAAAGTTTTATTTGAATCATTGCATCTGTATTTAACTCTAGAGAAATGGAGAACTTTAAATTTGTTGATTTCACAATTTATTTGGTCATTCAATTTGGTGCATTTTTTAAAAAAGGTGTTTTATGGGGAGTGATTAATGTTTGTTTACAGCCTTGTGGTCCAATTGAATAATTTGAGGTAAGTTCAAAATTTGTATCATCTCATTGTATCTGGTGGTCCGTCGGATTGGAAGAAGACACAAATGTAAAAGAATTGTTACTTCCGATCTGATGCAGCACAAAGAAACACGATAAGATAAAGAACACAATAATAATAAAAAACACAATACATATGATAACTTAGCTACACAGATTGATAACTTGGTATGTGTACATCAAAACACACAGTGAAATGCATTATTTGCATCAACAACCAACACAGTCCAAGGATGTGCTCGGACGGCCCAGAAGTGTCGCCGTGCTTCCAGCGCCAGCACAGCATACCCATAACTTACTAATCCTAACCCATAAATACAAGAGGTTCTACAGATGCTGGAAATCCAGAGTAACACACACACACGCAATGCTAGAGGAAGTCAGCAGGTCAAGCAGTATCTATAGAAAGGAATAAAGAGCCGACATTTTGGGCCGAGACCCTTTATCACGTTGACTTTATTCCTCTCCATAGATGCTGCCTGACCTGCTGAGTTCTTCCAGCATTTTGTGTGTGTTACTTTAACCTATGCATTTTTGGTATATGGGAGGAAACCCACATGGTCATGGGGAGAATGTACAGTCAGCATTGGGAATTGGACCCGTGTCATTAGCTCTGTAAGGTGTTTCACTAACTGGTATGCTACTGTACCATGAAAGGGTGAATGTTTCACCTCTGTTTTGCTCCTTTCATGTTTAAATCACAAACTTTAACCTAGATTTTTTTTTAAAAGCTGGATCTATGCCACAACTTGTCTAATACTAGTATGAATGTCAGTGCGCGCTGACATGGCAATATTTATATAGTGCCTATAACATGATAAGGCAACTCAAGATACTTGCCAACAATGTGCAAGCTGAGGCTGAAATACTGAGACAGGTGACGTTCAGGAGCATTGTGAAGGAGAGTGCAAGGCTGAAAGATCCAATAAGGAAACTCCGTAATGTAGCACACAGACTGTGGATCCACAGCTGCTTATGTCGGGACATTCAGTTGCATAGAGTCATAGAACACTACAGCATAAAAAAGGACCCTTTGGCCTATCTAGTCCATGCCAGCCTGGTGTTCTCCAAATCTGTCCATGTCTATCTGCTGGCTCCCTGCTTCCTCAACATTACCTATCTGAATCATTCTTAAACTTGGTTACAAAGCCATCAATTGTAGACCATGGCTGCTATGATACAAGCATAAGAGGCTGTTAGACAAATGGATATAGAGCGATGTGGATCACGTGCAGGCAGAAGAGATTTTGTTCAATTCAACATAGAATCACAGAGCAGTCCCTTAGCTTCATCTAGTCCATGCCAGCCTGATCTTCTGCCTAGTCCCATTTACTTGCACTCATACCCCTCTCATTTATATAGCTGTCCAAACTTCTCTTAAAAGTTGCAAATTAATCCATATTCACCACTTCCACTGGCAGCTCATTCCACACTCACACCATCCTCTAAGTGAAGAAATACACCCTCAAATTCCCCTTAAGTAATACTCCTTTCACCTTTAACCTATGATTTCTAGTTCTAGTCTCATCAAACGGGACAAAGCTTGCATCATTGACCCTATCCTATACCCTTTGTTTATAGTATATCTCTTGCATTCCGGTGAATAAATCTTATCCTATTCAACCTATAACTCAGATTCTCAAGCCTTGGCAACAACCTTATAAACTTTCTCTGCAATCTTTCAAGTTTGTAGATACCTTTCCTGTAGGTAAGTGAGTAGCATTATACACAAAACTATAAATTCAGCCTACAGCTTTGTCAAGCACCTCTACTCCATCTGCAAAATGTGGGATTTCCTTGTGGCCAACTATTTTAATTTGTATCCCTATTCCCATTCTGACATGTCAGTTTGTAGCCTCCTCTTATCATCATGATCAGGTTGGAGGAACAACATTTCATATTCCATCTAGGTAGCCTCCAACCTGACTTGAACATGAACACTGACTTCTCAAACGTCCTCCTTCAAATCCCCACTCTGACCTCTTGCCTCTTCTCCTCACCTGCCTATCACCTCCCCCTGGTCTCCACTCCTCCCTTTCTCCTATAGGCCATTTGCCTTTCCTATCAGATTCCTTCCTCTTCTAGTCCTTTACCTTTTCCACCTGTCACCTCCCAACTTTTTGTATCATCTCCCCTCCCTCATTCACCTGGCTTCAACTAACACTTTCTAGCTTGTCTTCCTTCCCCTCTCCACCTTCCTATTCTGGCATCTTTGCTCTTCCTTTCCACTCCTGATTCCACTCTCTTGGCCTGAAATATTGACTGTTTATTCCTCCTCATGGATGCTGGCTGACTTGCTGAATTCCTCCAGCATTTTGTGTGTGTTGCTCTGGATTTCCAACATCAGCAGGATCTCTTGTGTTTATCACAAACATACAACTTCAACTTCAACATCCAAACTCCTATACTCAGTGCCTGATACAATTTCATCCCATGTCCATGGCAATAGAGGGCAGCATGTATTGGCCATCCTGAATCGACTGGCTATTTGAGTTAAGTTCATATATTGTGTCTGGAGCACACAGCCAGCTCCCTCCTCTGCACCAGTGACCCTGGTATCGAGTTTGACATTCTCCCTGTGACTGGATGGGATTTCTCTGGGTGCTTTGTTCAGTTGTGGTGGTCTCACTAGAGAAAGGATGTGGAAGCTTCAGAGAGGATGCAGAGGAGATTCACCAGGATGCTCTCCGGATTAGAGAATGTGTCTTGTGATGATAGGTTAAGTAACCCAGGGGTTTATGTTTGGAGTGAAGGAAGATAAGAGGTGACTTGCTGGACATGTAGAAGATGATGAGTGACATAGATTGAATGGGTAGCCAGATACTTTTTTCTGGAGTGGAAGTGGTTAATACATGGGGACATCGTTTTAAGGTGATTGGAGGAATATATAGAGAGGATTGCAGGGGCTGTTTTTTTTACACAGTAATGGGTTTGTGGAACACCCTGCCATGGGTTGTGGTCAAGCCAGATGCATTAGGAACATTTTTTAAAACGCCTAGAAAGCCACATGGATGAAAGACGGATGGAGAGCTATGTGGGAGAGAAGGGTTAGATTGATCTTGGAGTAGGTCCAGGATCACAACATCATGGGCTGAAGGGCCTTTTCTGTGCTGTAATGTACTCTGTTCTATGCTCCAGTTTTCTTTCACATCGCAAAGCAGGTGGATAAGTCAATTACCCCCGTGGATGATGGAGTGGTGTAATCTAAGGGGAGTTGATGGGAATACAAGAAATAGCATACAAGAGAATTAGTGTCAGACTGGGATACTTCATGAACAGGCATGGGCTTGGTGAGCTATAAGACCATAAGACATAGGAGTAGAATTAGGCTACTTGGCCCATCATGGCTGATTATTATTTTCATTCAAACCACATTGTCCTGCCTTCTCTCCATAACCTTTGACTCCCTTAAATATTAATCAAGAACCTATCAGCCTCTGATTTAAGTATACCAATGATCTGGCCTCCACAGACATTTGTGGCAGTGAATTCCACAGAATCATCGCTCCCTGACTAAAGAATTTCCTCCTCATCTCTGTTCAAAAGGGTTGTCCTGCAGATGCTTCTTCTGATGTGAGGAAATATCTTTGACAGGTGTACAGCACCTCTGAAAATGTGAGAATGAAGATACTAGAATTTGGAGGGAAAAAAAAGAAAACTGGGAGAACTCAAAAAGTCAAGCAGCATCGAGAAAGGCAAAGAGATAGTCGGCGTTTTGACTTGAGACCCAAAACATTGACCATCTCTTTCTCTCTAAAAGGAGGATTCACTAGTTCCTCCAGCAGTCTATCATCTCCAATTTAATCACTCTGCTGCCATAGCCATGAGATCGCAGAATTAGATAATTCAGCCCTTCAAGTCTGCTCCACCATTTCATCATGGCCGATTTATTATCCCTCTCAACCCCATTCTCACACCTTCTCCCGTAACCTTTGATGCCCCATTACTAATCAAGAACCTATCAACCTCAATTTAAATATATCCAATGACCTGGCCTCCACAGCCATCTTGCACAATGAATTCCATGGATTCACCACTCTGGCTAAAGAAAATCCTCCTTATCTCTGTTCTAAAGGGGCATCCTTCTATTCTGAGACTGTGCCCTTTGGTCCTAGACCCCCCCCCCCCCCACTATAGGAAACATAATCTCCACAGCTACTCTATCTAGGCCTTTCAATATTCGCTGCATTTCAATGACATGCCCCTTCATTTGTCTAAATCCAATGAGTGTAGGCCCAGAGCCACAAAACGCTCCTCATACACTATCATACGTCCTCATCCCTGTGAGAAAGTCACTGGGAGCATCAAAGACATACCTTTCATTCCTCTGTTGGACAGAAGGTTCAGATTCAGAAACACAGGAGATGGTGGAAATCTTGAGCAACACACACAAGATGCTGGAGGAACTCAGTAGCTCAGGCAGTAATTATGGAGAGGAATAAACAGTCAATGTTTCGGGCTGAGACTCTTCATCAGGAGTTGAAAGGAAGGGGTGCACGAATGTAGAAGATGAATGGGTGAACAAATTTACTCATTGATCAGATTAAGAGGATCAACTATTTGTCTATTTCCTCCAGTGGAATCCAGAGAAGGGATGTGTAATAAACCTCAGCCGGGCTGTTTAAAAGTGATATCAAGAAGAATTACTTCATACAATAGACAGAAGAAGAATGGAACATTTTCTCTCAAAACGTTAGAGATTCATTGTTGCATGATGATTTCAGAACAGGTTACCTTTTCTCCACCAGTGATATGGGTTTTGGAAAGAAAATCTCCAATAAAATTTTAAGATTACTGCTCTTTCATCTAGACTGCCCCACCACCACATTTTCTTTCCACCCTTTCAAATCTTGGTCAGCTCCTCTCTTTATGCTGAATGTTTTGTTTATTTAGCGATACAGCACAGTAGTGGGCCCTTCTGGTCCAATGAGCCCTACAACCCTATTACACCCAATTAACCTACTAACCTGTGGGTCTAGAGAACACTGCTATTTTAGTCTCAGTGTTAATCCTGTGACTATTCCAGGCGAATGAGGGAGCATTAAATCCTCATTGTGTCATAGGAGATTTTTAAACATCCAACCGAAAGACTTGAAGGGCAAAAAAAAATCCTTCAGCTCTATACTGGAGACTCCATGAGGGTTCTGTGCTTGTGTGAAGCTAAAACCCATGATCTGACCCACTGCTGCTGAATGTGTTGGGCTGACACACACAGCCAGTTTGTCTTTTTTAATAATTCATTTATATATAGCGCACTTTTCATACAGACGATAGAACAATGGGAAAGTACAAACATGAAAATAAAATGAAACAAAAATAAATGTGAAAATAAAAGACAAAAAGATGTTACTTAAAAGCAAGGTTAATTAAACAGGTTTTGAGCTGGTGTTTAAAAGTGTCAACTGTGTCTGCATCCCTTGTATTTTTAGGGATTGAATTCCATGGTATAGGAGCATAGCTCATAAGGCCAGTGATGTTGTGGGGGTGGAACTGGACTCTCTGACGGTGGTGTCTGAAAAGAGGATGCTGTCCAAGTTGCATGCCATCTTGGACAATGTCTCCCATCCACTCTGTGTGGATAGAACTGAGGAACAGTAAGGGCAAAAGGACCCAAATGGGTGTTGTCTACAGGCCACCTAACAGTAGCATGGATATTGGGTGCAAGTTGAATAGGGAGTTAACATTGGTATGTGGCAAAGGTAATGTCGCAGTAGTTATGGGGGATTTCAACATGCAGGTGAACTGGGAGAATCAGGTTGGTGCTGGACCACAAGATAGGGAGTTTGTAGAGTGCCTACGGGATGCATTCTTGGAACAGCTTGTACGAGAGCCGACCAGGGACAAGACTATTCTGGATTTAGTGTTATGTAATGAACAGGATTTGATAAGCGATCTTGCAGTAAAGGAGCCATTAGGAGGTAGTGATCATAATATAATAAGTTTTTATCTGCAATTTGAGAAGGATAAGGGCAGCTCGGAGGTGTCAGTGTTGCAGTTGAACAGGGGAAACTATGGAGCCATGAGGGAGGAGCTGGTCAAAGTTGACTGGACGGATAGCCTAGCAGAAAAGACAATGGAACAGCAATGGCAGGTATTCTTGGGAATAATGCACAAGGTGCAAAATCAGTTCATCCCCCAGAGAAGGAAGGATTCAAAGGGGGGAAAGGGGCCACAGTGGTTGACAAAGGAAGTCAGAGATTGCATAGCATTAAAAAAATAGGAAATATGACAGAGCTAAGGTGAGTGGGAGGACAGATGATTGGGAAGTTTTTAAGGAACAACAGAACTTAACTAAAAAGACAATACGGGGAGAAAAAATGAGGTACGAACACAAGCTAGCCAGGAATATAAAGGAAGATAGCAAAAGCTTTTTTAGGTATGTGAAGAGAAAGAAGATAGTTAAGAACAATGTTGGGCCCTTGAAGAATGAATTGGGTGAAATTGTTATGGGAAACAGAGAAATGGCAGAAGAATTTAATGAGTACTTTAGATCTGTTTTCACTAAGGAAGACACAAGCAATCTCCCAGATATATTGATGGGCCAAGGACATAGGGTAACAGAGGAAATGAAACAGATTGACATTCGGAAGGAAACGGTGATGAGAAGACTGATGGGACTGAAGGCTGACAAATCCCCAGGTCCAGATGGTCTGCATCCTAGGGTACTAAAGGAGGTGGCCCTGGAAATTGCAGATGCATTGGTAATCATTTTCCAATGTTCCTTAGATTCAGGATCAGTTCCTGAGGATTGGAGAATGGCTAATGTTATCCCACTTTTTAAGAAAGGAGGGAGGGAGAAAACAGAGAACTATCGACCTGTCAGCCTGACATCGGTGGTGGGAAAGATGCTCGAGTCCATTATTAAGGATGAAATAGTGGCATATCCAGATAGCAGTGTTAGGATTGGGCCGAGCCAGCATGGATTTACCAAGGGTAAATCATGCTTGACTAATCTGTTGGAGTTTTTCGAGGATGTAACCAGGAAGTTAGACGGGGGAGATCCAGTGGATGTAGTGTACCTCGATTTTCAGAAGGCATTTGATAAGGTCCCACATAGAAGATTGGTGGGTAAAATCAAAGTTCAGGGCATCGGGGGGAAGGCATTGACATGGATAGAAAACTGGTTGGCAGATAGAAAGCAAAGGGTAGCGGTGAATGGGTGTTTCTCGAAATGGCAGGTGGTGACTAGTGGGGTGCCACAGGGCTCGGTATTGGGACCACAGCTGTTTACAATTTACGTCAACGATTTGGATGAAGGCATTGAAAATAACATCAGCAAATTTGCTGATGATACTAAGCTGGGTGGCAGTGTGACATGTGATGAGGATGTTAGGAGAACTCAGGGTGACTTGGATAGGCTGGGTGAGTGGGCAGATACTTGGCAGATGATGTTTAATGTGAATAAGTGTGAGGTTATCCACTTTGGGAGTAAGAACAGGAAGGCAGATTATTATCTGAACGGTGTAAAGTTAGGTAAGGGAGAAATACAAAGAGATCTAGGAGTCCTTGTTCATCAGTCACTGAAGGTGAATGAGCAAGTGCAGCAGGCAGTGAAGAAGGCTAATGGAATGTTGGCCTTTATTACAAAGGGAATTGAGTACAAGAGCAAGGAAATCCTCTTGCATTTGTACAGAGCCCTGGTGAGACCACACCTGGGGTATTGTGTACAGTTTTGGTCTCCAGGGTTAAGGAAGGACATCCTGGCTGTAGAGGAAGTGCAGCGTAAATTCACGAGGTTAATTCCTGGGATGTCTGGACTGTCTTACGCAGAGAGGCTAGAGAGACTGGGCTTGTACACGCTGGAATTAAGGAGATTGAGAGGGGATCTGATTGAAACATATAAGATTATTAAGGGATTGGACAAGATAGAGGCAGGAAATATGTTCCAGATGCTGGGAGAGTCCAGTACCAGAGGGCATGGTTTGAGAATAAGGGGTAGGTCATTTAGGACAGAGTTAAGGAAGAACTTCTTCTCCCAGAGAGTTGTGGGGGTCTGGAATGCACTGCCTCGGAAGGTAGTGGAGGCCAATTCTCTGGATGCTTTCAAGAAGGAGCTAGATAAGTATCTTATGGATAGGGAAATCAAGGGATATGGGGACAAGGCAGGAACCGGGTATTGATAGTAGTTGATCAGCCATGATCTCAGAATGGCGGTGCAGGCTTGAGGGGCCGAATGGTCTACTTCTGCACCTATTGTCTATTGTCTATAATGTACTGGTTAGGCACAGGAGTACATTCAGCCAGAGACTCATTCCACCGAGATGCAACACTGAGCGTCATAGGAAGTCATTCCTGCCTGTGGCCATCAAACTTTACAACTCCTCCCTCGGAGTGTCAGACACCCTGAGCCAATAGGCTGGTCCTGGACTAATTTCCACTTGGCATTATTTACTTATTATTTAATTATTTATGGTTTTATATTGCTATATTTCTACACTATTGGTTGGTGCGACTGCAACGAAACCCAATTTCCTTTGGGATCAATAAAGTATGTCTGTCTGTCTGTCTGTAGTTCAAAAAAGAATTATCCTTTGAAAGAGATCATTTGAATTTAAGACTCTGGTGGAAGAAGACTTGAGAGTTCAAGCAGGATTATAAAGTGAAAGCAATTTGTGATGTACTTTGGTCCCAGACCACTTAGAGCTTTAAAAAGAAGTAAGATAACTTTAAAAATCAGTTCTAAAAGATACAGGAAGCCAAGACAGAGTACCTGGGACAGGAGTGATAGGCTCCTCATCCAAGTTTCAGTTAAAAGTCTAACAATGATATTCTGAATGAGTTGAAGTTTGTCAATAGATTGCACATTGGCTGTTGTCAGTCTTTGTTCATTAATTATATTTTCCTGTAAATGCCTGCAAGAAAATGAATCTCATGTCAGTATATGCTGACATATAGATATTTTGACAATATGCATGGCTACTAAATGGCCTCATTACAGAACTTCCACTGGTATCTTTCCACATTGTTTTAGCAGATGTTTCTCCTTTTTCTCCTGTTTATTTATCTGCTATTTGAAGTATTGTGTGTAGTTCCAGTCACCTATCTACAGGAAAGATATGAGTATAGACAAAATTTACAAGGATGTTGCCGGGACTAGAAGACCTGAATTATAGGGAGAGGATGAATAGAACACAGCCTTTTGGCCCACAATTTTGTACTGACCCCTTAAACTACTCCAGGTTATGGATCATAGTAAACCAAGTATTTTTTTCCGACAAGATGATAGAAGTATATTTCAAATGTCTGGTAGGTATATAGATGAGAAAGAAAAATGAGAAGGGTGTGCAGTAAAGTGACAACTAATTTGGAGTATTGTGTGCAATTTTGGTCACCTATCTGCAGGAAAGATGCAAACAACATTGAAAGAGTACAGAAAAAAAATTACAAGGATGTTTCTGGGTCTGGAGGACCTGAGTTATAAGGAAAGATTGAATAGATTAGGACTGTATTCTTTAGAATGCAGAAGATTGAAAGGAGATTTGATAGAGGTATACAAAATTATGAAGGGTATAGATAGGGTGAATGCAAGCAGGCTTTTTCACTGAGGTTAAGTGAGACTAAACCAGAGATCATGGATTAAAGGTGAGAAGTTTAGGGGGAATATGAGGGAAACTTCTTCACTCAGAGGGTCATAAGAGTGTGGAATGAGCTGCCAGCACAAGAGGTGCATGTGAGCTCAATGTCAACGTTTAAGAAAAGTTTGGATAGGTACATGGAGGGCTATGGTACCAGTGCAGATTGATGGGAGTGGGCAGTTTGAATGGTTTTGGCATAGATTAGATGGGCTGAAGGGCCTGTTCCTGTGCTGTACTTTTCTATGACTCCATGAGCCTAACTCTTCCTTCCCACATAGCCCTCCATTTTTCTTTCATCCACAATTGGGTAGGACTTTATTCCCAACAGTGTAGAAAAAGGAGAGATGAAAAAAAAGGTGAAATATTTAAGAGGAACTTCTTTTTTTCCCCCAGAGGGTGCTGAGAGTGTGGAACGAGCTGCCAGCAGAAGTGGTGGATATGGGTTCAATTGCAACATGAGAAATTCGGATAGGGGTGAGATGTGAAGCGCTATGGTCCAGATGGGTTGATCAGCTCAGCACAGACTAGATGGGCTGAATGGTCTGTTTGTCTGTTGTAGTTCCCTATTATTCTATGTCTTTGCTGGCATCCCATGGTAATTAATTCTAAAATATTGTTATTGGCAGCCAATACACTGTTCTGTAAATGGCAATTACACAAGGCGGCATTTCTAGGTGACAGGCAACTTGTATGTCAGCAGACTCTTACAAATTTCCACAGATATATGGTGGAGAGCATTCTAATCTGATATGGAGGCTTCAATGCATAAGATTGCAAGAGGCTGGAGAGGATTGTAGACTCAGCCAGCTTGATTATGGACACAACCCTATACCATCAAGGATGGGTGGCATGATAGCATAGTGATTAGTGTAACAACTTACAGCACCAGTGATCAGAAAATTAGGGTTTAATTCCCACCACTGTGTATGGAGTTTGTATGTTCTTCCTCTGACCACATGGGTTTCCTCCAGGTGCTCCAGATTCCAAAGACACACAGATTAGGTTAGTAAATTGTGGGCATGAAGTACATCAACACGTGTAAGCTGCCTCCAGCACATCCTCGGACTGTTTGGTCATTGATGCAAATTATACACTTCACTGTATGTTCAATGTTTCGATGTACATGTGACAAATAAAAGCTAATCTTTACATCATTTTGAAGATTAAGATTTGTTGCAAGAGGTGGTGCTGCAGGAAAGTGGCATCCGTCACTAAGAACATTTGTCAGGGAGGTGGTACGAGAGCCTGAAAGCACACACAGTGTTTTAGGAACAGCTTCTGCCATCAGATTTCTGAATGGTCCATGAACCCATATTGCTTTTATTTTCACTATTTATTTACTTGAACATCTCCAGTAATTTGTCTTTGCACTGTGCTGCTGCCACAACACAACAAATGTCATTTAAGTCAGTGATTATAAGACCGTAAGACATAGGAGAAGAATCAGGCCATTTGGCCCTTCGAATCTGCTCCACCATTCCAGCATGGGTGATTTATTATCTCAGCCCATTCTCCTGCCTTCTCACCATCACCTTTTGACACCCTTACTAATCAAGAAAATATCAAGCTCCGCTTTAAACATCCCCAGTGACTTGGTCTTCACAGCCATTTGTGGCAATGAATTCCACAGATTCACCATCCTCTGGCTAAAGAAATTCCTCCCTTCTGTTTTAAAGGGATATCCCTCTATTCTGAAACTGTATCCACTTTCTAGACTACCCCACTTTCGGAAACACCCTCTCCACATCTACTCTAGGCCTTTCAACATTGTATAGGTTTCAATGAGATTCCTCCTCGTTCTTTTAAACTCCAGCGAGTACAGGCCCGGAGCCATCAAATGTTCCTCATACATTAATCCCTTTATTCCCGGAATTATTCTCATGAACTATTCTGGATCCTTTCCAGTGCCAGCATGTCTATTCTTAGATAAAGGGTCTAAAACTACTTATAATCTCAGCGTAGTCTGACCAATGCCTTATAGAGCCTCGGCAGTATATCATTCCTTTTATATTCTAGTCCTCTCAAAATGAATACAAATATTGTATTTGGCTTCCTTATCGCAGAGTCAACCTGCAATGTAACCTTTAGGATTCTTGCATTTAGAATTATGGTCCTTATAGCTATCAGGATACACGGTCAGAACGTGCATGTGACCTTTTCCCTTAATCCAAAACAGAGACTGCATCTTAATGTGCCCTCTGAAAACCATGGCAGTTCAACATTGTCAGCACAGCATTGGGAATGCCAGTCTTACAGTCCGTTCTTACACAACTGACAAAGAAAGTGTTTGAGAAACTGAATCATGTTCTTCCGGAGCTGGCAGAGCACAAATGCCAAATGAACAGTGTACCCAGCACCCAGTAAATTCAAATGCAAAATATCCTAACTGGTTGTATCACAGCCTGGTATGGAAACACCAATGCCCAGGAATGGGAAAAGTTTTTACAGAAAGTGGTGGATACAGCCCAGGCAATGCCCTCCCACCAATGAGCACTGTCGCAAGAAAGCTCCATCTATCAGAGGAAACCCCACCATCCAAGCCATGCTCTCTTCTTGCTACTACCGTTGGGTAAGAGGTACAGGAGCCTTAGATCCCACACCAACAAGTTCAGTTATTACTCTATAACCATCAGGCTTCTGAACAGGTGTGAGTAGCTTCACTCACCTCAAGTCTGAACTGATTACACAACCAATGGACTCACTTTCAAAGACTCTTGAAATTATTGTTTCTAATTTGCAGTTTGTATTCTTTTGCACATTAACTATTTGTCAGTCTTTGCTTATGTATGGCTATTTGTAGATTCTATTGTATTTCTTTATTTTTCCCTGCAGATGCCTGCAAGAAAATGAATCTCAAGGTAGTAAATGGTAGCATACATGTACTGTGACAATAATTTTACTCCAAACTTAGCACTTTGAATTCAGAAGATGATCAGTTAAACCCAACAAACATCAGATTAACAGCACGGTGATAATTCAAACCAAGACATTAAAACTTGTGACAGCTGTTGGCTCCAAATATTCTTTTATTAAATATCAGAAAATAAAAGTCCAGTACAGACATACCATCTTGTGAACTTTCAGAATGTTAAGAAATAAAATTGAGCCTCATTTTTCAGATTGTGTTTTGATTATGAAGTGTTAATTAATACTCTTCCTCCCCCTCTTCATCACCCTCAAATGAGTCAAGGCCAACCTCTTCATAATCCTTCTCCAAGGCTGCCATATCTTCCCGGGCCTCGGAGAACTCCCCCTCCTCCATCCCCTCCCCCACATACCAATGCACAAATGCGCGCTTGGCATACATCAGGTCAAACTTGTGGTCAAGGCGAGCCCAGGCTTCAGCAATAGCGGTGGTGTTGCTCAGCATACAGACTGCACGCTGCACCTTGGCCAGGTCACCACCGGGCACCACAGTAGGAGGCTGGTAGTTGATGCCAACTTTGAAGCCAGTGGGGCACCAGTCTACAAACTGGATGCTACGTTTGGTTTTGATGGCACCAATGGCAACATTGACATCTTTTGGCACCACATCACCCCGGTAAAGCAGACAACAAGCCATGTACTTGCCATGGCGAGGGTCACACTTCACCATCTGGTTTGCTGGCTCAAAGCAGGAATTGGTGATCTCAGCTACAGACAGTTGTTCATGGTAAGCCTTCTCAGCTGAGATCACAGGGGCATAGGTAGCCAGGGGGAAGTGGATACGTGGGTATGGGACTAAATTGGTCTGGAACTCTGTCAGATCAACATTCAGGGCACCGTCAAAGCGAAGAGAGGCTGTGATAGATGACACAATCTGACTAATGAGGCGATTAAGATTGGTGTAACTTGGGCGCTCTATGTCCAGGTTTCTCCGGCAGATGTCATAGATGGCCTCATTGTCTACCATGAAGGCGCAGTCTGAATGCTCTAGGGTGGTGTGGGTGGTCAAGATGGAGTTGTAGGGTTCAACCACTGCGGTGGAGACTTGCGGAGCTGGGTAGATGGAGAACTCCAGCTTGGACTTCTTGCCAAAATCAACAGAGAGACGTTCCATCAGCAGAGAGGTGAAACCAGAGCCAGTGCCTCCGCCAAAACTGTGGAAGACGAGGAATCCCTGGAGTCCTGTGCACTGGTCAGCCTGTGTGGAACATGGAACACAGAAGAGGGCAGGGCCGTCAGCCGTCCTTTAAACAATGCCAAGATCAATTTAACCCTTCCTGCCAATATAGGCAGGAGTGTGGGTTGAGAAGAAATATATCAGCCACAATTGAATGATGTACCAATCAATGGGCCAAAAGCATAATTCTGCTCCCATGTCCTGTGGTCTTACAGCTCTCTTTTTTTCCATCTATTACCCATCTGAGAGTTTCTTAATTGCCCCTAATACAAGACCATAAGACATAAGAACAGAATTAGGCCACTTGGCCGATCAATTCTATTCTGCTATTTTATCATGGCTGATTAGTTATCCTTCCCAACCCTATTCTTCTGCTTTCTCTCCAAAACATTTGACACCCTGACTAACTAAGAACCTATTAACCTCAGCTTTAAATATACTCAGTGACTTTGCCTCCACAACTGTCTGTGGCAATGAATTCACAAATGCAGCATCCTCTGATTAATGAAATTCCTTTTGATCTGTTCTAAATGAACGTCCCTCTATTCAGAGGCTGTGCCCATTGGTCCTAGACTCACTCACTAAAGGAACAATCCTTTCTACATCCACACCATCTAGGCCTTTCAATATTCAATAGGTTTCAATG
Organism: Hemitrygon akajei; assembly: GCF_048418815.1. Lineage (NCBI taxonomy): Eukaryota > Metazoa > Chordata > Chondrichthyes > Myliobatiformes > Dasyatidae > Hemitrygon > Hemitrygon akajei. The sequence continues at coordinate 113,468,677 of NC_133128.1, forward strand.
AGATTCTCTCCTCCACCTCACTCCCTCCTCCCATTCTTCTAAACTCCAGCGAGTTCAGGCCCAGAGCCAGCAAATGCTCCATATACATTAACCCTTTCATTCCCTGAATCATTCTCATGCACTTCCTCTGGACCCACTCCAATGCCAACACAACTCTTCTTAGATAAGGGGCCCAAAACCACTCATAATACTCCAAGTATGACCAATGCCTTATAAGGCCTCAGAAATCCCACACAAGAACTCTCAAGTCCCTTTGCAATCTTGATATCTGAATTTTCATCCCATTTAAAAAAAGTCTAAACTCTTGTTCCTTCTACCCAAGTACACAATCTTACACTATATTCCACCTGCCACTTTGATCCTCTTCAATATTACTGGCTAGCTTACCTTCGTATTTCATTTTTTCTCCCCTTATCATTTTTTTAAGTTACCTCTTGATTTTTAGAAGCTTCACAATCCTCTAACATCTAACTAATTTCGCTATATTACATGCCCTCTCTTGTCTATGCTGTCTTTGACCTCTCAAGAGTTACGGTTGCCTCATCATCCTTTTAGAATACTTCCTCATCTTGGGATGCATCTTAAACACGCCTTCCAAATTGCCCCCAAGAACTCCAGCCATTGTTATTCTGCCACCATCCCTGCTAGTGTCCCCTTCCAATCAACTTTGGCCAGCTCCTCTCTCATACCTCTACGTCCACCCCTGGCAGGGTGTTCCATGCACCTACTACTGTCCTTTAAAAAGAACAGTTTACAGTGTAGGTTGTGTCCACAATGATTTTTCATGCCCACTTCTTTGTCCTAGACACACAAAAGTCCTGCAGTGATGGTAGACTGCCAAGTACCTTTTCTGCTTACCTGACAGTGATTACTGTAACAGAGAATGCATTAAGAGTCCTCACTCACCAGTTTACGGATTCTGTCCAAGACGGAGTCAATCAACTCCTTGCCAATGGTGTAGTGCCCACGAGCATAATTGTTGGCAGCATCTTCCTTGCCAGAGATGAGTTGCTCAGGGTGGAAGAGTTGCCGATAAGTACCGGTACGGACCTCATCTAAAATTCAGAATGGTGGACAGGAGTCAGGTTAGATAGCAAAAGGAAGCAGTGTAAGACCAGGAAGTTGATTGTGGACATCAGAAGAACACACACCAGTCCTCACTGAGATGCCAGCACAAACAGGAGTACAGCAAGATGTTGTGCTGACACTTTAACCCACTCCTAGATCAATCTAACCCTTCTTCCCACATAGCCCTCTATTTTTCTATCATCCATGTGCCTAAAGGTCTCTGAAACATCCCTAGTGTATCTGCCTTTACCACAACCCCTGGCACCCCTGGGTCCATACACGCACCACTCTGTGAGAAAAAACGTCATCTGACTTTCCCCCCTATACTCTTCTCCAATCACTTTAAAATTATGCACTCCCGTATTAGCCATTTGCACCCTGTGAAAAGGGCATTACCTGACCACACTATCTTTGCCTTTTATCATTTTGTAAACCTCTATCAAGGCACCCCTTATCCTCAGCTCGAAAAATGAAAATCCTAGCTCGCTCAGCCCATCCTCATAAAACATGCTCTCCAATCCAGACAGCATCCTGGACATGGTGGCAGGAGTGAGATAGATCAGCCAGTTGAGTGGTGTCTTGCACTCATCAAGACCAAGGAATTGACTGTGGACTTTCAGGAAGGGGAAGTCGAAGGAACACACACCAGTCCTCTTCGAGTGGTCAGCAATGGAAAGGGTGAGCAGCATGAAGTTTCTGGTTGACAACATCTTAGAGGAATTATCCTAGGCATAACGCTCTGATGTTTGTCAGAAGGGATGCCAGGGGCTCTACTTCATTAGAAGTTTGATAACATACTAAATCATCTCAAGTTTCTCAGATGTAGAGTGGAGAGCAAGCTGACAGGTTGCAACACCACCTGGCAGGGAGGGCTCCAATGCACAGGATTAAAGAGGTTGCAGAGGGTTGTAAACTCAGCTAGTTCCATCACGGACACAACCCTACACAATATCATAGGTATTTTCAAAAAATCAGTGCCTCAAGAACATGGCATAAATTATTAAGGACCCTCACCATCCAGGACATGCCCTCTTCTCATTACTACCATGAAGGAGGAGGTGCAATAGCCTGAAGATGTTGCTCAAGATTTTTGGGAACAGTTTTTTCCCCACTGCCAGATTTATGAATGATCCATGAAAACTACCTCACTATTCCTCTCAACACACACAAAATGCTGATGGAACGCAGCAGGCCAGGCAGCATCTATAGAGAGAAGCGCTGTCAACATTTCGGGCCGAGACCCTTCGTCAGGACTAACTGAAAGAAAAGATAGCAAGAGATTTGAAAGTAGGAGGGGGAGGGGAAAATGTGAAATGATAGGAGAAGACTGGAGGGGGTGGTGTGAAGCTGAGAGCCAGAAAGGTGATTGGCGAAAGTGATACAGAGCTGGAGAAGGGAAAGGATCATGGGACGGGAGGCCTCGGGAGAAAGAAAGGGGGAGGGAAACACCAGAGGGAGATGGAGAACAGGCAGAGTGATAGGCAGAGAGAAAAAAAGAGGGGGGAAAAAACTATGAAGGGGAGGAGGGGCATTAATGGAAGTTAGAGAAGTCAATGTTCATGCCATCAGGTTGGAGGCTACCCAGCCGGTATATAAGGTTTTGTTCCTCCAACCTGAGTTTGGATTCATTTTGACAGTAGAGGAGGCCATGGATAGACATATCAGAGTGGGAATGGGACGTGGAATTAAAATGTGTGGTACTGGGAGATCCTGCTTTCTCTGGCAGACAGAGCGTAGGTGTTCAGCGAAACGGTCTCCCAGTCTGTGTCGGGTCTCACCAATATATAAAAGGCCACACTGGGAGCACCGGATGCTGTATACCACACCGGGAGCACCGGACACAGTATACCACACCAGCCGACTCACAGGTGAAGTGTCGCCTCACCTGGAAGGACTGTCTGGGGCCCTGAATGGTGGTGAGGGAGGAAGTGTATGGGCAGGTGTAGCACTTGTTCTGCTTACAAGGGTAAGTGCCAGGCGGGAGATCGGTGGGAAGGGATTGGTGGGGGGAAGATGAATGGACAAGGGAGTTGCGTAGGGAGCGATCCCTGCAGAAAGCAGAAAGGTGGGGGGAGGGAAAGATGTGCTTGGTAGTGGGATCCCGTTGGAGGTGCGGAAGGTATGGAAAATTATACGTTGGATCCGGAGGCTGGTGGCGTGGTAGGTCTCTCTCTGCCCCTCACTCTGCCTGTTCTCCATCTCCCTCTGGTGTTTCCCTCCTCCTTTCTTTCTCCCGAGGCCTCCCGTCCCATGATCCTTTCCCTTCTCTAGCTCTGTATCCCTTTTGCCAATCACCTGTCTGGCTCTCAGCTTCACACCACCCCCTCCAGTCTTCTCCTATCATTTCACATTTTCCCCCTCCCCCTCCTACTTTCAAATCTCTTGCTATCTTTTCTTTCAGTTAGTCCTGACGAAGGGTCTCGGCCCAAAACGTTGACAGCGCTTCTCCCTATAGATGCTGCCTGGCCTGCTGCGTTCCACCAGCATTTTGTGTGTGTTGCTTGAATTTCCAGCATCTGCAGATTTCCTCGTGTTTGCCTTTTAAATTCACTATCCCTCTACTGCACTTTATTTTTTTATTGTAACAGTCGAGAGTGTCAGGGGGCAGAAGTGAGCAGTTGCTTGAAAAATTGAAAGGTCTGAAGATAGACAGGTTACTTGGACGAGATGGGTGTACATCCCAGAATTCTGAAAGAGGTGTCTGAAGAGACTGCAGAAGCATTAGTAATGACCGTTCAAGAATCAATTCATCCTGGCATGGTTCTGGGAGACTGGAAAATTGCAAAAGTCATTCCACTCTTTCTGGCATCTTTCTAAATATACAGCATGTTCTTGACGGCAGGTAGGCCAGTGCCCATGATTCATTGGGCAGCTTGAGCACTGGATCTGGAGTAATAATTATTTTGTTCTCCTTTACACTTGTGCACTGGAAATAACACTAAATGGTCTTAAATAAGATGAATACAAATGGTTAACAAAGTGCCAAAGAGCCCATTACCAACCTATCACAGTAGGTTCTAGATCCACCATCACTGCCCTGGGAACGTGTTTACCAGCTCCAGTCTGGCTGAAGAACGTAGTGTAGGAGTCGTCTCCTCCTCCGACGCCCTTGTCACTCATTATCTGTCCGTCTGGCTGGATGCCATGTTCCAAGCAGTACAGCTCCCAGCAGGCATTGCCCATCTGGACACCAGCCTGGCCAACATGGATGGAGATACATTCACGCTGGGAATAAACAAACAACACCAAGTCAGAATTTTAAAAAAAACACGAGAATTGGACCAGGACCAAAGTCAGAAGGCCCTCTCAAGCATATTCTTCTATTCAAGAATCAGAATCAGGTTTATTATCACTGAAATACGCTGCAACACGCGTATACAACGCTGCAACAGCGAAATACGCTGTTTTTCTGCAGCAGCAGTACAGTGCAGCCTCATCCGCTCCAGGAAGACAAACAACCTGATGGGTTTCTCTGTCAACACTAGCCTACCGTTTCCTCATGAGTGGGCATTGAGTGCATGTTCATGGCCTGCGGCCGCTTCAAGGTTCGATATGTTCTGCTTTCACAGATGCCCTTGTGCATACCATTGTACCGTGTTTATTTGAGTTACTGTCACCTTCCTGTCAGCTTGAACCAGCCTGGCCATTCTCTTCTGACCTCTCGCTACAAGACATTTTCACCCACAGGATATCTCAAACCACCCTGTCTTGCACCAACAATCATTCCACAGTCAAAGTCACTTATGTAGATCACGTTTCTTCCACATTCTGATGTTTGGTCTGAACAAAAACTGAACCTCTTAATTATGTTTGTATGCTTTTATTCATTGAGTTGCTGCCACGATTGGCTGATTAGACATTTGCATTAACAAGCAGGTGTACCTAATAAAGTGGCCAGCCACTGAGTGAGTGAAATTAAATATACCGGTATATGTAGTGTTCATGGTTTCATTATCTATTCAAAAATCTAATGGCAGAGGGAAAGAAGCTGTTCCTAAAACTTCAAGTGCATGTATTTGGGCTCCTGTACCTCCTCATTGATGCCAATATTGAGAAGAGTGCATATTCTGGCAGTGGGGGTCCTTAATGGTAGATGCTGCCTTTTTGAGGCATTGCCTTTTCAAGATGTCCTTGACAGTGGGAGGCTAGTCTTACAACCCTCTGCAGCTTTTTCCCAATCCTGTACAGTGGCCCCTCCACACCAGATGGTGATGCAACCAGTTAGAATGTCTTCCAGATCTCATACACACACACTCACACTCATTTCCCTCTTTAGGTGCTACCTGACCTGCTGCATTAGACCATAAGACAAGAACAAAATTAGGCCATTAAACCCGTTGAATCATTGTGGCTGACCCATTACCCTCTGAACCTCATTCTCCTGCCTTCTCCCTATAACTTTTCACGCTGACTAGTCAAGAACCAATCAACCTCCAACTTAAATGCGCCCAGTGACCTAGCCTCCACAGCCACCTGCGGCAATGACTTCCACAGATTCAATAACCTCTAGCTAACAGAATTTCTCATCTCTGTTCTAAATATTCATCTGTTTTGAGGCTGTGCCCTCTGGTCCTGGATTCCCCCACCTAAAGGGAACAGCCTCTCCATGTCCACTCTTATCTAGATCTTTCAACATTCAATAGGTTTCATTGAGATCCCTCCTCATTCTTCTAAATTCCAGCAAATACAAGCTCAGAGCCTTCAATCGCTGCTCAATTCATAGCCCTTTCATTTCCGTAATCATTCTCGTGAATCTCCTCTGAACCATCTCCAATGTCAGCACATTCATTCTTAAATAAGGGGGCCCAAAACTGCTGACAATACTGTGAGTGAGGCCTCACCAGTGGCTTACAAAGCCTCAGCATTACATCCTTGCTTTTATATTCTAGTTCTCTCAAAATGAATGCTAACATTGCAATTGCCTTCCTTACTACTGAGTCAACTTGCAAATTAACCTTTAGGGAATCCTACACGAGGACTCCCAAGTCCCTTTGCACCTTGGATTTTTGAATTTTCTCCAATTTAGGAAATAGTCTATGTTATTATTCCTTTTACCAAAGTGCATGACCATAAACTTCCTGACATTAAAATACAAAAATATAACTGCAGATGCTGTGGATCAAAGAATATGTACACAACGTTGGAAGAACTCAGCAGGTCAGGCAGCATCCGTGGGAAAAGAGTAGCCAACGTTTCAGGCCGAGACCCTTCATCAGGAATGGGGGGAAGAGAGGGCCAAAGCCCAGTAATAGAGATAGGGGAGGGGGTAGGGCCTAGAGGCTCCAGGTGGAAAACCAATCAGAGGAAAGATGAAGTGGGGAGGGAGAGGGGATAAGCATGAAAGAACTGTAGAGATAAAGAAGCAGAAAGTTGAAAGGGGAGAGAGGCAGAGAGGGACCCGGGATAGGGGAAGGGGGAGGGGGAGGGAATTACCTGAAATTGAAGAATTCAATGTTCATACCACCAATGTTGCTCCTCCAACCTGCGTTTGGCCTCGTCATTGCAGTAAAGGAGGCAACACTTCACCTGTGAGTCTGCTGGAGTCGTCTATTGCATCCGGTGCTCCCGGTGCGGCCTCCTCTACATCGGCGAGACCCGACGCAGATTGGGGGACCACAACAGACAGGACCTCCCGGTTGCCATCCACTTCAACTCTGCCTCTCATTCCCATCTAGATATGTCCTTACATGGCCTCCTCTACTGCCATGATGAGGCCAAACTCAGGTTGGAGGAGCAACACCTCATCTACCGTCTGGGTAGCCTCCAGCCTGGTGGTACGAATATTGAATACTCCAATTTCTGGTAATTCCCTCCCCCTTCCCCTATCCCAGGTCCCTCTCTGCCTCTCTCCCCTTTCAACTTTCTGCTTCTTTATCTCTACAGTTCTTTCATGCTTATCCCCTCCCCCTCCCCCCTTTATCTTTCCTCTGATTGGTTTTCCACCTAGCACCTCTAGGCCCTACCCTCTCCCCTATCTCTATTACTGGGCTTCGGCCCTCTCTTCCCCCCATTCCTGATGAAGGGTCTCGGCCCGAAACGTTGGCTACTCTTTTCTCACGGATGCTGCCTGACCTGCTGAGTTCTTCCAACGTTGTGTACTTCCTGACATTATATTCCATTTACCTCTTCTTTGTCCATTCTCCTAATCTGTCTAAGTTGTACTGCAACCTCTTGTCTTCCTCAACACTACCTGCCCCTCCACCTATCTTTGTATCACCTGCAACTTGTCCACAAAGCCAATTTCTCCATCCAAATCATTGAAATATAACGTAAAAAGCAGTCGCAACACAGAACCCTGTGGAACACCACCAGTCACCTGCAGCCAATCCAAAAAGGCTCCCTTTATTCCCACTCTTTGCCTCCTACCAATCAGCTAATGTTCTATCCATGCTAGGATCTTTCCTGTATACCCTAGGCTCTTTTCTTGTTTAGCAGAGTTCCTCCAGCATTTTGCGTGTGTTGCCCAAGTTTTCCAGCATTTGCAGAATCTCACATCTCTATTCAACAGGAACTTCTGCTGATTTCAACCGTTTCACCATTTTCTAGATCTATAACCCATCTCTTCAAGAGATGTCACCAGCTACGGACCCAAGTTCCATCCTGACTTTGAGCTCTCCCTGTGACCACGTGGGCTTCCTCCTGATGCTCCCATTTCCTCCTACATCTCAGAGATGGTGTAGGTTAATTAGTGCAAATGAGTGCTAAAATCCAGGGTGGAGTACTTGCTCAGAAAGAGGAGAACAAAACGGAATTAGCCTATGACACTTTTTGAACAAACCGCCTTTTGTCATGGCAAGAGAAATTGGGTTGGTACAATAGGAACACTTAAAGGACTCTTAGATAAGCATTTGGATGGAGTGCTATGGACTATGTAGGAAGGAAGGGTTAGACTGATTGTGAAGTAGGTTTATACAGGTCAGCACAGCTGAAGGGCCTATACTGTGCTACATTGCTTCACGTTTTATGCTCTAATACACATGGATGTACGATAATTGGAGGGTTACAGCTCTGTAGAAGGGAAGGATTATGTTGATCGTGGAGTAGGTTAAAGGGCTGGTACAACATTGTGGCCAAAGACCCGTACTGTGCTATATTCGATGAAAACGTCTGCATTCTGCCCAATCACATACCCTCCCTTGGCACAGCTGATCTCCACTCAGTCTGACAAAGGCTACTGAACCCAAGCTGTTGATAATTTCTTCATCTACATTCACAGACTGACCCACTGAATATTGCCACTATGTTCTGGCTTTTTATAGACGGATATCCTTCAATTCTCTCTGCGTTTCGCACTGCTTCAACAAAACCAAAGACCCCACCGACCCCAGATATTCTCTCTTCTCCCCTCTTCCACTGGGAAGCAGATACAAAAGCCTGAAAGCACCACCAGACTCAAGGACTATTGTTACAAGACTATTTAACTGTCTCCTCGTACAATAAGACGTCAAAGCCATTGTTACGATCTTGCCCCTTATTGTTCACATGTATTACACTTTGTGTAGCTGTTACACTTTATTATTTATTCTGTTATTGTTTTATCTTGGTAGTGGTCAGCAACATTTTATAGCACCAGTGATTAGGGTTCAATTCCCACCGCTGTCGTGAGGAGTTTGTGTGTTCTCTCTGTGACAGTATGTGCTCCAGTTTCCTCCCACATTCCAAAAGGACACAGGTTAGGGTTACTATGTCAGTGCTGGAAACATGGCAACCCAACACATCCTTGGACTCTGTACATCACCGACACAAAACAAAGCATTTCACTGCACGTTTCAATGTTTCACCGTACAGGTGACAAGTAAAAATGATCTTTACCTCAACATACTGTTGTAATCTATTGACCAATATGACAGAAAGCAGGTTCTTCCACTGTACCTCAGCATGTGACAATAATAATCCAATTTACTAATTTCTCTGCATCCCAAGGCACAGGCATTAATTTTAGACAAATGTTTGCAAGGTCATTGGAAATGTAAAGAAAAAAATCCCCTCTACCTGTGAGGATGCATTCATCTTAGTCCCAAATATAAATGGAAAAGAATTTCAAGTAAGTTTCCATGATGAACAGCAGCAGATGATGGAACACAAAACAACCCAGTGTGTAATCCCCAAACACAAAGGAGACATCACATCAATACATTTCCTCAGCTTGATCATAACATCCAACTGTAAAGCTATTGTTGCTGCTCTACGGTTATATCAGAGTGTTATAGAAACTAGGATGACAAACTAGCTTGTATCTCCTCTTTTAAACCTTGTGTTAAAATATACAACGTAGGACTATTATTGTGCTGTACTATTCTTTGTCCCACAATGTTGTGCCAACCTTTTAACCTACACAAAGATCAATCTAACCCTTCCACCCCAAATAGCCCTACATTTTTCCTCATATCCATGTGCCTATCTAAGAGTTTAATCATCCCTGATGTATCTGCTTCTACCACCCACCACTCTCCATGTAAAAAAAAACATGTCTCTGACATGCCCATACCTTCCTCCCATAACCTTAAAATTATGCCCCCCTCCTATTAGTCATTTCCTCCCTGGCTGTCCACTCAATTTATGCCTCCTGTCATCTTGTATATCTCTATCAAGTCACATCTCATCCTCATTTGCTCCAGACAGAAAAGCCCTGGCTCACTCAACCCATCCTCATAAGACATGCTCTCCAATCCAGGCAACATCCTGGTAAATCTCCTCTGTACCTCGAAGGCTTCCATATCCTTCCTATAAGGAGACAACCAGAACTGAACATAATGTTCCAAGTGTGGTCTAACCAGAATTTTATAACGCTGCCACATTACTACCTTATAGCTCTTGAATTAAATTCCTCAACTATTGAAGGGCTTGCTACAGGACACAGTAGAGAGCTGAGATGGCAGCATAGAGAGGAGAAGGGGAGAGATAATTCAGTCGACAGTTTCTTTCCCTCCACAGACACCACTCAACCTGATTTCCTCCAGAAGATTTATTACTCTAGCACCTGCAATCTCTCGTGTCTTCAACGACGGTGTGGCCTGTCCAACAAGTCCTGATCAGATCCAGTCACTTCCCACTGCCCCAGAAAAGCAGCCAACATTAAAAGATTAGCTTTATTTGTCACATGTACATCAAAACAGTGAAATGCATCATGTGCGTCAATGACCAGTGATAGCTGCTCTACCATCACTGCAGGACTTGTACCAGTCCAGGATAAAGAAGTGGGCAGGAAAAATAATTGTGTGCACTACCTACACAACAAACTGCTTTTTCCCCCTTCTGGAGAGCACTACAGAGCTATTAAAACAAAATCTTTTTGCCAGGCAGCTAATCTGAACAACCATTCTTGCAGCATCCCCCCCACTCCCTCTATCTATTATTCATATCACTGTAAACGCTTTAAACCACATTTTATAATGCCACTTACTTTGTAAAAACATGCTGGTATTTATGTACATTTTATTCCATATCCATACCTTAATCTCCAACTTTATTTTTTCCTCTATAATTGTTGAATGGTGTTTTATTGTATGTTGCACCCTGACCAACACACCACTGCAAATTAACTAATATGCAAATAAAGTTATTCCTTCATCCTAGATCTTACGGTACAGGAGGACTGTTCAAGAGTCTGATAACAGCAGGACAGAAGCTGTTCTTTAGCTTAGTGGAAAGTGCTTTCAAGCATCTGTATCCTCTGCCCAATGGGAGTGGAGAGAATTCCAGGGTGGGTTATAAGTTCGGCAGAATCTTTTCCACAGGGTCCAAATATCAAATACTACAGGATATTAACTTAAGGTGAGAGGAAAGCTTAAAGGAGATGTTTGGGACATGGCTCCCCACCCCCAAAACACACACACACACACACACAGAATAAAGCAGGAGAATGGGGTTAAGGGGGAAATAAAATCAGCCATAATGAACTGGCAGAGCAGACACAATGGACTGAATGGCCTAATTCTGCACATATACCTTATGGCCTTATGGGTGCCTGGTTCAGACTGCCACGGGCTGGTAATAGAAGCAGATACAGAGGCATTTAAGAGTCTCTTAGATGGGCACATGAATGTGCAGAGAACGGAGGGGAGGGCAGGTAGATTATGGACTGTGCACAGAGGGGGATGAATTAGTTTAGCACAATATCGTGGGCTGCAGGGCCTGTTCCTGTGCTGATTTTCCAAGGCTGGGTGAGACTAGAACTGAATGTCATGGGTTAAGGGTGAAAGGTGAAATGTTTAAGGGAAACCTGAGGGGGAACTTCTTCACTCAGAGGGTGGTGAGAGTATGGAGTGAGCTGCCAGTGGAAGTGTGGATGGGAGCATAATTCCAACATTTGAGATATTTGAATAGGCACATGGATGGGAGGGGTATGGAGGACTACGGTCCAGGTACACTTACAGAAGGCAGGAAAATAGATCTGATAAGTATAATAAATCAGCCATGTTGGAATGGCGACGCAGACTCAATCAGCTGATGACCCAATTCTGCTCCTATGTTTTATGGTCTTGTGGACTAGGCCGAATAAAAGCTTGGCACAGACTAGACAGGCCAATGGGCTTGTTTCTGTGCTGTATTGCTCTGTGATTGACTACTGTACATAATGTTATAAACCCAGAGAAAGATCCATCAGGTCAGCCAGCGCTTATATAGAGAGAGAAACAGCGTTGACGATTGAGATCCTTCCTGGTCTCACTTTCCCGCCAAATGTTGCCTTGTGTCCCGAGGACATGTTTATTTTTGATTGACAGGTCCCTGGGGAAGTGCGGTTGTGTAACAATGGTGATAGGTGTACAGGACAGCCCATCCCTAATTGTTGCATCACAGCTTGGGTGTAGTGAGACAGTAAAACAAATGGTACGAGATTAATTTGCAGAGTGGGAAAGTGGATATGCAATCACTGAAATTCATGGTTTGACCATCTCCACTGCACCTTTTCACAGTCCTGACTCTCATGCCACAAGGACAACAGGGACACGAGAGATTCTGCAGCTGCAGGAAATCCAGTGCAACACACTCACACAGTGCTGGAGGAACTCAGCAGGTCAGGGATGAGTAAACAGTCAGCATTTCGGGCTGAGACCCTTCATCAGGACAACAGAAGAGTTTACAAAGGAGACATGAGGGGTATAGATAGGGTAAATGAGGTTGGGTGAGACTAGGGCTATAGTTCATGGGTTAAGGGTGAAAGGTGAAGTGGAACAGAACAGGGACTGGGAGAGTGGTGAGAGTGTGCAACGAGCCACCAGCGGAAGTGGTGAATTAGGATTTGAACATCTGACAGAAATGTTGATAGGTGCATGAATGGGAGGGGTACAGAAGACTATGGTCCGGGTGCAATTTGATGGGACTAGGCAGAATAGTAGTTCCATATGGACTAGATGGGCCAAAGGGCCTGTTTGAGCTGTGGTATTCTAAGAATCTATCAAAGCAATTAGGAATTCTCTGCTATTCAAAGCAGGTCGGGTTTAATGTCACAGAACATAGTGAAAAGGGCTTGTTTTGCTGTTTTGTTGCTTGTTGGGTTCTGTTTTGTAATGTTCTGTGTTCTGCCGAGCATTGAGGGCCGAGGGCTACTATGTTGGTAATGGTTACGGGCTTGTCCCAGCACATCCTTAGGTTGTGTTGGTTGTTAATACAAACAAGACATTTCATTGTATGTTTCCATATACCTGTAATAAATAAATGCATCTGACTCTCAATCCAAATGCGATTTGAACATAGAACCCTACAGCACAGTACAGGCCCTTCAGCCCACTATGTTGTGCCGACCTCTTAACCTACTCCATGATCAATCTAACCCTTCCCTCCCACAGAGCCCTCCTTTTATTTTTCCCTATCATCCATGCCCGTCTAAGACCCTCCTATATGTCCCAAATGTATCTGCTTTTACCACCACCCCTGGCAGGGCATTTCACGCACCCACCATTCCATGCAAACAAAAATTGACAACCTTCTTCAATCACCTTAAAATCATGCACCTTCATATTAGCCATTTTCACACTGGGGAAATGTTCTAGCTATGCCTCTTTCTATCTTGGACACCTCTATCAAGTCACCTCATCCTCATTCTCTCCAAGAAGAAAATCCTAGTTCCATCAACCCATCCTCTCTGATCCAAGCAGCAAACTAGTAAATCTCCTCGTGCCATAAATTATACAGGACAGTGAAGGACTGCAAAACAAGATATTTGCACATAAAAGAGAACTGAAACATGTCCATGGTAGTGCAAAAGGTGGTCCGTAGTGTTCCATGGTTGAGGTAGGGTTAGGGTTGCACAGGTTAGCTCAATAACCTGATAAGACCTTATGATAGAGGAATCGAATTAGTCTACTCAAAGTTCAAAACATTTCAAACTAAATTTATTCTAAAATTACATGCCATCGTATACAATCCTGCAGATTCCTTTTCTTGCAGGCAATCACAGCAAATACAAGAAACAATAGAATCAATTAAAGTCCACACCCAACAGGTTAGGCAACCAATGTGCAAAAACAAAAAAAACTGAAAATACAAAACGAGGAAAAATAAACAAGCAATAAATATCAAGAACACGAGTTCTAACGAGAACATGAGAAGATGAGCAATGGAGTCTGTTTCACCATGGCTGATTTATTTTTCCCCCTCAACTCTCTTCCTATGACATCTCCCATAACCGCAAGTCTTAAAGTGGATTCAGTGGGCCGGTCTAATTCTGCTCCTATTTTTCCATCATGGCTAATTTATTTTCCCCTCTCAACGCCCTTCTCCTGTTTTCTCCCTGTAACCTTTAACACCCTTACTAATCAATGACACTTATTGCCCTGGAGCCAGTCAGAAATGCTGGAGGAACCATCAGTTGCTGAGGTTAAGGGCTTGCAAGCCATTTGGAGGAATGGAGGTATGGCAACATAATGTATTGGACTGCCTGATCTGAGAGGAAACATCAATGGTTCTGGTTGGTGGAATTGGAATTACAATTTAAATTACTTTATTATTGTCACATGTACCCAGATATTGAGAGAAAGATTTTTGTTTTCAAGTCAGAGAGTTCTGCTATATAGGTATATTGAGGTAGAAAAGGAAAAAGCAGAATTCAGAATATAGTGTTACAATTAGAAAGAAAATGTCGTGCAGGTATAAGGTTCAAGGGCCACGTGAAGTACTGAGCTGTGTCCACAACTCTCTGCAGTCACAAGCAGAGTATTTGCCATGATGCATCCAGATTGGATGCTTTCTTTGGTGTATAGATAAAAATTGGTGAGGGTCAAAGGGGGCATTGTTCTTCATTTATTTTGACTATTTAGGGATGGTCAATAAATCCTGCCTTTGTCAGTGACATCCACATTCCATAAGCAGGTGAAAACTGCTATGAAAGAGTAGCTTCGACAAGAATGGTGTAGTTATCCAGGTCCGATGATCCCTGGGTTCACAAATCAGTGAAACCCAAGTTTGAGACCTAATGATCAGGGTCCCTTCGTTGGAGAGTCCAGGGTTTGAAGCCTACTGTTCAGTGATCAGCGCATCTTCAGGGTCAAGGATTGAGGCCTGAGGGTCAAATTGGAAGGCCAGAAGTTGAGGCCTGTTGGCTGGAACCCCAATTCTGCGAATCTCTACGAGTCCTCTGAAGAAGTCAATGTGCAGCGTCCACAAGCCCGAGTCAGAGGTTGATGGAGACTGGAGGCCAGAGAAGTCCTGGGGTTAGAGGACTTCGTATTCGTCTGGGTGTGAGGGAGGGACAGGTCTTGTTTTGCTGTTGTGGTTGTTGCTTTGGTGCACTGTTGTTCTGCTGAGCATTGTGGGCATGCCACGTTGTGTGGCACCACTTCAGGGCTGTTTCCAGCACATCCTTAGGTTGTGTCTATTGTTAACACAAATGACACATTTCACTGAACACGTGGCTCCAGGACAACATCCCATGGACCATCAACCTACAGACCTTGACACTCAGGGACTTGGTCCATGTTATTTTTTGTGATTGTATTCCACTGCTGTTGTAATTGTATGCAACATGTGCCTTGTGCTGAGTGTGACTGTTGCTACTGTGTTTTGCATCTTAATGCCTGAGGATCACTTTTCATTTGGCTGTATTCATGTGTGTGGTTGAATGACAATTAAACTTGAATTTGATGTGAGAGACGAATCTTGAATCAGGGAACCTGTGGAGTCCATACACAATATGATGAAACCTCCGGCATTACGTGAACAGGAAATGATAACCGCTCACAGTGGTTACACACACCAGCAGCAGCTCTGCAGTATTCTATTTGCATTCCAGTTAACAACTGGTTTAATGATTAACCCATTGATATAAGCTGAAACCAGAGCAGTTCATGAACTACCAGTCCTGCAGGGTATGGTTATCCTTGATAGTAACCTGCTGAAATAAACCACAAACCCTAGAAAATAAATAGAAAAAAATACAAAGTGTAATGATTAGGTCATAGGTTAAGTGTGAAGGATGAAATACTTAAGGGGAACTTGTTCACTCAGAGGGTGGTGAAGGGTTGGAACGAGCTGCCAGCGGAAGTTGCATCTCTGATGCTTTGTCCCTGTGATGCTGTTGCAAATAAGACTTCCACTGCACCTTTGCAATAAACTCTACTTTGACTTTGACTGTGCAGTGATCCTCAGCCAGGGAACGTGAGCCCAGATAATCATCTGGAATCCCCAGCCTGGCCTGCTGAATTCTTGCGTTGTAAAATAATATCGACTCAAGACCATAAAGTGTCGATCTAGCAACTTGGCCTCATTAAAAAAGTGTTAAAGAAACGGCAAGGTTGCTGCCGAAAGTGCCACAAGGCATGAAAAGAAACTAAAAATAACAAAAAGACCTACATTAGGAGCAGATTTAGTCCATCAAATCTGCTCTGCCATTCCATCTCAACCCCATTCTCCGGCCTTTTCCCCATAACCTTACTAATCAAGAACCTATCAACCTCCACTTTAAAGATACACAATGACTTGGCCTCCACAGATTCACCACCTGCTTGTTAAGATCTTCTTTATCTCTGTTCTAAAGGGATGTCCTTGTATTGAGGCTGTGGCTTCTGGTTCTAGACTCCCCAATATAGGAAACGTCCTGTCCATGTGCATTCTACCTAGTCCTTTCAATAATTCATAGGTTTTAATGAGATCCAGGGAGATGGGCTTAGCTGGGCAGCCAAGCCTGTTCACCTCACCACTCGAGCAAACTTCACCTGCAAAGGAACAGAGACATCAATAAAACTAAATGTTTAGCATGAATGACCTTAGTGAGTGAAAAATTTGGAGATGTCAGTTTCTAGATTCCTAGATTGTTCCTGAGGAGAGATTGATAGGTTCTTGATTAGTCGGGGCAACAAGGTTACAGGGAGAAGGTAGGAGAATGGGCTAGAGAGGCAAATCAGCTATGATAAAATGGCAGAGCAGACCTGGTGGGCTGAAAGGCCTGATTCTGCTCCTAGGTCATGGGCTAACAGACACCATAGGCACCTTGAACCCGACACTGAATTATAAACCCACTCAAGCCCCAGTTGGCCGTGTTGACTCTCCTTCCCAAACCCCTAGGCAAGAAGATTCAGCACGAGCAAACTCAGCCAGGACCATCGTGGGCACTCGCCTTCACCACCACTGAGGGCATAAACAGACAGTGCTTCAAGAATGTGGTATCCATCTCCAAGGGCCCTCACCATCCAGGACATGCCCTCTTCTTGTACCTCCCTGGTGGTAGCAACAGGAGCCTGAAGACCTTAACTCCATATTTTAGAAAAATGCTTCTTCCTCTCTGCCATCAGATTTCAGAAAGGTCTATGAATGCTACATACAGTATTTGCTTTCCATTTTAAAAAAAAATGTATACCTTGGAAACAGGCCTTTCCAGCCCAATGAGCCAGCACTGCTCCATGTGCCCAATTAACCCTGTATATGTTTGAGAAGTGGGAGCAAACAGATCACCCAAGGGAAATCCACGTGGTCACAGGGCGAACCAACTCATTACACACAGAAGCAGAAATTGAACACTATAATAGCATTACACTAACCACTACACTACTGTGCACTCTTCTCATTACTACCAACTGCCTGAAAACACACTCAACATGTTGGGACATCTTCCCCTCCACAATCAGATTTCTCAGCAGACCACGAACCCATAAACACCATTTTTGCTACCTTTTTATTTGTGTGTGTGTGTGTGTATATATATATATAAATAAACATCCTTTTGTAACTTGTAGACTTCTTTAAAAATGAATTGCATTGCACTGCTGCTGCAAAACAACACAGTGCTTCTGATTGAAAAGGAAAGGTACAGAGCTGGGTGTGACAACATCACTCCTCAGGAAAACCTGTTTGCCAGCTGTGACTGGTATGACAGTGAACAGTCCTGCTTAGATCCTCCTTCAACCAGTGTCTCCTTCCTCTACTCCTGATTGTTACTTAGGGATCTCTCTCTCCCCCCCCCCCACCACTCCAAAGGAGGAAGGGAGGTGACTTAAAGAGGTGCACTAGATGATATGCGCCATAGACAGAGTGGACAGCCAGAGGTTTCCCCCACCCCCATTGTGGCATTACGAAGGGGCACAATTTTAAGGTGTTTGGAGGAAAGTACAAGGGGATGTCACAGAGTGGAACACTCTGCCTGTTGGCAGAAAAAGGAGTTTGTGTGATGTTTGGAGAGAAGTGCTGTACTTTTATACCAAATAATACTAGTCCAGAAGGATTGTTTACTAAGGCAATGTACAAGTTGAAAAGTCTAAGAAAGGAAGTTAAACAGAATGCAGGATTTGGACATCAGTTATTTGACTGGTTGGAAAGTAGACTCGGAGGATGGGGAGCATGGCTGACTAAAATGGCAATAACTGTCAGTATTATATTGTTGAGCTGTGCGTTTGTGCTGTGCTGTTTTCTTCCTTGTCTCAAGTCTCTTGTAGTGCGTGCTGCAACCAAACAATTTCCAATGCTCGTGGCAATTACTGAAGCAAGCTTAGTGGAGAAAGAAACACCGAAAATGTATCGTTACAGCCTACAACACCTGCAGGATGAACAAGAGCAAAACGACAGTGTGGGAGTAGATTGTAAGGGCTTCTGAGTTTTTTTTTTCCTGTCTCAGGTACAAAGGGACAGGTTTTTGGCTCAGCGGCCCAGGGTAACAGGGAGAGAATACTTTGAGGTCTTGGCGCAGAAAATTATAGTTTAACCCAAGATTTGGGAATAAGTGCTTGAGTTTATTGGGGCTTTTGTGCGCGGACTCTTAGTTTTCTTTCTCTGTGAGAGACCCTATGGGTCTCAAAGGGGGGATATATTGGAGTATAAAGTTGCATTGTTTGCTGTGTAACCAAAACTATGTAGTCAGCTTTGTGTTTGCTATTTGCTATGTATGTATCCAATTTAGTAGGAGAATGAAACCTCTGTATTGTCTCTGTACTATTGAACACATCAGTGACTTAAGAATGTAGCCAAGTAAGAAGATAATGGTGTGTTAATGAGAGGCTAGCTCTCTTTATCTCTTAACTGTGGCCAGGGATGAGGTAACATGTGGCCCAAAAAGTAGATTAGAACATGATTAAGTTAATGAGTAGAAACAATAGTGGGAAGTCGGGGAGCTTATGTACTGGTGATACGCATATGCTAATGATCGGTGGGCAATCAGCCACTAGCTCAATGACTGTCTCAGCTTTGATTTGCAAATTAAAGTTTAATACTTCTTGAAGAAACCTCTGCGTCTCCTGGTCGTTTGTGGGGCACGAGAAACCATGACACTATTAGGGCATATTAGGTACATTTAAGAGACTCTTAGAGAGGCACATGGATGATAGGAAAAACAAATGGGTTAATTGATCTCAGAGTAGGTTAAAGGGTCAGCACAACATCATGGGCCAAAGAGCTCCATGCTGTACTGTTCTATGTTCTAGTTCTGACTGTCTTCTTTAACCAGAAATTGGACATCTGATGTGTAAAGCACACGTTCTGACACAAATACAAGATATTCTGCAGCTGCTGGAATTCTACAGCAACACCCACAACAGCCGGAGTAGCTCAGCAGGTCAAGCAGGATCTACAAAGGGAATTTCAGGTCAAGATCCTTCACGTGGATGATGAACTAGGAGACAGATTTAGGGTCAGGGATAAGAGAAATGAGAATCAGAAACAAATTACCAAAGTTCAAAGTAAATTTATTATCAAAGTATGTATATTTCACAGTATACTGCCCTAAAATTCATTTTCTTATGGGCATTCATGGTAGAACAAAATACAATGGACTCAATGAAAAATACACAGAAAGACTGAAAAGCAATCAATGTGCAACAGAAGGCAATTTGTGGAAATACAAAAAAAAAATTAAAAATACTTATAACGAGTTGTAGAGTCCTTGAAAATGAACCCATACATGGTGGAACCAGTTCAGAGCTAGAGTGAGTGAAGTTATCCACACTGGATCAGGAGCCTGATAGTCAAAGGTAGGTGAAATTTGTTGTTTTGCAGCAGCACAGTACATATACTGTATTAAATACTATAAATTGCACTATGTATTAAAATTTTAATTAAACTGGTGCAAAAATAGAGCACAATGGTGAGATAACATTTGCGTGTTCATTGTCTGTTTAGAAATCTGATGACAGAGGGGAAGGTGGTGGGGTCATAAAACACAGTGTGTCTCGGGCTCCTGCACCTCCTCTCGGATGGTAAAGGGACCTTTTTCCATGCAGAGTATACACACTCCACAAGAGTGATAGAGCAAAGATGCTGACAGGATTTTGTTGGTGTCTAGTTAAATTCTTGAAATCACTTAGGAAAATGGCTACAGGCCAATTGCTGGAGGATTGCATCTGTAAATTAGTTTATTATTGTCACCAAGTCATACAGTAACACAGCCTGGATATAGGCCCTTCAGTCCAAGAGTCTGTGACAACCACATTGTCCACCTAGCTAACAGTAATTTTCTGCATATGGTCCATATCTCTCCAAGGTATAATGGAAAACATTGTAATGTACACCATCCATACAGATCATTTCATCACATCAGTGGTACAAGGGAAAATAAAGCATTACAGTTACACAGAAAAATGCAGTGCAGGCAGATGAGGTGCAAGACCACAACAATCCTCATTGTGCAAGAGGAGCATTCAATATCAGAGCAGGAAAGCTGCTGTCCCTGAGCCCGGTGATACATGCCCTTGGGCTTTTGTATCTTCTATCTAAAGGGAGTGGTGAGAAGAGAGAATGTCCAGGGTGGGTGGGGTCTTTGATTACGCTGGTACCTTTACCAAGGCTTGGAGAAGTTTAGACAGGGTCCATGCAAGGAAGGCTGTTTTTAAAAATTTTTTATTTTATTGTTCGTGTCTAGAGATACAGTATAGCAACAGGATTAACAAGCCTGCACTGCCCAATTACACCCAATTACTTGGGATTGTGGAAGGGAAATGGAGCACCTAGAGGAAACCTACGCAGTCATGTACAAACAGAGGCAGGATGGAGCTCGGGTCACTGGTGCTGTAATAACGTTAAGCTGTGCTGAGCAGCATCCACAACTCTCTGCAGTTTGCGTGGGTGTGGACATGGGGAGGGGTCCAATGGCCTCTTCCTGCTGGATTTCTCAGATTATTCGACACCCAGCGGAAACAAAAACAGTTTATCAGGTCCTTGTCTCTGCCCGAACCCTTCGACCTCACAACCTACAGACTTACTTTCAATGACTCCTCAACTCACGTTTTCAGTATTATTTACTTTTTTTTTGGCAATTGGTCTTCTTTCCTACATTGGTTTTGTATCAGCATTTGTTGTGAATGTCTGCAAGAAATCAAATCTCAGGGTGGTACATGGTGAGATACTGCATATGCACTTTGATAATAAATTTACTTTGAACTTTGCAATGATCCTTCAACAATGCAGTACTGCTAATGGGAGCATCAGTCTGGAGTAGATGCTCACTCCTCTCGAGTGGGACATGCATAGGAAGAGGGCAGGGGCACTGGGTGGGGCTGAAAATTCAATAGCAGCTGTCTTGCTATGTCACAGCACAGTTCCATGTGCCGATGATTCACTTACTAAACTTAATCTCTGCTCAAAGAGAGTCAGATATTAAGACACAGATAATAATGTTATTCATGTGCCATAGCATAAAGCACAATGCTTTACGGCACCAGCTACGAGATGGGTTCAATTCCCACCGCTGTCTGTCTGCAAGGTGCATCACTGTACACCTGGTAAATAACGAATGTCCAACCAGAGGGGAAGTTATATTGGATCCTGTGCTGGTGACAGCTTGGCCAAGCAACTGACTAAACACTTGGGAAACCATGATCACAACTCCTTAAGCTTCAAGATACCTGCGGATAAGCACAAGAGCGGACTTTGCATGAATGTATTACGTTGTCAGGGCAAATTTAAATAAAAGGATAAGCTCTACTTGTCACAAGTACATGAAAAGGAGTGGCACAGGATCATAACAGTTAGCGTAATGCTTTTGGAGCATCACCTTTAAGGTTGGGGTTCAATTCCCACTGCTGTCTGGAAGGAATTTGTACTGTGAGTTTCTTCTGGGTGCTCCAGTTTCTTCCCATGTTACAGAAACGTAGATTAGGGCTAGTGAGTTGAATCGTCGGCTTACTACGTTGGTGCTGGAACTGTGGTGACACCTGTGGGAGGTCCCCAGTACATTCTCAATGCAAACAATGTATTTCTCTGCATGTGTGATAAATAAAGCTAATCTTTGATTAAAGAGGTTTGGTTTGTCATTCAACACTCCAAGAAGCTTCCTCAGATATACTGACAAAAATATCCTGACTGGCTGCATCACATTCCAGTACAGCAAAATGCTTAGGAATGCAAGAAGATGCAGAGAGAATTGGACTCAGCATGATGGACTCACAGACACACCCCTCCCCACTAATAGTAGTATCTACAGGAGGCAACATCAAAGATCCCTGCCATCTTCTCACAGCTACCACCAGTCAGCAGGTAAGGAAGCCTGAAGTCCCACATCACAGGATCAAGAACAGCTACTTTCTCTTTAACCATGTGGTTCTTGAACCAATCACACAACCCTAATCACTACAGTTTAGCAGCACCATGACCACTCTGATCACTTTACATTACAATGAGTTTTTTTTGTTCTAATTGTGCCCTCTCAAAAATTGTCCATTTTTCTTGTGAAAGCCACGTGCCTATGATGCAGGAGCAAGTACGTTTTTTCATTGTCGAAAACACAGGTGCAATAAACACAACTTTGAATCTGTGCAAGTATTAGGTGCCAGTTATCAAGAGAATGAGACATGCCTGTCCACACACATGAAGTCAACTCTAGCAGACCAGACAGATAAAATCAACAGTGAGATCAAACGGCCAGGAAGGCAGTTCTGCAATGCTCATGGAGAGCAAACCGCATGAAAAGGCACACAAGTCACAGCCATCTACTGCAACAACCCCAGTTTGTGATGACTACTTGTACCACAAGACCCAAAACGTCAAAGATTGAGAGAGTGGAACTGCCTCAGGGCAACGGCTTTTCAACTTTAAAAACTTTCCCGTATAGGTCCCCCGTCATTGTCGGATGTGACGTACAACCAACATATTATCAGGAAAACTCAGGAAGTCATTGTCTCCTTGGGGAAAATCCAAAACCATGGACTAGCTTGGCTTCCTACTGTTGTGATTACATGTGAAACAGGATGAATTTCTCTGCACAAAAACAATGCAGAAATTTGCCCCTATACCTTCACCAAAATAGAGCGAACACAGATTCTGCAGAGGCTAGAAAACTGGAGAGGTAAAAAAATAAAAAACGCTAGAAGAATTCAGCAGGTCAGGCAGCCTCAATAGAGAGGAATAAACCTCAGGACAAGATCCTTCACTGGAACCAGAAAGGATGGGGGAAGAGGAGAAAACCAGAATAAGAAGGTTGGAGGGAGGGGAAAGGAGTACAAGCTAGCAGGTGATGACTGAGACCAAGTGAGGGAAGGGATAAAGCAAGAAGCTGGGTTACAGGTGGAAGACGTAAAGGGCTGAAAGAGGAGTCTGATGGGAGAAAGGGGAGGAGAGGCAGCAGAGGAAGTTAATGGACAGGTGAGAAGGGGTGAGAGGGGAACCATTTGTGTACATTGGAAGAACTTAACAGGTCAGGCATCATCTATGTAGGGGAACAGTCAATGTTTCATGCTGAGACCTTCATCAGGACTTCTGTGTTTAGGACACAAGAATAGGAGTTGGGATGGTCTGTTACAGTTGCCAATATTGTAGGTAGCTGGGGCATGATAGGTGAAATAGAGTAATGTGCGTTTTACATCTACATTACAGATTAGATGGAGAAAAGGAAAAGATGAAGACATTTACTCAGTGCTTTGGAAACAGCTTCTTCCCTGCACCATCAGATTTCTGAAAGGACAGTGAACATGCACACTACCTCTTTTTTTTGCACTCTCTCTAAAGGTTCATTCATTATCAATGTATGCAGTATACAACTGAGATTCTTCTTCTCCAGACAGCCACAAAACAAAGAAAACTATGAAAGCTGGTTCAAAGAGAAACAGCAAACCTACCAACATGATCATCAACCACCTAAATCCACCCTCCCCCGCACAAAAGCAATGAGAAAAAACAGCGAAAACACAAATATAAAACTATAGGCATGAAAAAAAGTCCATAATCTTATTGTAATTTAGTTTTATTATGCATTGTAATGTACTGCTGCCTCAAATAAAAAAAACAGTATATATACACCAGTGATATTAAACCCAATTCTAATATGGTGGGGAGTCACAACTGGCTGCCTAGCTCCTGAATCTCTCACTGTGAGGTTCTGACATTACATTTCAGCCACAAATTGGAGACACAAGGGATTGCTGGAAATCTGGGGCAACACATGAAATGCTAGAGGATCAGGCATCATCTGTGGAGGGGAATTGACTGTCAATGTTTCAGATAGAAATCTTTCATCAAGATTGGAATGAAAGAGGGGAGATAGGCAGTATAAAATGGTGGGGAAGACAGGTGGAGCAAGAGCCGGCAGGTGAGAGGTGAATCCAGTTGAGGGGAGGGGGAACTAGCAGGTTATGGAGGAAATCAGAACAATGCAAGAATCTGGAGGTGATAGGTAGATCGGGGGGGGGGAGGGGGATGATAGGTAGGCAAGCGAGGAGAGTGGGAATGCAAGGTGATAGGTGGAAGTGACAAACAGCTGAAGATGGAATCTGATAGGAGAGCGCAGCGTTGAATAAAGGGAAGGAGGTGAGGAGGGGAACCATTGGGTGGGTGATAGGCAGATGGGGTTGATGTGGGCCAGTGAGACAAGAGCAAAACCCCTGCCAGGGATGGTGGTTAAGGCAGATAAACAGGACATTCAAGAGGCACATGAATGAAAGAAATATGAAGGACTATGTAGGAGGGAAGAGTTAAGATTGATCTTAATAGGTTAATAGGTCAGTACAACATTGCGGGCCGATGGGCCTGTACTGTGCTGTAATATTGTGTGTTTTGGGTTTTTTTTTTAAAACAGGTGGGGCAAAGGGGTGTGCTTGCCAGATGCTAGTGGAATCAATGTTACCAGAAGGTAGAGAAATCATATCAACACGGGGATGTGTTGTGAACATGCACAGCACTATTAGTGGTATGATGCTCTTCCACTGGGGAAGGTGAGTGAGTGGGGGAGGGGAGGAGAGGAGATGAATTTAGAAGCTGGGAGGTAAGCGGCTAAAGAAGAATCTGGTAGGAGATGACAGAAGAGCACTAGTCCCGTGCCTGTCCTGGACTCACCTATTTCCTGCCAATTTGTTGTTGTTCCCCTCCCTCACCTTCTTATTCTGGCTTCTTCCCCTTCCTTTCCAGTCCTGATGAAAGGACTCCATCTGAAACATCAAGTATTTAACCCCCACCATAGATGCTGCCTGACCTGCTGAGTTATTCCAGCATTTTGTGTGATATAGCAGTACAGGCCCTTTGACCTGTTCCAAAAATCAATCACTCCCACATAGCCTCCATTTTCTACTATCCATGTGCCTGTCCCACTGTCTCTTAAATGTGCTTAATCTATCTATCTTTGCCAACAGTTCATTCCACACACCTACCATTCTGAAGGCCTACCTCTGATATCCCTACCCATTATGCTTTCCTCCAACCACCTCAAAATAATGCCCTGTATATTAGCCATTTCTGTCCTGGGGGAAAAACTCAACTGTCCACTCAATCTATACTGCTTTTCTTCTATGCCTTTTATCAAATGCTCTCATCACCCTTCGCTCCAAAAGGGAAAAGCCCTGCCTTGCTCAACCTACCTCCACAAGACATACTCTCTAATCCAGGCAGTTTCATGGCAAATCTCCTCTGCACCTTCTCTAGAACTTCCAGATTCTTCCTATAATGACCACAAGACTATAAGATATAGGAGCAGAAGTAGGCCATTCGGCCCATTGAGTCTGCTGAAATGATCAGAACTGAACACAACATTCCAAGTGTGCTCTAACCAGAGTTTTAGAGAGCAGCAATATTACCTCACGGCTCTTGAAATCAACTCCCTGACAAACAAAGGTCAACACACTATTTACACTCTTAACAACCCATCAACTTGCACGCCAACTTTGAGGGATCTATGGATGTGGATCCCAAGATCCCTCTGCTCTTCCACACTGCTGAGATTCCCATCTGCATTCTACCCTCAAATTCCAAAGCTGCTCAAGATTTCCAGCATCTGCAGAATGTCTTGTGCTTCCCTTGTGTATCAGCCACTTCTGAAATGGCTACAGACCACAGAGGCAAGCTACTGAGTACAGTTTGGCTGAAGGCCCAGTACATTCATAAATGAAACTCCTCTTGTCATTTCACAGATCCACATCTGCCTCAGCTATACATTTTACTGTATAAAGCTATCTCTTCTCCCCAAGACCTCACTCAGAACAAGGCTGCTGCTGAATTAAAATGATACTAATGATGTCGCTGACCTTTAGAACATGCACTAAATATAAATCGACAGCTCATATAGCTGCCATTCTTGGCTTCAGGCCTTTTTGCTGTAGCAAGGGAGTCTTGCTTCATTTGTTCCTGTACTCTGGGGTGGGGGTGGGGGGGGGGGGGGGTTTCCAACTAAAATTTCTACAAAATCTTGCCTCTGCTTTAGCATTTGTCACCCATCACAAATTTCTCTTGAAAACAACAAGACCAGAAAGTATAGGAGCAGAATTCAACCATTTGGCCCGTCAAGTCTGCTTCACAATTCCATCTTGGCTGAAAACTGTCTTCTTGAACTGCAGGTGATAGGGCTCCCAGGACGTAGCCCTTGTAACAATAAAGGACTGGCGATACATTTCTAAATCAGGATGGTTATGACTGGGGTTTGGGCGGGGAGCGGAGGGAAAAATCTACTCAATTTAGAATTACATTGCCTTCCAGCCCAGTGAGCTGCCATGCCCAGCAACCCACCTATTTCACCCTAGCCTGATCATGGGCAAATTTACAACGGGAGGAGGCTGGAGCACCTGGAGCTTCATGGGGAGAACATACAAACTCCTTGTAGACGGCACTGGAATTGAACTGCAAACCTCTGAACTTCATGGGTGTGCAGACACAACGTATCTGAAATGCTCCTGCACACGTGGCCTTTGTTGTCACACAGCTGGAACAGGACACAACTAGGAAAAGTTCACGAAACATGAACGATTTCCTTTGTTATATTTCATTATACCGCAAGTATTCATTGTGCACATACTTGTAATGAAGCATTTAAAGTGCCGCAGAGATCTCAGGCTGTATAAAGGTTTTCTGCTCAGAGTAATAGCTGTAAACAAGTTAGAAGGAATGTTGCTCCGAACACCTCAATCTGCACCACCATGAAGCCCAATACACCTGCTGCGCTAGTCCTTCTTCTGGATAGACATGGTGGGTTTTGGGCGTGACCTTCATGACTATACTCCATCTTATCATACAAGAGATGCATTTAAGAGTCTATAACAGGAGGTAGGATAGAAGCAGCCCTGGAGTCTGGTGGTGCATGCTTTCAGTGCTTTATACCTTCTGCCCAATGGGACACACACACACACGGACACATCCCCCCCAATTTATAGTGGGTTAATTATTCTTGCTTCCCATAGAATATTCATTATCCAGGTGTTGACCAGTTGAGAAATAGAGTTCAAGAGCTGAAAGGTAATGTGGTAGCTCTATAAAGCTCTGGTTAGACCACACTTGGACTATTGTGTACAGTTCTTGTTCCTGGGGGTGGGGGGGGGGGGGTGGGAAGAAGGCAAAGTCTGGTTATCTATTTGATCTATGCCTCCTAAACACCTCTATCATCACCTCTTACCCTCCTTTGTTCCAAAAAGGCAAAACCCTAGCTTGCTCAACCTGCCCTCAGGACTCATGCTCTCCAATCCTGGCAGCATCCTGGTAAATCTCCTCTGAATCCTCTCCAAGGCTTCCACATCCTTCCTATAATGAGATGACCCAACCAAACAATACTCCAAGTGTGGTCTAACCAGATTTCTTCTGGGGGACAAAGTGTTTAGTTCTGGGCACTGCCTAACTAGAGGCAATGTGGCCCAGCTTCAGCTTCACCAGAAAAAAAAACTAGATTTTAAACCAGATGATGCTGAGCTGGAATGCGTGACAACAACTGCGGGCTGCCCACAGCACATCCTTGGGTGTTGCTGGTTGTCAATGCAAATAGCACATTTCATCTGCAGAATGTCTTGTGTTTACCATTTGAATAAAACTTCATTTGGCCAAACAGAAGAGATTCTGCAGATGCTGGAAATCCATAACAACATACAGAATTGCTGGAGGAACTCAGGTCAGGCAGCGTCTATGGAAATGAATAAATAGCTAGTCAATTCAAGAACTTTCATCAGGACTGGAAAGGAGGAAGCTGCCAGTCTAAAAGTGAGATGGAGAAGAGGGACAAGGTGAAAAGGCAAAGCCAGGTGGTTGGGGAGGGGTGATAAAGCAAGAAGCTGGGAGTTGATAGGTGGAAAGGGCAATGGGCTGGAGAAGGAATGCAATAGGAGAGGAGAGTGGACCATAGAGGAAAAGTGAAGGAGGCGCACCACCAGGAGGGAGGTGATAGGCAGGTGAGAAAATGTCAGAGTGGCAAATAGAAGAGTGAAAGGGATGGGGGAAAAAATACCAGAAGCTTTATTGAACTGTTGCAGCTGCATCATCCCTTCCTCAAATCAGGAAGTCCATACAGTGCTTCCAATGCAACTAAGAGCCCCAATTAACTGAGTAATTTCCCAACTTCTGTATTCAATTCCTCTTGCAATAAGTCGTAACATTCAGCTAGCTTTGCTAATTACTTGTTCCACCTACATACCGGCCTGTTGGCAGAGAGACAAGTTCCTGAAGATTCATCATCCCCAGCACCACACCCCACCCTTTACAAAAAAGATTCACTGTGGAAGAAGATTGTAAGCAGTGTATTCTACCCACGCCAGTAACCATGCCAACCTGAGACTATGAGTCAGGCTGCTTGCAAAAATAACACCCATGAACTTGAGTGGCAGAGTAGGGAACCTTGGAGTTATTGAGAATACAATCTGGTGCAAGAAAGTAGGAAGTTCTGCCTGTACATAGGAACAGCTCCTTCCCCTCTGCCATCAGAACTGTTGAACAGTCCATGAACAATACCTCAATACTTTGCTCTCTGCATACGCACCACATACCGGAACACACATTCAAAGCTTTAGGAACATATTCTTCCCCAGTGCCATCAGATTTCTGAACAGTTCATGAACACTACACCTCATTATTTTTGCAATTTAATAGGTTTTATATGTATATTTCTTATTCTAATTGATAGTGTCTAATAATTTCAATGTCTAATAATAGAAGGCAAGTATTTAAGGTGAGAGGGGTTACTTACTTTCAAAGGAGATCACACACACCCTCCCCGCTTGAGGGAGGAAGCATTAGGAACTTTTAGGAGACATTTCTGTGAGGAAAATGGAAGGATATGGACATTGTGTAGGCAGAAGAGATCAGTTGGCTATACGATTACTAATTTAATTGGTTCATCACAATATTGTGGGCAGAAATGTCCGTTTCTCTGCTGTACTGTTCTATATACTATTTTTTAAATGTTGCATTCTACTGATGCTGCAGAACAACAAATTTCACAACATATGCCAGTGATATTAAACCTGATTCAGCCACAAAATGGTTGAAATTAGCATGTCAGGTAGCATCTATGGAGGAAAATAAAGAATCAACATTTCAGACTGAGACCCATCATCAGGTCCGTATGAAGGCAGAAGGAAGTAGGAGTCATTAAGTTAATTAGTTTAGCAGACAGTGGGCTGAACTATGCTACCTTCTTAAGCCCATCACCCCTACTGAGGCAAAGGATACCAACAGCAGCTCGCCCGAGTCCTCTTTCCTGGGCCGAAGGTTGATCAGCCCTGTGGCTTCCATTCTAAGCACATGACTTCATACATCTTCTAGGCAAAGATCCTTCCTTTCCCAGGGAGTTCTTTGGAACTTATATAGTTCTGGGTTTTAACTGGATGTTGTTGACAGCTCCATGTCTAATCCTCCTCCTTGCACAGCTAGGCTTGGGACTGTCCAAGGCAGATTGTTCCCATGCTGTACTGTTCCAAAAACTTTCCTTCTGTCAGCTTCCAAATCTTCATATGAACATAGGCACATAGCATCAGACAAGTAGCAATCACAAAAATAACAAATTGTGCAAAACTTTGAGAAGGAACAAGATTACAATAAAGAAGAAGTCCATTTTAGGGCAAAGTAATCAGAGCGATTATAATCAGAAACACAAGAGATTCTGCAGACGCTGGAAATTTAGAAAAACAATACTGGAGGAAAGCAGGTTAGACATCATCTATGGAGGGAATAAATAGTCAGCATCAAGCAGAGGCACTTCATCAAGAACTTAAGTGCAGGAATATTCATTATTAAACAGAAAGTAGAGGAGAGTCACTCAAGCAAGGATGAATGCAAGCAGAAATAAAAGAGGAACCACTTTGTTTTCACAGCTTGAGAGGAAACTGAAAGGACACAAACAGCTGCTATGCTGTGATACTCCATTCTGCTCACAGTGCACCAAGGACAGAGCAGCCAGTTGATGGGTTAGACAACTTTCAGTGTCTAGATCACACTCCACCAGCTTCAGGAAAAAGTTATCACCCTGCCCTATTCACTTTACACTCAGTGCTACTTCAACTAGGTGCACCTGCTCATTGACGCAAATACATAATCAGCCAATCGTGTGGCAGCAGCTCAGCTTTGTATTTATTGAGACTGTGTCACACCACCCAGCAGTCATCCACCCCCCATTTAATCACACAACAATCTACAATGAACAATTAACCTACCAACCTTTGGACAGTGGGAGGAAACCTGAGCACCCAGAGGAAACACACAGTCATGGGGAAAGCACATAAGCTCCTTACAGGCAGCAGCGGGAAATGAACTCTGGTTGCTGGTACTGTAAAGCATTGTGCTAACCACTACAGCCGTGTACTGCCCCTTGTTGTTCAGACCACACATCAGAAGGGGGAAGAAATCTGATCTAAGTGACTTTGACTGTGGAATGACGTTGGTGCCAGACACAGTGGTTTGAGTATCTCAGAAACTGCTGATCTCCTGGAGTCTCTAGAGTTTATAGAGAATGTTTTGTTTCTTGCACCATTGATTGATCAGCAGTTCTGTGGGTGGAAATGCTTTGTTAATAAGAGAGGTCAGCAGAAAATGGCCAGACTGGTTCAAGCTGACCGTAACCACAGGTCACTGAAGAACATTTGTGAACACACAACACATTGAAGTACAACCAGCAAGCCCTGCAGATAAAGACCATTCATTGTTCATCCTCAGCTCCAGCCAGGATCATCCCATCTCCACAGTTACTATCAGGCAGGAGGTAGAAGCCTGAAGTTCCACATCACCAGGTTCAGGAACAGCTACCCTCTTCAACCAATCTGCACAACCCTGATCAGTACTATACTTTAGTAACACCATGGCCCACACACCTATCACCTGCCAGCTCTTGTTTCTTATTCTGGCTTCTACCCCCTTCCTTCCCAGACATGAAGGTACTTGGCCAAAAATATCTACTGTTTATTCCTCTCCATAGATGCTGCCTGACCTGCTGAGTTCCTCTAGCATTTTGCGTGCTGCTCAAGATATCCAGCATCTGCAGAATTTCCTATGTTGGTAACTACGACCACTCAATTGTGTTCTTTCTTGTAAAATTTATGTTGATGTTTTTCTTTTGAATGCTGCTTATCGGATGCTATGCACCTGTGTTGCTGCTGCAAGATTTTCATCGCACCTGTGTGTACATGTACTGTGCAGATGACAAACTCAACCAACTCTGACTTTTTGGCAACAGCAACAAAGTGTTCATTTAGGGCCTGACCGCTCCCATTTCCTGAGCAAGTTTACAAAACAGTCTCATATGGGATGCATTATAAAATTCCTTTTGGAAGTTCAGTTAAACAACATCAACAGATACAGTATTTCCTCTCCCTGGTCACACCATCCAAGCCATGTCATCTTCTCACAGCTGCCATCAGGCAGGAGGTATAGAAGCCTGAAGTCCCACACCACCAGGTTCAAGAACAGTACAAAGTATATTTGTGTCACCAAAGCAGTACGATGGCATCAATGAAAATCTACACACAAATAACCAACGTCCAAAAGGCAAAGACAAAGATAAGTTGTGGAGTCAGTGAAGCGCTGAGGTGAGTGAAGTTATCCACATTGGTTCAGGAGCCTGATGGTTGAAGGATAATAATTGTTCCTGGACCTGGTGGTGTGGGACCCGAGGCTCCTGTACCTCTTTTCTGATGGTAGCAGCAAGAAGAGAACATAGCTTGGATGATGGGGGTCTTTGATGGATGCTTTCTTGTGGCAGTGCTCCTTGGTGGGGAAACCCAGATACTTCCTGTCACCCATTCAATTCTTGAACAAACCCTAATGAGAACAGTTTAGTGACTATGAACCATCCACCTTTTCCCTCACATGGTCTCACCTATCACCTACCTACTCATTCCACTCCCCACCTCTTATTTGGACTTCTGCACCCTTCCTTTCCAGTCTTGAAGGGTATTGGATCAAAACACTAACTGTTTATTCACTACCATAGATGCTGCCTGACTTGCCGAGCTCCTCCAGCATTTTGTGTGTGTTGCTCTGGATTTCCAGCATCAGCAGAATCTCTTGTGTTTGTGTCAATGACCTCTGATCACTTTGCATGAAGATGGACACTACTCTAAATGTGTTGTTTCTTCTGAGGGGAAAGAAGTGTATAATTTATGTTTACGTTTTGCCTTGTGAATGTTGCTTATCTGATGTTCTGAGCCTTCAAGTTTTTCACTGCACCTGCAGACATGTGCATGTGACAATAAACTCAACCTTAAACTTTGACAATGCATTCCCCACCCTGCACTTAACATTATTGTTCATTGATTTTAGGACAGGAGCTACAAAGATTTGGAAGTAGGCAGAAGGAAAGCCCTTATAGAATCAGGATCATGTTCTGCTAAAGTAATTCAGATTTATTTATCACAAGAACCTTGAAACCTGTTGTTTGCATTAATGACTAGTACACCCCAGGATGTGTTGGGGGCAGCCCACAAGTGTTGGACACATTCTGACACCAAGATAGCATGCCCACCATGTTCAGCAGAACACCACAAGCAGCGACAACAAAGACAACAGCAAAACAAGCTAGAGACAACTAATCTCGTCTACCTGAACATGGTCCCTATCCCCCCCCCATATTCACATGTCTAAGAGCATCGTCTATGCCCATGCCTCTATCTAGGCCCTTCGGCCTCTGTTGTATTGGTCTTTACCGCCACTCCATACAGTACATTCCAGGCATCTAAACCTGTCCAGAACATCTCACTTAACCTTTCCCCTCACCTTAAGTGCAAGCACTCTAGTATTTGACATTTCTACCCCAGTGTGCCACAGTGGCATAGTGCTCAGAGTAATGCCATTACAGTGCCAGTAACCCAGGTTCAATCATGCCACTGTGTGTAAAGAGTTTTCTCCCATAATCCAAAGACTA
Source organism: Hemitrygon akajei (assembly GCF_048418815.1). Taxonomy (NCBI): domain Eukaryota; kingdom Metazoa; phylum Chordata; class Chondrichthyes; order Myliobatiformes; family Dasyatidae; genus Hemitrygon; species Hemitrygon akajei. Next base: position 113,501,687 of record NC_133128.1, read on the forward strand.
CAGGTTAGTAGGTTAATTGGTCACATTGGTCTGTGTGTGTGGCACAGATGCATTGCCTCAGAATGGCTATTACTGTGCTGTACCTTTTTTAAATTTTAAAAAATCTTCTACTTTTACCACTTCCCTTCTCATCTGTCCATCACCTTCCTCTGGTTCCTCCCCTCCTCCCCTTTCTCCAATGGTCCACCCTCCTTTCCTATCAGATTCCTTCTTCAGCCCCTTAGCTTTTCCGCCCTTCACCTCCCAACTTCTCACTTCTCCCCACTCACCTTCCCTCTCGCTTGACCTATCACCTGCCAGCTTGCCCTTCTCCATAGATGCTGCCTGACCTGCTGAGCTCCTCCAGCATTTTGTCTATTGTTCTGGCTGGCTACCTTATCTCTGCCTCTCAATTTTATGGATGCAATAGAAGTTTATCAAGCTCCTACCTCAAAATTCAAATATATAAATTTAAATGTTTAAAATCATGCAAATATTAGAATATTTTGCATAAGATTGACTCGTAATCTTTTGAGTTTAAATACCATATATTGTTTTGATTTGGTGATGACAGTACTAAGAGCATATGCTTAAGGGCAATGGGAGATGGTCAGGTGTCTTGATACAGTTACATTACTGGACACCACAGACCTGGAACAGTGATCCAAAGATTAATGATGGAAAAGCTGACAAAAAGTAGTGGGTTCAACTCACTCTGTCACAGGTAAAACCCTCCCCACCACTGGGCACATCTACATGCAGCACTGTCACAGTAGAGAAACAGCCTTCATCAAGGCCCCCACCACCCAGGCCAAGCTCTCTTCTCGCTACTACCACTGGGAAGGAAGTAAAGGAGCCTTAGTTCCCACATCACCAGATTCGATAACAGTTATCAAACTATTATCTCTTCTATCAGGCTCTTGAACAGAGGAGATAACTTCACTCATCCCAACACTGAACTGTCCCACAATCTATGGACTCATCCATATTCACTATTTATTGCTTTTTTTTTCTTTGTATTTACTGTGAATACACACAATAAAATGAATCTCAGGGTAGTATATGGTGACACATGGACTTCGACAATAAATTTACTTTGAACATAAATAAATCTGACAGAAATAAAGCTCATTATGGTATTAGTAATCACATCTTATGAGAACAGGTTGGGGTCTGGAGTTAACAAGGATGAAAGGTGACAGAAGATGATAAGAGGCACAGATAGAGTGGACAGACAGACACGTTCCCAGGGTGGAAATGGCTAATACAAGAGGGCATCATTTTAAGATGACTGGAGGAAAGTATGGGGGTGGGAGGGATGTCAGAAGTAGTCTCTTTACAAACAGAATGGTGGGTGCATGAATGTTCTGCCAGGGGTGGTGACACATTGGCATCAGAGACATTCAAGAGATTCTTAGATTGACACATGGATGGTAGAAAAATGGTAGGCCCATAGGAGGGGAGGGTTAGATTAATCTTAGAGTAGGTCAAAATGTTGACACATCAGGGCTGAAGTGTCCAGTGCTATATTCTGCAATTTATATTCAAACAAATTCCACTCCATCTCAGGAAAGGAGATAAGAGAAGACACGAGTAACATTCAGTAATATCCAAAGAGAGAACTCCAGATCATGAAGTGTTTCCAAATCCTGTCTGGATGCATCACAGCTTAGAATGGCAACTGCTCTGCCGAAAACCACAAAAAACTGCTGAGAATTGTGAACACAACACAGCCCATCATACAAACCAGCCTCCCTTTCATTAACTTCATCTACACTAACCCCTGCCTCAGGAAAGCAGCAAAAATGATTAAGGACCCATCTACCCTCTCGTGTTTATTACTGGATGGAAAAACTTATGTTTTCATGACCTGAGGATATTCTAGGTTTTGTACAGTCTAAGATGTACTTACTCAAGTGTAGCAACCTCAATTAACACAAGGTGGTTGTAAATACTATTAAAGTTAGGGAAAGTTTTCTTATTAATCAACCTTTTCCTACTCCAACCATGGAATGAACCTAATGAACCATTGTTACACTGCCTGCAGGTTAAATGCACCTTTCCAAGTTCAAGTTCATTGTCATCTGTCTGTATATATTATACAGCCAAACAAAAACATTCATCTTAACAGTGCACCCATAAAATACATCACACATAGCACATACTGTGAACCAAAATATTACCACAAATGAGCTAATAAAATATAACTCAAAAAGCTTAAAAAGTGTGCAGTACAGGTAAACAGCTTGCTGACCTAGTGAGGAGGCCTCAGTGGTAGCAGTGTCAATAGTCTCAGAGCCTGAGGACAGGAGCTGTTACCCAGTTTGGTAGTCCCCATTCTGCTGCTCCTGTACCTCCTTCCTGATGGTAGTGGGTCAAAGTGTCTCTTGAATGTTAAAGATAACTTCTTGATCTCCCAATCATCACATCATGGCCCCTGCATTTTCCCTGCATCACACACAAAATCCTGGAGGAACTCAGCAGGTCAGGCAGCATCTACTGAAATGAATGAACAGTCGATGTTTCAGGCCGAGACCCTGCTTCAAGACTGGAAAGGAAGGGGGAAAGACACCAGAATAAAAAGGTAAGGGGGGGGGGGGGAAGGTGAAGGTGGACTAGCTAGAAGGTGCTAGGTGAAGCCAGATGTGTGGGAAAGGTAAAGGGCTGGAGAAAGGGGGGGGTGGGGGGAAAGAAAAGTGACCGGAAGGAGAAATCAATGTTAATGCCATTAGGTTGGAGGCTACCTAAACAGGTCTCCTCACTAGGTCAGCTGTGCTTTTAAGCGGAGGTGTTTGACAAAGCAGTTATGTCACGTCATACCAATGTAGAGCAGACCGCATCAGGATATACAAGATGACCACAGCAGATTCGCAGGTGAAGTGTGGACTCACCTGGACAGACTGTTTGGGGCCCTGAATGGAGGTGAGGGAAGAGGTGAACAGGCAGGTATAGCCTTTCTGTCGATTGCGGGGATATGGGCCAGGAGGAATGAATGGACAAGGGAATCATGCAAGGGAATCTGCAATCATGGAAAGCAGAGAGCAGGTGGGGAGAGTAGGATGTGTCCCTGTATACTATTTAATAGTCTCACCCTGAAATAACAACTGTTTATTCCCCACCATAGTTGCTCCCTGAATTGCTGAGTTCCTCCAGCACTTTGTGCTTATTGTTCAGGGTTTCCAACATCTGTAGAACCACTTGTGTCTATGATTTGCTGCTCCACTGGAAATTCTTTCAGGGATGTCTACCCTGAAGAAATTTAAATCTTCTCCTCAACGCAAGCTCAGTGGGACCCTCTCTCACTGCTCTCCGTGATCTCCACTGCCACCCATCACCTGCCAGCCAGTACACTTCCCGTCCCACATCATCTTATTCTGGCATCTGCTGCACTTGAGGTACTGTGTGCAGTTCTGATCACATGGCTGCATTGGAGAGAGTGCAGTGGAGCTACACCAGGGTGTTACCTGGATTGAAGGTTTATGGGGAGAGATTTGATAAGCTGGGCTTCGTCCCCCAGGAGCTTCCAAGACTGAGAAGTAGCCTGACAGAAGTGTACAAGATGAAATAGGTAAAATGTTTAAGGGGAACCTGAGGGGCAACTTCTTCACTCAAGAGCTTGGTGAGAGTGTTGAACAAGTTCCCAGCGGGAGTGGTAGATGAGGGTTCAATTGTAACATTTAAGAGAAGTCTAGGTAGGTCCATGGATGAGGAGGGGTATGGAGGGCTATGGTCAGGGGACAGTTGGAGGGGATTGGGCACCAAAAGATGGGCCGAAGGGACTGTAGTGTTCTATGAACAAGGTTATTAAAAGCATAGATAGAATAGAATGTCAAAATATTTTTACCACTATAGTAGGGGTTGTCAGGAAACAGAGGAGGTTTGACCTAAAAGCAGAGATGATTCAGCAGTGAACAATAATTTTAGTAATACACCACAGAATAACAATCTACAAGAAGCTACAAGACAAGAGAGAACAGAAACCAAACACAACAGACATCCAGGTAAACCTCTGGCAGGGACAGTGAAGGCTCGGAGCAACAGGTTGAGGCCAGCTGGTTTGATGAATGAACAGAGACTGGGGTTCAATAGGCTGCAGGTGAATGCTATTAGCTGGGTGGAGACTGGGAGCCGCCTGCATGTGCAAGCTGGGAGGTGTCAGTAGTAGCAGGTCTGACAGGGGTATTAAAAAGCAAAAGGGCATCAGTTTAGGGTGAAAGGGAGAGGTTCTGAAGGGAATCATAGGCAAGTTTTTAAAAATCTTACACACTGAGAATGATTGATGTCAGGAAATCGCTGCCAGAGGAAGTGACGCTTTCAATCACAATGTTTAACAGACAACTAGAGAACAAAGAAGGAAAAGTGCCAAATGGGTGCACATCAAGGATCACCATATGAACTCAGTGGCCAAGTTATTAGGTACCTCCCATATCTAATAAAGTGGCCACTAAGTGTATGCTCATGATCTTCTGCTGCTGCAGCCCAACCACTTCAAAATTTGACACACTGAGCATTCAGAGACGCTCTTCTGTACACCACTGTCGTAACATGCGGTGATCTGAGTTACTGCTGCCTTCCTGTTTATTTGACTATCTGACTATTCTCTTCTATTCTCTCTCACTAACAAAGTGAGTATGCCCACAGAACTGCTGTTTGCTCACTAAAAGTTTTTTTTTAAAAAAAAACCATTCCCTGTAAACTCTAGAAACTGTTGTTCTTGAAAGACCCAAAAGATCAACAAATTCTGAGATACTCAACCCACCCTGTCTGGCACCAACATTCATTGCACAGCCAAAATCACTCAGATCACTTTTCTTCCCCATTCTGACATTTGATCTGAACAACATCTGAACCTTTTGACCATGTCTGCTTGTTCTTCTGAACTGAGTTGCTGCCACGTGTTTGGCTGATTAGATTTTTGCATTTATGATCAGGTATACCTAATAAGACGGCCACTTAATGTACATTAATATGTACAGGAATTTGCTGTAGTGTGTTGCCACCAATGCAATGAAAAAAAACATCGAACAATTGTAAATAATTACATAAAATGACATTAATACTGATGAAAAAGGGTTAGCATACATGTAGTGGGCCAAAGGGCCTGTTTCTACACTGCAAAACTCTAACTGCAATGTGTTGTTTTGTGCACACGCTGGAGGCAATGGCCACAAGCTCACAAGTGGAAGTTAGTATTCTTACACAGAAGTGCTGGACATAGGCCAAGAGGAACAAGTCTAACCACTCACTCGTGACGTGCAGAGATACTTCCAGCATCCACACCACACAAGTACAATATCAGCAAGTCCCAGTCTGGCTCTCCTGCATTCTACACTCCAGAATCTTTCTATCACAGAATACAGAATAGCACTTGATAGAGCTGTTTATATATCTAGTGGACCGCCAGAAGACTTTTTCTTCAGGGCAAAAGTAGCTAACGTGAGAAGGCATAATTTTAGGGTAAATAGAAAGTACACTGCAGATGCTGTGGTCAAATCAACACGTACAAACAAGCTGGATGAACTCAGCAGGTCGGGCAGCATCCTGACAAATGAGTCCTGACGAAGGGTCTCGGCCCGAAACATTAACTGCACATTTCAACGGATGCTGCCCGACCTGCTGAGTTCATTCAGCTTGTTTGTGATAATTTTAGGGTGATTGAAGAAAAGTATGGGAGGGGGTGGGGGAGAACAGGGATATCAGGGGGACATTTTTCCCCGGTTTTACACAGAGTGGTAAGTGTATGGAATGCACTGTTGGGGTGCTGGTAGAGGCAGATACAGGGACATTAAAGAAATTCTTAGATAGGCAGGCACATGAATGAAAGAAGAATGGAGGGCTATGTGGGAGCGAAGGGGTAGGTCGATCTCTGAGTAGGTTAAAAGGCCTGCACAACATTGTGGGCCTGCACTGTGTAAGGATCATTTGCCAGCACTGGGCATGCCACGGTTGGTGGTTTAGAATAATGGGGGTGGGGGTGGGAGAAAGATTCATTGAAATCCATCAAATACTAAAAGGCCTATCTAGAGTGGGAGTGCAGAGGATATTTCCAATTGTGGGGGGGGAGTTTAGGACCAGAGGGCACAGACTCAGATAGAAGGACATCTCTTCAGAACAGAGACAAGAAGGAATTTCTTTAGCCAGTCGGTGGTGGATCAATCCCACGGGCAGCAGTGGAGGGCAAGTCACTGGGTATATTCAGATTGGTGGATACAGGTTCTTGATGAGTAAGGGCATTAAAAGTTACGGGGGGGGGGGGAGGCAGGAGAATGGGGTTGAAAGGGAAGATAAATCAGCAATGATCAAATGGCAGAGCAGACTCATGTATTGAATGGTCTAGCCCCGCTCCTGTTGTCTCCTGGTTTTGTGTGTCATGCTTTGGACTGATCACCAGGGGATGTTGGTGTGCTCCAGGCTCCAACATGCCACCTTCCCCCATTACTAGTTAATTACTTTCACCTGTCTCTTGTTTCAGTTATCATTGCACCTCTATCTTGTTTTGTTTCTCCAAGTTCCCCGTTTTGTTTGCCTTTGCTCAGTCTTGAGTTTACCTACTCTGTCTGCAGTGATTTCTGAGTTCCCAGCAATCCAATCCTCTAGTAACCAACTCCATCCTCGTCTCCGGTCTTCTTCGCACTTGAAAGCTAGCCTGGCAACTAACCCTCGTTACAGTTTTGTGCCCCTCATCCAAGAAAGTATGTGCTGGTATTGGAGAGGGTCCAAAGATTTACAAGAATTTCCCTGGAACTGAGTGGGTTAATATACAAGGAGCATTTGCTGGCTCTGGGCCTGTACTCAATGGGGTTTAGAAAATGGAGGGGGAATCTCACTGAAACCTATTGAATACTGAAATGCCAAGATAGAGTGGACAAGGAGAGGATGTTTCCTATAATTGCGGAGTCAAGGACCAGACGGCACAACCTCAGAATAGAAGGGCATTCTTATAGAACCGATGAGGGTTTTCTTTAGCAAGAGGGTGGTGAATCTGTGGAATTCATTGTGGAGGCCCAAGACATTGGGTATATTTAAAGCACAGGTTGATAGGTTCTTGATTGGTATGGACACCAAACGTCGTGGTAAGAATAGGGTTGAGGGGGAATAAAACACCCATGATCAAATGGCAGGGCAGACTCATGGCCTTCCAAGGCACAAGTCAGGAGTGCAAGTCTATGGGACTCGGTAGAATAACAGTTTGGTACAATCTGGTTGGGTTGGAGGGTCTGTTTCTGTGTTGTAGTGCTCTCTGACTACCTGCATTCTCCAGAAGGTGCAGTACCAATAACATGAGAATTTCATCAGCATCCTGAGCAAAGCTAGTTTATTATCCCATCCACCAGCAAGACATTCACTCACCTCACCAGCATTTCACACAGTCTGCAGTTACTGGTATGGGTTACCCTTCAGCCCCTCTGGTACCACCCTCTCCCACCAAGCATTATACACTTTGTCACATGTACATTGAAGCAGTGAAATGCAACATTTGCATCAATGACTAACACAGTCCCGAAGATGTACCGGGGGCAGCCTACAGTGTCGCTATGCTTCCAGCATCAACATAGTATGCCCACAACTCACTAATCCTAGCCCTTACTTCAGGATGTGGGTGGAAACTAAAGCACACTGGGGAAACCCACACTGTCACGTGGAGAACGTACAACTCATTACAGACAGTGGTCAGATTTGAACCCCCAATCGCTGGCACTATAAAGCATTAAGCTAACTGCTACACTAATGTGCCCCCTCTCTACTCCCATCCCCCCCTTCCAGGTACAGTAAACAGGGTGAAGAGATTTTTGGCATGCTGGCCTTCATCATTCAGAACATTTAGTAACACATACAAAATACTGGAGGAATTCAGCAAGTCAGGCAGCATCTATGGAGGGGAATAAACAGTCAATGTTTCAGGCCAAAACCCTCCATCAGGGCTCTTGTGTTTTGGACACTACGTATAGGAGTTGCAAGATTATGTTGGAGTTGTGCAAGATGTTGGTGAGCCAGCATTCGGAATATTGCGTTCAGTGATGTTCACCCTGCTATAGGAAAGATGACAATGAGCAAGGAAGCGTGCAGAGAAAACTTATGAGGAAGTGAGATACTGAGCTATGGAGAGAGTTGAACAAGCTGGGATTTGATTCATTGGAGCTTAGGGTGAATGAGAGGTATAGATAAGGTGAATGCACTCAGACTTTTTCCCCCAGGGTCTGGCAATCAAGAACTAGAAGGTGTGATTTTAAGGGGAGAGAAGAGGGATTTAATAGGAACCCGAGGAGCAACTTTTTAAATTCAGAGTGTTTAGTAGATGGGCCGAGTTGCCAGAGGAAGTGTTTGAGACACAGACAACAACATTTAAAATGCACATGGATAGAAATAGTTTAGAGGAATATGGGCCTAATGGAACTGGCTTAAATAGGCATCATACTCTCTGTATGAATCTACAAGCTTCGAAACCTGGGCCTCTGTACCTTCCTCTGCAACTGGATTCTTGAGGTCCTCAGAAGACCAGTCAGTGCAGATCAGAAATAACATAGATAGATAGATAGATAGATACTTTATTCATCCCCATGGGGAAATTCAACTTTTTTTCCAATGTCCCATACGCTTGTTGTAGCAAAACTAATTACATACAATACTTAACTCAGTAAAAAAATATGATATGCATCTAAATCACTATCTCAAAAAGCATTAATAATAGCTTTTAAAAAGTTCTTAAGTCCTGGCGGTAGAATTGTAAAGCCTAATGGCATTGGGGAGTATTGACTCCCCTCTTCGCTGACAATTAACACTGGTGCACCTCAAGGATGCGTGCTTAGCCCGCTGCTCTACTCTCTCTACACTCATGACTGTATGGCTAGATACAGCTCAAATACCACCTACAAATTCTGACAATTATTGCCGGTGACAAGGCACTGTACAGGAGTGAAATAGGTAGATCAGCTGGTTGAATTGGAGCCACAACAACTTGTACTCAGCACCAATAACACCAAAGAACTGATTGTGAACTTCAGGAAAGGGAAGTGGAGGAACTAACACCTTTCCTCAGGGGAAAGGGTGAACAGTTTCAAACTCCTGGGTGTAAACATCTCTGAAGATCTAACCTGGGCCCAACACATTGATGCAATTACAAAGAAGGCACGACAAAGATCATATTTCATTAGCAGTTTGTAGAGATTTGGTATGTCACCAAAGACACTCCCAAATGTACCGTGGAGAGATGGTTAGATCACCATCTGGTCTGGAGGGGGCCACTGCCCAGGATTGGAAAAAGCTACAGGAAGATGCAAATTCTGCCAGCTCCATCATGGGCACTAGCCTCCCCAGCATCAAAGACACCTTCAAAAGATGACACCTCAAAAAAAAGGTGGCATCCATCATTAATGAATCCTATCTCCCACCAGGACATGCTCTCTTCTCAATCCTACCATCAAGGAGGAGGTACAGAGCCTGAAGATACATAGAGATACCATGTGGAAAAGGCCTTTCCGTTCCACTCACCTCAACCCCCTATTTAACACTAGCCTAGAAACAGGACAGTTGACAATGACCAATTAACCTACTAACCAGCGTGTTTTTGGACTGTGGGAGGAAACCAGAGCAGGAGGAAAGCCACGCACACGTGGGAAGGATATGCAAATTTTCTTATAGAGGAAACCGAAATTAACCGCCAAATCCTGATACTCTGCAATGTAATATCACATTAACCGCATGGTGCCCAAAGAATTCAATATACTTTTTTTCTTATTACAATTTATAGTTTTTTTAAAAAATTATGTAGCGCTCTGCATTGTTGCCCCTAAACACCACATTTCACGGTATGTGCCAGTGATATCAAACCAGATTCTGATTTATTTTACAAAGCAAACACGAGGAAATCGGCAGATGCTGTAAATTCAAACAACACACACAAAATGCTGGTGGAACACAGCAGGCCAGGCAGCATCTATGGGGAAAAGCGCTGTCGACGTTTCGGGCCGAGACCCTTCGTCAGGACGAAGACGTCTTGGCCCGAAACGTCGACAGTGCTTCTCCCTATAGATGCTGCCTGGCCTGCTGTGTTCCACCAGCATTTTGTGTCTGAGTTATTTTGGCTAGTATGGACCAGTTGGGCCAAAGGGCCAGCTTCTGCGCTGCATGCCCCTACTAAACCGATGTAAATATATCGCACAGTCCTGGGTCCAGATTCCCAGTCAGCAGTACCTTCGTCAGGCAGAGTACAACAGTTCATGTCCCACCTTCCCACGAAAAATTAGTGATGTTTTGTTTGTGAATTGCGGTTTTAAATTAACCAACATTCTGGGTGGCGGTTAGCGAGACCCAAGGCTCCGGTGGTTCCCGGGAGGTTCGCTGGGCGCCTCCGAACAGCCGCCCGCACGGGAGCCTGGAGCTGGCTCGCTCGCCTCTCACGCAGTGAGGGACGGTCACCTGGTTCGGTCGGCTCTGCGACTGACGCAGCAGAGAAGGCGCAGCTCTGGCGCAGAGTAAAGCCGGCTCTCGCCGCCTGCAACGCCAACGGGACCCTCCCCCCACGCCGTTACGCTGGAGTCTGTTTACAGAAGGCTTACCACCCCTCATCTATTCCAGTAACTGAATGACATGTTTTTTTTTGGGAAGAGGGTGTGAGATCAGGTGGACGGAATCTGCCAACCTCCCATCCCGGGAATATACTCTATCACTTCCAGAAAATACAGGGTTACCGCATTGGCTACGTCGCCCCTCCCGGGGGTGCGGAGCTCAAAGTCCCGGAGAGGTACCACCGGCGAAGGTGTAAATAACGCAAGGCGGAGAGGGGCTGTCAATTTCAGGCTGATTACGTGTCACTTTCAGCCAGCCCCATCCATGTGACTGTCCGCCCTCGTCGTCTTATATAAAATGCATTTACGTCCATTGCGAATATTTTCCCCATGCGGATCAATTCATTCTTTATTTAAATCAACAGCGACATTTTAGACACGTCTTTAAAACTCTTGTTTCCCGCCGCGTTTAAACGCACAACTCCATTTGACCAAAACATTCGTGACACCGGTTTTATTTTTAAACATAGAGCAGTACAGAAGAGAATCCGGCCCTTCAGCCCACAATGCTGAGCCGAACCAAATAAATTAGTAATCAAATGGCCAATTAAACTAATCTAATCCCTTTACCTGCACAATGTCCATATCTTGTCATTTTTTCCACTTTTAAGTGTCTATCTAAACGTCTCTTAAAGTCCCTAATGTGTCGGTCTCCACCAGCACCCCAGGCTGCGCATTGCAGGCACCCACCATTCTCTGTAAAAAAAAACCTGTCCTCGCATTTCCTTCGAAATTAGCCGCTCTCAACTCAAATACATATCCTCTGATATTAGACATTCGGACCCTTAAAAAAAACCCTCTTGTCCTGCAGGATTTTTTAAAGCAATTTAGCAGAAAGATTTTGTAAAGTTCCCGCGACTCACCATGCTTGAGATTGATCTGTCGTCTCGGCGGGATCTGAAGTGGCTCGCTTTTGGTCTCACACTCGGAACCAGTGACGCGTCCGGGTGGTGAGAGCTGACTTCGCTGCGCCTGCACCTCCGCCCGTCTCTTTTAAGGCTGCCACTTACACCGGGGAAGAGAGAGAGAGAGAGGGCGGAGTCCCCTGTTCCACACCGCCCATCACTCAGATGCACGGGTAAGCGAGCTCCAGTCACTCCCACCTCTACTTCGGGGCGAAGGTCAGAAGTAAGCGCCCGACATTGCAGATACTGGCATCTAGAGCAACACACAACCTGCTAGTAACACACATAAAATGCGGGAGGAACTCAGCAGGTCTGGCTGCCTCTATCGAGGGGAATAAACAAACAGTCGATATCTCTAGCACCTGCAGAATCTCTTGCCTCTCTGGCAATCTGCTAGTAAATTGGTTTAGTATTGTCACGTGTACTGAGGAAGTGAAAAGTTTGTCTTGCATACTGTTAATACCGACCCGATCATTACACAGTGCATTGTGATGCTGATACACCATCAATAACTCTTGGAGACGTGAAGCGAGATATAGGCTTTTATTGACTGGAAGAACGAACAAGCAGCAATCCACCACCACACTGCATCCTGGCGACTGAGGCCTGGGCGGTGGCGCCAATCGCCTTTATACCGGGGGCTGTGGGAGGAGCCACGGTCAGTGGGAGGGGCCACGGTCTGTGGGAGGAGTCAGCAGGGGTCAGTGGGAGGGGCCACAGGAGCAGTCAGCGGGGGGGGGGGGGGGGCGTGTCCAGACAGGTATATGTAGTTCACCACAGATGCAAGGTAAAACAATAATGGAGTGCAGAATAAAATGTGCGGTGCAGGCGGACAATAAGGTCAAGAAAATGCAGTGAGGTGGAGGAACTCTGCAGGGCGAACAACATCTGCGGGGGGGGGGGGTGGAAGGACCGGAAATTAATGGAGAGTATGGTTAGATAAAGCTTCTCATTTGAACGGGATTTGATAGAGTGGACATGGAGACCAGGTGTAGTGAACAAATTAGCATGGAGAGGATGGGGAGTGGACATGTTGAACTAGATACCATCAAGTGGACGTGGAGAGGATGTGGAAATAATCTGTAGTGGATGTGATGAACAAGATACCATAGCGTGGAAATGGAGAGGACATGGAAAGGACATAGAGTAGATGTGATGACCAAGATACCATTGAGTGGACATGGAGAGGATGTTTCCATGAATAGTATTGCACAGCACAAGCCCTTTGGCCCACAATGTTGTGCTGAACTTTTAACCTACTCCAAGATCAATCTAACCCTTTCCTCAATTTCTCTTTCATCCATGTGTATTGGTCTGGTCTGTGTAGTCCACATTCTGACTCAAGGTCCAGTCTGTGGACTCCAGACTCCAGGTCTTCCAGTGCTCTCGTCTCATTTGGGCTTAATCGTAGGCACCTGATTCTCATCTTGGGGCCGGGAATATAAGTGGCCTTGGGTTCGAGGCTGGTGGCTGGTTCGCCTTGTCAGTATCCTGTCTGTGTGGGTTTGTCCCATCGGTATCCTGTCCTCGACTCCGTGGGGTAAGTCAGGCTGTCCTTGTCGTTACCCTAAGGTGGGATCTGTCCCTCCTAGTCCTTGCCTCCATTGGGTAAGTCAGGCCATTATTGCCCTTACCCTGAGGCTGGACTGTTCCCTTCCTTCCCTCCGAAGCCCTGCCTGCAACCTGTATCTGGAGCTCAGCCTCACCCTGTTTGGAACTGTCTGTCCATGTCCATGCCTTCGCTAGGTAGATCCGGCCATTTTGTCACTACCTAGCATTGGGAACTGTCTCGTCGTGTTCAGCGTTCTGTGTAATGAGTCCCAGCCCTACATCCTGTACCCAAGGAGGGGTCCTGGCTCGGTGTTCAATGTCCCTGTCTCTCCCTTGACTCAGGCTCTGTGTTCTGCGTTCCTGTTTCTCCCTCATCCAAGGCTACTGTCATGGTCCGGTCAGTCTGCGTTCCGGCTCACGGACTCCGGATCTTCTGGTGCTCCCTTGTCTCATTTGGGCTTGATCATAGGTGCCTGATTCTCATCTTCGGGCCAGGAATACAAGTGGCCCTGGGTTCGAGGCTGGGGGCTGGTTCGTTCTGTCATAATGGGGGGGGCACGAAGAGAGTGGACCCAAAAGACACAGATACTGAACTACCAGGAACAGGACTTGGCGTGAGAAGGAAGCAAGGGAAGTGAGGAAGAAAGGACACTAGACATGACAAGGGACCCAGAGGAGACAAGGACTCTGGGCCTGGGCTAGGACTTGACGAGGATAGTGGAACCAGGACATAGAACTGGGAACTAGGAGCCTAGGCTTGGACTCCGAGCCAGAGACTGGACAAGGAACCTGGGTCTCCACTTGGGCTCGGACTCCAGAACTAGGCGAGGACAAGACGTGGCTACAGGACGAGGAGAGGCACAGGACTGGACGTGAGACTCCTGGACAGGACAAGGGAATCCCAGCATAGGACGAGGGAATCCCAGCACCGGGCTGAGCAAGGCACATCGACAAGATGAGAACACAGAGACCTGGTCGAGGGAGAACAGGAATGCAGAACAGAGCCTGGGTTGAGGGAGAACAGGAACACAGAGCCTGGGTTGAGGGAGAACAGGAACATGGAACACCAAGCCAGGACCCCTCCTTATTATACAGGACATAGGGCCAGGACTCATTACACAGAAGTCTGAACACAACGAGACAGTTCCCAACACTAGGTAGCGACAAAACAGCCAGATCTACCTAGCAAAGGCGTGGACATGGACAGACAGTTCCAAACAGGGCAGGGCCCCAGGCAGAGGTTGCAGGCAGGGCTTCAGAGGGAAGGAAGGGACAGTCCAGCCTCAGGGTACCAGCAATGACAGCCTGTTTTACCCCACAGAGGCGAGGACCAGGAAGGACAGATCCCACTGTAGGGTAACAGCAAGGACAGCCTGACTTACCCCACAGAGGTAAGGACAAGATACCAACAGGAAAAGCCCATACAGAGGCAAGGGCATGACAACAAGGACAGGATACTGACAAGACAAACCAGCAACCAGCCTCAAACCCAGGGCCACTTATATTCCCGGACCCAAGATGAGAATCAGGTGCCTACGATTAAGCCCAAATGATATAAGGGAGCACCAGAAGATCCGGAGTCTACGGACCGGACCATGAGCTGGAACGCGGACTATGTGGACCGGACCATGACACCATGTGCCTATCTAAGAGTTTCTTAAATAACCCCAATGTATCTGCCTCCACCACCACCATTTGCAGCATGTTCCATGCACCTACCAATCTCCGTGTTTAAAAAAAAATTCCTCTGACATCTCAATTCCACCCTGGGGAAAAGGTGTTGGTTGTCCAATCCATCTATGCCTCTTACCATTGTATACACCTCAATCTACTACAACCCTCCAATATTGATTTGAGTCTGGGACCAGCCTCAGAATAAAGGGATGTTTCTTTGGAACAGAAATTGGGGGGGGGGGGGGGGGGGGGAAGACTTTTCTCAGCCAGAGGGTGGTGAATTTGTTGAATTCATTGCCACAGATGGCTATGGTGGGCAAGTCATTAGGGGCATTTAAAGCAGAGATTGATAAGGGTTTATGGTTAAAAGGGGTTAGTGGGAGAATATGGTTGACAAAAATAGGCCATGATTGAATAGCAGAGCAGACTTGATAGGCCAATTCTGGTCCTAACTCAAACAGTCTTATAACTCACCAAGTAGGAATAATTTTAAATGAACAATGCCCTCAAAAGAAAATCTTATCAGCCAATAAAGATGAGCTTGTAATTCCACATTCTACCTCATTGTGGCCCTTGCACTTAGCATAGAAGACTGGCTAAGAATACAGTGGGATATAGATTGGTTGCAGATATGGGTGGCGAAATGGCAGATGGAGTTTAACCTAGCCAAGTGTGAAGTACCTTGGTAGGTCCAAATGTGGAAAGACAGGACACTGTTAAGGGCAAGATCCTTAACAGTGCTGATGAGCAGAGGGATCTTGGGGTCCAAGTTCAAAGCTCTGAAAGTGGCTACACAGGTTGATAAGGTGGTTAAGAAGGCAGATGGCATGTTTGCCTTTATTACTCCAGACATTGAGTTCAAAAGTCAGGAAGTTATGCTGCAGCTTTATAAAACTCTATTTAGGCTGCATAGGGAGCATTGCACACAGTTCTGGTTATCCCGTTATAGGAAGAAACATAGAAAACCTACAGCACGATACAGGCCCTTCGGCCCACAATTCTGTGCTGAACCTGTACTTACTTTAGAAATTACCTTGGGTTACCCATAGCACTCAATTTTTATAAGCTCCATGTACCTAACCAGGAGTCTCTTAAAAGACCCTTTTGTATTCACCTCCACCACCTTTGCTGGCAGTCCATTCCACACTCTCACCACTCTCTGTGTAAAAAACTTATCCCTGGCATCTCCTCTGTACCTACTTCCAAGCACCTTAGAAATGCAGAAACATAGAAAATAGGTGCAGAAGTAGGCCCTTCGGCCCTTCGAGCCTGCACCGCCATTCAGTATGATCATGGCTGATCATCCAACTCAGAACCCTGTACCTGTTTTCTCTCCATACCCCCTGATCCCTTTAGCCACAAGGGCCATATCTAACTTCCTCTTAAATATAGCCAATGAACTGGACTCAACTGTTTCCTGTGGCAGAGAATTCCACAGATTCACCACTCTCTGTGTGAAGAAGTTTTTCCTCATCTCAGTCCTAAAAGGCTTCCCCTTTATCCTTAAACTGTGACCCCTCATTCTGGACTTCCCCAACATTGGAAACAATCTGCCTGCATCTAGCCTGTCCAATCCCTTTAGAATTTTATACATTTCAATAAGATCCCCCCTCAATCTTCTAAATTCTAGTGAGTATAAGCCTAGCCGATCCAGTCTTTCTTCATATGAAAGTCCTGCCATCCCAGGAATCAATCTGGTGAACCTTCTCTGTACTCCCTCTATGGCAAGAATGTCTTTCCTCAGATTAGGGGACCAAAACTGCACACAATACTCTAGGTGCGGTCTCACCAAGGCCTTGTACAACTGCAGTAGAACCTCCCTGCTCCTGTACTCAAATCCTTTTGCTATGAATGCCAACATACCATTTGCCTTTTTCACCGCCTGCTGTACCTGCATGCCCACCTTCAATGATTGGTGTACAATGACACCCAGGTCTCGTTGTACCTCCCCTTTTCCTAATCGATTCAGATAATAATCTGTTTTCCTGTTCTTGCAACCAAAGTGGATAACCTCACATTTATCCACATTAAATTGCATCTGCCATGAATTTGCCCACTCACCTAACCTATCCAAGTCACCCTGCATCCTCTTAGCATCCTCCTCACAGCTAACACCGCCGCCCAGCTTCGTGTCATCCGCAAACTTGGAGATGCTGCATTTAATTCCCTCATCTAAATCATTAATATATATTGTAAACAACTGAGGTCCCAGCACTGAGCCTTGCAGTACCCCACTAGTCACTGCCTGCCATTCTGAAAAGATCCCGTTTACTCCCACTCTTTGCTTCCTGTCTGCCAACCAATTCTCTATCCATATCAAAACCATAACCCCAATACCGTGTGCTTTAAGTTTGCACGCTAATCTCCTGTGTGAGACCTTGTCAAAAGCCTTTTGAAAATCTAAATATACCACATCCACTGGCTCTCCCCTATCCACTCTACTAGTTACATCTTCAAAAAATTCTATAAGATTCGTCAGACATGATTTTCCTTTCACAAATCCATGCTGACTTGGTCTGATGATTTCACCTCTTTCCAAATGTGCTGTTATCACATCTTTGATAACCGACTCTAGCATTTTCCCCACCACTGATGTCAGACTCACCGGTCTATAATTCTCTGGTTTTTCTCTCCCTCCTTTTTTAAAAAGTGGGGTTACATTAGCCACCCTCCAATCCTCAGGAACTAATCCAGAATCTAAGGAGTTTTGAAAAATTATCACTAATGCACCCACACTTCCTTAAGCACTCTGGGATGCAGACCACCTGGCCCTGGTGATTTATCTGCCTTTAATCCCTTCAATTTACCTAACACCACTTCCCTACTAACATGTATTTCCCTCAGTTCCTCCATCTCACTAGACCCTCAGTCCCTTACTATTTCCAGAAGATTATTTATGTCCTCCTTAGTGAAGACAGATCCAAAGTAGTTATTCAATTGGTCTGCCATGTCTTTGTTCCCTATGATCAATTCACCTGTTAAAACTGTGTCCTCTCGTGTTAGCCATTTCAGCCCTGGGAAAAAGCCTCTGACTATTCACACAGTCAATGCCTCTCATCTTATACACCTCTATCAGGTCACCTCTCATCCTCCGTCGCTCCAAGGAGAAAAGGCCGAGTTCACACAATCTATTCTCATAAGGCATGCTCGCCAATCCAGGCAACATCCTTGTAAATCTCCTCTGCACCCTTTCTATGGCTTCCACATCCTTCCTGTAGTGAGGCGACTAGAACTGAGCACAGTCCTCCAAGTGGGGTCTGACTAGGGTCCTATATAGCTGCAACATTACCTCTCGGCTCCTAAACTCAATCCCATGATTGATGAAGGCCAATGCACCATATGCCTTCTTTACCACACAGTCAACCTGCACAACAGCTTTGAGTGTCCTATGGACTCGGACCCCAAGATCCCTCTGATCCTCCACATTGCCAAGGATCTTACCATTAATACTATATTCTGAAGGCAATGAACCACCTCACACTTATCTGGGTTGAACTCCATCTGCCACTTCTCAGCCCAGTTTTGCATCCTATCAATGTCCTGCTGTAACCTCTGACAGCCCTCCACACTATCCACCACCCCAAACCTTTGTGTCATCAGCAGATTTACTAACCCATCCCTCCACTTCCTCATCTAGGTCATCTATAAAAATCACGAAGAGAAGGTGTCCCAGAACAGCACACCACTGGTCACTGACCTCCATGCAGAATATGACCCGTCTACAACCACTCTTTGCCTTCTGTGGGTAAGCCAGTTCTGGATCCACAAAGCAACATCCCCTTGGATCCCATGCCTCCTTACTTTCTCAATAAGCCTTGCATGGGGTACCTTATCAAGTGCCTTGCTGAAATCCATATATACTACATCTACTGCTCTACCTTCAACAATGTGTTTAGTCACATCCTCAAAAAATTCAATCAGGCCTGTAAGACATGACCTGCCTTTGAAAAAGCCATGCTGACTATTCCTAATCATATTATGCCTCTCCAAATGTTCATAAATCCTGCCTCTCAGGATCTTCTCCATCAACTTACCAACCACTGAAGTAAAACTCCCTGGTCTATAATTTTCTGGGCCATCTCTACTCCCTTTCTTGAATAAGGGAACAACATCTGCAACCCTCCAATCCTCTGGAACCTCTTCTGTCCCCACTGATGATGTCAACGATCATTGCCAGAAGCTCAGCAATCTCCTCCCTCACTTCCCGCAGTAGCCTGGGGTATATCTCATCTGGTCTCGGTGACTTATCCAGCTTGATGCTTTCCAAATCCTCTTTCTTAATGCCTATATGCTCAAGCTTTTCAGTCCACTGTAAGTCACCAAGGTTCTTTTCCATAGTGAATACTGAAGCAAAGTACTCATTAAGTACCTCTGCTATCTCCTCCGGTTCCATACACACTTTTCCACTGTCACACTTGATTTGTCCTATTCTCTCACATCTTATCCTCTTGCTCTTCACATACTTGTAGAATGCCTTGGGGTTTTCCTTAATCCTGCTCGCCAATGCCTTCTCATGGCCCCTTCTGGCTCTCCTAATTTCATTCTTAAGCTCCTTCCTGCTAGTCTTATAATTCTCTAGATCTCTATCATTACCTAGTTTTTTGAACCTTTTGTAAGCTTTTCTTCTTGACTAGATTTTCAATTGCCTTTGTACACCATGGTTCCTGTACCCTACCATCCTTTCCCTATCTCATTGGAACGTCCCTATGCAGAACTCCACACAAATATCCCCTGAATATTTGCCATATTTCTGCCGTACATTTCCCTGAGAACATCTGTTCCCAACTTAAGCTTCCAAGTTCCTGCCCGACGACTTCATATTTCCCCTTATCCCAATTAAACGCTTTCCTAACTTGTCTGTTCCTATCCCTCGCCAATGCTATGGTAAAGGAGATAGAACTGTGATCATTATCTCCAAAATGCTCTCCCACTGAGAGACCTGACACCTGACCAGGTTCATTTCCCAATACCAGATCAAGTACAGCCTCTCCTCTTGTAGGCTTATCTACATACTGTGTCAGGAGACCTTCCTGACCACACCTAACAAACTCCACCCCATCTAAACCCCTCGTTCTAGGGAGATGTCAGTCAATATTGGGGAAATTAAAATCCCCCATCACAACAACCCTGCAGAATCAGAATCAAGTCTATTATCACTGGCATGTGACGTGAAATTTGTTAACTTAGCAGCAGCAGTTCAATGCAATACATAATCTAGCAGAGAGAGAAAATAATAATAATAAATTAAATAAAACATAATTAATAAAAAAAACAATAATAAATAAACAAGTACATCAATTACATATATTGAATAGATTTTTAAAAATGTGCAAAAACAGGAATACTGTATATTAAAAAAAGTGAGGTAGTGTCCAAAGCTTCAATGTCCATTTAGGAATCAGATGGCAGAGGGGAAGAAGCTGTTCCTGAATTGCTGAGTGGGTGCCTTCAGGCTTCTGTTCCTCCTACCTGATGGTAACAGTGAGAAAAGGGCATGCCCTGGGTGCTGGAGGTCCTTAATAATGGACACTGCCTTTCTGTGACACCGCTCCCTAAAGATGTCCTGGGTACTTTGTAGGCTAGTGCCCAAGATGGAGATGACTAGTTTTACAACCTTCTGCAGCTTCTTTCGGTCCTGTGCAGTAGCCCCTCCATACCAGACAGTGATGCAGCCTGTCAGAATGCTCTCCACGGTACAACTATAGAAGTTTTTGAGTGTATTTGTTGACATGCCAAATCTCTTCAAACTCCTAATAAAGTATAGCCGCTGTCTTGCCTTCTTTATGACTACATCGATATGTTGGGACCAGATTAGATCCTCAGAGATCTTGACACCCAGGAACTTGAAGCTGCTCACTCTCTCCACTTCTGATCCCTCTATGAGGATTGGTATGTGCTCTTTCATCTTATCCTTCCTGAAGTCCACAATCAGCTCTTTCATCTTACTGACGTTGCGTGCCAGGTTATTGCTGTGGCACCATTCCACTAGTTGGCATATCTCGCTCCTGTTGGTAGAATCTCATCACCACCTGAGTTTCTACCAACAATGGTTGTATCATCAGCAAATTTGTAGATGGTATTTGAGCTATGCCTAGCCACACAGTCATGTGAATACAGAGAGAAGAGCAGTGGGCTAAGCACACACCCCTGAGCGGCGCCAGTGTTGCGTCAGCGAGGAGAGTACTGTATGTTATCACCAATTCGCACAGACTGTGGCCTTCCAGTTAGGAAGTCGAGGATCCAATTGCAGAGAGAGGTACAGAGGCCCAGGTTCTGCAACTTCTCAATCAGGATTCTGGGAATGATGGTATTAAATCCTGAGCTATAGTCGATGAACAGCATCCTGACATAGGTGTTTGTGTTGTCCAGGTGGTCTAAAGCAGGGTGTGGAAAAATTGAGATTGCAGCTGCCATTGACCTATTGTGACAATGGGCAAATCGCAATGGGTCCAGGTCCTTGTTGAGGCAGGAGTTCAGTCTAATCATAACCACCCTCTCAAAGCATTTCATCACTGTCAACACAAAGTACACTGCAGATGCTGGGGTCAAAGCAACACGCACAACAAGCTGGAGGAACTCAGCAGGTCGGGCAGCATCCGTGGAAATAAGCAGTCAACGTTTCGGGCCGAGACCTGACGAAGGGTCTCAGCCCAAAACATTGACTGCTCGTTTCCACGGATGCTGCCCAACCTGCTGAGTTCCTCCAGCTTGTTGTGTGTGTTGATTTCATCACTGCCGATGTGAGTGCTACCGAGCAATAGTCGTTAAGGCAGTCCACATTGTTCTTCTTAGGCACTGGTATGATTGTTGCCTTTTTGAAGCAAGTGGGAACTTCTGCCCATAGCAGTGAGAGCTTGAAAATGTCCTTGACTACTCCCGCTAGTTGGTCGGCACAGGTTTTCAGAGCCTTACCAGGTACTCCATTGGGACCTTCTGCCTTGCGAGGGTTCACTCTCTTTAAAGCCAGCCTAACATCGGCCTCTGAAACAGAGATCACAGGGTCATCAGGTGCAACAGGGATCTTGACAGCTGCATAGAAGGCATTGAGCTCATCTGGTAGTGAAGCATCGTTGTCATTCATGCTATTGGATTTCACTTTGTTGGAAATAATGTCTTGCAGACCCCAACAGAGTTGTCGTGCATCCAATGTCGCCTCCAACCTCATTTGAAATTGTCTCTTCACCCTTGAAATAGCCCTCTGCAAATCATACTTTGTTTTCTGGTACAGGCCTGGGTCGCCAGATTTGAATGCCACAGATTTAGCCTTCAGCAGATGATGTACCTCCTGGTTCATCCACAGCTGTTGGTTTGGGAATGTACAGCAAGTCTTTGTGGGCACACACTCATCCACACAGGTTTTAATGAAGTTGGTAACAACTGCAGCATACTTATCCAGGTTCGAAGATGAATCCCTGAATACAATCCAGTCCACCGATTCAAAGCAGTCCTGTAGGTGTTCCTGTGCTTCCCTTGTCCATACCTTCTTAGTCCTCACTAGTGGTGCTGCAGTCTTCAGTCTCTGCCTATACTCAGGGAGTAGAAGTACAGGTGATCAGACTTCCTGAAGTGAGAGCGTGGAATAGCGCAGTAGGCATTCTTGATGGTGGTGTAGCAATGGTCCAGCGTGTTGTTTCCTCTGGTGTTGCAAGTGATCTGTTGATGATAATTGCTTAGTGATTTTTCAGACTGACCTGGTTAAAATCTCCCAAAATGATGGTGAAGGCGTTAGGGTGCGTTGTTTCGTGCATGTTGATCCCATTGCTCAGATCATCTAAAGCCTGCTTGACATTGGCCTGAGGTGGAATGTAAACAACCACCAAAACGACCCCAGAGAACTCCTGTGGTAGGTAAAAAGGACGACACTTTACTGCTAGATGTTCCAGGTCTGGTGAGCAGAATTGGGACAGCACTGATTTATTTGTGCACCAAGAAGAGTTCATGAGGCATACTCCCCCACCTTTGCTTTTAAGAGACTCTATAGATCTGTCCTGACAGTGTATAGTAAACCGGACGATCTGAATCGCTGCATCCGGTATGGAAGGGGTTCACCAGGATTCTGTGAAACAAAGGACAATCTGTCTCCCTATCTGCTCCTTGATATTACTGTTACTATTAGGTGGTCTATATAAAACACCCAGTAGAGTTATTGACCCCTTCCTGTTCCTAACTTCCACCCACAGAGACTCAGTAGACAATCCCTCCATGACTTTCTCCTTTTCTGCAGCCGTGACACTATCTCTGATCAACAATGTCACGCCCCCACCTCTTTTGCCTCCCTCCCTGTCCTTTCTGAAACACCTAAAGCCTGGCACTCGAAGTAACCATTCCTGCCCATAGGCCATCCAAGTCACAGTAATGGCCACAACATCATAGCTCCAAGGATTGATCCAGAAGCTTTGGAGAGAGAGCAGAAGAGGTTTACCAGGTTGCTGTCTGGATTAGAGGGCATGTGCTACCATGAGAGGTTGGACAATCTTGGGTTGGTTTCTCTTAGAGGAGATCTGACAGATGTTTATACAAGCTTATGAGAGGCATAGATAGAGTAGACAGGCAGTATCTTTTTCCAAGAGTTGAAATGTCTAATACCAGAGGGCAGGCATTTAAGGTAAGAGGGGGTAATTTTAAGGAGATGTGAGAAGCAATTTTTTACACAGAGAGTGGTAGGTGTCTGGAATGTTCTGCCTAGGTGTGCTAGAGGTCTTTTAAGAGACGTTTAGATAGGCACATTAAGGGATATGGACATTGTGTGGCACAAGGGAATAGTTTAATTTGCCATTTGATTACTAATCCATTTGGTTTGGCACAACATTGTGCGCCACAGGGCCTATTAATGTGCTGTACTGTTCCATGATCTATGTTCCTAATGATCAAGCCTAACAACCTAGGCCAGCAAGGGCATTTTACATTTACTCAACAGAGTGGAAAGACGTAAGATTACTAAAAATTGCAAAACAAAAATCAATAATGGGCAGTGTCCATTGATTTTTGGACTGTTCAGAAATCTGATGGTGGAAGGGAAGAAGCTGTTCCTGAATCATTGAGTGTGGGTCTTCTGGCTCCTGTACCTCCTTCCCAGCACACCAACGTGGGGCTAGGGTTTTCTCTTTGGAACCAAGGAAGATGAGAGGTCACTTGACGGAGGTGTACAAAATGCTAAGGAACATTAATTGAGAGGACAGCCACAGACTTTCTCCCAGGGCAGATATGGCTAACACAAGAGGGCATGATTGGAATAAAGTATAGGGAGAAATCAGAGGTACTGTAGGTTTTTTGCTGAGAATGGTGTGAACCCTGCCATGGGTGGGAAAAGAGGCAGCAGATACACTAGGGACATATAAGAGAACACACGCCAGTCCTCTTCAAGGGGTCAACACTAGAAAGGGTGAGCAGTTTCTAGTTCCTAGGTGTCAACAAGTAAGAGGCTCTATTCTTGTCCCAATTGATGCAATCACAAAGAAGGCACATCAGAAGAAGGCAAACTTTTAAATTTCATTAAAAGTTTGAGAAAATTTGTTTGGTATGTCTCCAAAGACTGGAGCAAATATTTACAGATATACCATGGAGAGCATTCTGACAGGTTGCATCACCATCTGGTATAAAATTGCAGGAAGCCACAGAAGGCTGTAAACTCTGCCAGCTCCATAACGAGCACAACCCTCCCACCTTCGAGGACATCTTTAGGAGGCAGTGCCTCAAGAAGGCGCCATCCTTCACTAAGGACCCTCACCATCCGGGACATGTGTTGTTCTCATTGCTACCATCAGGGAGGTGGCCCAGGAGCCTTAAGACCTACTCTCAATAATTCAGGAACAGTTTCTTTCCCTCTGCCGTCAGATTACTGAACCCTTGAACACCACCTCACTTTTGCACTAACAAGAGAAAATCAGCAGATGTTGGAAATCCAAACAACACACATAAAGGCTGGTGGAACTCAGCAGGCCGGGCCAGTCCTGATGAAGGGTCTCAGCCTGAAACGTCGACTGCACTCTTTTTCATAGATGCTGCCTGGCCTGCTGAGTTCCTCCAGCATTTTGTGTATGTTACTCACTTTTGTACTATATATTTCTTATTGTAACTTACAGTAATTTCTTAGGTCTTGCACTGTACAGCTGCCACAAAACAATAAAACTTCATGTCATATATCAGTGATAATAAACCTGACTCTGATTCGGACCAATGGGGAAGTCAAAGTGCTCTTTTGGAAGGAGACAGCGAGGCATTGAGAGGAAGTGCGGCGGCGGCCATTTTCAAATTGCTTCTCAGATCAGAGTTCTGAGAGGCGGGACTGCGCAAGCGCGTGAAGGAGGCCTGGGAAGGAGGGAAGATATAAAAAGAATGCAGCCTTAAGCAGCAGAGTGAGCCAGGAGCAGAGTGTAGGGCTTGGGCTCAGAGGGCTTAGGCGGAAGAGGGCACAGTAGGCTTATCTTTTAGTTCTCCTTGTTATTTTCAGTTATTCGGGAAGTATGAATGTGAGGGCAGCTTGTTGTTCTCGGTGTCGGATGTGGGAGATCCTGGAGTCTCCGAGCCTCCCGGACGTCCACATCTGCGCCGGGTGCGCCGAACTGCGGCTCCTGAGGGACCAAGTTAGGGAACTGGAGCTGCAGCTCGATGACCTTCGCCTGGTCAGGGAGAGTGAGGAGGTGATAGAGAGGAGTTACAGGCAGGTGGTCACACCAGGGCCATGGGAGGCAGATAGGTGGGTCACGGTCAGGAAGGGGAAGAGGCAGGTACTAGAGAGTACCCCAGTGGCTGTACCCCTTGACAATAAGTACTCATGTTTGAGTACTGTTGGGGGGGGACAGCCTACCTGGAGGAAGTGACAGTGGCCGGGCCTCCGGCACAGAGGACGGCCCTATAGCTCAGAAGGGTAGGGATAGAAGAAAGAGGACCATAGTAATAGGGGACTCGATAGTCAGGGGTTCAGACAGGCGGTTCTGTGGAGGTGATCGGGAGTCCCGGATGGTAGTTTGCCTCCCTGGTGCCAGGGTCCGGGATGTTTCTGATCGCGTCTAAGATATCCTGAAGTGGGAGGGTGAGGAGCCAGAGGTCGTGGTACATGTAGGTACCAATGACATAGGTAGGAAAGGGGAAGAGGTCCTGAAACGAGAGTATAGGGAGTTAGGAAGGCAGTTAAGAAGAAGGACCGCAAAGGTAGTAATCTCGGGATTACTGCCTGTGCCACGCGACAGTGAGAGTAGGAATGGAATTAGGTGGAGGATGAATGCGTGGCTGAGGGATTGGAGCAGGGGGCAGGGATTCAAGTTTCTGGATCATTGGGACCTCTTCTGGGGCAGGCGTGACCTGTTCAAGAAGGACGGGTTACACTTGAATCCTGGGGGGACCAATATCCTAGCGGGGAGGTTTGCTAGGGCTACAGGGCAGACTTTAAACTAGTAAGATGGGGGGGGGGGGGCGGAAATCAATTTGAGGAAACTATGGGAGAGGAGGTTAGTTCACCAGTAGAGCAAGTAAGTAGACAGTGTGTGAGGGAGGAAAGGCAGGTGGTGGAGAAGGGATGCGCTCAGCCCGAAGATGTAAGGGAGAAGAAAGAAAAGGATAATAAATTTGAATGCATTGTTAGGGATGAAAAGAGAGGAGGAGGTGGAGAGTATCTTAAATGTATCTATTTTAATGCTAGGAGCATTGTAAGAAAGGTGGATGAGCTTAAAGCGTGGATTGATACCTGGAATTATGATGCTGTAGCTATTTGTGAAACATGGTTGCAGGAAGGGTGTGATTGGCAACTAAATATTCCTGGATTTAGTTGCTTCAGGTGTGATAGAGTAGGAGGGGCCAGAGGAGGAGGTGTTGCATTGCTTGTCCGAGAAAATCTTATGGCGGTGCTTTGGAAGGATAGATTAGAGAGCTCCTCTAGGGAGGCTATTTGGGTGGAATTGAGGAATGGGAAAGGTGTAGTAACACTGTTAGGAGTGTATTATAGGCCACCTAATGGGGAGCGTGAGTTGGAAGAGCAAATGTGTAAGGAGATAGCAGATATTTGTAGTAAACACAAGGTGGTGATTGTGGGAGGTTTTAATTTTCCACACATAGATTGGGAAGCTCATTCTGTGAAAGGGCTGGATGGTTTAGAGTTTGTGAAATGTGTGCAGGATAGTTTTTTGCAACAACATATAGAAGTACCGACTAGAGATGGGGCAGTGTTGGATCTCCTGTTAGGGAATGCGATAGGTCAGCTGACAGATGTATGTGTTGGGGAGCACTTCGGGTCCTGTGATCACAAGAGCATTAGCTTCAATATAATTATGGAGAAGGACAGGACTGGACCTAGAGTTGAGATTTTTGATTGGAGAAAGGCTAACTTTGAGGAGATGCGCAGGGATTTAGAGAGAATGGATTGGGTCAAGTTGTTTTATGGGAAGGATGTAATAGAGAAATGGAGGTCATTTAAGGGTGAAATTATGAGGGTACAGAATCTTTACGTTCCTGTTAGGTTGAAAGGAAAGGTTAAAGGTTTGAAAGCGCCATGGTTTTCAAGGGATATTAGAAACTTGGTTCAGAAAAAGAGGGATGTCTACAATAGATATAGGCAGCATGGAGTAAAGGAATTGCTCGAGGAATATAAAGAATGTAAAAGGAATCTTAAGAAAGAGATTAGAAAAGCTAAAAGAAGATACGAGTTTGGTTTGGCAAATAAGGTGGAAGTAAATCCGAAAGGTTTCTACAGTTATATTAAAAGCAAGAGGATAGTGAGGGATAAAATTGGTCCCTTAGAGAATCAGGGTGGTCAGCTATGTGTGGAGCCGAGGGAGATGGGAGAGATTTTGAACGATTTCTTCTCTTCGGTATTCACTAAGGAGAAGGATATTGAATTGGGTAAGGTGTGGGAAACAAGTAAGGAAGTTATGGAACCTATGACAATTAAAGAGGTGGAAGTACTGGCACTTTTAAGAAATTTAAAAGTGGATAAATCTCCGGGTCCTGACAGGATATTCCCCAGGACCTTGAGGGAAGTTTGTGTAGAGATAGCAGGAGCTCTGACGGAGATCTTTCAGATGTCATTAGAAACGGGGATTGTGCCGGAGGATTGGCATATTGCTCATGTGGTTCCATTGTTTAAAAAGGGTTCTAGAAGTAAGCCTGGCAATTATAGACCTGTCAGTTTGACATCAGTGGTGGGTAAATTAATGGAAAGTATTCTTAGAGATAGTATTTATAATTATCTGGATAGACAGGATCTGATTAGGAGTAGCCAGCATGGATTTGTGCGTGGAAGGTCATGTTTGACAAACCTTACTGAATTTTTTGAAGAAGTTACGAGGAATGTTGACGAGGGTAAGGCAGTGGATGTAGTCTATATGGACTTCAGCAAGGCCTTTGACAAAGTTCCACATGGAAGGTTAGTTAAGAAGGTTCAGTCATTAGGTATTAATGCTGGAGTAATAAAATGGATTCAACAGTGGCTAGATGGGAGATGCCAGAGAGTAGTGGTGGATAATTGTTTATCGGGATGGAGGCCGGTGACTAGCGGGGTGCCTCAGGGATCTGTTTTGAGCCCAATGTTATTTGTAATATACATAAATGATCTGGATGATGGGGTGGTAAATTGGATTAGTAAGTATGCCGATGATACTAAGGTAGGAGGTGTTGTGGATAATGAGGTGGGTTTTCAAAGCTTGCAGGGAGATTTATGCCTGTTAGAAGAATGGGCTGAACGTTGGCAGATGGAGTTTAATGCTGAGAAGTGTGAGGTTCTACATTTTGGCAGGAATAATCCAAATAGAACATACAGGGTAAATGGTAGGGCATTGAGGAATGCAGTGGAATAGAGAGATCTAGGAATAACAGTGCATAGTTCCGTGAAGGTGGAGTCTCATGTAGATAGGGTGGTGAAGAAGGCTTTTGGAATGCTGGCCTTTATAAATCAGAGCATTGAGTACAGAAGTTGGGATGTAATGTTAAAATTGTACAAGGCATTGGCAAGGCCAAATTTGGAATATTGTGTACAGTTCTGGTCACTGAATTATAGGGAAGATATCAATAAATTAGAGAGAGTGCAGAGACGATTTACTAGGATGTTACCTGGGTTTCAGCACTTAAGTTACAGAGAAAGGTTGATCAAGTTAGGTCTCTATTCATTGGAGCATAGAAGGTTGAGGGGGGATTTGATCGAGGTATTTAAAATGTTGAGAGGGATAGATAGAGTTGACGTGAATAGGCTGTTTCCATTGAGAGTAGGGGAGATTCAAACGAGAGGACATGATTTGAGAGTTAGGGGGCAAAAGTTTAAGGGAAACACGAGGGGGTATTTCTTTACTCAGAGAGTGATAGCTGTGTGGAATGAGCTTCCTGTAGAAGTAGTAGAGGCCAGTTCAGTTGTGTCATTTAAGGTAAAATTGGATAGGTATATGGACAGGAAAGGAGTGGAGGGTTATGGGCTGAGTGTGGGTAGGTGGGACTAGGTGGGATTAAGAGTTCGGCACGGACTAGGAGGGCCGGAATGGCCTGTTTCCGTGCTGTGATTGTTATATGGTTATAACTATGGCTCGGAGCATCGGTGTTCGGAGTTCAGTTCCATGTCCTCTATAAGGAAGTTTGTACGTTCTACCCGTGTGCGCATTGACATATTGATTTGTAGGTTAATTGGTCATTGTAAATTGTCCTGACATTAGGCTACAGTTAAATCGGTAGGCCATTGGGTGGCACAGCTCAGTGAGCAGGAAGGGTCTGTCTACACTGTATCTCTGATTAAATAAATAAAATTAAAATTAATCATTCAGGAACAGCTTCTTCCCCTCCACCATCAGATTTCTCAATAGTTCATGAACACAACCTTCTTATTCCTTTGCAATATTTATTTTTTGTTTAATTTATGGAAATTTTACGTCTTTGCACTATGCTGCTGCTTCAAGACAACACATTTCGTGTTATATAAGACAGAGGTAATAAACGTGATTCTGATTCCAGCTCGTTTTCTCTGCAGTTCTGTGAGCATTCAATGCCCTCTTGTGGCTTTGGTCTTGCTGTCTGAGCTGATCTTTCATAGCTTTATGGTGTATCCAGTAGAGGGCAGAACCCTCTACTACTTGCTGTTAAAAGATTATTCTCCATTGAGAGTGATGGATATGACCCGGTCCATCACAGGAAAAGCCCCCCCCACTATTGAGCACATTTACAAAGAGTGCTACCACAAGAAAGCAGCATCCAGCATCAAGGACCCCTAACATCCAGGAGTCTTCACCCCCAGGTTCAGGAACAGTTACTACCCTTCAGCCATCAGGTTCCTGAACCAGCATAGACAACTTCACTCAAATCAACACTGAGCTAATTCCACAACCACTTTCAAGAGCTCTACAATTCATGTTCTCAGTAGTATTTATTTAACTGGTTGTTTATCGATCTTTGTTTATTATATTTCTTTATTTTCCTGTAAATGCCTGCAAGATAATGAATCAAAGTACACACACACACACACACACACACACACACACACACACACACACACACACACACACACACACACACACACACACACACACACACACACACATGTATAGTGATATAAGACCATAAGATATAGGAGCAGAATTAGGCCATTTGGCCCATCATGTTTGCTCTGTCATGGCTGATCCATTTCCCTCTCAGCTCCAGTCTCCAGGCTTCTCCCCATATTCCTTCATGCCATGACCAATCAAAAATCTATCAACCTCTGATATACCTGAAAATGTACGTTTACAATAAATTGACTTTGTCTATAAAATGGTTTCCTAGTAGGATAAGATGGACTTGACCTCACAATCTACTTTGTTATGATTTACTTTGAAGATTATGAGAGGGAAAGGCAGGATGGACAGTCTGTTTTTTTCCTAGCATGGAAATCTCCAATACCAGAGAGAGTATGTTTAAGGAGAGAGTGGAAAACTTTAAAGGAGATATGCAGGGCAATTTTTCAAAGTTCAAAGAAAATTTATTATCAAAGTACATACAGAGTATGTAACTATATAGCATCCTGAGATTAATTTTCTTGTGGGCATTCATTGTAATCAGAAAGAAACTGAACACTGAAGGATGCTCGACAGCTGGAGCAGGGTTTGAATGCTATCACCTCCTATAAAGTGAAACCAAGCTATGTATGTGACAACAAGGTTTCATTCCCAGATGAGCTCAATGTAAGGAGCACCAGGCCACTGTCTCCCACACCATCACCAACCTTATCAGCTCTGGGGATCTCCCATCCACTGCCACCAACCTCATAGTTCCCACACCCCGCACTTCCCGTTTTTACCTCCTACCCAAGATCCACAAACCTGCCTGTCCAGGTAAACCTATTGTCTCAGCTTGCTCCTGCCCCACTGAACTCATTTCTGCATACCTTGACACTGTCTTATCCCCCCTTGTTCAATCTCTTCCCACCTATGTTCGTGACACTTCTCACGCTTTGAATTTTTTCAATGATTTTAAGTTCCCTGGCCCCCACCGCCTTATTTTCACCATGGACGTCCAGTCCCTATATACCTCCATCCCCCACCAGGAAGGTCTCAAAGCTCTCCGCTTCTTCTTGGATTCCAGACCTAACCAGTTCCCTTCTACCACCACTTTCCTCTGTCTTGCAGAATTAGTCCTTACTCTCAATAATTTCTCCTTTGGCTTCTCCCACTTCCTCCAAACCAAAGGTGTAGCCATGGGCACCCACATGGGTCCCAGTTATGCCTGCCTTTTTGTTGGCTTTGTGGAATGGTCCATGTGCCAAGCCTATACGGGTATCCATCCCCCTCTTTTCCTTCGCTACATCGACGACTGCATTGGCACTGCCTCCTGCACACATGCTGAGCTCGTTGACTTCATTAACTTTGCCTCCAACTTTCACCCTACCCTCAAATTTACCTGGTCCATTTCAGACACCTCCCTCCCCTTTCGTGATCTTTCTGTCTCCATCTCTGGAGATGGCCTATCTACTGATATCTACTATAAGCCTACAGACTCTCACAGCTACCTGGACTATTCCTCTTCCCACCCTGTCTCTTGCAAACTCCCCTTCTCGCAATTCCTCCTTCTCCGCCGCATCTGCTCTCAGGATGAGGCTTTTCATTCCAGGATAAAGGAGATGTCTTCCTTTTTTAAACAAAAAAAGGCGCCATCAACTCAGCTCTCAAACGCATCTCTCCCATTTCCCGCACATCTGCCCTCACCCCATCCGCCCACCACCCCACTTGGGATAGGGTTCCTCTTGTCCTCACCTACCACCCCACCAGCCTCTGGGTCCAACATATAATTCTCTGTAACTTCTGCCACCTCCAACGGGATCCCACTACCAAACACATCTTTCCCTCCCCCCTCTTTCTGCTTTCCGCAGAGATCGCTCCCTACACGATTCCCTTGTCCATTCGTCCCCCCCATCCCTTCCCACTGATCTCCCTCCTGGCACTTATCCTTGTAAGCAGAACAAGTGTTACACCTGCTCATACACTTCCTCCCTCACCACCATTCAGGCCCCCCGACAGTCCTTCCAGGTGAGGCGACACTTCACCTGTGAGTCGGCTGGTGTGGTATACTGCGTCCGGTGCTCCCGGTGTGGCCTTTTATATATTGGTGAGACCCGACGCAGACTGGGAGGCTGTTTCGATGAACACCTACACTCTGTCCGCCAGAGAAAGCAGGATCTCCCAGTGGCCACACATTTTAATTCCACGTCCCATTTCCATTCTGATATGTCTATCCATGGCCTCCTCTATTTCCAAGACGAAGCCACACTCAGGTTGGAGGAACAACACCTTATAATCCATCTGGGTAGCCTCCAACCTGATGGCATGAACATTGACTTCTCTAACTTCCGTTAATGCCTCTCCTCCCCTTCTTATCCCATCCCTGATTTATTTATTTTTCCCCCTCCCCCTTTTTGTTCTCTCTCTGCCCTTCACTCTGCCTGTTCCCCATCTCCCTCTGGTGCTCCCCTCCCCCTTTCTTTCTCCCTAGGCCTCCCGTCCCATGATCCTTTCCCTTCTCCAGCTCTGAATCCCTTTTGCTAATCACCTTTCCAGCTCTCAGCTTCACCCAACCCCCTCCAGTCTTCTCCTATCACTTCGCATTTCCCCCTCCCCCTCCTACTTTCAAATCTCTTACGATCTCTCCTTTCAGTTAGTCCTGACGAAGGGTCTCGGCCCGAAACGTCAACAGTGCTTCTCCCTATAGATGCTGCCTGGCCTGCTGTGTTCCACCAGCATTTTGTATATGTTACTTGGATTTCCAGCATCTGCAGATTTCCTCGTGTTTGCTTTTTCAATGCCTTATATGCTCACTTTGACCATCAAAGCATGAAGTACCTTCACAAACTCCCACAGTCCCCGATGATCCTGTGATTTCGGTCTCTGAGGCCAATGTAAGAGCATCCTTCAGGAGGGTGAACTGACGGAAAGCGTCTGACCCAGACGGGGTACCTGGCCAGCTACTGAAGACTGGCTGGTGTGGTGGGCGCAGCGAGGGGAGAAGGTGGACACAGATACTACGGCAGCCTATAAAAGGCATTTAGACAGGAGCATGAACAGGCAGGGAATGGAGGGATATGTAGCACATATAGGTACTTTGTAGATGGGATTAGTTTAAATCACAACATGGTCAGAATAGACAACATGTCTGTGATGTACTGCTGTACATTCTATGAAGTGGTAGAGGAATTAATCAAATACTTGGTAACTGTCTTCACAAAGGAAGATTTTGGAATTGGAATTGATTATCATCATGTACAGTAAAAAAACTTGTCTTGCATACTGTTCAGATCATTACACAGTGCACTGAGGCAGGACAAGGCAAAACAGTAACAGAATGCGGAATAAAGTGTACCAGTCGGACAGTAAAGAAGCATAGCAGTTAACGCAACGCCAGTGACTTCGTTTATTCCCCGCCACTGTCTGTAAGGAGCTTGAACGTTTTCCCCGTGATGTCCCACATCCCACAGTGGTGCGGGTTAGTAAGTTAATTGATCATATGGGTGTAATTGGGTCATTGAGCCAGAAGCCCCCATTACTCTGCTCTATATCTAAAATAAAAAGTGCAGGGCAGGTAAACAATAAAGTGAAAGATCCTAATGAGGTAGACTGTGAAGTCAAGAGGCCCATTTAATAGTCTGATAACAGCGGGGTAGAAGCTGTCTTTGAATTGTGAAGATCAGTGGCAATAAACCTGATGCGGATTCACTCCGCTCAAATTTGTTCTTCTTTTCTATCAATCTTTCTTTGAGTTCTTTCTTTCTCCCTTTCTCTCTCGCTTATTCTTCTTTCATCATTTCTGAGAAAGTGTGTTGCACACATAAACCATTTGTTCTATTTGCAATGCAGAATAGACACTTGCAAATGAGCAACCCACACAAAGTGCTGGAGGAACTCAGCAGGTCAGGCAGCATCTATGGAAATGAATAGACAATTGATGCTTCGGGCTGAGACCTTTCATCAGGGCTGGAAAGGAACAGGGAAGAAACCAGAATAAAAAGGTGGAGGAGGAGAAAGTGCAATAAGGTGCAAGATCATAACGAGGTAGATTGTGAGGTCAAAGGCTAATTTTAAATTGTCGTTTGAGGGAATCATTCAATAGTCTATTACCTGCAGGGTAGAAGCTATACTTGAGTCTGGCAGTATGTGCTTAAGGGCTGCAGGCAGAAATTGGGAGAATGGACGAGAGAAAAAACAATTCAGCCATAATTGAATGGTGAAGAACATAGAACAGTACAGCACAGGAACAGGGCCTTTGGCCCATGATACTAGCTGAAATAATTAAAGTTGTAATTAAATGCCTAACAATTAATCAGCTCTGCCTCCACAATGTCCATACCACTCCATTGCATATTCCTGTGCCTGAGCCTCTCATATGCCTCTTTTATATCTCTCTACCATCACTTTCTGTGTAAAAAAAATTGTCCTTTTCATCTTACCCCCGTCACCTCAAAAATGTATGTTTTCTCCCAATTTACCAGTTTTCAGCTTGATGGGCTGAATAGTCTAATCCTGCTCCTGAATCTTATGGCCTTACGAGATACCTTGGGGTAACAGAAGCATTCCATTGATAAAAGTGATCATCATTTACAAATTCAACAAAGGGGGTCGAACAACATTCCAACGCCCACTCCTACTTTTGCTGAGCAGAATACTCCCATTTTTTGTGTTGTTCCATATTTGCTCACTTTCACCAAAAAATATTCCTGTCTTGCAGGAATTATGTTTAATGCTTTAAAATACACTCATTGGCCACTTTATTGGATACCTCCTGCACCTAATAAAGTGGCCACTGAGTGTATGCCCGTGGTCTTCTGCTGCTGTAGCCCATCCACTTCAAGGTTTAATGTGTTATGCGTTCAGAGATGCTCTTCTGCACACCACTGTTTTAATGCATGGTTATTTAAGTTACTGTTGCCTTCCTGTCAGCTTGAACCAGTCTGGCCATTCTCCTCTGACCCCTCTCATTAACGAGGCATTTTCACCCTCAGAACTGCTGCTTACTGGATGTTTTTTTAAAATTTTTCACATAATTCTCTGTAAACTACAGACTGTTGTGCATGAAAATCCCAGGAGGTCAACAGTTTCTGAGATACTCAAACCACCCCGTCTGGTGCCAACAATCATTCCACAGTCAAAGCCACTTAGATCACATTTCTTCCCCATTCTGATGTTTGCTCTGAAAACTGAACCTCTTGACCATGTTAGCATGCTTTTATGCATTGAGTTGCTGCCACATGATTGGCCACATGTACAGGTGTGTCTAATAAAGTAATCACTGTGTGTAAGGATCAAATATATAATTTGTGGCGTGATTGGGGTGTCCAGGGAGGGGTGGCACCTCTGGTGAAGGTCCAATCTGGGGCAGCTCACTCACCTTTGGGCCATACTGGACTCTCAGCTCTCACCCATAGCTCCAAGTAGCTGTTTGCATGTGACAGCAGCCACACCAGGGTACAGGCAGGCTAATCCTGGGTAATCAGGATTGACTGGTCAAAGAACACTGAGGCTGCCTACAAGAAGGGTCAGAGCCGTCTCTACTTTCTGAGGAGACTGAGGTCCTTTAACATCTGCCGGATGATACTGAGGATGTTCTACGAGTCTGTGGTGGCCAGTGCTATCATGTTTGCTGTTGTGTGCTGGGGCAGCAGGCTGAGGGTAGCAGACACCAACAGAATCAACAAACTCATTCGTAAGGCCAGTGATGTTGTGGGGGTGGAACTGGACTCTCTGACGGTGGTGTCTGAAAAGAGGATGCTGTCCAAGTTGCATGCCATCTTGGACAATGACTCCCATCCACTCCATAATGTACTGGTTAGGCACAGGAGTACATTCAGCCAGAAACTTATTCCACCGAGATGTAACACTGAGCGTCATAGGAAGTTATTCCTGCCTGTGGCCATCAAACTTTACAACTCCTCCCTCGGAGTGTCAGACACTCTGAGCCAATAGGCTGGTCCTGGACTTATTTCCACTTGGCATGATTAACTTATTATTATTTAATTATTTATGGTTTTATATTGCTATATTTCTTCACTATTCTTGGTTGGTGCGACTGTAACGAAACCCAATTTCCCTTGGGATCAATAAAGTATGTCTGTCTGTCTGTCAGTGGGCCCAGTGAGATAGGGACATACCTGTCCTCGCACGCAAAGTCAGCTCTGGCAGACTGGGAGGACGAGACATACCAATGACCAGGAAGGTGGCTCTGCAACCCTCCATGGAGAGCAAAGGGCACAATGAGGCACAGAAGTCATGGTCATCAACTTCACATTCAAGTTTGTTTAAATGTCATTCTACCATACATATGAATACAGCCAAATGAAACAACGTTCCTCTGGGGCCCAGGTGGAAAACACAATTACAAAAAAATATATAGCCCAACTCGCTGAGTGCCATGGCCCATAGACTGATGGTCCATGGATGTTGTCCTGGAGCCACGTTTCTGTAGAACAAGCCCGTAGCAGTTCCTCATCTCATGCAAGTGCAGCTGCAGACAAACACAATCCAGCTCGTCTTCTGCCGAGCAGCACTGATGGGGAGGGTCCAGCCCCCAACCCAGCGTGGAATCCAGCGGCACAAAGCCAGCTCCAGCTTCTCCTTCCCCAGGGGTTGCAACAGGTGACCCCGGGGCATGAAAGCCTTGTCTGTGCAACAGCTCCCCTGCCTTTGGTCTCGCCAATGAACCAGTGAGTCACAATTACAGTACTCGACATTACCAATGTCCAACCGGGCCTTACCATCACAACAAAAACATCTATGACAATTTACCCATTGGATCGCGCACCACTTCTGAAGCCTTCTGCCCTGGATGGCTGAAGCAGGCTGCAACAAAGTTCACAATAATCCCAGCTCCATCACTGTTGAGCAACTCGCTGGTGGCGTAGACCAGCAGTAGTTGGTGTTCTGAACATCCAACAGTGTCTTGTGATCGTGGAAAAAATGTAAAGAATGAACAATTACACCTTTATTTGGACCCAGCGAGGCCACTGTGTCTAAGAGTGCCACCATCTTACCTTGATTGTAGTGGCCATCCACTGTAACCAAGGAAGACCCCATTTGTGACATTCATTCGTACCACTAGGCCTGGACCTCTGAGATCGAGAAAGGAACTGCCCCTATGTAACAGCTTTTCCACTTTAAAAACTCTCCCACAGAGGTTTTCCTGTCATTGTCACATACAATGGACAGCCACCTCTACCATATATTTGTGGACATAGTTTGGAACTTTGTCAGCATCCGGTGTAGCTAGGTGGGGATACTGTGAGTGAAACTGGTTCTGGAGGCACAGAAATTGTGGGGAGATGCTTGAGTGGGGGGAAGGGATAACTTAGAATCAGAATGAGAATGAGAATCAGGTTTATTATTACTGGTATGTGAAATGTCTTGTTTTATGGCAGCAGTACAGTGCAATACATAAAATTGATTTAGTATTATCCATTTATAATTGTCACATGTGCAGATGCAGAAAAAACTATTGTACAGATCAGATCATTACACAGTGCACGGGGGTACAACCAGGTAAAACATTAACAGTGCAGAATAAAGTGCAACGGCTACAGAGAAAGTGCAATGTATGTAAAGGATAAAGTACAAGATCATAACAAGGTAGATTGTGATGCCAAGAGTCTATCATATCAGACAAGAAATCCGTGAAAGCGTCTGTTAACAGTGGAGTAGAAGCTGTCCTTGAACCTAATGGTACGTGTTTTCAGGCTTTTGTATCTTCCGCTCGATGGGAAGGGGGAGAAGAGAGAATGTCTAGAGTGGGTGGTCTCTTTGATAATGCTGGCTGTTTTACTGAAACAGCGAGAAGTGTTGACAGAGTCCATACAGGGGAGGCTGGTACCTGTGCTGTGCAGAGCTGTGTCTCCAACTCTCTGCAGAGCAGAGCAGTTACCATTAGAAGCCGTTATACATCCAAATTGAATGTTTTCTATGGTGCATCACTTGGTAAGAGTCAATGGGAACATAATTTTTCTCGGCCTCCTGAGGAAGCAGTGGCGTTGATGACCTTTTGTGATCGTTGGCGAGGTTAGTGTAGAGATTAGTGAGACAGTACTACAGCTTGGGTGTCAGAGATCGGAGTTCAACTCCAATGCTATCTGTAAGAAGTTTTTACATCCTTCGTGTGAGGGCATTGTGTTTCTCTGAATGCTCCAGTTTCTCCCACAGTCCAAATATGTACCGCTAAGTAAGTTAGTTGGTCATTGTACAGTGAATTGTCTCCTGATAAGGCTAGGGTTGAATCGGTGGGTTTTAGAGCAGCACAGTTTGAAGGGCCTGAAAGGCCTGCTCTGTGCTGTACTTCTACATAAATAAATTATTAAAAATCTATAAATTACAAAAATAATTAAATAGTGTAGACAAATTGAACAATGCAGTAGTGTTCATGGACCATTCAAAATTCTTATGGTGGTTGGGAAGAAGCCGTTCTGAAATCGTGGAGCATGCATCTTCAGGCTCCTGTTCCTCCTCACTGATGGTGGTAATGAGAAGAGGGTATGTCCCAGATGGATGGCGTCTTCTTGGCACCACCTCATGGAGATATCCTTAATGGTTGTGGCTGTGATGGAGCTGGCTGAGTTTAATACCAATCAACCAGCCGATCTATCTCACTCCTGTCTGCCCCCTCGTCACCATCTGTGATTCTACCGATGACAGTAATACCATTGATGAATTTGTGGATGGTATTTAAGTCATGGGCATAGAGAGAGTATTGCAGCAGGCTAAGTACGCACCTTTGAAGTGTGCTGGTATTGATTGTCAGCAAGGAGGGGATGTTATTTCTGACCTTCACTGACCGTGGTCTCATAATGAGGAAGTCAAGCATCCAGTTGCAGACGGAGGTACAGAGTACCAGGTTTTGGAGCTTGTTAGTTAGTACTATGGGAATGCTGGTGTTGGCACTTTTGCCATTGTCTAGGTACTCCAAAGCCAAGTGGAGAGCCAGAGAGGTTGCATCCATTGTAGACCTGTCATGTCAGTAGGCAAATTGTATTGAGACAAGATCCTTGCTCAGGCAGGAGTTTATTCTAGTTATGACCATCTTCTTGAAACACTTTTTACAGTAGTTGTGTACCCTGCCAGGAAATTTTGACTGAATATTTGTCCAAATGTTCTATGTTCTATAACCATGGAAGGACTGTTTGGGAAGCTCTCTCTGGCATTGCTAGCAGAGACAAGTGGGTCAAATGGCCTTCTTCCATGCTGTATTACATAGAACATAAACCTTCTGGCTTAAGATGGTGCTGGCTAAGCCCAGCGACTACCTATTGCTGGCAAACAAAACAAAGAATATACAGGTAACTAGATCATTAATAACACTTTTTCTGGTAAAATTTATGGTAAAAGATCATTGGCGAGAAGGGCGGAGGCAAGGAAGAGTGGGCATGAGTCTGAGTTGTGGGTCACAATGAGCAACTGCGAGGCTAAGTCGAGGTGAGGTCAAGGCAGATTCAAAAGTAAGAAAGGGCCCGAGGTTTAATTGATCTAAGCACCAGACCAACTGGGAAAGGTCAGGTAGGGCCAAAACATGGCAGCAGAGTCCAGGCCCAGAGAGTACCGAGATGACAGAGCCTGGTCCCAGAGTGTTTGGACGAATTAAATGCCAGGCCGAATTGAAAAGGCAGTGTGTCAGGAGCAGAGGCGAGTGCTGGGCCAGTTCTGCTGACTGCTCGGCAACGTTTACTCAGCTCTGCACTAAAACTGAGGCTGAGGCTGCGGCCTGCTCCGGGCTTTGTGTCTGTGGACTCACTTTCGATCCAAATGCTATTTGCTTATTCTTATTGTTTGCATGGTTTTTTTTTCTCTGCACATTTGGTTTTTGATGGTCTTTTTTTATATGGGTTCTTTTGGGTTTCTTTGTTTCATGGCTGTCTGTAAGGAGACAATTCTCAAGGTTGTGTAATATATACATACTTCAAATGTTAAACTTTGAGTAGTACAGGACACTACAGGTCCTTCTATCCATAAAGTTGTGCTGACTTTTTAACCTACTCCAAGATCAATCCAACCCTTTCCTTCCACATAACCCTGCATTTCGTTATTATCCATGTGCCTATTTAAGTCTGTTAAATCTCCCAAATGATCCGCCTCTACCAACAGCCCTGTTCCACACACCCACCACTCTGTGTAAAAAAATATCATACCTCTGACATCCCCCCTATAATCCCTCCAATCCCCTTAAAATGATGCCCTCTCATATTAGCCATTTCTGCCTAGGAAAAAGGTGCTGGTTGTCCACTCAGTCAATGCCTTTTATCATGTTATACACATCTATCAAGTCACCTCTCATCCTCCTTCACTCTAAAGAGAAAAACCTTCAGACTTCCCTGTATGTGTACCAATGCAGACAGAATCCTGATAAATCTCTCTACAGTTGCCACATCCTTCCTGTGAGGTTGAACATAATACTCCGTGTGGCCTAAACAGAGTTTTGTAAAGCTGCAATATTATTTCATGCTCTTGAACTCAACCCCACCCCCCAACTAATGAAGGCCAACACACCAAATACCTTCTTAACTACCCTCTCAACTTGTGCGACAACTTTACGGGATCTATGGACCCCGCTAAGAACCAGAATCAGGTTTATTATCATTGACATATTGTATGTCACGATATGTGTTGTTTTGTGGCAGCAACACAGTGTATTATATAAAAAACTATAAATTATAAGAAATATTTATTTATTTATTATAAAACAAATTAAATAAGTAGTGCAAAAAC
The DNA here is from genome assembly GCF_048418815.1 of Hemitrygon akajei. Classification (NCBI taxonomy): domain Eukaryota; kingdom Metazoa; phylum Chordata; class Chondrichthyes; order Myliobatiformes; family Dasyatidae; genus Hemitrygon; species Hemitrygon akajei. Next base: position 113,542,529 of record NC_133128.1, read on the forward strand.
AGAGCAAAAATAGTGTTAGTGTTAGTGTTCATGGTTTGCCCATTCAGAAAACTGAGAGCAGAGGGGAAGAAGCTGTTCCTAAAAGTGTGTCTTCTGTACCCCCTCCCTGATGGTAGTAATGAGAAGAGGGCATGTCCTGGGTGATGGGGTCCTTAATGATGGATGCCGCCTTTGAGGCGAAGACGTCCTCGGTGGTGCGATCTACCATTAACCCTATTTTCTGCCTTCATGTTCAATATTGTTCAATAATCCCTAAAGGGTGTCAGAATCACGATAATTTGCATTTTATGTTTCAATAGAAGCTTGAAATGAGTTGCAAATCCAACCACAACATATGCAAAGCCACAGGGAAGGTACAAAGGACTAGTCTTTTGCAAGGTGGGGCTCTGGAGAGAGGAGGTATTGAGGCAACTGGAATGGGTGAAAGGAGGCAGGGGAGGAACAGCTCCATAGTTGAGGGTTCATGGTGTGTGGGTCCCCAATGGGAAAGTGAGAGCTGCACAAACATGGATAAAGGGTGCGGTAGACCAGAGGGATTTGGGAATACGGATCCGTAATTCCTTGAAAGTGGCATCACAGGTAGATAGGGTCATAAAGAAAGCCTTTGGCACATTTGTCTTCAGAGATCAAAGTATTGAGTACAGGAATGAAGCTTCAAAGATGACACATAGTTCTGATGGTGATGGACTTGTAGCATTTCCCTGAAGGCAGTTTGGTGAATAGTTGACTGCTAGAATGGATGGAGTCAGTGGTAATTTTTTTTAGCAGAACAGAGGTATCTAGGAATACAGATCCATAATTCCTTGAAAGTGGCATCACTGCTAGATAGGGTCAACAAAAAAATCTTTTGGCACATCATTCTTCATAAATCATAGTATTGAGTACAGGAGTTGGGATGTTATGTTGAAGTTGAATAAGACATTGCTGAGGCTTGATTTGGAGTATTGTGTTCAGTTTTGGTCACTTACTTACAGGAAAGATATCAATAAGATTGAAAGAGTGAAGAAAAAATTTACAGGGATGTTGCCAGGACTTGAGGACCTGAGTTGTGGTGAAGGGAGGAATAGGTTTGGACTTTATTCCCTGGAGCGCAGGAGAATGAGGGGAAATTTGATAGAGATATACAAAATTACGAGGGGTATAGATAGGGTCATTGCAAGCAGGCTTTTCCCACTGTGGACTGGTGAGGCTAGAACTAAAGGTCATAGGTTAAGGATGAAAGGTGAAATGTTTAAAGGAAACATGAGGGGGAACTTCTTCATGGAACACGCTGCCAGTAGAAGAGGTGGATTTCAAAATTTAAGAGAAGTTTGGATAGGTATGTGGATGGGAGAGGTATGGAGGGCTATGATCCTGGTGCAAGTCAATATGACTAGACAGATTAATATTTCAGCACAGACTAGATAGGCCAAAGAGCCTGTACCTGTTCCATGAATCTACGAAGGATCCTTGCAGTTACAGAGAGGCGGAGGCTTTCAGTGACCCGAGAGGATGTGTGTGTGCATGCAGCCAATATAGAGGTAGGTTCTGAGTGTGGAATAAATGATTAACATTTAGGTGGTGCCTTAATACAAATATAAAAGATTAAAACATGGATAAAGGTGTGGTAGACCTTTGTGCACATTGGCTGTTGTTCAGTCTTTGTACATAGCTTTTATTGATTTGATTATAATTATTTGTTCTGTGTGGATGCCTGCGAAATACTCAATCTCAGGGTAGTACATGGTGACGAACAGTATACATACTTCGATAATAAAGCTACTTTGAACTGTTAAAGAAGAGGTCAGCACACTTTCTCCCTCTTACCATAACATTATTCCAGTCTTGATGAACAGTCTCAACCCATTCCCTCCATTGATGCTGCCTGACCCTCTGAATTCCTTCAGCTCCTTTGTGTGAGAGACGGAGTAGGATTGGTTAACATTAGAACGTAAGAACTAGATCAGGAATCAGCCATCTGGCCCATTGAGTCTACTCCGCCATTCAATAAAGTCATGGCTGATCTAGCTGTGGACTCGGATCCACCTACCTATCTTTTCACCATAACCCTGAATTCCCCTGTTATCAAAAATCTATCGAACTGTGACTTTAAGCATATTTAATGAGGTGGCCTCCTGCTTTCCTGGGCAGAGAATTCCACAGACTCACTACTCTCTGAAAAAAGCAGTTTCTTCTCATCTCTATCCTAAATTTATTCCCCTAAACCCTAAAGCTATGTCTCCTAGTTCTAGTCTCACTTACCAGTGAAAACAACTCTCCTGCCTCTATCTTATCTATCCCTTTCAGAATTTTATGTTTCCATGAGATTCACCCCCCCCCCCCCCCATCTCATTCTTCTGAATTTCAGCAAGTTTAGTCCCAGGTGACTCAAACACTCAAACTCTCCTCATGGGCAAATCCCCTTACTTCCAGAATCAACCTGCTGATCTTTTCTGGACTGCCTCCAAAGTCAGTATATCTCTCCCAAAGTACAGAGTCCAGAACTGCACACAGTACTACAGGTGTGGCCTCACCAGCAGCCTGTACAGTTGCAGTGTAACTTCCCTGCTCTTAAATTCAATCCCTCTAGCAACAACATAGAATATAGAATGTGGGTAAATGAGACTAGCTCAGAGGGACATTTTGTTCTGCGCTGTATGACTCTATGGCTCTATGGCCAGGAGAGGGGGAGGGAAGGTGACCGTGGACCCATTTTGCAAAAGGAGGTAGAGGGTAAAGTATGAAAGGAGAATAGATTTCAATGCAGGAGAATAATTCAGCAATTAGATAGTTCTGCTGAGTTTGCTGTTTGCTTTGGCTGAAGGAGGAGGTAACGGGGGAGGAAGCATCTGTCTGTGCTGATGGATTTGAGCTTATGGGTTCCTGTTTTACATCAGTGTTACTCCAGAGATCAATCCAGAGGTATAAAATTCCACTGAAGATCTGCCCTCTCCCCTTTATTCTCCTTTTCCCATTTCATTATTCACATTCCCGTCAACTCTCCTTGGTTAACCACACTGTGTTCCTTTAATTTATTTTTCCTCTCTCTTCCTATGTCCCAGTTCATCACATCACGGAAACCAGGCTCCTCTCTGTGAACACTGCTCACTGCCTCAGTAAAGCAGCCAACATAGTAAGACCATAAGTCATAGGAGCAAAATTAGGACATTCAGCCCATTGAGTCTCCTCTGCAATTGGCAATTACATCATGGTTGATTTATTATCTCTCAACCCCATTTTCCTGCATTTTTCCCCATAATCTTTGACGCCCTTACTAATCAAGAACCTAACAATCTCTGCTTTACACCCAATGACGGTCTCCACATCAACCTGTGGCAAAGAACTCCACAGATTCACCACTCTCCGGCTAAAGAAATTCCTCCTCAGTTCTGTTCTAAAAGAGACATCCCAGTATGCTGAGGCTGTGCTCTCTGGTCCTAGACTCTCCCACTACTGGAAACAGCAGGATCAGGGAACCCCAGATGGCAAATACAATGAGGCTCTGGTGATGAAAATGGAGGCATGTGTCATGTACAGGTAAATGGGATCAAGTGACGCTCTTGCAAAGTATGAAGACTATAGGAGTACACCCAAAGAGAAATTAGGAGGGGAAAATGAGATCTTTGATGAACTTTAAAAATCAATGATGTCATCTTAGTATGGAGCTTCAGGAGATGGGCAGAGTCCTTAAGGGATAGTTCTCATCTGTACTTACCACAGAGAAAGACATGGATGCTAGGGAACATTGGACCCTGAAGCTTCTGCGATCCACAGGTTCTTTGGCATTCAAGAATGAGGCATAAAACTTGTTGCTTATGGTCATTTTATTAAGTGTTACAAGAGCAAAGAAGAAGGAGCATCAAGCAGACAAAGAAAAGACAAGATTAAACAGTCGTCATGATCTTCTCATACCAGACTAGTTAGCTAGTAAAACCCATCACCCCTACTGGAGCAAAGGTCACTGACAGCAGCTCGCCAGAGTCCTCTGGCTTGGACCCGTCTTTCAAGTTGTCCTCAGATGTAGCCCATCTGCTTGGTGCCAGCTTCAATGTCGTGCCACCAAGTGTCCTTTGGCCAGCCTCTCTTCCTCGTTCCCTAGGGATTCTACGTTAGTGTTTGCCTGGTGATGTTGGTACTTGGCTTACCCAAGTGTGTAATGATGGTGGTCCTGGTTGACAGAAGGATGATCGGCCCTATGGCCCCCACAGACATGCAGCTATCACCACACGGCTTCATACGTCTTCTAGGCAAAGATACTTTCTCCCCTCCCTCAGAGATGAGATCTTTGGAGTTTCTGTTGCTTTACAGGACGGGGTTGCTAGCTCCACGCTCAGCCCTCCTCTTTTCACAGCCGGGCTTGGGATCACCCATGGAGGAGTTCATACCAGACTAGAGATAACCAAATTCCACTGAAAACATTTAACCAATAAAATAGCAAGATTCACATAGCATGACACCTGCTACTGATACAAAAATGTTTCTAGAAAAATCCTGCAGCAGCAGTACTATAATCACTGGAAAAATCACTGAAATTAGGTGATTATATAAAATTACAAGCAAGCAAAGGAAAGTTAAACTAGAAAAAAAAGCAATTCTATAGCCCAATCCAACAGGAACTCAGAGAAGTTAATACCGATGTCTTGAAGAGAGTCCACGTTGCAGAAGAGGAATTGCTGAAGGTCTAAAAATGCATAGAGGTAGATAAATCCCCAGTGCCTGTATCCTAGGATGTTGTGGGAATCTAGAGAAGAAAGTGGCAACACGGGTCAACTGTAGAACATAGAACAGTGGAGCACAGTTCAGGTCCTTCAACCAACAATGCTGTGCCAAATTCTTAACCTATTCCAATGCCATTCCAACAGAGCCCTCCATTTTTCTTTCATCCACTAACCTGTCCAGGAGTCTCTTAAAGGTCCCTAACTTATCTGCCTCTACCTCACTTTCAGTAGCCTGTTCCAAGCAGCCACCTCTCTCTGTGCAAAACAAAAACTACCTCCAAATTCTCCTCCTATATTTTCCTCCAATCATCTTAAAATTATGCCTCCTCATATTGGCGACTAGTGAATTGCAACAGGGAAGAATCATGCTTGCCTTCATTGGTTAGGACATCGAGTACAGCATTTGGGAGGTGATGTTGCCTCCATGCACGTCATTGGTGAGAGCACACATGGAAAATTGTGCTCATTGCTGGTTGAGTTATAGGAAGGATGTCATCAAGCTGGAATGAGAATATTACCAAGGGCTTGGGTTGTAAGAAAACGCTGGATAGTCCATGGCATATTTCCCCAGAGGATGAGGAGTTCAATAAATTATGAGGGGCATAAATAAGGTTAAGAGCCACAGTCTTTTTCCCAGAGTACATAGAAAATAGAACGTGGCACAATACAGGCACCATGTTGTGCTGTTGGCCTTTCAGCCTACTCCATGAGCAATCTAACCCTTCTATCTCACATGGCCCTCCATTTGTCTGTGTCATCCACGTGCCCATCTAAGAGCCTCTTAAATGCGCCTAATGTATCTGCCTCTAACACCACCCCAGCAGGGGGTTCCATGTACCCACCACTCTCTGTGTAAAGAACATAACTCTGCCATCCCCCCTATACTTTTCTCTAATCCCCTTAAACTCATTTCCACCCTGGATAGAAGTCTGGCTGTCCACTCCATCTACTGTATGGCACTTATCATCTTTACACTTCTATCAGGTCACTTTTCATCCTCTTTCGCTCCAAAGAGAAATGCCCTGGCTCCCTCAACCTATCCTCATAATGCATGTTCTCTAGTCTGGGCAGCACCCTTGTAAATCTAGGAGTAGGAAAGTCGAAAGCTATAGGGCGTAGGCTGAAAGTGAGAGGAGGTAGATCTAAAAAGGACTTGAGGGGCAACCATTTCACACAGAGAGTGGTTGATGTTAAAGATTAAAGGTTAGCTTTATTCGTCACAGATGTATATGGAATCGCACAGTGAAATGCATCATTTGATTCAATGGCCAACACCGTCTGAGGATGTGCTGGGGGCAGCCTGCAAGTGTCACCATGCTTCTGGCTCCAATGTAGCATACCCACAACTTACTAACCCTAACAAATCCGTATGTCTTTGGAATGTGCGAGAAAACTGGAGCATCCAGAGGAAACTCGCGCAGTCACAAGGACAAGGTGTTAACTCCTCCATGATTGGAATTGAACCACAACACCTCCCCCCCATCAGCAGGCGCTGTAGAGTGATACGCTAATCGCTACAGTACTGTACGTCCACACCGATCATCAGGGTTGATCCAGTTCCTTCTTAACCCTCACCACCCTCACCCCAACTACTTCTGGCAGAACTCCTGACCTTCCCTATCGAACTCTGACCCCAACACACCCGATCTCCTTCATATGTCCACATCCACAGTGCACTTTGAGGTAAAGTGCTACCTCTATGTAGCCTGATGTGCGCAGGAGGCTAACGCCTTCAGTGTATACTACAGGATTTTTAAAGTTCAAACTTGAAAGTAAGTTTATTATCAAAATACATACAGTATATGACACCATATACCAGCCTGAGATGCAGGCATAGTCATTAAATCCAATAACCATAATAGAATTAATGAAAGTCTGCACCAACAAGGCAGACTGAATAATTAATAAATAAATAGATAGATTGATAGATAGATAGATAAACAAACAAACAAGCAAGCAAGCAATAAATACAAAGAACATGAAATGAAGAATCCTTGAAAGTGAATCCATGGGATTAGTTCAGTGATGGAGTGAATGAAGTTTGATTCAGGAGCCTGATTATTGAGGGGTAATAACGGATGGTGTGAGTTCTGAGACTCCTGTACCTTCTTCCCGATGACAGCAGCAAGAAGGGACCTGGGTGGTGGGAATCCCTGATGATGGACACTGCTTTCCTGCAACAATGCACCGTGCAGATGTGCTCAAAGGTGAGGAGGGCTTTACCTGTGATGGACTGGGCAGTATCCACTGCTTTTTGTAGGATTTTATGTTTAAGCGACTACTTGCTGGCTGCAAATAAACAAAATTTCTAAAAACTTCATTAATCATACTTTTCTCTAGAAAATGATCACTGCAATCAATAGCCTGAAACTTCCTTTTTGCCGTTGAGCTTTTGAACCCCATTTTTGTGTTGTGAACTGAAGTCTCAAAGCTGCAAGACAGTTGCAGCGTAGTGTGTAGAGGCTGGATAGAGGTGGCTTGGCCCGGGCATGAGAGAGAGGAATGAGCCAATGTTGGTCATTGCCAGAGTGGGTTTGGAAGGGATTCAACACAGCAGAACCATGGTGAGGCGAGCTGAGCAGAGGTGAGGCAGAGTCAAGAGCGAGGAAGGATCCGAGGTTTGATCAATTTGAGTGCAAGGCTGAATTGGGAAGTTCAGTTATGGGCCGTAATGAGGTTTTGGGGCCCAGGCCTGAGAACGTATCAAAGCGGCAGGACACGGGTCCAAGAGCAAGGAAGAACCCAGATTTGAATGATTTAATTGCTTGGCCTGATTAAAAAGGTCAGTGTGTCAAAGCTGGCAGTGAGGGACAGGCTGGTTCAGCTCGCTGCTCTATGAGGTTTACTCATCTCTGCGCTGAACTGAGGCAACTAACAGGCTCCTGAACTGGTTGTGGCTGTAGACTCACTTTTGTGAACTTCAGCTCTGAATGCTATTTGCTTACTTTTAGTGTTTGCATGATTTGTTCTTTTCTCTTTTGCTGCTCATTGGGTGGTTGATGATCTACTTTTTTTTAGTGGGTTCTATCAGGTTTCTTTGCTTTGAGGCTGCATCTAAGGGGACAAATCTCAAGGCATACTTTGATAATAAATGTACTTTGGACTTCTAACTTTGGTGTTTCCATACCAGGCTGTGTTGCAGCCAGTCAATATACTCTCCACCACACATCCATTGAAGTTTGTCAAAGTTTTAGATGACATACCAAGTCTTTGCAAACTCAAAAAGAAGCAGAGGCGCTGTTGTCTTTCTTTGTAATTGCACCCAGGGATTGGGCCCAGGACAGATCCTCTGAAATGATAACGCTGTGGAATTCAGAGTTGCAGACCCTCTCCACCTCTGATCTCCTGGTGAGGACTGGCTCATGGACCTCCAGTTTCCTCCTTCTGAAGTCAATAACCAGCCTCTTGGTTTTGCTGACATTGAGTAAGAGGTTGTTGTTGTGGCACCACTCAGCCAGGTTTTCAACTTCCCTCCTATGTTCTGATTCCTTACCACCTCTGATTCATCCTATGACAGTGTTGTTGTCAGCAGAACTGAATATGGCATTGAAGCTGTGTTTAGCCATGCAGTCATAAAGGTAAAGCAAGTAGAGCGGGGGGCAAGCACACAGCCTTATGGTGCTGATGAAGATTGTGGCGGAGATGTCGTTGCCAATCCAAACTGACTGGGAGCTGCAAGTGAGGAAATCTAGGATCCAGTTGCACAAGGAGACATTGAAGCCAAGGTCTTGAAGCTTATTGATTAGTTTTGAGGGGATGATAGTATTGAATGCCTAACAGTAGTTAGTAGAATCTCAGGTGGTGAGGAGAGGGCATACAGGAGCGAGATATGCCAGCTAGTGGAGTGGTGTCGCAGCAACAACCTGGCATTCAATGTCAGTAAGATGAAAGAGCTGACTGTGGATTTCAGGAAAGGTAAGACGAAGGAACACATACCAATCCTCATAGAGGGATCAGAAGTGGAGAGAGTGAGCAGCTTCAAGTTCCTGGGTGTCAAGATCTCTGAGGATCTAACCTGGTCACAATATATTAATGTAGTTATAAAGAAGGCAAAACAGCAGCTATACTGTACTTTATTAGGAGCTTGAAGAGATTTGCCATGTCAACAAATACACTCAAAAACTTCTGTAGTTGTACCGTGAAGAGCATTCTGACAGGCTGCATCACTGTCTGGTATGGAGGGGCTACTGCACAGGACCGAAAGAAGCTGCAGAAGGTTGCAAATCTGGTCAGCTCCATCTTGGGTACAAACCTACAAAATACCCAGGATATCTTCAGGGAGCAGTGTCTCAGAAAGGCAGTGTCCATTATTAAGGACCTCCAGCACCCAGGGCGTGCCCTCCTCTCACTGTCACCATTAAGTAGGAAGTACAGAAGCCTGAAGGCACGCACTCAGCGATTCAGGAACAGCTTCTACCCCTCTGCCATCTGATTCCTAAATGGACAATGAATCTTTGGACACTACCTCACTTTTTTTTCTATACAGTATTTCTGTTTTTGCACTTTAAAAAAATCTATTCAATATACGTTATTATTATTATTTTTCTTCTCTCTGCTAGATTATGTATTGCTTTGAACTGCTGCTGCTAAGTTCACAAATTTCACGTCACATGCTGGTGATAATAAACCTGATTCTGATTCTGGTTCTGACATAAGCACCTTTGCAGTTCAGATGTTCCAGGGCTGAGTGAAGAGCCAATGAAATAGCATCTGCTGTGAACCTGTTGTGATGGTAGGCATACTTGAGCAGATCTAAATCGCTTTTCAGGTAGGAGTTGACATGTGTCATCACCAGCCTCTCAAAACACTTCATCACTGCTGATGTAGGTGCAACTGGACGATAATCATTGAGGCAGGGTATTACACTCTTTTTAGGCACTGGTATAATTGAAGCAGGTGGATACCTCAGACTGCTGAAGCGAGAGGTTAAAGATTTCAGTGAACACTCCAGCCAGCTGATCAGCACAGGTATTTAGTTCTCAATCACATACCCATCTGAGCCAGATGTTTCTTGTGGGTTCACCCTCCTGAAGGATGCTCACATATCACCCTCAGAGTCTGAAATCACAGGATCATCGGGAGCTGTGGGAGTTTGTGATGGCTCCTCCATGTTTTGACAGTCAAAGCAAATTTTCTTCAATGGAATATATTTTTCCGAACTTTTATTTCAAAACTTTATTCATGAAAATACTAATTAGATATTGTTGCAGACAGTGACCTAACCCTGCGGAGTGTTGTAGACTCGCAGACTCAGTGAGCTCCTTTTCCACAACCTCTCCTAACAACAAGGCCATCTTCAAGAGGTGATGCATCAAGATAGTGGCCCTCACTCACTGAGGACCTTCGCCATCAGGGAGGAGGTACAGGAGCTAAATACTAACACTTAGAGATTTCAGGAACAGCTTCTTTTCCTCCGCTATCAGATTTCTGAAGTGTCCATGAACCCTAGAATACTACCTTATTATTCCTTTTCTTGCACTATTTATTTATCTTTCTAATTTATATTAATTTTATATCTTTGCACTGTATTGCTGCTGTAAGATAACAACTTCACGTCATATAAATCAGTGATAATAAACCCGATTCTGATTCCTTCTAATTTGCACTCCCTCAGATGTTTTTTTCCTTTTTTATCAATCGTTCTTTCTCCCTTTCTCTCTCGCTTATTCTTCCTTCATCATTTCTGACAAAGTGTGTTGCACACATAAACCATTTGTTCTATTTGCAATGCAGAATAGATACTTGCAAATGAGCAAACCAAAGTGCTGGAGGAACTCAGCAGGTAAGGCAGCATCTATGGAGGAGAGTAAAGGCTGATTTATACTTGTGTGTACAGGCTACGCCATAGCCCTGATTTTCACTTCTGCATCGCTCTACGCAGTAGCGAGCATGCGTGGGTGTGTGCCAAAACGCTAGTTGGCAGTGGGGTTTCTATGCCACTGTGTTGAGTTTCTTTGTGAGCAACATGGAAGAGGAAATGCATTTCAAACATTTTCACATGTCTGCAGGTAGATTTGACAATTTGGTTAATCTATTTTGCATCAGTGTACAGACATGGCAGAGAAGAGGCAACTGGAAATGCGTAGGAGGAAATGCGATGCTACCAAGCCGACCAATCACAGTTGTTGCAGTCTGTGTCGCCGCGATGCGTGAGATACTTTTTTGGGGAGGTGCACGTCACCCTACAGCATAGGGTACGTGGTACCTACGGCATTGATGCGACGCACAAGTATAAATCAGCCTTAAGCAGTCAACGTTTCAGGCCAAGGACCTTCATCAGTTCTGGAAAGGAAGGGACTGCTTAATTCCTTCCATAGTTGCTGCCTGACCTGGTGAATTCCTCCAGCATTTTAGTGTGTTACTCTGGATTTCTAGCATCTGCAGTACCAATAATTATTATTACTTTGTTTTTCTCTTTGTATTTACACAATTAGTTGTCTTTGGTCAACCATGGATATTGAGTCTTTGCTGTTGAGATACTCTATGCAGACATGCATTCCATCAGCGAGTTCTTCAGCGCCACAAAGTCACTTTATGGTCCTTCTAAATCAAGGCTGAGCCTGATCAAAGACCAGGAAGGACTGAAAATCCGCTGGGCTGAATACTTTTCCAACCCACTCATTAGGCCGTCCACAGTTGATCCTGACTTTTACAGCAGATCCCTCAGCAGCCAGTCCTGGATGACCTAGACCTGCCACCCTCTACTGATGAGATCAAAAGAGCGGATGGCATTCCTGCCGAGATCTATAAAGCATCAGGCCCAAACACCTTACAGGCCTTCCAAGACATCCTGGAAGACATCTGGATCACAGAGGAGATGTCTGACAACTTCGGCGATGCCCTCATCGTGGCTCTCTACAAAAACAAGGGCAGCAAATCAGACTGCGGAAAATACACTGGTATCTCACTGCTGTCCATCGCAGGCAAGACTTTTGCCCGCATTCTCCTGAACAGACTTGTCACTGTCTCAGAAAGGAACCTCCTGGAGGCACAGTGTGGCTTTCAGCCAGAACGGAATACAGTAGACATGATATTTGCCGTGAGGCAAGTCCAGGAGAAGTGCACCAAGTGGAACAAGCCTCTTTACTCTGTCTTCATTGACCTGATAAAGGCATTTGACACTGTAAACAGGGATGCTCTCTGGACCATCCTGAGACGTTACAGTGTACATCTGGTACAGATTGGATGGCTCTCTCTTTGACCTTCACCGCTTGAACGCACAGATGAAGTGCCTCCATACAGTCATTCAAGAAACCCTCTTTGCACAGTGATCCACAGTTGATGCTGAACAAATTCTCAGACGCTGCTTTGCCCTTTGGCCTGACTATCAGCCTGAACAAGACTGAAGTACTTCATCAGCCCGTGCCAAACACCAAACCCACAGAATCAAAAATCACTGTTGATGACACTCAGCTGACAAATGTATGCAGCTTCAAATACTTGGGAAGCGTCATCTCGAGTGATGGGTCTTTGGACAAAGAAATTGACTCCAGGATCAGTAAGGCCAGCCAGGCTCTGGGGAGGCTGCGTACCAGAGTGCTCAATCAACACAATGTCCACACCTCCACAAAGCTGAAAGTCTACAGAGCCATGGTCATCTCTTCCCTCCTATATGGATGTGAGACCTGAACTCTGTACCCACAACACATCAAACAACTGGAGAAATTTCACATGCATGCCCTCCACTCCATCCTTGGCATTCGTTGGCAAGACCGTGTCTCCAACCTGGAGGTCTTGGATCATGCGGAGTTCACCAGCACTGAGTCCCTGGTTATCAGAGCCCAGATGCGGTGGGTTGGACACATCATCAGAATGGACAACCACCGTTTGCCTCGCCAGCTGCTCTGTGGTGAACTGGAGACTGGAAAGAGACCTCAAGGTCGTCGATGCAAGCGCTACAAAGACGCTGTGAAGGAAGCCCTACGCTACTGTGACATCCAGCCAAGGGAACTAGAATCAGCGGCTGCTGACAGAACCCACTGGCGAGCCCTGTGCTATGAAGCCTACACCAGTTTTGAAGACAGGTGCTGCCAAAAACTGATGGAAAACCGTAAGTGGCATCATAAAACAGCAGCCACAATTATTACAGCAATGGACTTCCAGTGCCCTCATTGTGCTAGACTCTGCACTTCTGGACTGGGACTGCAGAGCCAACTCCGTGTCCACAGATGAACTGCGTGTCTTCTTCGAATCCGAAGGACGACCAATACTCAAGCCTGGGTGTACAATATGGAGAGTAAGCTGCAGCAAGCTCCCCCTCTCCTCACATTTGATGCACCTAAAGGAATGGCAGAGACCGATACAGTTTAGCACCAGTAACATCACAGGAGTTGTCAGTCAGCATTGAACTCAATGTAGGGCTGCTTTAGGGACTCCAGCTCTGGATCTTTCCCTTGGGGTCTACTCCTGAAGCCCTCCCCATGAGTGGGTACAGCTGCATGGCAGTGGAGGTTTGAGATCAGAGTTTTCCTTGTCTTAGATGAGCTGACAAGCCCCATCTGCCAAAGCAACTGGTTTTAAGGCTGCTTTTGTCCCTTCTCCTGTCAGTATAAACTGTTCCTTTGGGCTTAGTAGCTAAGCTACACATGAAGGTCAGGAGCTGGACTTGGTTGTCAGAGGCTTTTGGAGGCACAGACCATTGGGAGCATTTAATAGGTAGTGGGAGCTTGAAACCGCTACCATCCCCGGCTATAACAACCTCAAGGTTTATTTATTTTAATTTATTGAGATACAGCATAGAACAGGCCCTTCCAGACAACTGAGCTGAGTCACCCAGCAACCCCCGATTTAACCCTAGCCCAATCACAGGACAATTTACAATGACCAGTTAACTTACCACCCGGTTCGTCTTTGGACTGTGGGAGGAAACCAGAGCACCCAGAGGAAACCCACACGGTTACGGGAGGATGTATGAACTCCTTACAGACAGTGGTGGGAATTGAACTCAGCTTGCTTTTACTGTAGAGCATACAGTACCATCCCTTTTCTACTATTTCATTGATTCTATTGTGTTCTTTGCATCTACTTTGAATGTCCCCAAGAGAATGAATCTCAAAGCAGTATATGGTGACATATGTATTTTTATAATGGTTACTTTGAACTTTACACATGCAAATGAGTTTTGTTAATACATTATTGTTCAGCATCTTTTGCATATTGAGAGGAGGCACACAGACTCATAGCATATTGGAGTGGAATGATTTAGTAATTCATCTCCCCTGTAACACCCTCGCATACAATTACAGCACCTAGTACTTTTGCTTTTTAAAAAACCAATCCCCCATTCTGTGACGTGTACAGCTGTATAAATAAGGACCCCGAGACAGCTGTTTTCCGTTTGCACGCATTTCTGTCTCCTTCTCTATTGTTCTCTGTCAGAGTTGGTTGACCCTCGCACAGCCCTTCATCGTACTCCGAGCAGTTTAGGAAGAGGTGAGGAGACACAGAGAGGAAGGACATTTAAAATGGTGAGTGGCTTGAACACAGCTGCTGTAGCCCAGACCTTTAAACTGTTGAGAGTTAAAAAGGAACGTTTAATTTTTTTCAATCTAATGAGCTGAATCTGAGCTTATGCCCCCTCTCTCAGTTCTGGTCACAGAGGAGGGAATCACTTTGACAGGAAACATTTTTGGGGAGCAGCTACTGGGGATGAAGTCAGAGAGTAAGTTGCAGACACGATTGAATTCTTGAAATAGGGCTAATCCAGACTCCCCTGAGTGTCTGTGTGTGTGTGGTTGGTTGAGGAGAGGGACAGGATTGTCTTCCTCACTGACTCTTCATTTGCCCCCCTGAATTTTAGGTCTGGTTCATTGCAGCGGCAGAACTGCCTGGGGGAGTTCAAGCTGACAACTGTCACAGTCATAGCTGTCCACTGAGAATGAACTCCAGTCACCAACCACCTACTAATACCGCTGCTGGGTTTTAAGTGTGCACTTTCCCTTGGGTTGGAGCATCTAATGCAAATAGGTGTGTGTGTGTGTCTCTGTCTAAGTGTGTGTGTGTGTGTATGTGTGTCTAAGTGTGTACACTGCTTTACTCTCATTCCTTTTATTGCTTCTTGGGGCCATTTCTGAATTTGAAAAAACTGTGCTTTAAGAAGCAACAAGAGGGGGATCAAAACTTGGCTGAACTCAGAACTTACTTGAGGCTCTGCATACCTTTAAAAAATCTGCAGATGCGGCATTTTTTAACTGGGTTAATGAAACTTTATCATGAAGAGGCAAATGGTTTATATTAACCTAATCTAGCACGTGTGCACTGCATTCCGAAGGTGTGACGGCAACTAGCCTTGAAACGGGAGCTTTATAATTTTATTTTCGCAAAGAGCATTTTTCGTCCTGTCCTTTGGCTTTCTGCCAGCTACCCCATTTCCTGGCAGTGCTGTGATTGGCCAGCTTCTCTTTCCATTCAGCATTCTTCTGGTGTCTGTGGAATTTGGGCTGTAGTTATACTGGCACCTGTGCACAACTTGCTGTTGGACAGGGACCCATGCCTAGGCACGAATCACCTGAAGGTATGCATGTGTGCATGCCTGTGTACGAGTCTATATATGTAATCCGATGTGTCCTCTCAAAGGAAGCCCAAACTGAACAACGGGAATATCTCCCTTTTCTCTTTCCATTTTCATGTGGGGTGGCACAGTAGCACAATGGTGAGTGCATCACTTTGCCGAGCGAGTAATCACCGGTCGAGTCTCAACTCCCAGCACTGTCTTTAAGAAGTTTGTATGTCCCCCCGTGATGGCGTAGGTTTCCTCTGTGTGCTCTGGTTTCCACCCACAATGCAAAGACATACGCGTTAGGATTAGTAAGTCGTGGCATGCTATGTTGGCGCCCAGAAGCATGGCGACACTTGTGGGCTGCTGATTTGATTTGACACAAGAGCTATATTTTAAGTACATTTTGGTGTAAGGGTGACAAATGAAGCTAGTCTTTTCCTTCTTTCTTTATACCTATGTATTTTAATTTTTTTCACTAGCATTTGTTTTTCTCTCACCACACAGCACAGTAAGAGGCTCTTCGGCTCAAACAGACTTCCATTTAAGCTAGTTCCATCTGCCACCATCCCTTAGTCTAAACTTTTCCTATCCATGTACTTGTCTACACGAGCACACTACGGACACTGGCAAAAACTGGCAATGAGATTTACCAGGAAGCTGCCTGGATTAGGGAGCACCTTTTGAGGATATGTTGAGCAAGCTAGGGCTTCATTCTTGGCAGCAAAGGAGGATAGGAGCTGATTTGATAATAGGTGTACAAGATCAATGAACAAATCAAGTGGGCAGCCAGTGACTGTACCTCCTCCCTGACAGTATTAATGAGAAGAGGGCACATTCCGATGCTGAGAGTTAAGCAATGGATGTTGCCTTCTTGAACAGTTAGAATGCAGTCAGATAAAGATAAAAGATTAGCTGTATTTGTCACATGTAAATTGAAACATCAGTGAGATGTGTTGTTTGTGTCAATGTCCAGCGTGGTCCAAGGATGTGCTGGGGGCAGCCTGCAAGTGCTGCCATGCTTCTGGCTCCAATGTAGACAGACAGACAGACTTTATTGATCCCGAGGGAAATTGGGTTTCGTTACAGTTGCACCAACCAAGAATAGAGTAGAAATATAGCAAAATAAAACCCAGAAATAATTAAATAATAATAAGTAAATTACGCCAAGTGGAAATAAATAGCACACCCACAACCTACTAACCCTTAATAATCTGTACACTTTGAAATGCTGGAGGTAATCAGAGGACCCAGAGGAAACCCGCGCAGTTACAGGGAGAACATACAAACTCCTTGCAGACAGTGCGGGGTTAAACTCGGATCACCAGCACTGTTCAATAGGTGCATTTAATGTCAGAGAAATGTATACAATATACGTTTGTACATCCTGAAATTCTTTTTCTTCGCAGACATCCAGAAAGACAGAGGAATGCTCCAAAGAATGAATGACAGTTAGAATGTTAGAACCCCAAAGCCCCACACTCCCCAACTCAACCCTGTTGAGAGTTATGCTAACCACTACACCACCGCACCCTAATTATAATCCTTAATAACTAGGGATGAGCTCTAAGGTTTTGTCAGGAAATGTAGAGGAAGCTTGACCCAAAAGCAGAGCAACGGAGATGATTCAGTGGTAAACAATAACTTTAATAATATACTGCAAATTAACAAGCCACAAGGGGCCACAAAACAAGAGAGAACAGAAACTAAACACAATGCACATCCAGGTAATCTTTAGGCAGGGAGAGTGAAAGCTCGGAACAACTGGTTGAGGCTGGCTGGTTCAATGAGTGAACAAGGACTGTGGGTGAGAACTGGGGTTAAAAAGGCTGCAGGTAATGAGTCTGGAATGAGCGGCCAGTGAATCCTATTAGCTGGGTGGATACTGCGATGTGCCAGCATGTGCAGGCTGGGAGGTGTTATGGGAGTTGGCCTGACAGGTTTAGCCTAGCTCAGGCATCCCTATTTCTCAGGTGAATGATAAACTAATGGAATAACTCACTTCTCCCACAGCGTGAATGTATCTCCATCCATATTGGCCAGGCTGGTGTCCAGATGGGCAACGCCTGCTGGGAGCTGTACTGCTTGGAGCACGGCATCCAGCCAGACGGCCATAGACCAGACGGCAGAAGCAATGCAGAGGCTGATGACTCATTCGACACCTTCTTCTGCGAGATGGGGTCCGGGAAACATGTGCCCAGAGCTATCTTTCTGGATCTGGAGCCAACTGTGATCGGTAATTGAAATGTTCAGTTACTAGAAGACATATATTCCAAGCAATTAGAATCTGATTTTTTGTTGTCAAAAATGGATTTAACTGTGACTATATTTCAATTTTAATAACTATAAAGAAAATTGAATGCGTTTTTGGGAAAGAGGTGCTTTGCAACACAATACAGAATTAGTAGGTTAGAAGAATTAGACCATGAGATATAGGAGCAGAATTAGGCCATTCAGCCCATCGAGTCTGCTCTGCCGTTCTATCATGGCTGAACCCGGATCCCACTCAACCCCATACACCTGCCTTCTTCGATGCTTTGGTGCCCTGACCGATCAGGAAACCATCAACTTTCACCTTAAATATACACATGGATTTGGCCTCCACTGCAGTCTGTGGCAGAACATTCCATAGATTTAGTACTTTCTGGCTAAAGAAAAATTCTCCTTAGCTCTGTTCTAAAGGGTCACTCCTCAATTTTGAGGCTGTGCCCTCTAGTTCTGGATACCCCCACCATATGAGACATCCTCTCCACATCCACCCTATCTAGTCCTTTCAATATTCAGTAGATTTCAATTATATTACCCCCTCCCTGCATTCTTCCAGTCAGTAAATGCCCAAATCTGCCAAACACTCCTCAAATGTTAACTCCTTCTTTCCCAGAATCATCCTCATGAACCTCCTCTGGACTGCCTCCAATGACAACACATTCTTTCTGAGAGATGGGGCCCAAAACTGTTGACAATACTCTAAGTGCAGCCTGACTCATGTCTTATAAAGGCTCAACATTATCACCTTGCTTTTAGATTTGATTCCCCTTGAAATAAATGTCAACATTGCATTTGCCTTCTTTACCACACATTCAACCTGTAAATTCTGGGAATCTTGCACGAGGACTGCTAAGTCTCTCTGCACCTTTGATGTTTGAACATTCTTCCCATTTAGGTAACAGTCCACACTATTGTTCCTTTTACCAAAATGCATTATCATACATTTCCCAACATTGTATTCCATCTGCCACTTTTTTGCCCATTTTTCCAATTTGTTTAAGTCCTGCTGCAAATGCATTGCTTCCTCAGCACTGCCTACCCCTCCACCTATCTTCATATCATCCACAAACTTTGCCACAAAGCCATCAATTCCATTAGCTAAATCATTGACAAACAATGTGAAAACCAACGATCCCAATACTGACCCCAGAGGAACACCACTAGTCACAGGCAGACAAACAGAAAAGGCCCTTTTATTCCCACTCGCTGCCTCCTGCCTGTCAGCCATTCCTCTATCCATGCCAGTATCTTTCTTGTAACGCCACAGGATTTTATCTTGTTAAGCAGCCTCATGTGTGGCACCTTATCAAAAGCCTTCTGAAATTCCAAGTAAATGACATCCACTGCCTCTCCTTTGTCCACCTTGCTTGTTAATTCCTCAGAGAACTCTAACAGATTAGTCAGGCAAGAATTCCCTTCACAGAAACCGTGCTGACTTTGACTTATTTTATCATTAGTCTCCAAATACCCCAAACCTCATCCTTAATAATAGACTACAAACTTTCCCAACTACTGAGGTTAGGCTAACTGGCCTATGATTTATTTTCTTTTGCCTTCCCCCCTTCTTAAAGGGTGGAGTGACATTTGCAATGTTCCAGTCCTCTGGGACCATGCCAGAATTAAGTGATTCTTGAAAGATCATGACTAATGCATCCATTACCTCTTCAGCAACCTCTCTCAGGACTCCTGGAAGTAGTCCATCTGGTCCAGGTGATTTATCCACTTCTGTGCTTGCCCAGTACTTTTCCCTTTGTAATAGCAATGGCATTCACTCCTGCTCCCTCACACTCACAGACCTCTGGCACACTGCTAGTGTCTTCCACAGTGAAAACTGATGCAAAGTACTCATTAAATTCATCTGCCATTTCTTTGCCCCCCATTACTACCTCACCAACATCCTTTTCCAGTGGCCCAATATCAACTCTCACCTCCAGTTAATTGGATAGTTCTGTCAAAAGTTCCATCCCAGAAAAGGACAAATTGGTAAATTGGTTTATTATTGCCATATGCACCAAGATACGGTGAAAAACTTAAACACTGGGTTTTGCATACCATCTATACAGATCATTCAATGCATTGAGATAGTAGAAGGGAAAAATAATGAGGAAGTGCAGAATAAAGTGTTAAAGTTACAGAGAGAGTGTAGTGCAGGCAGACGACAAGGTGAAAGGTCATAACGAGATAGACTGTGAGGTCAAGAGTCCATCTTATCACACTGGAGGACAGTTAAATATTCTTATACCAGTGGGGTAGAAGCTGTCCTTGAGCCTGGTGGTATGTGCTTTCAGGCTTTTGTATCTTCTGCCCAGTGGGAGGAAGGAGAAGAGAGAGTGTCCAGGGTGGGTCTTCTGATGGGGTGGCACAGTACAGTAACAGATGGTGTAATGCTTTACAGTGCCAGAGAACCTCAATTCCTGTTGCTGTCTATGTCCTCCCCATCACTGCATGGGTTTCCACCAGATGCTCTGTTTTCCACACACAGTCCAAACACTACAGTTAGGGTTAGCAAGCTACTGTATGTTGTCACTGAAAGAATGGTGATACTGGTGAGCTGCCCCCAGGATATCCTTGCACAAGCAACACATTTCACTGTATGGTTCAATGCACATATACATATAAAGCTGATCTTTAGCTGTTCATGTTGGCTGCTTTACGGAGGCAGCAGTGTAGACGGAATCCATGGAGGGGAGACTGGTTTCTGTGATATGTTGAGCTGTGTCTATAACTGTCTGCAGTTTCTTTCAGTTTCAGACAGAGATAGTTGCCATCTTTAACCTCTCTACCCAGAACACCAGGCAGTGTTTGAGCCGGCAGGTGGGAGAGGGCCAGTCCTTGTGAGCAGTAAATTCTGATAGGACTGTCAGACAGTCGAGATGGTGTCCGCTGCCACCTGCTGTTGCAGGAGTTAAACCCCATCTTGTCACCTCTGCTTTGAGATCAAACATAGAACATAGAACTGTGCAGCGAACTACGGTTCCTTCGGCCCGCAATGACGTGCCATCCTTTAGATTCAGATCTCAAATTCATTAATTTCTCAGATGTACATTGAAACATAGAGTGAAATGCATCATTTGCATTAACAACCAGCACACCCAGGGATGTGCTGAGGGCAGCCCACAAGTGTCGCCACACTTTCTGCTGCCAACATGGCATGCCCACCACATTCCATAAACCCACCATTCATTGCATAAAAACTTCTGATACTCCCCTCCGATCACCTCAAAATGATGCTCCCTTGTATTAAAGAGCAAATATTAAATCTGGCTGGAAAGACAGGTGAAGTCATTAAAGATGGTTATTTTTAAAACACACACACATTTCCTTCACATAAAAGTGTTCACTTTCATTTTATTATGCAAATGATCTGCTGTCAAGTGCTTGATGAGCAGAGGGAAGGAGGGGTCCATCTGCTGCGTTGTGTCTGATCTGTTATTTAAAGAATCTCCCTCATTAGTCCCACTTCTGCTATTCATCATTAAAAATTACAACAAAAAGCTCATCTTCCCACCCCCCCCCCACCAAGTACCTTAAATCTGTGTGTCTCCTTAGTTAAAGGTTGACTTTATTTGTCACACATACACCAAAACATTGAAACCTACAGTGAAATGCGTCATTTAACGGCCAACACAGTCTGGGATGTGCTGGGGGCAGCCCGCAAGCATCACCATGCTTCCACCTCCAACATAGCAAGCCCACAACTCACTAACTCTAACTGTACGTCTTTGGAGTGTGGGAGGAAACTGGAGCACCCGGAGGAAACCCACGCATTCACAGGGGGAATGTACAAACAATGAAAAGCTTGTCTTGCACACTGTTCATACAGATCAGAACATTACCCAGTGCATTGAGGGAGAACACAATGAAACAATAACAAAGTGCAGAATAAATAGTTACAGTTACTGAGAAAATGCAGTGCAGGTTGACGATAGGTTGCAAGGTCATAATGAGGTAGATTGTGAGCTCGAGTCCATTTTATCGTACAAGCAGAGTCATACAACACTGCGATAGAAACTGTCTCTGAGCCTGGTGGTAGGTACATGGATAAGAAAGGTTTCAGGGGCCATGGTCCAAACTGTACCTGTACCAAGGTACAGTTCATACAAATCAGTTTATTACAACAGTGCATTGAGGTGGTACAAGATAAAGCAATAACAGAATTCAGAATAAAGTGCAACAGTTACTGTCTAGAGAAAGTGAAATGCAGACAATAAGGTAACAATACTTTTGTCAGTCTTTGTGTGTATTTTTCATTGATTCTGTTGTATTTCTTTGCTCTACTATGAATACCCACAAGAAAATGAATCTCAGGGTAGTATTTAGTGACATAGGCATATTTTGATAATAAATTTACTTTGAACTCTGAGCAATAAAATCATGTTTCTTTGGATCTATTCTATCAATATCTCTATCATTTTGACTGCTTGGTCAAATCTTCCCTTCACCTTCTGTGCTGTAAGGGGAACAAGCGAGCTTCCCTTTACTCTGCACAAGCTCAGCTAAGTTTGTGGCTGATGTATTCCTCTATTCTTTGCTCAGATGAGGTTCGCACTGGTGCCTATCGCCAGCTGTTCCACCCCGAGCAGCTCATCACTGGCAAGGAAGATGCTGCTAACAATTACGCCCGTGGGCACTACACCATTGGCAAGGAGCTGATTGATCCCGTCTTGGAGAGACTTCGGAAACTGGTATGTGTATATAGGGTGCAAGTTGTGGAATGCTGTGAGGTGTGTGTGTGTGTGTGTGTGTGTGTGTGTGTGTGTGTGTGTGTGTGTGTGTGTGTGTGTGTGTGTGTGTGTGTGTGTGTGTGTGTGTGTGTGTGTGTGTGTGTGTGTGTGTGTGTGTGTGTGTGTGTGTGTGTGTGTGTGTGTGTACCTCTCATAATATCGACAAGGTTGCCCGTCATTTTCCTGCATTCTACAGAATAAAGTCCTGGCTTGGCCAACTGCTCCCTATGACTCAGGCCCTCCAGTCCTGGCAACATCCTCATAAATCTTGCTGCACTATTTCCAGTTTAACTACATCTTTTTTATATGACAGGGTGGCCAAAATTGTACAAATTACTCCAGGTGTGGCCTCACCAGCAGCTTGTGCAAATGCAACATAATGTCCCAACTCCTATACCCAGTGCCCTAACCAATGAAGCCAGTGCCTTCCTATGCCGCTGAGTTGACCTAGCATTTACTTCCAATGAACGTAGAACAGTACAGCCCTTTGGCCCATGATGTTGTGTTAACCCTTCAAGCTGCTCCAAGATTAATCTAACCCATCCCTCCGATGTAGCCCTCCATTTTTCTGTCATCCATGTGTCCATCTAAGAGGTTCTTAAATGTCCCCAATGTATCTGCCTTGACCACCACCCCTGGCAGAATATTTCAAGCACCCACCAGTCTCTGGGTAAAAAAAAAACTACCTCTGACATCCCGTTATATTTTCCTTCAATCACATTAAAATCATGCCTCCTTGCATTAGCCATTTCCTGCCTGGGGAAGTCTCCTGCTATCCACTCAATCTATGCTTCTTATCATCTTGTATACCTCTATCAAGTCTCCTTTCATCTTCCTTCACTCCAAAGAGAAAAGCCCTAGTTCACTCAACCTATCCTCATAAGACATGCTCTCTAATCCAGGCAGCATCCTGGTAAATATCTTCTGCATCCTCTCTGAAGTTTCCACATCCTTCCTATAAAAAGGTGACCGGAACTGAACCCAATGCTCCAAGTGTGGTCTATCCGGAGTTTTATAGAGCTGCAACATCATTGAGAGTAGATATCGGACCGCTGGAAAATGATGCTAGAGATAGTAATGGGGGATATGGAAATGGTGGACAAACTTAATAAGTATTTTGCATCAGTTTTCACTGTGGAAGACACCACGAAAATGCCTGAAATTCAGGAGTGACAGGGGGCAGATGTGAGTGTAGTTGCTATCACTAAGGAGAAGGTGCCCGGGAAGCTGAAAGGTCTGAAGGTAGATACTTCATCTGGACCAGATGGATTACACCCCATAGTTCTGAAAGACATAGCTGAAGAGATTGTGGAGGCATTAATAATGATCACTAGATTCTGGAATGGTTCTGGAGGACGGGAAAATTGCAAAGGTCACTCTGCTCTTTAAGAAGGGAGGGAGGAGAAGAAAGGAAATTATAGGCCATTTAGCCTGAATTCAGTGGTTGGGAAGATGTTGGCGTCCATTATTAAGGATGTGGCTTGGGTTACTTAGAGGCCCATGATAAAATAGGCTGTAGGCAGCATGGTTTCCTTAAGGGGAAATCTTGCCTGACAGATCTGTTGGAAATCTTTGAGGAAATAACAGGCAAGATAGACAAAGAAGAGTCAGTGGATGTTTACTTGGATTTTCAGAGGGCCTTTAAGAGCCCATGATATCACAGAAAAGATACTAGCATGGATAAAAGGCAGCAGGCAAAGAGTGGAAATAAAGAGGACCTTTTCTGGTTGGCTGCCAGTGACTAGTGGTGTTGCGCAGGGGTCAGTGTTAGAAACACTTCTCTTCATGTTATATGTCAATGATTTAGATGACAGAATTGTTGGCTAGTAGCCAAGTTTGCAGATGATACAAAGACAGGTGGAGGGGCAGGAAGTGCTGAGGATGCAGGGAGTCTGTAGAAGGACTTAGACAAATTAGGAGAATGGTCAAAGAAGTTGCAAATGGAATACAGTGTTGGCAAGTATATGGCCATGAACTTTAGGAGAAGGAATAAAGGCATGGTCTATCTTCTAACTGGGGAGAAAATTTAAAAATCTGATGTGCAAAGGGACTTGGGAGTCCTTGTGCAGGATTCCTTAAAGGTTAACTTGTAGGTTGAGTTGGTGGTAAGGAAGGCAAATGCAATGTTAGCATTCATTTTGAGAGGACTAGAATATAAGAACAAGGATGTAATGCTGAGGCTTCACAAGTCATTGGTCAGACTGCACTTGAAGTATTGTGAGCAGTTTGGGACCATATTCTAAGAAAAAATGTGCTGGCATTGGAGATGGTCCAAACAAGGTTCTTGAGAATGATTCCAGGAATGAAAGGATTAACACATGAAAAGCGTTTGATAGCTTTGTGCTTTTATTCGCCAGAGTTTAGAAGAATGAGGAGGGATTGTAATGTTGAATCAGGTTTGCAGGTCTGGCAAGTAAGGCAGAAAGCATCAACTTTGAATAAGTATATTAAGCATTTATTTACAAAAGTAAAAATTCGACCAAACATTTATGTTCCCCAAGTTACAGATACTACAAAGCTGAATATTCAACAAAAGATACATTTAACAAATATACTTGGTTAAAAGCATGCCTTCCCAATACCTTCCCAATGGCTATGTGCGTATGTGTGTAGGTCTCCTTTAGTCTCAATAGACCATGGATTTGCACCTTGGAAAGTTTCCAGGGCACAAGCCTGGGCAAGGTACTTTTTTATGGAAGACAGGCAGTTGCCCAAGCTGCAAATCTCCCTCTCCACGCCACCAATGTTGTCCAAGGGAAGGGCATTAGGACCCATACAGCTTGGCAGAGCAATGTGTAGTTAAGTGCCTTGCTCAAGGACACACATGCAGCCTCAGCCAAGGCTCGAACTAGCGACCTTCAGATAACTAGACAAACACCTTAACCACTAGGCCACGCGCCAACACAAATGGCTATGAACACCACTTGCCTTAAACAAAGAGAGAGAGAGAAAGCCTCCCACATCTGCTCTCTATATATTCAGGGTATTTGAAACTGTACACCAGGCAGCTAACCAATGGAAATGAAGCAGCAGTTTTTAAATAAACCAATTATGACAAAGCGACTTTCGACAATCAGAATAACCCGCCTCCCATAAGACAAGGATGTCATTGAAATCTATCGAATATTGAAAGGTCTGGATAGAGTCGATGTGGGGAGGATATCTCTTATGATGGGTGAGTCTAAGATTAGAGGGCATAGCCTCACAATAAAGGGATGTCCATTTAGAACAGAAATCAGGAGGAATTTCTTCAGCTAGAGGGCAGTCAGTCTGTGATGTCCAACGCCACAGACGGCTGTGGAGGCCAAGTCATTGAGTATATTTAAAGTTGCGGTTGATAGGTTCTTGATTAGCCAGAGCATCAAAGGTTACGAGGTAAAGGCAGGAGGTTGGGATTGAGCGGCATAATATATCAGCCATGATGGAATGGTGAAACAGACTTGATGGGTTGAATGGCCTAATTCTACTCCTTCAATTTTTTTTTTGGTTTTATGGTCTAAAATTACCTTACACCTCTTCAACTCAATCCCCCAAATAATAAAGGCCGACACACCATACAACTCCTTAACAACCTTATCAATGTGTGGCAACTTTGAGGGATCTATTGACATGGCCCCCAGGATCCCTCTGTTCCTCTGTGCTGCTAAAAATCCTGCCATAAACCCTGTATTCTGCATTCAAATATGACCTTCCAAAGTGAATGACTTCACAATGACAAATTTGAAGGCAGAACTTCTTGAAGTTTGCTTGGTAAGTAATATTTGTTCCTTTTTCTCTTTCTTTTCTGCTCCCTCAGGCTGACCAGTGCACCGGTCTTCAAGGTTTCTTTGTCTTCCACAGCTTTGGTGGTGGCACTGGTTCTGGTTTCACCTCTCTACTGATGGAACGTCTCTCCGTCGACTATGGCAAGAAGTCCAAGCTGGAGTTTTGCATCTACCCAGCTCCTCAGATCTCCACGGCTGTGGTAGAGCCCTACAACGCTATCCTGACCACCCACACCACACTAGAGCACACCGACTGTTCTTTCATGGTGGACAACGAGGCCATTTACAACATCTGCCGCAGAAACCTGGATATCGAGCGTCCTGGTTATGTGAACCTCAACAGGCTGATTGGTCAGATTGTGTCATCGATAACAGCTTCCCTTCGCTTTGATGGAGCTCTGAATGTTGATCTGACAGAGTTCCAGACCAATCTGGTGCCTTATCCCCGAATCCACTTCCCTTTGGTGACGTACGCTCCAGTGATCTCGGCTGAGAAAGCTTACCATGAGCAGCTAAGTGTGGCGGAGATCACCAGTTCCTGCTTCGAGCCAGGCAACCAGATGGTGAAGTGTGACCCTCGCCATGGCAAGTACATGGCTTGTTGTCTGCTTTACCGGGGTGATGTGGTGCCAAAAGATGTCAATGCTGCCATTGCAGCCATCAAGACCAGGCGTAGCATCCAGTTTGTAGACTGGTGCCCCACTGGCTTCAAGGTTGGCATCAATTACCAGCCTCCTACTGTGGTGCCCGGTGGTGACCTGGCCAAGGTGCAGCGTGCAGTCTGTATGCTGAGCAACACCACCGCTATTGCTGAAGCCTGGGCTCGCCTTGACCACAAGTTTGACCTGATGTATGCCAAGCGCGCATTTGTGCATTGGTATGTGGGGGAGGGGATGGAGGAGGGGGAGTTCTCCGAGGCCCGGGAAGACATGGCAGCCTTGGAGAAGGATTATGAAGAGGTCTGTGCTGACTCTACAGCAGATGATAATGACGGAGACGAATACTGAATTCCATCCAAACGTGTGCCGATCTTTTCTCTTATGCTCTACATAAATTAAATTTCAAAGAAGCCGAATCACTGTTGAGAACTTAATGTGTTTTCCACTTGAATTAATCATTCTCCAAGAAGTTGAAAATGTTGAACACGTTAGGCTGATATGTTTGGCAAATTTAATTGGAAACACATCTGTTTTTGTCTAATGAAAGTAATGGCTGCATTGACAATATCTTTGATGTTTCTCATTGAAATCAAGTATACTGTTACACAGGACATGGTGCCTTGTGATATGCTAAATGTTCCATTTTGTAGCCACAGCCTGTAATTATAAAGTAATTTTATCCCTGAGACCATGACTGCACTTCCACCATGGGAATATGAATTCACTTTATGAGAAATTCCAGAAATAAGAATCTGGTATTGGTAAAAATGCTTGGATTGCAATAATAAAGTCTAGCATCTCCATGTACAGCCTCCAAGACAGGAATCTTGATATTTTCTATGCACAGGCCTGTTTTTTCCTCTCTTGCCTCTAGTCAGATCCAGATGATTTTTTTTATCATGTACATTGAAACATACAGTGAAATGCATTGTTTGTGTTAATGCCCAACAAAACTTTAGGATGTGTTGGGGACAGCCGCAGGTGGCACCACACATTCCAGCATCAATATGTCATGCTGTAGTCTCCTTAGATGTTCCCCTCAATTAGGTTAACGGGCTAACTCACACCACATTGTGCTCCCAGTGTGGCCTCTGCTAAATCATCAAGACTGGAGGCAGATTGGGGGATCCACTCTGTCCACCATGTTTGCCAGCATCTCCTGGTGGCCACCTATTTCGTCTCCATATCATACTGGTAAACGACAAATCGGTTTATTATTATCACATGTACCAACGCTATTACACGCCAGGGGCCTGGGTTCATTTCTCATCGCTGTTTGTAGGGAGTTTGTACATTCTCCCCGTGACCTTGTGAGCTTCCTCTGGGTGCTCTGGTTTCCTCCCACATCCCAAAGATGTACGGGTCAGTAAGTTATATGGTCACATGGTGCAATTGGGCAGCGTGGGCTCGTTGGGTTACCATGTTGTATCTCTAAATAAACACCAATAAATAAGTATAATTGAAACATCATTTTATCACATCAGTATTGAGGTAGTACAACAGCAGAATGAAGTGTTGCAGTTGCAGAGATAGTGCAGTGCGTGCAGTTCAGGTGCAATGTTGTAATGAGATAGACTGTGAGGTCAAGAGTCCATCTTAGAACATAGTGCAGACCCTGTGGCCCATGATGTTGTGCTGACCTATTTAAACTTACTCCATGATCAAATTACCCCTTCCCTCCTACATAGCCCATAGCCCTCTACATCTAAGAGTCTCTGAAATACCCTATTGTATCAGCCTCTACCATCACCCCCGGCAGTGCATTCTGCACACCTGCCACTCTCTGTGTACAAACCTTTCCCCTGATATACCCCTTGAAATTTCCCCCACTCATCTTAAATGTATGTCCTTGCTGCCCTGAGAAAAAGGAAAACTATGGTAAGGGACTATTCGATATGGGCACCACAGTAGTGTAGTGGTTAGCGAAACACTATTACAGCTTGTAGCATCAGAGTTTGGAGTTCAGTCCCAACATCATCTGTAAGGTGTTTGTACGTCTTCCCTGTGAACATAAGGGTTTCCTCCGGGTGCTCTGGTTTTCTCCCACAATCCAAAGATGTACTGGTTAGTAGGTTAGGTGGTCATTGTAAATTGTCCTGTGATTAGGCTGGAGTTAAGTAGGCGGTCAGGGCAGCTCATTGGGTTGGAATGGCCTGTTTCCACGCTGTATCTCTAACTGAATGTAAGTGGGATAGAAGCTGTCTTTGTGCCTGGAATTTCTTTCAGCTCTATAGGAGGGAGGAGGAGAAGGGTGAAGTTCTACACTGGTGTGTCTGTTTGCAGCCTCCTCCACTGCCAGGTCTCAACCAAATGCAAACCAGAGGAACAGAACCTCACATTCCACATAGGCAGTCTCCTTTCCTGAGGTATGAACACTGAATTCTCAAATTTACATCATAAGATTCAAGATTGTTTAATGCCACTTCCAGTACACAAGTATTTAAAGAGAATGAATTAATGAATTAATAGTTACTCCGGATCCAATGCAGCACAAAAAAAACCCCGCAATAAGATAAAGAACACAATAATAATAAAATAACTGGCCGGCTGGCAGCGTAGTAGCATCAGCGCTGGACTCCGGAGTGAATGGTCCCGAGTTCGAATCCAGCCAGCTCCCTTGCATGCTTTCTGTCCATGCTGGGTTGAGCATTGAGCTAGCAACTTGACCTCGTAAAAAAAACTGGAGAATGCTACAGAAATGCCACACAATGAGCAATCACCAAAAAGATCGGTGTCATGATGGCACCCCGATGACTCCACCAAGGGTTAAGGGCATTCAAAAAAATAATAAAATAACACAATAAATGTTAGCACATAAGGTAGCCTGTATACATAAACTGATTGTATGTTCATAAAGGGACACTAGACATAGGATTGTCTGTACACAGGTGGCTGAAAGGAAATGATAAAGTAGTGGTGGTTGGGATGGGTTAGTGGCAGTGTTGATCAGATAAAGGAGTAGAATTAGATAGATAGATAGATAGATAGATAGATACTTTATTCATCCCCATGGGGAAATTCAACATTTTTTCCAATGTCCCATACACTTATTGTAGCAAAACTAATTACATACAATACTTAACTCAGTAAAAATATGATATGCATCTAAAATCACCCTCTCAAAAAGCATTAATAATAGCTTTTAAAAAGTTCTTAAGTAGTTTACTTAAATACATTGAGTCCTAACCCCGGCACTTTAACATATCTTACTCCTGGCGGTTGAATTGTAAAGCCGAATGGCATTGGGGAGTATTGATCTCTTCATCCTGTCTGAGGAGCATTGCATCGATAGCAACCTGTCGCTGAAACTACTTCTCTGTCTCTGGATGGTGCTATGTAGAGGATGTTCAGGGTTTTCCATAATTGACCGTAGCCTACTCAGCGCCCTTCGCTCTGCTACCGATGTTATACTCTCCAGTACTTTGCCCACGACAGAGCCCGCCTTCCTTACCAGCTTATTAAGACGTGAGGCGTCCCTCTTCTTAATGCTGCCTCCCCAACACGCCACCACAAAGAAGAGGGCGCTCTCCACAACTGGCCTATAGAACATCTTCAGCATCTCACTACAAACATTGAATGACGCCAACCTTCTAAGGAAGTACAGTCGACTCTGTGCCTTCCTGCACAAGGCATCTGTGTTGGCAGTCCAGTCTAGCTTCTCGTCTAACTGTACTCCCAAATACTTGTAGGTCTTAACCTGCTCCACACATTCTCCATTAATGATCACTGGCTCCATATGAGGCTTAGATCTCCTAAAGTCCACCACCATCTCCTTGGTCTTGGTGATATTGAGACGCAGGTAGTTTGAGTTGCACCATATCACAAAGTCCTGTATCAGTTTCCTATACTCTTCCTCCTGTCCATTCCTGACACACCCCACTATGGCCGTGTCATCAGCAAACTTCTGCACATGGCAGGACTCCGAGTTATATTGGAAGTCTGATGTGTACAGGGTGAACAGGACTGGAGAGAGCACGGTCCCCTGCGGCGCTCCTGTGCTGCTGACCACCGTGTCAGACCTACAGTCTCCCAACCGCACATACTGAGGTCTATCTGTCAAGTAGTCCACTATCCAATCCACCATGTGAGAGTCTACTCCCATCTCCGTTAGTTTGTGCCTTAAGATCTTGGGCTGGATGGTGTTAAAGGCACTAGAGAAGTCCAGGAATGTAATCCTCACAGCACCACTGATCCCATCCAGGTGAGAGAGGGATTTGTGCAGCAAATATGTGATAGCATCCTCCACTCCCACCTTCTCCTTATACGCAAACTGAAGAGGATCCCGGGAGTGCCTGGTTTGTGGCCTCAGATTCTGTATTATCAGCCGCTCCATGGTCTTCATCACGTGCGACGTCAAGGCAACAGGTCTGAAGTCATTCAACTCCTTTGGTTGTGGTTTCTTCGGTACCGGGACAATACAGGATGTTTTCCACTGTCTGGGTACTCTTCTCTGCTCCAGGCTCATGTTGAAGATGCGCTGTAGTGGTTCTCCCAGCTCAGTCGCACAGGCCCTCAGTAATCGTGGGGATACTCCATCTGGTCCAGCCGCCTTGCTGGTACAGATCTTCCTCAGTTGACCTTCCACCTGTGCAGCCGTAATTCTGGGTGTGGGCAAGGTCTCCTGTGAGTGGCTATTTTCCTGTGAGGTAAGTAAGAGGGAGGACGAGTAGAAAGACAAGCCTGGTGTGGAGTTCTGCGGTGAGGATGAGATTGTGCTGTCGAACCTATTGAAGAAATTGTTCAGCTGGTTCGCTTTCTCCACATCTCCACTTATGTTTGCCCCCCGCTTTGCACCGCATCCGGTTCCACCATTCCATCATGGTTAATTTACTATCCCTCTCGACCCTGTCTTCTTGGCTTCTCACTGTAACCTTTGACACCCTAATTGCTCCACCTCTGTTACTTTCACCCTATTTTTTCCTTATTTTCTCTCTCTACCCTAATAACGCTTCCGATTCAGATTCAGATTTGATCATCACATGCGTCATTTGTGTTAACAAGGATATGGCAGTCCAAGAGAGTCGTCACAAATTCAGGCACCAACATAGCATGCCCACAATGTTCAGCAGAACAACACAAGCAGCAACGACAGTAACAACACAACAACAATGGCACAACATCACACACAAAATCCTGGAGGAACGCAGCAGGCCAGGCAGCATGAATGGAAGAGAGTAAACAGTCGATGTTTCGGGCCAAGACCATTCCTCAGGACTGGAACGAGAGAGATGTCAGAGTAAGAAAGTAGGGGGAAGGGAGGAAGAAGTACAGAGTGGTAGGTGGTAAGTGATTGGTGGAACCGGGTGAGGGGGAAGATAATTGGTGAAAGAGATCAAGAGTTGGAGAAGAGGGAAGATAATTGGTGAAAGAGATCAAGAGTTGGAGAAGAGGGAAGATAATTGGTGAAAGAGATCAAGAGTTGGAGAAGAGGGAATCTGATAGGAGTGGACAGAAGACCAGGGAAGGGGGAGGATAACCAGTGGGAGGTGACGAACAGGTAAGGAGATAAGGTGAGAGAGGGAAATAGGAATGGGGAATGGTGAAGGGGAGGGGGGGTAATTACTGGAAGTTCAAGAGATCAATGTTCATGCCATCAGGTTGGAGGCTACCCAGACGGAATATCAAGTGTTGTTCCTCCAACCTGAGTGTGGCCTCATCGCGACAGTGGAGGAGGCCATGGACTGCCATGTCAGAATGGGAATGGCAAGTAGAATTGAAATGGGTGGTCACAGGGAGTTCCCACTTTTCCTGGCAGACGGAACGAAGGTGATCAGCAAAGCAGTCTCCCAATCTATGGTGGGTCTCACCGATATACAAGAGGCCACACCGGGAGCACCGGATACAGTAGATGACTCCAACAGACTTGCAGGAGAAGTGTCCCCTCACCTGGAAGGACTGTTTGGGGTCAACAGTCTGTTGTTCTTTCTGGACGGCAGACCCAATCAGCTCCCCAACCTGCACCCATGTTGAGCTCGTTGATTCAGTCACAGAATCACAGAGACCTACAGTTTAGAAACAGGCCCTTCGGCACATCTTGTCTGTGCCAAACTATTATTCTGCCTAGTCTCATCTGGACCATTGCCCTCCATACCCTCCAACCTATGTATTTATCCAAACTTTTCTTGAATGTTGCATTTGACCCCACATCTACCACTTGCACTGGCAGCTCATTCCACACTTGCACCACTCTCTGAGTGAAGAAGATACCCATGTTCCCCTTAAACATTCTACCTTTCATCCTTAACCTATCATCTCTAGTTGTGTTCCCACCCAACCTCAGAGGAAAATGCCTACTTGCATTTACTCTATCTATATCCATCATAATTTTGTTTACCTCCAGATGGGCATTCCATCTGCCCATCACCCACACATTCCTCTCACTGATTCCCAACCCCCACCTTCCTCCCTTTATTCCAAGACCCACCATCCACTCTTATCAGACTCCATCCACCCTCCACTCTCTATCACTTCTACATCTCACCTCCTGGCTTCTGACATCATTCTTGCCCCCATTCTCCCTTCTCACCTGGATCCAGCCCCTTCCCAACACCTTTATATGCCGGCTCTCTCTCCTCTTTCTTTCCACTCATTATCCGAAATGCCGATTGTTCCTTTCATTCCACAGATGTTGCCTAAGCTACTGAGTTCCTCCAGCACATCTGTGACTCATTCAGATTCTGATTCATTTATTGAATGTACATTGAAAATGTATCACTTGCAGGGATGTGCTGGGGCAGCCCACAAGAATCTGTACATATTTCACCACCAGTGTAGCATAGCTCCAATGTTCAGCAGACCAACACAAGCAACGACAAGAGCAATAGAACAACAGCAAGACATACCCCTCACTTCACTCCCTCCCATCCATTCACACACACAGACACGCTGCCTCCTGACCTCCCGCTTCCAGTGGACACTCAGACTCAAAGACATCACGTCTCCAACTTCCAGATACACCTACAAAGGGGCTTTGAACATCAGGGCACAACTTCCAGACTCGCCAACTTTGGTCTTTGACCATTGGGCTTTGATCTTCAGTAAGGTCTCCAGGACTCACAGATCATGGGACCCCCAACTTCAGACTCCCACTGACCTTCAACCCTGGCACTCGCTGACCTAGGGGGAGCTCAAATCATACCCATCACTGTTCTGGGGTAAACTGGATGCTGGTCTTCCTCATGGAGGAAGTGGTTGAGGCAGTCATAATAACAACATTTAAAAGAAACATAGATAGGAAAGGTTTAGAGGGATATGGGTCAAATTTCTTGAACTGTACTGCCACAAAACAACAAATTTCATGACAAACCCGATTGTGTTATCCTGTTGCACCTGCAAATGAACCTTTTACAATTTATGAACATAGAACAGTACAACACATGAACAGGATCTTCAGCTGATGCTGTTGTACTGAAGTAATTACATAAGTAATCAAAAACCCATCTAAATTTCTGCCAACACAATGTCCATATTGTCACATTTCCTGCACATTCATGACACAAGAAAGCAGCATCAATCATAAAGGACATCTGCCTTCCAAGCCATGCCCTCTTCTCACTGCTGCCATTGGGAAGGAGGTACAGGAGCTTTAACTCCCACACCACCAGGTTCAGGAACAGTTATTACCCTACAACCATCAGGTTCCTGAACCAGTGTGGATAACTTCACTCACCTCAACTTCTACAACCCATGGATGCATTTTCAAAGACTCTGCAACTCATGTTCTTGGTATTATTTATCCACCTATCTATTTATTTTATTTGCACAATTTGTCTTCTTTTGCACATTGGTTGTTTGTTAGTCTCCTGAACGATGAAGAAGCTTCTTGAATGCCTCATTTCAGTTTGCCTTCACCACCACTCCTGGCAGCACATTCCAGTCTCTAATAGGGAAGGTTTCTCCATACCTGATGGATGGATGATGCAACCAGTCAGAAAGCTCTCCATGGTACATCTGTAGAACTGTGTTAGAGTCTTTGGTGACATACCAAATTTCTTCAAATTCTTAATGAAGTAGAACTGAATGAAGTATAACAAATGGAATGTTGGTCTTCATTGCAAGGGGGATTGAATTTAAGAGCAAGGAATTATTGTGCAAATGTATTGGATCAATTTTATTCACTATATACATTTACGTGTACCAGGATTTGCTGTTGTGTGTCAGTCAGGACGCAACATGCAACGAAAATCAACAACATTCAGCAATTATAAAGAATAAAGAATTGTTTAAAATTAAGGTTAGAAATATGGATATAGAATAAAATTTACATAAATGCATATAAATCAACATGTATTTACAATATAAACAGCATTATACAAAGTGGTTTAAAATGTTTACAGTGTAGTGCAGTGCCATGGGTAATACATAGAGGTGGGGTGTGGGGGAACTGACTAGAATGGTTGATTAGATTAACTGCCTGGGGAAAGAAAACTTTTAAGATGCCGTGAAGCTTTTGTTTGAATAGCCCTATAGCGCTTTTGAGAAGGGAGTTTTTGGAAAAGGCAGATTCTTGGGTGGGTAGTATCTGCAATGATTTGTCCTGCCCATGTCTTTGTCCTGGACACATACAAGTCTTGTAGTGATGGTAGACTGCAGCCGATGATCTTTTCAGCAGTTCACTGTAGTTTCTGTATATTGTGACAGGATTCTGCACTAAACAATACAGTAATGACAGTAATTGATGTGAGGATGCTTTCTATGTTGGCAGTGTACAATTGCACCAGTATGTTCTGGGGAAGATGGAATTTTACCAACTGCCACAAGAAAACACTCTCAGATTCACAGAGCCCCAATGGTAGCAATATCATCTCAGGATCAACAGCCAGTGTCTTAGAAACCAAGAACAGAAAATCTTGGCTCACTTCCTAACCAGTGTGGAAGTAGTAGACAATGTCAGAGAGGTTGCATATAGAACAGGTATTATACCAAGGCTATGAAAACCTTCAGGTGGACAGAGAGGAGTGAGGGAAGACAGTGATACTCTTGCAGAGAAAGTGCATTGCTAACCTAAGGTGGCATGGTAGTACAGTGGTTAGTTTAACACTATTAAAGTGCCAGTGATCAGGGTTCAATCCCCACCACTGTCAGTAAGGAGTTCGTACATTCTCCCCCGTGAAAATGTAGGTTTTCTCTGGGTCCCCCAGTTTCCTCTCACATTTCAAAGATGAATGAGTTAGAGTCAATAAGTTGTGGACATGTAATAAAAACATGGTGACACTTGTGGGCTGCACCCAGCACATTCTATATTTGGACTGTGTTGGTCATTGGTACAAACGACACATTTTACTATCTGTTTCGATGTTCATGTGACAAATAAAGTTCATCTTTAATCTTTAAAAGCTCGCCAAGGAACTTAATGGCCAATGAGATTCTTTTAAAATGGAGCCTCTCTTTGTAACTCTGGAAACTCAGCAGTCTTCCAGCAACAGAAAGATTTCTCCAGATAAAAATGAAATGATGACCTTGACAATGGTCCCCTGCTCCTCAAACCTGTGCTTTTTATTACCCCATAATCATCAAGCTTCTGAACTGATCCCATCCAAATATGTCAAACTCAAGGCCCGCGGTGGAATTATCTTTGGCCCACGAGATAATATCTAATTACTATTAAAGCTGGCCCCAGTAATCGAAGCGCCTATGGCGTATGATATGGCTAATGCTGAGTTTATTCAGGTACCAGGTTTTCAGGGTTTTTAGTGTTTATTCGGCAGTCTTCTTCATAAGAAATGGAATTTGTAAAGTGAAACACTTTGTAGTTATAGCAGAGACTGAGACACATGAGAGCAGGCTGAAAAAACGGAGGCAACGAAAGCTGCGTTCGCACATGTCCGACTGATCCGGCCTGCATGAGGCTGCATTTTGCTCAATCCGGCCCGTGACCTAAAATGAGTTTGACACCCCTGCATAAACACACTTTCAATGAATCTACCACTCATCTTCTCGGTATTTATTATCATTATTATTATTATTATATTTTTATTGTATTTTCTCAGCTTCAACTGGCAAAACCTGAGCTATGGACATAGGAAAGCACACTAATTTCTCAATTGCTAGGAACTTTCAGACTATTGTAGTGGTGTTTAGTATTGTGGCTTTCTGAAGATTTACACAGATATTACTTTGTAGCCCTAATTATTTAATGCTATTGTGTAGTGCCTTTGGGATGATACCAGTTGTAGATATTACTATTCGGACAACATATACCTTGTTCATGTTCCATCGCCTTTCAATTTCCTCTTTTAATTCAGCATCTTTCTGGTATTTTTCACTTATTGATTTCTGTATGTTATGTGTGTCTGGAATGTTTATATTTATTAAGTAAACTGTTCGTGCTTGTTAATTCTGTATTATTACATCCAGTCAGTTTTTATGGATTGTCCTATCTGTAATAACTGATCAGTCATAATATAGTATGTGGTATTCTGACTCTAAAACTGGATCAGGCTTGTATTGAAAGTAAGGTTTGATTTAATTTACGAGTTTGTATCTTAAAGCAAGTTTTTGGTGAGTGATGTTTGCCAATTGATTGTGCCTGGGTAACTGATCAGAAGCTGCTGCAGGATCCTGTAGTGTGTTGGATTGCTTCCCTTTTTTCTCAGTGTTTTCTACATTTATCATCTTGAATATGCTGATCTTTTGTTATGTATTTTTGATCATTTTTGTGTGTTAACCACTTGGTCCTGTATTACAATAATTATTATTATTATATTTGTTTTTTATGTATTTGCATAGATTGCCTTCTTTTGCACATTGACTGTTTGTGTATAGTTTTTCATTGATTCTATTGTGGTTCGTTGTATTTACTATGAATTCCCACAAGAAAATGAAAAAGTTTTCAAGTCCATGAACATATAATATAGAACAATAGGGCACAGTACAGGTCCTTCAGCCCATGATGTTGTGCCATCTTTTAACCTATTCTAAGATCAATCTAACCCATTCCTCCCACATAACCCGCCAATTTTCTATCACTCATATATCCAGAATGGACCTGCCTCTTCCACCAACCCCTAGCAGTATATT
Organism: Hemitrygon akajei; assembly: GCF_048418815.1. Classification (NCBI taxonomy): domain Eukaryota; kingdom Metazoa; phylum Chordata; class Chondrichthyes; order Myliobatiformes; family Dasyatidae; genus Hemitrygon; species Hemitrygon akajei. The sequence continues at coordinate 113,580,155 of NC_133128.1, forward strand.
CCATGCACCCACCACTCTCTGTGTAAAAAATCTACCTCTGACAGCCCCACTATATTTTCTTCCAATCACCTTAAATTTATGGTCTTTTATATTAGCTATTTCAGCCCTAAGAATAACTTTTTGGCTGGCCACTCTACCTGTGCCTCTCACCATCTTGTAAACCTCTATCAGGTCACCTCTCATCTCTTTTGCTCCAAAGACAGGCTCTCTAATCCAGGTAGCATCCCAGTAAATTTCCTCTGCATTCTCTATAAAACTTCCATATCCTTCCTATAATGAGGCGACCAGAACTGAACATAATACAAGTGTGGTAATGAAGGACTGCATTACCACAGGGACATAGTGCACAACCATGATTTTCACAAAAGCTTTTCACTGAAATCAGATCTCTCCGAACTCAGATGGGAGTTTTGCAAGTCTAAACATTTGGTTTAAGGCCGGCAGTAAATTAGTGAAGTGGTACTTACACTCGATAGTTTTTTACACTGGATCAAGAATGCTACCAACTGATCCACAAATAATTGGTACTAATGCGTTAGGATGCAATTAAAACCCAGTAAGTACACCAAATTAGGAGAAGTCCAAGTGTGGTGATGAAAGGGTAGCATAGTAGTTAGCATAATGCTCTTTCACCACCAGCAAGCCGCGTTTGTATCCTGCTGCTGTCTGTAAGGAGTTTGTATGTTGTCCCTGTGACCATGTGAATTTCTTTTAGGTGTTCCTGTTCTCTCCCACATTCCAAAAGACGTACGGATTGGTAGATTAATTGGTCACACAGGTGTAATTGGGTGGCGTGGGCTCGATGTGCTGGAAGGGCATGTTACTGTGCTGCATCCCTAAATTAAAAATATATATATTTGCTGGGGTATTGAGAGATTGTTCTTATTTCAAAGTTAATTGTCAAGTTTATTGTCATATCGATATATGTGCAGAGACGCAATAGAGAACTTCTCGCAGGCACAAGCAGCATTCACAATAAAAACATAAATTAATCATAAATTAGGAGGAACTCAGTCAGTGGAGAGGAATAAAAAGTCAACATTTCAGGGCACAACCCTTCATCAGTTCCTTTCCATAGATGTTACCTGGCCTGTGGAGTTCCTTCAGCATTTTGTGTGTGTTGCTCCGGATCTCCAGCATCTGCGCACATAAATGATGCAAATTTTTAACAAAAAAGGACACAATTAGAAAAAAAGGCCCATTTTGTGCAACACTGTCATAGTGTTGCTATACTGTAGTAATGAGTATTGGTTTATTATTGACACATGTACCATGATACAGTGGAAGGCCTGCTTTGCATACTGTTTATACAGATCAAATCAGTACACAGTGTGTTGAGCTAGAATAAGGTTAACTAATAACTGGTTGTGCTGTTTTGTTCAAGAACTAAATGATTAAAGTCAAGAAGCTGTTTCTGAACCTGGTGGCGTGGGACTTCATGCTTCTGTACCTCCTGCTTGCTGCAAGCTGCGAGAAGATAACATGGTGAGGATCTTTGACGATGAATGTTTCCTTCTTGAGGCAGCACCACTGTATATATTGCAGGTGGTGTGGAGGGACGTGCCTGTGATGTATTAGTCCACAATTCTCTGCAGCTTCTTACATTCCTGTGCATTTGAATTGCTCTACCAGACCATGTTGCCACCAGTCAGGACAGAACAAAGAAAAGACTAAATGGAGCAAGTCTTGGCCATTAATTGTATTTGTACTCTTTATAGAAAAACTTCAAACAAACATATTATTATAATATGATACAATTTTCATAGAACCAGAATGATAACAACAAAGCAGACGGCTAAATTCCTATTTCTTCATTGCCTTTCAAATTGGATTCCTTGGTGTTGCCAGATTTCTATCAGAGATCAAAAGATGGATATAAAGTCACAGAGCACTACAGCACAGAAACTGGCTCTTTGGCCCTTCCAATCCATGTCAAACTGTTATTCTAACTGGTCCCATCGACCCACGCATAGAAAACAGCACTCATACCTCTCCCATCCATGTACATCCAAACTTCTCTTAAATGTTGAAATCAAACCTACATCCACCACTTCTGCTGACAGCTCACTCCACGCTCTCACCACCCTCTGGTTCCACTTAAATATTTTATCTTTCATCCTTAACCCATGACTTTTAATTCTAGTCTCATCCAACCTCAGTCAAAAAAGCACTTGTATCTATCCCCCTCCTAATTTTGTATACCTCCGTCAAATCTCCCTTCATTCTCCAATGGTCCAGGAAAATAAGTGCTGATCTATTCAACCTTTCCCTATAACACAGATTGTAAAATCCCAACAATATTCTTGTAAATTTTCTCTGTAGTCTTTCAAATTTATTGATTATCTTTCCTGTAGGTAGGTGACCAGAATTCCACATTATAGACTATAAGACATAGGAGCAGAATAAGGCCATTTGGTCCATTGAGCCTGTTCTGCAATTCCATCATGGCTGATTTATTACCCCTCTCAACACCATTCTCCTGCCTTCTCCCTGTAACCTTTGATGCCCTTACTAATTAGGAACCTATTAACCTCCACTTTAAATATACCCAGTGGCTTGGCCTCCACAGCTGGCTAAAGAAATTCTTCCTCATCTCTGTTCCGAAAGAATGTCCTTCTATTCTAAGGCTGTGCTCTCTGGTCCTAGATTCCCCCACTATAGGAAGCATTCTCTCCACATCCATTCTGCCTAGGCCTTTCAATATTTGTTAAGTTTCACTGGGATCCCCCTCTATTCTTCTAAACTTCAGCAAGTAGAGGCCCAAATCCATCAAACATTCCTCATCTTTCTTTCCTGGGATCATACTTGTGAACCTTCTCTGGCCCCTCTGCAATGCCAGCACATCCTTTCTGAGATAAGGGGCACAAAACTGCACACAATACACTAAAGTGAAGTCTTACCAATGCCTTGTAAAGCCTCAACATCACATCCTTGCTTTTAGATTCTAGACCTCATGAAATGAATGCTAACATTTCATTTGCCTTCCTTTCCACCAATTCAACCTGCAGGTTAACCTTCAGGGAATCCTTCACGATGACTCCCAAGTCCCTTTGCTCTTCAGTTTTTTAAGTTTTATACCTGTCTAGAAAATAGTCTATGACTTTACTCCTTCTACTAAATGCATGACCATACACTTCCATACTCTATATTCCATCTGAAACTTCTCTGCCGATTCTCCCAAACTGACTGAGTCCGTCTGCAGACTCCCTGCTTCCTTAACACTACCGGTCACTCTATCTATCTTTGTATCATCCGCAAACATGGTCACAAAGCTGTCAATTCTATCATGAAAGTCATTGACATACATCACAAAAAGAAGTGTTCCTAACACAGACCACCACTAGCCATAGGTAGCTAACCAGAAAATGTCCCCTTTATTCCCACACTTTGCTTCTTTCCAATCAGCCAATTTTCTCTTCATGCCAGTATCTTTCCCATAATGCCATGGGCTCTAATCTTATTTAGCAGCCTCATGTGCAGCACCTTGTCAAAATCCTTCTGAAAATTCAAGTAAACATCATCACATTCACTGACTCCCCAGTGTGTATCCTGCCTGTTAGATTTGCCCTTAAGGAAGCCATGCTGACTTTGGCCTATTTTATCATGTTCCCACAAGTAATCTGAAACCTCATCCTTAATAATTGACTCTAACATCTTCCCAACCACTGATGTCAGGCTAATTGGCCTATAATTGCCTGTATATTGCCTGTATATTGCCTCCCTCCTTTCTTAAAGAGTGGAGTGACATTTGCAATTTTTCAGTCCTCCAGAACCAATCCAGAGTCTAGTGATTCTTAAAAGATCACTAACTTTTGTCTCCACAATCTCTTCAACTGCCTCCTTCAGAACCCTGAGGTGTAGCCCATCTGGTCTAAGCGACTTACCTACCTTCAGACATTTTGGCTTTCCAAGCATTTTCTCCTTAGTAAATAGCACACTTGAATTTTTGGCATACTGCTGATACCTTCCACAGTGAAGACTGACACAAGCAAAGTACATTAAGTTCGTCCACCATTTCTTTGCCCAATTACTACCTCTCCAGTGCCATTTTCCAGAGGTCCCATATCTACTCTCACCTCTATTTTACTCTGTTACAGTATATCTGAAAAACTTTTTGTATCCTCTTTTATATTATTGACTAACTTACCTTCATATTTCATCTTTTCTCTCATTACTGCATTTTTAGTTTCTTCTGTTGGTTTTTAAAAGCTTCCAAATCCTCTAGCTTCCCACTAAATTTTACTCTATTGTATGCCCTCTCTTTTGTATTTTTACTGTCTTTGACTTCCCTTGTCAGCCATGGTTGCTTCATCCTCCCTTTAGAATACTTCTTATTTGGGATTAATCTATCCTGTGCCTTCAGAACTGCTCCCAGAAACTCCAGCTATCGCTGTTCTGCTGTCATCCCTGCTATTGTCCTCTTCTAATTTTTTTTGGTTTTAATCTTGTCCTTCCTTGTAAAAAAATGTGTATAATTGATGTTCCTTTGGAAAATGTTCCTTATCTGATGCTATGTATCTGTGATACTGCTGCAAATACGTTTTTCATTACACTTGTGCCTATGACAATAAACTCAACTTTGACTTTGATTTCAGTGTATTGCTTTCCAAGTGTATTTACTTTCACTTTTGGTCATTTTAAGTAAGGAGCTTTAGTTAAATTGTACCTGGAATTCCATACGTGGATATAAAGACAATGTTTTCAATAGTGGGAGAGTCTAGGACCAGAGGGCACAGACTCAGACTAGAGGGACATCTCTTTAGAATAGATTGAGGGGTAATGTCTTTAGCCTGAGGCCAGTGAATCTGTGGAGACCAAGTCACTGAGTATACTTAAAGCGGAGGTTGATAGCTTGTTAGGGCATCAAAGGTTACAGGGAGAAAGCAGGTGAATAGGGTTGAGGGAGATGATAAATCACCCATGATTGAATGACAGAGCAGACTCGATGTCCAAATGGCCTAATTTGCCTTATGATCTTATATAGATATCATGTGTTCTCACACCTTCTCCATGTTATAATGAATTCCAGATTCTAGTAATCAAGTCAAACTAACCAAAGGTATCTAGTTACTTGACTTTCTTTTTGCTTCTCATACTTAAACAATGGAATGGGATTTACAGATTTCTAAACCAATGGAAACTTTCCAAAATCAACAGTTCTTTCCAACCAGACCTCAGTGAGTCTCCCATGGATCGTTATTATTTTGTTCCCTTCTCCTTCACTGAAAGTAGAATCAAAAATACTCACTGTATGTTTCAATGTAGATGTGACAAATCAACCTAACCTTTAATCTTTAATTTTTAAAGAGTTTGGATGTTCTTAATCATTAATCTTTAATTATTAAAGAGTTCATACATTCTCTCCACGTGACCTCATGGATTTCCTCTGGGCGCTCCAGTCGACAGCGAAGGGAATTGAATCCTGATCACTGATCGTTGGCACTGTGGTAATGTTATGCTAACTGCTATGCTACCGTGCTGCCCACATACACAAAAGTACTCACACAACAGGCTTACCATTTTATTTATTGACAATGACAGCTATTGTATCTAATGACATGTGTTTCTTTTTTTACTTTTTATACTTTACAGACTTTAAGAATTAAACTTGATGTATCTGGCAGTTTTTAGACAGTTACCTCATACATCTCATTTATTACACTCAGAGCATTTCAGAATGTTTTACTAAGCTAAAGGTGCTGTTTAATTCTAGACGAAGGTAAGGTAATTGTTCAAACATATTACAATTTTCAATCAATCAATGATCAGAACTGAATAAGCTGGTCATTTTTCCCAAATCGGTGTTGCTGTTGGAAGTTAATTCAATAACTGCTGGCCTATTTAAACTGAAATTAGATGGAAATGACTACATAATTTTCCAGAGAGTTGCAAAAACCCAAAGAGCACCAGTATCATTCAGCAAAGGCAATAAACCTATCTAACTTCTCTTAACATTGAAATTGAGCTTGCACGCACCACTCTCATGACCCTCTGAGTGAAGAAATTTCCTTTCATGTTCCCCTTAAACTTTTCACCTTTCACCTTTAACCCATGATCTCTGGTTGTAGTCCCACCCAACGCAAGTCTTGGTTTATTGCCAGACATTCGCTCTTGCGACACCCGGGGCTAGAAAGTACATAGGCTGTGAAGTGGGATCAAGACTTTCTCATACACACAACGTACTAGGACAGAGCATACAGTAAATCAGAATTAGTTTTTTTTAATCACTGAGATAAACATGAAAATTGTTATTTTGCAGCAGCAGTATAGAGTGATACATAAAAAATACTATAAGCCTCAATAAGGAATATATAGAAAATAAATAAGTAGTGCAAAAGGAGATTTTTTAAAAGCAAGGTACTATTCATGGGTTCATATTCTGTTCAGAAATCTGATGGCAGAGGGGAAGAAGCTGTTCCTAAAATGTTGAGCGTGCGTCTCTAGGCTCCTGTACTTCTTCCGTAATGGTAGCAATGAGAAGAGGCCAAGCTCTGAATGGTGCAGGTGCTACGCCATGTATCCATCCGTGCCAGCTTCCGAGGTTCAGATGCTCTAACTCCCAGGATTATGGATAGCTAGTGCAGCCCCTTTAAAGATTCAGGACAATCCTGCTAATTGGCCATCAGGTTTTGGGCACCAAGGATTAAGCATTTAAGAAGCACCAGAACTGAGGTTCAGTGTTCGATCGTAAGCCTAATCATGAATTTGTCTAGTGTTTGTTTTGTGCTCAGACTCTCGATCCAGTTTGATATCATGTCTCGATCCCAGCCTTGGATACTCTAGCATTTGGATCCAAGCCATCCACATCAAGGGCTCTCGTAACAGTACGATTGAGCCAGTGTGGACACAGCAAGGGGTCAGAGTCTTTTGTCCACTGTGACCAGGAACAGCGAAGTTATTTCCTGACAGAACCCGGAGATACATGACCTCCAGGTAGCCATTGGTCAACTTTTGCAAGGAGGAGGTCAGAGCTTCTTGGGAGAGCCAGTTGGTACCACTCTGGAGCCAGTACATTTTCCAACTCCGGAGAGATTTGACAGTGATCCAGGTTCTTGCCATGGCTTCCTCATCCAATGTTCATTAATATTTGAACTCCAGCTGTCCTGGTTCCTTTCGGGTCGTGGAAAGGTAGCCTTCATTATCTCTTTCCTGACTGGGAGAGCCCTGGCTTGGGCCACCACACATTGGGAACGCAGGTCAGAGATTTGCTCAGATTCGGAGGAATTCATGGCCACCATGAGGAAGGTGTTTCATCAGTCCGCTGGAGCCAGCCAAACCTCAGACTGCTTAATGAAGATTCGACAGTCAGCGGCTGACTACACAATCAAATTTCTGACCTTGGCCCAGGAGAGTGGTTGGAACAGGGAGGCCTTGGCCACATTATACTGCCATGTATTCTGAGGTAAACTGAAGGATGCTCTGGCCTTGGAAGAACCAGCAGAAAACTTAAAGGTTCTCATCAACCAGTCCATCCATCTCAATAATCATCTGGCAGAGCATAAGTGGGACTACTTCATGAGGTCAAGGAAAACTAGCCCGAGCCTGGACTCAATGCATCGTAGTTCAACCCCACCCCCCACCACCTGATCTCGGACCATGATCAGCCCATCTCCTGCTCAGGATCCTGTTGAGCCCATGTAAGTTGGCAGCATAAAGATTTCTGCCGATGAGATGTTCTGGCGCCAGAGTCAAGGTTGCTGTCATTACTGTGGGGTAGCAGGTCATCTGCAGGCCAAATGTCCAAAGCTGCAGGTGTTGGGAGAACTGTTCAGATGGTCTGGTGTTGGGAGGACTGTGATTGTGGCAGCCACCACCCTCAACCTCACAGATTTTGGTGCCATGCTGAGGGTGGACATCTCCTGGAGTATGAACCAATGAGAGGTGAATGCTTTTTGGACTCTGGAGCAGCAGGACATTTCCTGTACTTAGGGAACCACCCAGCAGCTCAATGTACTATTGCCACAGTTGAGTCAGTCCTTGCCCGTAACTGTCTTGGACAGCTGCCCACTAGGTTCCGGGTAGATCCAGCAACAGTCTGTAGTATCGCAGATAAGGATAGAGGATCATGTGGAAGACATTATTGACTCTCCACTCATACCTTGATCCTCCGGTACCCTTGGCTCTCTCAGCATAACCCATCATGGACCGAAGGGAGGACAGAGTCACTGTTGAGTCCAGCCGTTGTAAGAGGGTTTGTTTTCAGCTTATCGTTCTGAACCGCAGACTATCCCAAGACCAGCACCCAGTGAGGAGACAGACTTCTGCTCAGAGTATCCTGCAGCCTTCAGGAAACCCAGCCCTACCTTCAAGGGAAGACAAGCTGGCTCCAGCCAATAGGCCCCTGTGAGTCCCAACCCACGTGTCCTTCGCAGGGTCAATTATACATGCTCTCTGGCCCAGAGAGAAACGCTATGATGATGGTGACATCGACTCAGGCCTAAGAGGCCAGCGGCGGGCATTTTCATGCTTTACCAGGCATGGAACGAAAGACTGTGTGGCGTGCCACTCCTCACACAGACATTTCACAGTATTTTTTTTTCTTTATTTTACGAGGTCGAGTTGTGAACTCAACACTCAACCCAGCATGGATGGAAAGCACACTCAGGAACGGCCCAACTGGATTTGAACCCAGGAACCTCTGTTCCGGAGTCTGGCGCTAATGTCACTGCACCACCAGGAGTATATTCAGGAGGCACTTGGCCTGGGATTCACTCTGCCCTTCCCCTCTCCAGCCAGCACTGGCTTCTTCTTTGTACAGAAGGAGGACAGGAATCTGTGGCCTTGCTTTGATTATAGAGGGCTTAATCGCATAATGGTCAATAATCGTTACCCTCTTCCACTAGTGAACACTGCTTTTGAGATTCTCGAAGGACCAAGAGCATTCTCAAAGCTAGACTTGCAGAGTGCATACAACCTGGTTTGCATAAAGGAAGGTGACGAGTGGAAGAGTGCATTCAGCACACAGACAGGGCACTGAGTAGCTGGTCATACCCTTCAGCCTTGCTAATGTGCCAGCAGTTTTCCAAGCCTTCAAAAACGCCGTGCCCTAAGTACACCTTTGTCTACTTGGACAACATCCTAATTTTCTCAGAGACGTCAGAGATATCCTAAAGAGGCTTCTTGTCCATTGACTCCACATCAAGCTGGAGAAGTTTGACTTTCAGGTAACCAGTATTTATTTTTTTGAGCTTTATCAGCTCTAATGGCAATCTCAAGATGCACCCTAGTAAAATACAAGCAAACAACCACCAGCATCCAGTGTGAGCAGGTCCAACAATTCCTGGGATTTGCCAACTTTTATCAAAAAAACTTAGGAACTTCAGCTCAGTAGTGGTTCCACCGATGGCACGAACCAAGAGATCCATGGGCCCTTTTGTTTGGACTACTGAGACAAGCTGTTTAACAGAGCTAAAACAGCGGTTCACGACAGCTCCCATTTTGGTCTCGCCCGATCCAGACCTTCCCTTCACTGTGGAAGTGGATGCCTCAGATGTCGGAGTGGGTGTAGTGTTGTCTCAACGGACAGCTTCAGACAATAAACTGCACCCGTGTGTGTTTTTTCCAGGTGACTATCCCCAGCAGAGGTGAACTATGACGTCGGAAATAGAGAGCTGCTCGCGGTCAAGTTGGCTCTGGAGGAATGGCGTCACTGGCTCGAGGGGCCAAGAGCCCTTTTATTGTATGGACTGACCACATCAACCTGGTTTATATTCAGGAGGCCAAGAGAGTGAATTCTGGGCAGGCCATGTGGTCTCTTCTTTAACCATTTAAATTTCATCCTGACCTATTGGCCAGGATCTAAGAACCAGAAGCCAGATGCCTTGTCCCATCAGTTCAACAAACCCAAACGAGAAAAGCAGCCTACCACCATTTTGCCCCAAGCCATGAAGATGGCACTTATTCGTTGGGGAATCGACATGCTTGTTTGCAAGGCCCAGGCACAAGGGGAGATTCCTCAGAACGGCACTCCGGGTTAGCTGTTCGTTCCTAGCTCCATCCAGTCTCAGGTTCTTTAGTGGGGACACGATGAAGAATAACCGCACATCCAGGGATTGCCAGAACCCTAAGTTCATTAAGAGACGATATTGGTGGCCTGGAATGGCGAGGGAGGTCTGTCAATACCTACTGGCATGCAAGGTGTGTACCGGGAATAAGGAGTCCCACACCCAACCTCAAGGGCTCCTTCACCCTCTGTCTGTTCCAGCAAGACCATGGGCTCACATCTCTATGGACTTTGTCACAGGTCTTCCTCTTTCCAAGGGGAAGAATATTATCATGGTAATTGTGGATCATTTTCCGAAGGCCTGCAAATTCATCACCTTGGACAGACTTCCATCATGGCAGAGATGGCCGAGATTGGTCCTGCAGCAGGTCTTCAGGATCCATGGTTTTCTGGTGGACATTGTGTTGAATTGCAGTCCAGAATTCACATCACGTTTCTGGAGAGCATTTTGCAAACTGATTGGGGTAACAATGAGTCTTTCCTTTGCGTTTCACCCACAGTTCAACGGCCTGACACAGCAGGTGAACCAAGATATGGAATGTACCCTCATGTACCTGGCCTCTGAAAGACCGAATGAGTGGAGTGACCATTTGATGTGGGCAGAGGTTGCCCACAACACTATATACCATTCAGTGTATGGGATGTCCCTTTTTTAAAACCAATTTGGGTATTCTCCACCATTCTTCCCTGAGCAGGAGGCAGAGGTTGGGGTTCCTATAGCTAAAGATTTCGTCTGGTGCCACAAGGAAAGATGGACTAAAGTCAGGGAGATTTTGTTAGCTTCTACCCAGAAGGCTGAAGTAAAGGCTAACCACAAGAGAAGACAGGGACCAGTTTTGCAGGCTAGACAACAGGACTAGCTATCGACTCAGGATTTGCCTCTCCAAGTGGAGTCCAGGAAATTGGTGCCCAAGTTCATTGGACCCTTCAGGATTTTCAGGAAAGTAAATGCAGTGGCCTACACCTTGCAGCTCCTCAAGATCAATGCCACTTCCATGTTTCCAAGTTAAAGCCGTCACTGGGTTCGGGTATGGCCCAAGTGCAGAGAGAGACACACTGAAGCAGGTCGATAGTTTGTAAAATTTTCATGCGAACAGTGTTAAAGGGGAAATAAAACAATAAACACTAGACCAAACACAAAACTCTCAAACAGGAAATTAAGCCTACACTGTGGCTGAAAAGAACATCTAATTATTAAACGAATACCACTGGTCTTCAGAGTCAGTTGACTCGACAGTCCAATTTCACAGACAAGGCCGATGCAAACAGGCAGCGAAGCATTGCTGTGCTCTGGCCAAGTCTCGACATGCACTACAACAACAAGTATGGAGTTAAATACTATCAAGATTAAATAATAATTAGCTGACACGTACATATTTACAAGTGCAATTGCCATGTCTACTGCGCTGCCGAATCCGTGGTTGTGACAAAAGCCTGTGAATACAAGCCCATTAACCCCACCACCACCCAGGTTTGTTGATATGGAGCAGATTTTCACTGTGAGAAGATTTGAGAACTCGCATACTGCTCAGGGTGTTCAACAATATCTCATGGACTGGGAAGGGTTCAGACCAGAGCAGAGGTGCTGAGTGCCTGAAAGAGATATTTTGCATTTGGTTCTCATCAACGACTACAATCATCATCTCTCCGAGCAGCCAGGGCTGCCAGGAGCCAGCCATAGGGGAGAGGGTCATGTTTTGACACGCACCCATCCGCACCAGCTTCTGAGGTTTAGACGCTCTGACTCCCTGGAGTATGTCACAGTCCCTTTAAAGATTCAGGACAGAACCGCTAATTGGCAATCAGGTTTTGGGTGCCAAGGATTGAGCATTTAAGGAGCACCTGAACTGTGTTTCGGTGTTTAATCATAAGTCTGCTTTATACTGAACCATTAATCTGCCTAGTCCCATCGACCTGTACCTAGATCACAGCCTTCCATAACACTCCGCCCCCCAGCCATGTACCTATCCAAATTTCTCATAAATGTTGAACTCGACCCCACATCCACCACTTGTGCTGGCAGCTCTCACCACCCTCTGAGTGAAGAAGATCCCCCCATGTTCCCCTTAAACTTTTCACCTTTCACCCTTAACCCATGAGCTCTAGTTGTAGTCTCACCCAAGTTCAGTACAAAAAGCCTGCTTGCATTTATCCATTCTATACCCCTCATATTTTTGTATGCCTCTCAGCCTTCTATGTTCTGGAGAATAAAGTCCTAACCTATTCAACGTCAAGTCCTGACAACATCCTTTAAATTTTCTCTGCGCCTTTTCAGTTTTATTTATAACTTTTTCTGTAGACAGGTAACCGAAATGGACACAATTCTCCAAATTAGGCCTCACCAATGTCTTATGCAATTTTAACATAACATCCCAACTCCTGTTCTCAATACATTGATTAATTAAGGCCAATATGCCAAAAGCTTTCTTTACAACCCTATCTACCTGTGATGCCATTCTCAAGAAAGTATGGGTCTGTATTCCCAAATCCTTCTTGTTATGTTTTATAACTTCAAAACATAAGATTAATTGAATGTAATCATGGAAGCCCCAAATGAAATGTATCTATTTCATTTTACTTTTAGTGAGGGTGCACACGTATGATGTGGCAGCATAATGACATGTGCCATTCACATACTTTTACATATAACCCATAATGAATTATGAAAAATTACAAAGAATCCTTAATCAAACAATGCATTTACAATATTACTCAAATATTATTGAAATATTAAATACATTATAGTCCTCCTTGCTTAGCTATAAACTCCACCTCAATATAGAATGCATCTCAACTCAAATATGTAACATATTACCCTCTAATCTTCTAAATGTTCATATATACATAGTATACTATATAATACAACTATTATATAGACATCCACAGCATAGTAAATTTTAAATTGTCCCATTCAGACCTGAAGATTTAATTGCTGTGGATTATTTCTTACTCTTGTGGGAATATATCTTTCTTGACGGCGGGGAGAGGGTGTGGGAGGGTTATTCTGTTTGGCAGGTGAGACTTGTGGCTGTGAAACAACCACAGATTCTGGGGCCTCATCCATGGTGTTTGTAGGAGTTGACTCTGGGACTGCAGAAAGTGATTTTGAAAGCCTTTCTTCTCTAACAATTGACTCTACTCTCCTCAACTGATTGATGTGTCATCTCCAGATGACATCAGACACAATCTCAATCTGTGTAGGAGAGTGGTGTAGTTCCCTCCTTAATCTTTCCAAGTACCCACTTCATCACCACTGTAGTCCCTCACCAGGACTGCTTGTCCAGGAGTGAAACACTGAACCTCCTTGTATGAGGAGCCCTCAATTTGTCTCAGCTGTTTGTCCTGCATACTCCTGAGTTTGGGTTTGAGGAGATCCACGCATGAGCGCAAGGGACGACCCAGGAACAGCATAGTGGCTGAGTTGTTGGGTGTGAAGTGTGCTGAATTGCGATACGCAAGGAGGAAATTGGTGAGCTTTTGATTCAGCGTGAGTGTAGTGTGTTCTGCTGACATTGTGCGCAGTGTATTCCTTCGACTCCGGACAAAATTTTCTGCCAAGCTATTTGCAGTTGGGTGTTATGGTGCAGATGTCATGTCTCTTATTCCATTCATTATAAGGAATGACTGAAACTGTTCCACAACAAACTGTGGTCCATTGTCACTGACTAAGTGTTCTGGAACACTGGTCCTTGCAAAGAGGCTTCTCAACACAACAACAGTGTGCGAGTCTGTAGTGGAGGCTACTGGGAACACATCAGAGCACTTTGTAGCTGCATCCACTATGACCAAGAAATTTGTGCCCATGAATAGTCCGGCAAAATCCACATGAATCCTTTGCCAGGGCATTGCAGGTCATTCCCAGGATGGTGAGGTACTGCAATTGGCACCTTCTGGAAGTGTTTGGCATTCAAAACTGTACTTGGCAAGTTGCTCAATTTGCTGATCTATGCCAGGCCACTAGACAATGCTTTTTTTTGTAACCATGCCTAGACAACCAGCATGAAGCTCATCCAACATATTAGCTTTCAGCTTGTGTGGTACAACTCTCAATCCCCACATAAGACAATCCCCATTCAGGGCAGGTTCACCCTGTTGCTGGTAAAAATGGAGAAAATGGAACTTCTGCTGCACATTGCAGCCATTTGGGTTGGCCGTGTCAGTTGACTTTATTGCAGTGGACGTGGCATGCAAATAGTTGATGGATCCCCAATCTGAGTTGTCCCGAAGTTGTAGTTGTCTCAGTCAATTACGACCCCACAATGCCGGCCCTCCTCTTTTTACCATGTACACTCCCAATATGGTTTGTAGGTTGTTGTATTTCACTGTTATGAATGTCATTCCCACAGGAGTTATCGTTTCTCCAGTATAAGTTCTTAGTTGGATATCAGCAGGCTTCAGTTCAGTATCTTTGAAGTGCTGTTCAAACTCATTTTATAGAATGACTGAAACAGCTGAGCCAGTGTCTAGTTCTATTTTAATTAATTTGCCATTCACTTCTGGAGTAAGCCATATTGCTTGTCTCTTGTAGCTTTCACAGTATAAATCTTAACACTACTCAATCCTATGTCACTCTCATCAGAATCAGATCTTTCATCAACAGCATTCAGATTAGTACAGTTTTTGAAACTGCAACTTCACTTTCTATATTTATCTCTTTCCTTGTCCTGTCCATCTACTTTTATCTGCCTGACATGCTCTTTGTATGTGTCCTACTTTATTGCATTTTTTTCAAGTTTTGCCTTTAAACTTGCATTCATCTGGTGTATGTGAGCCCCTACCACAACTGTAACATAATTTGTATGGCCGGGCAGGTCTCTGTTTAGATGCTGCAATTTTGTTCATACTCACTTTCATTCCTGACTGCAACTCAATTGCATCTCTGTCTGCTGTCTCCATTGATACAGCAATTTCAACTGCTCTTTTAAATGTAAGTTATTTTTTAATGCTTTCTTGTAAGGTTCCCAAACTAAATGATCTCTTAGTGCGTCATTAGGCCCATCACTAAACTGACAATGCTCAGACAACTTCTTCAATTCAGCTACATTAGGTGAAATGGACTCCCTTCCTTTAGATTCCACTTATGAAACACAAAACATTCTGCAATTAAAAACGGTTTTGGTTCTAAATGCTTCTGCATTCCTTTCACAATATCAGCTTGTTTGGCTTGTTGGTTAGAGCATTCATACTTCTAAGCAAATTGTATGTTCTTCCACCTATTGCACTTAGCAAAACCAACATTCATTCTTATTGGCTATATCATTTGCATCAAAATACTGCTCAATTCGCTCACTATACAATAGTCAGTTATCTGTTGTGCAATTGAACAACAGATAACTGTAAATCGACAAAGGAGAGCCAGTGGATGCAGTGTACTTGGACTTTCAGAAAGGTCCCACATAGGAGATTACTGGGCAAAATTAGAGCACATGGTATTGGGGGTAGGCTACTGACATGGATAGAAAATTGGTTGGCAGACAGGAAACAAAGAGTAGGGATTAATGGGTCCTTTTCAGAATGGCAGGCAGTGACTCGTGGGGTACCGCAAGGCTCGGTGCTGGGACCATGATATTTACAATATACATTAATGATTTAGATGAAGGGATTAAAAGTAACATTAGCAAATTTGCAGGTGACACAAAGCTGGGTAGTAGTGTGAAATATGAGGAGGATGTTAGGAGAATGCAGGGTGACTTGGACAGGTTGGGTGAGTGGGCAGATGTATGGCAGATGCAATTTAATGTGGATAAATGTGAGGTTATCCACTTTGGTGGCAAGAACAGGAAGGCAG
The DNA here is from genome assembly GCF_048418815.1 of Hemitrygon akajei. NCBI lineage: Eukaryota > Metazoa > Chordata > Chondrichthyes > Myliobatiformes > Dasyatidae > Hemitrygon > Hemitrygon akajei. The sequence goes on from NC_133128.1 coordinate 113,595,946, forward strand.
ATTACTATCTGAATGGTGTCAAGTTAGGAAAAGGGGAAGTACAACGAGATCTAGGTGTCCCTGTTGATCAGTCACTGAAAGTAAGCATGCAGGTACAGAGGCAGTGAAGAAAGCTAATGGCATGTTGGCCTTCATAACAAGGGGAGTTGAGTATAGGAGCAAAGAGGTCCTTCTGCAGTTGTACAGGGCCCTGGTGAGACCACACCTGGAGTATTGTGTTCAGTTTTGGTCTCCAAATTTGAGGAAGGACGTTCTTGCTATTGAGGGAGTGCAGTGTAGGTTCACGAGATTAATTCCCGGGATGATGGGACTGCCATATGTTGAAAGATTGGAGCGACTAGGCTTGTATACACTGGAATTTAGAAGGATGAGAGGGGATCTGATTGAAACATATGATTATTAAGGGAATGGACACATTAGAGGCAGGAAAAATGTTCCCGATGTTGGGGGAGTCCAGAACCAGAGGCCACAGTTTAAGAATAAGGGGTAGGCCATTTAGAACAGAGTTGAGGAAAAACTTTTTTACCCAGAGAGTTGTGGATCTATGGAATGCTCTGCCTCAGAAGGCAGTGGAGGCCAATTCTCTGGATGCTTTCAAGAAAGAGTTACCTTTGTAGATAGAGCTCTTAAAGATAGCGAAGGGATATGGGGAGAAGTCAGGAACAGGGTACTGATTGTGGATGATTGGCCATGATCACAATGAATGGCAGTGCTGACTCGGGCCGAATGACCTACTCCTGCACCTATTGTCTATTGAACATGTCTATCTTTTTGATGTAGCCAGCCATTTCTGCTCTTTTTTATGCTTATTATCAGCTTGGACTTAATGTTCATAACCAGTGAGTACTGGGTGATAATAATCATGAATTTTTTGAATTTTGTCTGTTTTCTGCCTTTGCTTTTTAACTAGACTGTCTTTCTCTCCCCTTTCCAAAGAAAAAAAAACATGCTGCGCTTCAAGAGGTAGGTATTCATCTCAGGTTTGTTTTAAAACTTACTTGTCACCACTGTTATGTTTTGTAACTCCAAAGCATAAAAGTAATTGAAAGATAAACAGGAGCTCCAGAGATAAATGTGCCTACTTTGTTTTACTTTCAGTGAGGGCACATACATATGACTTGGTGACATAGTAACGTATGCCATTCTAATATTTTAACATATATTCTGTAATGAATTATTTAAACAAAAAAGAATACTTGATCAATACATTTAGAATATTGCTCAAATATTACTGAAATACTAAATACATAATGCCCCTGTTCTACCTCACTCCTACTGCACACTGGGTAAGACCAACCCTGGTTAGCCCTCCCAATATGCAACACCTCACATTTGTCTGTATTAAATTCCATCTGCCATTTTAAAGCCTATTTTCCTATCTGATCCAGATCCCACTGTAAGCTTTGATAGTCTTTCTTTCTGCCCACTACACCTCCAATCTTGGTGTCATCACAAAATTGCTGATCCAGTTTACCACATTATCAACCAGATCATTGATATGGATGATAAACAACAATGGATCTAGTACCAATCCCTGTGGCATACCACTATTCAATCAGAGAGACAGTCATCTATAACCACTGTCTGGTTTCTTCTGCGAAACCAATATCTAATCCAATTTAGATAGATAGATACTTTATTGACCCCAAAGGAAATTATAGTGTCACAGTAGCATTGAAAGTGCAAGATACATAAATATTAGAAGAGAAGTAAAGAATAAAAAATAAGTTACCTCAAACAGTTTAACAGGAGGAGTCATCACTTCCTCAGCTATAGGTTGATTCATTATAGAGCCAAGGGTAAGAATGACCTCATTTAGTGCCCTTTGGAGCAGTGCAGTTGACTTAGTCTATTACTAAAAGTGCTCTTCTGTTCAGCCAAGGTGGCGTGAAGAGGGCGAGAAACATAGTCCAGAATTGCCAAGATTTTGCATAGGATCCTTTGTTCCACTACAGCTCCAGTGTGTCCAGTTTGATTCCTATAACCGAGCCAGCTTCTCTAATCAGTTTATTGAGCCTGTTGGCATCACCCGTTTTGATGCCATTACCCCAGCACACCACTGAAGATTGTACTGGCAACAATAGACTGGTAAAACATGTAAAGAGGCCTGCATACTCCAAAGGACCTCAGTCTCCTCAGGAAGTAGAGGAAATTGAGGTGACTCTGGCCCTTCTTGTACACAGCTTCTGTGTTGGTGCTCCACTCAAGACTGTCATCCAGGTGTACCCCAAGTACTTACTGGACCTCACCACATCCATGTCATCACCATCAATAGTAACAGGGAGCAGTGCAGGCTTAGTCTTCCTAAAGTCCATCACCATCTCCTTTGTCTTACTGATGTTGAGCCACAGCTGATTCAGCTTGCATCATTTGACAAAGTCCTCCACCAGGACCCTGCGTTCATCCTCCTGTCCTCCCTTTATACACCCAACTATTGCTGAGCCATCAGAGAATTTCTGCAGATGACATGACTCAGAGTTGTATCTAATGTCTGAGGTATACAGGGTAAACAGGAAGAAAGCTTATACAGTCCCCTTTGGGGCCCCAGCATTACTTATAACCATGTCTGAAACTGTGGTCTGCCAGTCAGATAGTCCATTATCCTGGATACAATGAGAGAGTGCCAACCTGTATTGAATGGAGCTTTTCCCCAGCAATGAGGCTGTATGGAATTGAGAAATCAAAAAACATGATCCTCACAGTGCTGCCCTGCTTATCCAAATGGGAGCAGGCTCTGTTCAGTAAGTAAATGGCAGCATCGTCAACACCAATGTGCTCCTGGTAGGCAAACTGCAGGGGTTTGAAGGCTGACCTGACCAGGGATCGGAGTCAGGCCCAGCATCACTAGTGTTTTCATGATGTGTGAGGTCAGGGCCACAGGACACTGGTCATTCAAGATTTTTGGTTGGCCCTTCTTGTGTACTGGGACCACACATGAAGTTTTCCACACTGTCAGGACCCTTTTCAAGATGAGACTCAAATTGAAAATGCACTGGACAACTCCACACAGCTGTTCAGCACACTCCTTAAGGTTCACACCCTCTCTACTGTGTCTGAGTTTTACCAGAGCCCTCATCCGGATTGCCAAGTGACTAAACCTTCTTGAGCAACCTCCCACCCAGCGCCTTGTCAAATGCCTTGTTAAAATCCATGTAGACAACATCCACTGCCTCATCTTCATCAACTGTTACATACCCCGTAACTGGGTGTCTGACCAGCAAAGATAGAAGTATCCGTTGGAGTCTAGTGGTACTATTTTCAAACAGTGTTTATTAGTAAAATATACAAATCAATATCAACAATGCAAATATATAGATAATATACATTAGCAATATTAACCCTAAAAGTGTGGGTATAATAATAATCAATAATAAACAAGCTCTATCGATGTCTAGGGGATAATGAATTGTCATATGTGAATATAAAGTTCAGATCAGTTCATACGTGCTGATGTAGTTGTTGGTGGTTTTGTTGTAATTGTTGGAGAGAGAGAGAGAGAGAGAGAGCAAACAGTAACAGCTGCAGCCAGGCAAACCTTCCTTTACGTTCTTGATCCGTCGATGTGTTGTGGCCATTCAGGTATGACCCCTCTGTCCTTCAGCTAGACCGTTCTTCTGTGGTGGACTCGTCACCCAGGCAAGGGCGGACACACACACAAGCCCCCACCGGCCCTGCCATAACACTGTGAGTTAAATTGACCGATCCTTCGTTCGGTCTCCGATGCCCCACACCTTCTCGTGGGTTCCAACACTCAAGCAGTGCTCACTAGTGTGTCTCCTGGTGTGTCTGAGGGGTGTCTCCCCAGACCTCACTTTTATCCCTACTCACGGGGTCTCAGGTGTCAATCAGTTTTGAATGGCTTAGTCCATCAAACCAGCCCACTCCGGCTGTCCACTGAGGAATTTTAATGAACAGAATGGTACCAAGTAAACAGCCCTCTCCGGAGCCATAAGTCTTTCAGGAGTCATAATATGGTGGGTCAACAAGTCTCTCTCCCCCGGTGTTATCTCTCCCTTGTCTGAAGCAGATGTTCCAGTCCCAGTATGTTTTCCCTTTGTCTCTCTTTCTCTCTCATTAGCAGCGTGGTAACAGTAACAGTTTGTGATTCTCCCGGGGGGGGGGGGGGGGGGGAACATTGGCAACTCTGTACCCTTCTGCCCATCAGAGTTGTTCATCCTTCATAACACAACTTTTTCCTGGAAACTTCCTCAGAAAACTCTATAAGATTGGTTAACATGCACAAAGCCTTGTTGACTATCCTTAATCAGTCCCTGTCTATCCAAATACTTATATATTTACTGTGTGCAAAGTGATCTCCTACACAAACTTCTGTCACCTGCCCTGTCTCATTCCCTGATAGCAGATCCAGTATCACACTCTCTCTAATTGGGATTTCTATGTACTGATTAAGGAAACTTTCTTGAACACATTAGACAAACTCTTTCACAAACACCCCTTTTGTTTGAAGATGGATTCAAGATGGCAGCGCGACGCAGTTTGCAGTGGCCTCTCCAGAGTTGATATCTGTTATTTGTCAAGCGGGGTGCCGTGCACAGTCCTAATCTGATGAAAAACGGACGTGGGAACACGGAGGAACATCTGGAAATCTCCAGGAAGGCCTTCTTTGTTGCCGCTGCTGTTGTGAGGTCCGGGTCTCTGCTGGGAAGAACAGGTCCCCAGTCATCGGGGTCGCGTTGCCGGTGGCCAGCAGTGGGGGTGTCGTAGTGCACTCGGCAGAGGATGGTGCTCGGAGAGGCTGTGCCGGAGGGGATGGTTGGAGGCTTGGAGGTTTGATGGACTCGGAGTCTACTGTGGTCAGAGCGCTTTCACCATGTGCTGTGTCTGTGAGGCTGGGTCCGACAGAGCTTTCATTGTGTGCTGCGTCTGCGAGGCTGAGTCCGGCAGTGTCATGGAAGTCCATAGCAGGGGTATTCCCTTCTACTGCCTGCATGGGATGACGTGTCTATCGGGACCCTGAGGACATGTGGAAACTGTGTGGTGGTTTCTTTTGAACTTACAATCTTTTAACATCTTTGGACTATTTTTACTGTGCCCATGGTCTGTTTTTTTAAAAATCAATTATGGTATTGTTTGCACTGTTGTAACTATATATTAACTATAACTATATGTAACTAACAACAACACACACAAAATGCTGGTGGAACACAGCAGGCCAGGCAGCATCTATAGGGAGAAGCGCTGTCGATGTTTCGGGCCAAGACCCTTCGTCAGGACTAACCGAAAGGAAAGATAGTAAGAGATTTGAAAGTAATGGGGGGAGGGGGAAATGCGAAATGATAGGAGAAGACCGGAGGGGGTGGGATGAAGCTAAGAGCTGGAAAGGTGATTGGCGAAAGTGATACAGAGCTGGAGTAGGGAAAGGATCATGGGACGGGAGGCCTCAGGAGAAAGAAAGGGGGGGAGCACCAGAGGGAGATGGAGAACAGGCAGAGTGATGGGCAGAGAGAGAGAAAAAAAAACTAAATATGTCAGGGATGGGGTAAGAAGGGGAGGAGGGGCATTAATGGAAATTAGAGAAGTCAATGTTCATGCCATCAGGTTGGAGGCTACCCAGCCGGTATATAAGGTGTTGTTCCTCCAACTTGAGTTTGGATTCATTTTGACAATAGAGGAGGCCATGGATAGACATATCAGAATGGGAATGGGACGTGGAATTAAAATGTGTGGCCACTGGGAGATCCTGCTTTTTCTGGTGGACTATATGTAACTATGTGGTTTTGTGTAGGCCTTGTAGCTTTAGTTTTTGGTTTGTTGGGTGGTAGAGTTGGTCTCCTGACTTGGTGCGTCTGGGTAGTCTTGTCTTGTGTGTTTGGAGCTCCTTTCCAGGGAATGCACTAAGATGGTAGCACAATATTAATACGCAGCATCCTCTCCTGACTCTGGATTTGGGGATTGCCAAACGTTATGTGGATTTTCTGGTGTAGTCTGTTTTGTCGTGTGCTTTTGTGATATCATTCTGGAGGAACGTTGTTTCATTTTTTAACTGCATTGCAGTTGTGGTTTCTAAATGACAATAAACCAAAATTCAATTCAATTCAATTTTACAGTATGGGAGTCCAAGTCAATACAAAATGTAGAAAGTTATAATCATCTATTATCACAACCTTATGTTTCTTACAACAGTCTGCAATCTCTCTACAATTTTGCTCCTTTAAATCCTGTAGACTGTTGGGTGGTCTATAATACAATCCCATTAACATGTTCATACCTTGCTTATTCTTCAGTTCTACCCATACAGCGTCACTAGACAAGCTCTCCAGACTTTCCTGACTGAGCACTACCGTGATATTTTCCCTGACTAATAATGCCACCCTCCCTCTACATCCCTCCTGCTTAATCACATCGAAAACAACTAAACACCGTAATATTGAGCTGCCTGTCCTGCCCCTCCTGTAAACCACACTCACTAATGGCTACAATGTCATAATCCCACCTACTGATCCATGCCCTAAGCTCATCTACCTTTCCTACAATACACCTTACATTGAAGTATACGCAGCTCAGAATACTAGTCTCAGCATACTCGGCCTTTCAATTCCTGACTTTGTATGTAGGATTAACATCTTTCTCCACAACCACTCCACTATCTGTTCTGGCACTCTCATTCCCATCCCCTGCAATTCTAGTTTAACCACCCACCCTATGCAGCACAATCCTTCCCGTTAGCATATCGGTCCCCCACCAGTTCAGATGCAAACCGTTCGTTCTGTACAGGTCCCACCTTCTCTCATAAGATACGTTCTTTAATCCAGGCAGCATCCTGGTAAATCTACTCTGCCACCTCTCTAAAGCTCTCTATAGAGAGGTGATCAGAACTGAACTCAGTGATTGGAGGACACATTTATCTTCTCAAAGGGCAGTTGGAATCTAGAATACATTGCCTGAAAAGTTTGGAGGAGACAAATATTGAACATTTATGGACCTAGATAAGTACATGATTCACCAAGGCAATTAACCAAGTGCTAGAAAATGGGATCAGTATAGAATGGTATGCAATGGTCAGCAAAGACATGAATAACTTCAGTGAATTTAAAATTCCTGTTTCTGCACCCAATATAGGAATTAAAATGATTCTATAATCCTTTACGTCATGGGAAATTCAACAATAAATATTAATGTCATAATTCCACCTGCTGATTCATGCCCTAAGCTCCTTTACCTTTCCTACAATACTCTTTGTGATGAAATATACACAGCTCATAGAACATTAGTCTCACCATGCTCAACTTTTCGATACCTGACTTTGCATGTAGGCTTAACATCTTTCTCCACAACTACTCCACTATCTATTCTGGCACTCAACACTCTGGTTCCATCCCCTGCAACTCTCATTTAAACCGCAACCAAGCAGCATTAGCAAAACTTCCCGCTAGGATATTGGTCCCCTCCAGTTCAGGTGCAAACTGTCCCTTCTGTACAGGTCCCACCTTCCCTGGAAGACAGCCCAATGATGTAAAAAATCTGAAGTACTCCCTCCTGCACCAGCTGCTTGGCCACGTGTTAAATTAAGCTCTTTTTTTTTTCTGGTCTCACTAGCATGTGGCACAGGTAGCAATCCTGAGATCACAGCACTGGAGGTCCTGTCCTTTAACTTAGCACCTAACTACCTGAACTCATTTTGCAGGACCTCATCACCCATCCTAACCATGTAGGGAAATAGTCAGTATAGAGGTAAGGGGATTCTGATTCAGATTTATTTATCACATGTACAGTATATTGAAACATACAGTGAATGTGTCGTTTGTCAGCATAACCAAGGCTGTGCTGGGGGCAGCCTGCAAATGTCGGCACACATTCTGGCACCATATACCATGCCCACCATGTTAGCTGAATACACCAGCAACAGAACAGCAAAACAAGCCCCTTACCTCCCTCCCAACTACCCCCCACCACCCTACATAGGCAGTCCTCCAACACCTCCAGCCTCACAGATTCTGGACCTTCAACTTAGCTTTATTGCTTTGAGGCAGCAGTACAGTATAAAGATAAAATAAAATCACAAAATAAATTAATAGTGCAAAACAAAGTAATAAGGTAGTGCTCAGGGACTAGTGTTCCAAAATCTGAAGTTGTGAGGCAGAAGCTGATTCTGAATTGTTGAGTAAGAATCTTCAGGCTTCAATACCTTCTTGCAGTTGCCAGATATGAGAAGGGGGCATGTCCTGGACAGTGAGGGTCATTAGTGATGGATGCCGCCTTCTCGAGTCATCCTCAAAAAGGTCAATAAAGCTCATGAGGCAGTCTGCCTCTCACAAAGCCATGCTGAATCAGACTATACGCCATCAAATACTCGTAAATCATGTCTCTAAGGATCCTCTCCAATAGACTAACAGCCATCTAGATGGCTTTTATATGATACCTATGTGCCCACCTCAACCACAATTTCTGACAGGTCATTCCAAATATGCACCACCCTTTGCATGAAGAAAATTTCCCTTTTAAACCTCTCACTTGATTGTAAACCTGTACATAATATAATGGCACAAATTCAAAGTGCAGACAAGTTCAGTTTCTTATAGTGTTTAGTCTCAAACCAACATGTCTAACATAGTTTATCACAATGATTTGTTGGGACCAGCTGCAGATAAACTGGCTGCCATGTGCTCTACTATCCTGAAAACATTAGTCAGTGAAAATTCAAACACATTCTGAAGTAAATGGCAAAGGCTTAAGGTAGTTCAATGTTACTATCTCCAGGTCAGAGATTTTAAGTTAATGATATACGCTTCAGGGACAAAAGGAGATACTGTATATACGTAGTTAGAGGGGAAGTTTGTTCTTCAAGTCAGGCTGAAGGTTCATTTTCGAGCGTTGTCACAAACATTTCTCTATTAAGATCAGGCCATTTAAACATCAGCTCTATTTGACCCCATCCCAATTTACCTTCTAACTTAAAACCCCAAGTGTTCACCAAACTAATTTGGAACCATAGCATAATACAAGATAAATTCATAAAACACTACAGTGCTAAAACAGGTCCTTCAGCCCTCTAATCCATGCCAGCCTAATCCCATTGACCTGTAACTGGACCATAGCCCTCCAAACCCCTCCCAACCACATACTTATCCAAACTTCTCTTAGATGTTGAAATCAAACCTACATCCATCATTTCTGCTGGCAGCTCGTTCCACACTCTCACCACCCTCAGAATGAAGAAGTTCTCTCTCACTTTCCCCTTAAGTATTTTATCTTTCACCCTTAACCTATAAACTCTAGTTCTAGTCTCAACCAACCTCAGTGGAAAAGCCTGCTTGCATTCCCCTATCTGTATTCCTCATCATTTTGTACACCTCTTTCAAATCTTCCCTCATTCTCCCACACTCCAGGGTATAAAGTCCTAACCTATTCAGCCTTTCCCTATAACTCAGGTCCTCAAGTTCCAGCAACATGATGAAGATGGCAAAAATTTAGATTATTAATCAAACTTAAATTATGTGCAAATAAACAGTGATGCTAGTGTAAGATCGTAGTCTATGGAATCATTATTTGTGTCAGTTCAAAGAGCAGATGGCAAGGAGAATGAAGTTGTTTTTGAACCTTTAAGGTGTGGGTCATCAGATTCCTGTACCTCCTGATGTAGGCATTGAGAAGAGGGCAAGGCCCAGATGGGGGGAGGGGATCTCAGATGATGGATATCAATTTCTCAAGTCATCACCCATTGCATTTGTTTATAAGGACCATTCAGCTCATCAAGTCTGCTCTGCCATTCCAATGTAGCTGATTTATTATACTTCTTAACCCCATTCTCCTACCTTGTCCCTGTAACCTTTGACACCTTATTGGTCAAGAACCTATCAACCTCTGCTTTAAATGTATCCAATGACCTGTCCTCCAAAGAGATCCATAGGAATGAATTCCACAGATTCACTACCTTATGGCTGAAGAAATTCCTCTTCATCTCTGTTTTAAAGTGATGTCCTTGCATTCTGAGGCTGTGCCCTTTAGTCCTAGACTCTCCCACTATAGAAAACATCTGCCCCATGTCCACTATTAAGGCCTTTCAATATTTGATAGGTTTTAATCAGATATCCCTCATTCCTCTAAACTCCAGTAAGTACTGTCCAGAGTCATCAAATGCACTTGCTATGTTAATCCTTTCATCCCAGGATTATTTTCATGAATCTTTTCTGGACCCTCACCAATGCCAGCAATCCTTTCTTGGATGAGGGTCCCAAGACCGCACACATATTCTAAGTGCTGTCTGTCCTCAGTGTTGGGGACAGCTGATGGAACAATGCAGTCTCTTCATTGGCCTCTTTTTTTATGTTTTGCAACTCCAAAACTAATCGAAAGAAATATGTAGGGAACCCAGGGAAAGATGAGTGTACTTCATTTTTACTTTTAGTGATGTACACACATATGGCATGGTGGCGTAATGATGTATTCCATTGACGTAAAAAGAATGCTTAATCAAACATGTTTACAATATTACTCAAATATGAAATACACAACACTCCTCCCTGCTTAGCTATAAACTCCGACTCAATAGAGAATGCATCTCAACTATATACACAGTCTACTAAATACTAATACTAAATAAAACAACTACTATACAGACATCCACAGCATACCAAATCTTAATTTGTCCCATTCAGGCCTAGAGATTTAATCGCTGTGGAGGATTTCTTACTCTTGTGAAATAATGTCTTTCCTTACTGGGGGTGGGGGGAAGTGGTCACTTTGCTTGTCAGGAGCGACTTGTGGTTGTGAAACAATCCCAGTTTCAGGGGCCTCCTCCGAGGTGTTTGTAGGAGTTGACTCTGGGACTGCAGGAAGTGATCTGACATCCCTGGACACCTTTCTTCTCTAACAATTGACTCTATTCTCAACTGATCAATGTGTCATCTGCAGATGACATCAGACAAAATCTCCACCCAGGAGAGTGGTCCAGTTCTGTCCTTAATCTTTCCATATATCCACTTTTGATCACCTCCATAGTCCCTCACCAGAACTGCTTGTCCAGGAGCAAAATATTGTACTGCCTTGCTTGAGGAGCCCTCAATTTGTCTCAGCTGTTTACATAGAAACATAGAAAACCTACAGCACAATACAGGCTCTTCAGCCCACAAAGTTGTACCGAACATGTCCCTACCTTAGAAATTACTAGGCTTACCTATAACACTCTATTTTACTAAGCTCCATGTACCTATCTAAAAGTCTCTTAAAAGACCCTATCATATCCGCCTCCACAACCGTTGCTGGCAGCCCGTTCCACTCCCCAGCACCTTAAACCTGTGTCCTTGCGTGGCAACCACTTCAGCCCTGGGAAAAAGCTTCTGACAATCCACATGATCAATGCGTCTTATCATCTTGTACACCTCTATTATGTCACCTCTCATCCTCCTTCGCTCCAAGGAGAAAAGGCCAAGTTCACTCAACCTATTCTCATAAGGCATGCTTCCCAATCCAGGCAACATCCTTGTAAATCTCCTCCACCCTTTCTATGGCTTCCACATCCTTCCAGTAGTGAGGCAACCAGAACTGAGCACAGTACTCCAAGTGGGGTCTGACCAGGATCCTATATAGCTGCAACATTACTTCCTGGCTCCTAAATTCAATTCCATCATTGATGAATACTGTGGTAAACTATGTATACCTGTCTGGACACGCCCCTCTGCTGACTGCTCCTGTGGCTCCTCCCACAGACTCCTGTATAAAGGCGATTGGGGCACTGCTCCTCCCTGTCTCCGAGATGTCGTGCTCCCTTTTTGCTGCTAATAAAAGCCTATCGTTCACTTCCAGTCTCCAAGAGTTATTGATGGTACATCAATTTTATTAGCAGCAATTTTAAAACATGGAGAGCATTTTACAACCAGACAGATTGGATCTCAACCCTCAATCCCAGGAAGCCGGCGACGCTTTCGAACTCTGGCTAGCATGCTTTGAATCGTACCTGGAGGAGATTCATGTGACCAACCCTGCCACGATGTGCAGGGTTCTCCTCTCCAAAGTCAGTCCAAGGGTCTACTCCATGATCAGAGACCAAACGGACTACTGGGGTGCAATGGATGCGCTCAAAAGGCAATACCGGCAGCCGGTGAACACCGTCTATGCAAGGCATCGCTTAGCGACACGGCGGCAGCAAGCCAGAGAGTTGAGCGCTGAGTTTGTCCGGGCCCTACAGACACTCGTGCGGGCCTGCAACTGCAGGGTACTGACGACGGAACAGCATGCAGAGCTGCTAGTAAGAGACGCCTTTGTTATGGGGATCAGGTCAGTGTACATGCACCAACGGCTGCTGGAACGCACCGATCTTACCTTACAGTCGGCGATTGAGCTGGCCAACACACTGGAGGCCGCTCTGCACAATGCTGACGCTGTCCAGCCGCGCGATCTCCCGCCGGCCCTGTGGACGCTGCAGACCCCGCAACCCACCAGTGAATTGACCTTGGCTGCTGCCAGTCGCAAGTCCATGAAGTCCCCACAACCCGCCGGCGAGTCGACCACGGCTGCTGCCAGTCACGTCCGCGCAGTGTTACTTCTGCAGACTTGAAAAGCACCCCCAAAAACGCTGCCCAGCCCAAGAAGCTACCTGCTCCAGCTGCGGCAAGAAGGGCCACTTCGCCGAGGCCTGTAAGTCCAAACCACAAGCAGGGTCGAGCAGCACCGTGTGCGAGGTATGGGGGTCGCCATCTTGGTCGCCGCCATCTTGCCTGCCCGCCACGTGCGAGGCATGGGGGCGGCCATCTTTGTCGGCACCACCTCGCCCCGCCTCCAACCCACGGGTGCTTACTGGGCACCAAGACGGCGATGCAACTCTGGCTTCCGTGACCCTCGACCAAAGCGCTCCACACCAGCTCGCAAGGTCAATGATGGACATCCTGGTGGAGGGGCACAGGACTAGCTGCCTGTTTGACACGGGCAGCACTGAGAGTTTTATTCACCCGGACACAGTGCAACGCTGCGGACTTGTGACACGGCCGGTAAGCCAGAAGCTCACCATGGCTTCTGGATCGCATTCCACAGACATCCGGGGGGGGGGGGGGGTGGGGGGTTGTGTAGCGATATTGGTGGTGCAGGGAACAGAATATCGGGACTTTGCGTTACTGGTCATGCCTCAACTGTGTGCCCCTGTGCTATTGGGGCTGGGCTTCCAGAGCCACCTGAAAAGTGTGACAATGGAGTATGACGGGCCTCTCCCACCAATCACTGTCAGAAATCCTCAGTTCTGTGGGACTTCGTCATATACCCCGTTACTGACCACACACACACACTGACCCGCACATCCCACCCAACACCATGCCTACAGCTGCACTACAGACACCACTTGCAGCCTCTCCACCCTCAAGATCCCTCCCACACCGCTGTTCGCCAACCTGACCCCCGACTGTAAACCTGTGGCAACTAAAAGCAGGAGGTACAGCGCGGGGGACAGGGCCTTCATTAAGTCGGAGGTGCAGCGGCTACTCAGGGAGGGGATCATTGAGCCAAGCACAAGTCCTTGGAGGGCCCAGGTGGTCGTTGTTCGGACAGGGCAGAAAAATAGGATGGTCGTGGACTATAGCCAGACCATCAATAGGTTCACGCAGCTTGACGCATACCCCCTACCCCGCATCGCGGATATGGTCAATCAGATAGCTCAGTACAAGGTGTACTCGACCATAGACCTCAAATCCGCTTACCATCAGCTCCCCATCCACCCGGAGGACCGCCCCTACACCGCCTTCGAGGCGGGCGGCAGGCTCAATCACTTCCTGTGAGTCTCCTTGGGTGTCACGAATGGTGTCTCTGTCTTCCAGAGGGAAATGGACCGGATGGTGGACCAGTGCCAACTGAAGGCACGTTCCCATATCTGGATAACATCACCATCTGCGGTCACGACTGGCCGGATCACAACACCAACCTTCAACGATTTTTCCAAGCGGCCAAAGCTCTTAACCTTACCTATAACAGGGACAAGTGTGTGTTCGGAACCACCCGACTTGCTATCCTTGGGTATGTCGTGGAGAACGGAGTCATTGGCCCTGACCCCGACTGTATGCGCCCCCTGTTGGAACTCCCTCTTCCCACCACCCTCAGAGCCCTCAAACGGTGCCTGGGCTTCTTTTCCTATTTCGCCCAATGGGTCCCTCACTACGCAGACAAGGCCCGCCCCCTGGTCAAGTCCACCACATTTCCCCTCTCCGCCGAGGCCCGCGCGGCCTTCAGCCGCATTAAAGGGGACATTGCCAAAGCAACGATGCATGCGGTGGATGAGACCATTCCCTTCCAAGTAGAGAGTGACGCCTCTGACTTTGCGCTGGCTGCTGCCCTCAATCAGGCAGGAATGCCAGTAGCATTCTTCTCTTGTACCCTCCAAGGCCCTGAAATTCGGCACTCCGCGGTGGAGAAAGAAACCCAGGCCACAGTGGAAGCTATTAGGCACTGGAGGCACTATCTTGCCAGCAAAAGGTTCACCTTGCTGACCACCCAGCGCTCAGTTCTGTTCATGTTTAGCAACCAACAGCGGGGCAAAATCAAAAATGATAAAATTTTGAGGTGGAGAATAGAACTCTCCACCTACAACTATGACATCTTGTACTGGCCTGGAAGGCTCAATGAGCCCACCGATGCCCTATCCCGAGGAACATGTGCCAGTGCACAGCTCGACCGGCTATATGCCCTCCATGCAGATCTTTACCACCCGGGGGTCACCCGGCTTTACCATTTTGTGAAAGCCCGGAACCTGCCTTACTCCCTTGAGGAAATCAGGACGATGAGCAAGGACTGCCAGGTCTGCGCTGAGTGCAAACCGCACCTCTACCGTCCTGAAAAGGCACAACTTATCAAGGCCACCCGCCCCTTTGAGCGACTGAGTGTCGACTTTAAGGGCCCCCTTCCCTCCACCGACCGCAATGTGTACTTTCTCAACATAATTGACGAGTACTCGTGGTTCCCCTTTGCCATCCCCTGCCCCGATACCACTGCCACGTCCGTCATAAAAGCCCTGCACCAGCTCTTCACTCTGTTCGGATATCCCTGCTATATCCACAGTGATAGAGGGTCCTCCTTTATGAGTGACGAGCTGCACCAGTACCTGCTGGCTAGGGGTATTGCTACCAGTAGGACCACGAGCTATAATCCCCGGGGGAATGGACAGGTGGAGAGGGAGAATGCCACAGTGTGGAAGGCCACACTCTTAGCCCTTAGGTCAAAGGGATTGCCGGTCTCTCGCTGGCAGGAGGTCCTCCCCGAGGCACTCCACTCCATCCGCTCCCTGTTATGCACATCCACCAATGCCACCCCTCATAAGCGACTCTTTTCTTTTCCCAGGAAGTCTGCCACTGGGACCACCCTACCAGCTTGGCTGACGTCCCCAGGGCCAGTGCTGCTCCAGAAACATGCGAGGAGTAATAAATATTCCCCGATGGTCGAGAGGGTTCACCTACTTCATGCGAACCCCCAGTATGCCTACAAGGTCTTACCTGATGGGCGGGAGGACACGGTCTCCGTCTGCGACCTGGCTCCCGCAGGAGCACCAAACCCCTACCCTGAACACTCCACGGTGACTATGAACCCCGTACCCACTGATGTATATACCCACGAGACACCGCGCATGCCAAGCCCTACACAGACTCCTCACGACACTCCCATACCGGGCGCCATGCACACGCATGAGGGATTACTAATGCCTAACGGGCTGGCACCTCAAGTCAGGCTGGAGCCAGCACAACCACCGTCACCGGTGCTACGTAGATCGCAGCGACAGACTTTCGACTGCCTGATAGACTTGACCTGTAAATATACTTATAAGAAACTTCACCCCGTGGGGACTCTCTTTTAAAACAAAGAGGGGGTGAATGTGGTAAACTATGTATACCTGTCTGGACACGCCCCACTGTTGACTGCTCCTGTGGCTCCTCCCACAGACCCCTGTATAAAGGCGATTGGGGCACTGCTCCTCCCTCAGTCTCCAAGATGTAGTGCTCCCTTTTTGCTGCTAATAAAAGCCTATCGTTCACTTCCAGTCTCCGAGAGTTATTGATGGTGCATCAAATACACCATACACCTTCTTAACCACAGAGTCAACCTGGGCAGCTGCTTTGAGTGTCCTATGGATTCGGACCCCAAGATCCCTGTGATCCTCCATACTGCCAAGAGTCTTACCATTAATACTATATTCTGCCATCATACTTGACCTACCAAAATGAACCACTTCACACTTATCTGGGTTGAACTCCATCTGCCACTTTTGAATCCTATCGATGTCCTGCTGTAACCTCTGAAGCCCTCCACACTATCCACAACACCTCCAACCTTTGTGTCATCAGAAAACTTACTAACCCATCACTCCACTTCCTCATCCAGGTCATTTATAAAAAACACGAAGAGTAAGGGTCCCAGAACAGATCCCTGGGGCACTCCACTGGTGACTGACCTCCAAGCAGAATATGACCCATCTACAACCACTCATTGCCTTCTGTGGGCAAGCCAGTTCTGGAAAGATGTAATTATAATAGAGTTGTCATGATGGGAGATTTTATTTTCCCAAGTATTGATTGGCATCTCCCTAGAGCAAGGGGTTTAAATGGGGTGGAGTTTGTTAGGTGTGTTCATGAAGGTTTCTTGACACAATATGTAGATAAGCCTACAAGAGGAGAGGCTGTACTTGATTTGGTATTGGGAAATGAACCTGGTTAGGTGTCAGATCTCTCAGTGGGAGAGCATTTTGGAGATAGTAATCATAATTCTATCTCCTTTACAATAGCATTAGAGAGATAGGAACAGACAAGTTAGAAAAATTGGAGTAAGGGGAATTATGAGGCTATCAGGCAGAAAATTGGAGGCTTAAATTGGAAACAGATGTTCTCATGGAAAAGTACAGAAGTAATGTGACAAATATTCAGGGGATATTTGTGTCGAGTTCTGTATAGGTACGTTCCAGTGAGACAGGGAAGTTATGGTAGGGTACAGGAACTGTGGTGTTCAAAGGCTGTAATAAATCTAGTCAAGAAGAAAAGGAAAGCTTACAAAAGGTTCCGAGTTCTAGGTAATGTTAGAGATCTAGAAGAAGATTATAAGGCTACTAGGAAGGAGCTTAAGAAGGAAATTAGGAGAGCTAGAAGGGACAATGAGAAGGCCTTGGCGGGCAGAATTAAGGAAAACCCCAAGGCATTCTACAAGTATGTGAAGAGCAAGAGGATAAGATGTGAAAGAATAGGACCTATCAAGTGTGACAGTGGGAAAGTGTGTATGGAACCAGAGGAAATAGCAGAGGTACTTAATGAATACTTTACTTCAGTATTCACTATGGAAAAAGATCTTAGTGATTGCAGTGATGACTTGCAGCAGACTGAAAAGCTTGAGCATGTAGATATTAAGAAAGAGGATGTGCTGGAGCTTTTGGAAAGCATCAAGTTGGATAAATCACTGGGACTGGACGAAATGTACCCAAGGCTACTATGGGAGGTGAGGGAGGAGATTGCTGAACCTCTGGCGATGATCTTTGCATCATCAATGGGGATGGGAGAGGTTCCGGAGGATTGGAGGGTTGCAGATGTTGTTCCATTATTCAAGAAAGGGAGTAGAGATAGCCCAGGAAATTATAGACCAGTGAGTCTTACCTCAGTGGTTGGTAAGTTGATGGAGAAGATCCTGACAGGCAGGATTTATGTACATTTGGAGAGAGATAATATGATTAGGAGTAGTCAGCATGGCTTTGTCAAGGGCAGGTCATGCCTTACTAGCCTGATTGAAGTTTTTGAGGATGTGACTAAAAACATTGATGAAGAAAGAGCAGTAGATGTAGTGTATATGAATTTCAGAAAGGCATTTGATAAGGTACCCCATGCAAGGCATTGTGAAAGTAAGGAGGCATGGGATCCAAGGGGACATTTGTCCTGCATACTCCTCTGAGACTGGGTTTGAGGAGATCCAAGTGTGGGTTGTGAAGTGTGTTGCATTGCAATAGTCAAGGAAGAAATCGGTGAGCTTTTGATTCAGTGTTAGTGTAGTGTGTTCTGCTGACATTGCTCAAAGTGCGTTCCTCAGACTCTGGGCAAGCCTTTCTGCCAAGCCATTTATAACAGAATGATGCAATGCAGATGTAGTATGTCTTGTTCAGTCATTTTCAGGAATGACTGAAACCATTCCACAACAAACTGTGGTACATTGTCACTGACTAAGTGTTCTGGAACACCAGTCCTTGAAGAAAAGCTTCAGAACTCTTCACAACAGAGTGGAGGCTATTGGGAACACTTCTGGCCACCTTGTAGCTACATCCACTACTACCAAGAAATTTGTGCCCAGGAATAGTCTGGCAAAATCCACATGAATACTCCGCCAAGGCAATGCAGACACCGGCGATGGAGAGGTGTGCCTAGGCATCTTCTGGATGTGTTGCAAGCTGCTCGACCTGCTGACCTATCCCAGGCCACCAGACAAAGCTTCGATCAAACACTTTCATTTTGACCACTTCTATATGGCTGGCATGTAGCTCCTCCAACACTTTAGATCTCAGATGGTGCAAACAACTCTCAATCTCTATATAAGGCAACCCCCATCAAGGGCAAGTTCATTCCGGTGCTGGTAAAAATGGGGGAACTGGAATTTGTGCAGCAAATTCCAGCCATTTTGGGCTACCATGTAGACTTGAGACAGTGTGGGGTCTTTTCTGGTTTCCCTTTGGACCGCCTCTGCCATAATAGGAAGACTCCTCGATTTGTGTTAGGGAAAATACGTCAAGAGAAATGTCTTCATTTGTAAATTTTCCAGGCATTTCTTTTTCCAAGGGTAAACAGGACAATTCATCAGCATTTCCATGATTAGTCATCCTCTTGAATTCAATTTTGTAATTGTGTCTTCACAGAAACACAGCCCATCTTTTTGTTTGTGCTGCTGCTATTAGTGGAACACCCTTCTGTGGATTGAAAATGGACAGTAGTGGTTGATGATCAGTAATTAGGGTAAATTCTCTCCCATGGTTGAAAGATTTTGCACTCCAAACCAGACTCAAGGCCTGTTAATCCTAAAAAAGGACTACAACTGTCCTTTGGCCTTAGGGCATCCACTACTGCTTGAATTTTATCAGCACACCTGTGTAATCCTTGTGAGTCAATGGTATGACAAAATTATGGGATGCTTGGTTTAAAGAATTCACACATGTGTAGTCATGCTCTGAGCCCATAATCTTCTAATTCTTAAATGCTGCCTTGAGATTTGAGATGGTCCTTGTCATCCTTATCAGTAATAATGATGTTGTGCAGGTAACACTGAATGCCTGGGCAGCCATAGAGCACCTGGTCCATAGTCAGAGTGCAGGTTCAGATGCTACTCTAAAAATAAGTCTATTAGAGTGATAAAACCCTTTGTGAGTGTTTATGGTGAGAACACTTTGGAATCTTCTTCCATCTCCATCTAAGTCCACTTTGCTGAAATGTTTCCCTCCAGAATAGTTTGCAAAGAAATCCTCTATCCTGGGCAGAGGGTATTGATCTACTTTCATTACTGTGCATTTTTTTTCGTGCTCACTTTCATTCCTGACTGCAACTCAATGGTGTCTCTGCTGTTTTCATTGATATAGTGATTTCAGCTGCTCTTTTAAATGTGAGTATGTTTCAGTTAGGAGCTATTTTTAAATGCTTTCCTGTAAGATTACACAAATAAACAAGCTCTCAGTGCATTATTCAGCCCATCACTGAACTGACAATGCTCAGACAATTTCTTCAGTTCAGCCACGTACTCTGAAATAGACTTCTCTTCCTTTTGATTCCGCTTATGAAACCTAAAGTGTTCTGCAATCGTCAATGGTTTCAGTTCTAAATGTTCCTGTGTTACTTTCATGGTTTCAGCAAAGCTCATTTTGGCTGATTTGGTTGGAGCATTTAAACTTCTAAGCAAACTGTATGCCTTACCACCTATTGCACTCAGCAAAACTTGCACTTGTTTTTCATTTCACTTGCTTCAAAGAACTGCTCAATTTGCTCAGAATACATTAACCCATTATCTCTTGTGCAATCAAACATGTCCATCTTTCTGATGTGGCTGCCAGTTCTGTTTTTTAAAAAATTTGTAATTATCAGCCAGTACTGTTTATGAACCCGTGAATTTAGTCCATTTTCAGCCTTTTAAAACTTGAACATCTTGCTGTGCTTCTGAAGAAAAAAAGCATACTTGGTTTTTTTAAATTTTTAAAAATTTGAACATCTCTCTCTCACCCTTGTAAAGAAAAAAATGTGCTGCACTTCAACAAATAGGTAATCACCTCATCATCTTTTAAAACTTCCTCATCACCACTGTTATGTTTTGTATCTCCAAAACCAATTGAAAAAAGAACACCGGAAGCCGAGGGATAAACATGTGTACTTCATTTTTTACTTTTAGTGAAGCACACACTCATGACTTGGTGGTGTAATAACCATAGGACAATAAGATATAGGAGCAGAATTAGATCATGTTGGGGTTGAAGAAAGCAAGATGGCAAACATTCTAGCCAAGCAATCACTTAAAATTAAGAATACAAGTGTAGAGGTGTCTTTGCATAAAGGTGAAGTGAAAGCCATAATTATAAAGCCTATTTGATCACTGTGGCAACAAAGTTGAGATAAGGAAAAGAAAGGATGGTACAGTACTAATATAAAATTCAGAGAATGGTGGGAACTCAACTGAGAGTTGGGTATAAAAGGAAGAAGTTATACTTACACATTTGCACTTTTCAAAATTGCTGAAGCATACAGTATATTGTTTGAATGCAGTTCCTGTGAGGTGTAAAGGAAACATCTAATTGCTAAATTGAGCTCTTTGAGACAGGCACAGTTTAACATAGAACATAGAACAGTTCAGCACAGGAATAGGTCTTTCAGCCCACAATGTGGTAAATCAAAAATGCCCAAATGCTAATCCCTCTTAGCCATTCAATGTCCATATCCTTCCATCTTTCTTACACCCATGTGCCTAACCAAATGTCTTTTAAAAGCCTCTAATGTATTTGCCTCTACTACCACACCAGATAGCACATTCCAGGTATCCACCACTCTCTGAATAAAAAACTTACCCCTCACATCCCCACTGAACCTACCCCCCACCCACTCATCTTCAAGGCATACCTTCTAGTATTAGACACTTCAACCCTAGGAAACAGATACTCTCTATCTTAGCCTCTCATAATCTGGTAAACCTGTATCAGATCCCCCTTCAGCCTCCAGCGCTCCAGGCAACCCAAGCTTATCCAGTCTCTCGTGAAGGCACATGCCCTCTAAACCAGGCAGCATCCTGGTAAACCCCTTCTGCACCCTCTCCCGAGCCTCAACATCCTTCCTATAGTGGGGCAACCAGACCTGTATGCAATACTGCAGATGTGGCCTGACCAGAGTTTTATAAAGTTGCATCATAACCTCCTGACTTTTGAATGCCTTAACTAATAGAAGCAAGCATTCCATAAGGCTTTTTAACCACCTTATCAACCTGTGTAGCCACTTTCAAGGAACTATGAACTAGGAACCCAAGATATCTCTGCTCAGCAACACTGTTGAGGATCTTGCCCTTAACAGTGTACTGTCACCTTGCATTTGCCCTACCGAGGTGCAACACCTCACATGTATCTGGGTTAAACTCCATCTGCCATTTCTCAGCCTATGTATGCAACTGATCTATATCATGCAAACACGAGGAAATCTGCAGATGCTGGAAATTCAAACAACACACACAAAATACTGGTGGAACACAGCAGGCCAGGCAGCATCTATAAGGAGAAGCACTGTCGACATTTCGGCCAAGACCCTTCATCAGGACTAACTGAAAGGAAAGGTAGTAAGAGATTTGAAAGTAGTGGGGGGAGGGGGAAATGCGAAATGTTAGGAGAAGACTGGAGGGGGTGGGATGAAGCTAAGAGCTGGAAAGGTGATTGGCGAAAGTGATACAGAGCTGAAGAAGGGAAAGGATCATGGGACGGGAGGCCTCGGGAGAAAGAAAGGGGGGGGAGCACCAGAGGGAGATGGAGAACAGGCAGAGTGATGGGCAGAGAGAGAGAAAAAAAACCTAAATATGTCAGGGATGAGGTAAGAAGGGGAGGAGGGGCATTAACAGAAATTAGAGAAGTCAATGTTCATGCCATCAGGTTGGAGGCTACCCAGCCGGTATATAAGGTGTTGTTCCTCCAACCTGAGTTTGGATTCATTTTGACAGTAGAGGAGGCCATGGATAGACATATCAGAATGGGAATGGGACGTGGAATTAAAATATCATGCTGTATTTTTCATCAGTCTTCTACATTATTTACAACTCTACTAATCTTGGTATCATCCACAAATTTACGAACCTACCATCTACATTTTCATCCAGGTCATTTATATACATCACAAACAGCAAAGGTCGCAACACAGATCCCTGCAGAACTCTACTAATTACAGACCTCCAGCTCAAATAAGTCCCTTCAACCATTATTCTCTGTCTTCTATGCGTAAACCAGCTTTGAATCTAAACAGCCAATTCACCACCGACCCCATGCATCTTAATCTTCTGAATTAGCATCCAATGAGGGACTTTGTCATGGAAAGTTGTTAGGATATCACTGCCATCGTAATGTATATAAGTGTGCATTTGACTTTCTAAAACACATTAGATTTTTGGATCATACGTGTTTCTTTTGGAGGGTGAAATTTAGTGGGTATACTTCCTGTCTCTTTGTTCCACACTCCAACGCAGCAGATGGTGGTAAAGCACCTAATGTTGGTCTGCCAACTCCCATTAAAATTTACAAGAAGTATGAATTCAACTGGGAAATGGGTATAACAGGAGGGAAGAAGTTACACTTATGCATTTATGTTTTGGACAAACAAGATTGAATAATTCTTTGTTGAGAATTAATATACATGATACAAGCATAGGTAGGAAGTGCACTTGTCAAGAAATGGTGAAGCATATATTGTTTGAATGGAGTTCTGAAAAGGTGCATAGGAAACATCTAATTACTAAATTGGGATCTTTGGTACAGACACAGCTTAACATGGAAAGTTTGTTAGGATATCACTGCCGTTCTAAAGTCATTTGACTTTCTGAAAAGCATTAGACCTTTTGATTTTATTTGATACTTTTTTGAGGGGGGGGGAATTTAGTGGGTGTACTTCCCGTCTCTTTGCTCCACACTCCACTTCAGTGGGTGGCAGTAATGTGTCTTATGTTGGTCTGCCGATGGCCATGAAACTTTACAAGAGGAAGAATCTCACTTTGGGTTTCTCTTTCTATCACTCTGCATTCCTAATCATCTTAATATTTCCAAAATATTTCTTTTCATAGGTACATCCAGATTTTTTACCTAATTTAATTCAATAACATAATTATAGAGATAGCGTATTTCTACAGATGTACATAGGAGACCATTCTGACTGATTCACAGGCTGGTACGGAGGTTCCAATGTACAGGATTACAAAGGGCACAGAGGACTGTGGACTCAGCCAGCTCCATCATAGGTAGAACCCTGACCACCACTGAGAACATCTTTAAGAGGCAGTGTTCTTGGCATCTATCTTGAAGGACACTCAGGACGTTACTATCAAGGAGGAGGAGAGACAACCCCATAGGTTAGGGAATGGAAATATATACACCAGTTAGACTAGGCAAGATGAAAGATTTCCTTCTGATGGTCAGAGAGTTATACTGCATGGAAACATGCCCTTAGGTCTTACTCATCTGGGATAGCTATCTGCTCTTGACTCTTTCAGTCTAGATGAAGGCTCTTGACCCGAAATGTAGACTGCCCATCAGAGTCATAGAGCACCACAACACAGAGACATGTGTTTTGGCCCTTCTAATCTGTTCCAAACTTCAAATTTCAAAGTAAATTTATTATCAGAGTACATATATGTTACCATATGCAACCGAGATTTGTATTCTAGTGAGCAACCAAAGAAACAATGAAAGACCACATCCAACAAGACGGAGAAACAACCCAAGAGCAAAAGACAACTGTTCGAATACAAAAGAAAAAAAAAGCAATAAATATTGAGAACATGTAATGACGAGTCCTTAAAGGTGAGTCCAAGGGTTGTGGGAACAGTTCAGTGATGGGATGAGTGAAGTTATCCAATAAGACCATAAGATACAGAGGAGAATTAGGCAGTTTGGCCCTTTGAGTCTGCTTTGCCATTTCGTCATGGCTGAGCCATTTTTCCTTTCAGCCTTAATCTCCTGCCTTCCCCCCACCCCATATCTTTTCATGTCCTGACCAATCAAGAATCGATCAAGCTGTGCTTTAAGTATACAGAGACATGACTCCACAGCTGCCTGTGGCAACAAATTCCATATATTCACCACTCTCTGGCTAAAGAAATTATTCATCTCCATTCTAAAAGAACTCCCCTCTATTCTGAGGCTGTGTCCCTGTTGGGCTTGAAATTCTGCCCTGTGTTTGTTTAGGAAGAGAGACAACCAACACCTGAATATTACAAAACTTGGGTTTATTGCAGAATTCGTAACTGGCACAGCGAATCGACGGAGTCGCTGGAGAAGGCGCGTTCCGACTTCCCCTTACAATCTGCTCTTATTTATATCCCTTTTCCCCCCAGCACAACCCCCCGCTACATATTAGGTAATATCGGGCACTTGTGTCCATCTTATTGGCCCGCAGCCATATGCTCACGAGTTACCTGTTTCTTTTGTTTACTGAATCGCGTGACACTAATAGTATCGGTGTAGCGGGGTCCCCAGTTTCGCTCCCCCTCCCTCGCATTCCAGCCTCCTAACATTATGTGTGTTACGTGAGCCACTCCTGACCTGTAATGGCAGTCCCGAATTAACCCCAACACTCCCTCCCTTGGCCTCCCAGAGGCCACATCCCCACATCCCTTACAATCTTTTCCGCGGCTGCCGGGATCAGGCAGAGAGGTGAGCATCCCCCAGCACTCTTTGGCGTGTCCTCCCTATTTGCTTATCCTGATTTGTCCGACCTAGGGTCACAAAATATGGGTAGGGGTTCCCTAAACATCTGCAATTTTTACAAGTAGCATGCAACATTTCAGAAAACTTATTCAAGAACAAATTCACAATCCCCCCCTTGCCATGGTCCATTTCAGTCCGTGTCCTCCCATAGCGCGTCCGCTTTCCGGGAGGGCCGTGTCCTCCCCTTCCACCGGGAACAAGGGTGCCTGGTACGCCGGTGGAGGTCCATCCTTTCCGGTCAAGGCTCGATCTATAGTCCCGCAACAACAACCACACGTAATAAAGATAGCAATTGAAATAGACAGTCCTAGAGCCGACTGTCCCAGGAACGCTCCCCACTTACCAAAGGTCTTATTTGGCCAGTAGAAAATGATGCCAGTTATTGTCCCCCTCCCTTCTTACCTTTTAATGCCCTGTTGGAGACCTCGGTGACAGGGTATGGACCATGCCACCGTTTTCCGTTCCAGGTGAGCTTCCCCGGGCCTCGGAGGAACACTTCCACTCCTACCTTGATGGTGTCCGACCCCTGCGGCTGCTCACTGTTAGATTATTGAACTCGCACAGTTATCAATTTTACCATATTTCTAAAAACTCTCATATACTCTATTACTCAACACACAAATGTCTGAGTTTTGGTAACTCGAAATTGAAGTGCTCCATGGCTCCCTAGTACACAGAGAGGATCAAATGTGGGACGGTCGCCTTTCAAAACCTGACCTTCGCGTGGGAGATTTCTCCTCTTAACAACCAGTCTAAGGTAGGCGCCGTCAGTATCCCTGTGTACTACGGTGTACCGCGACACTTTTCTCTTCTCCTCCTCACTCCTGAGACTTTTATGCCCTTCGTGGGCGGCGGGTACCCTCACTCAGAAGACTTTTCCACGGGCGGAGGATCTTCCTAAAAACAGATAAGAGTTAGTACTTACCAGTCACGATTCTGCACCGGGAATGATCTCTCCCAGGGTAATTTGGGGTTGGTGAGGATCCGTCAGCAGACAAGATCTAACTCAGTGATTTAACTATCTAGTGGAAGTCTTCGATATAACAGGCACTTCCTGACCTTAGTCGAGCTTGCGGCCGCAAGTTGTCTGCTGTCGGACCCGCCAGCCTGTGTTGTCTCTCCCTCCCCACGTCGGGGTCACCAAATGTTGGGCTTGAAATTCTGCCCTGTGTTTGTTTAGGAAGAGAGACAACCAACACCTGAATATTACAAAACTTGGGTTTATTGCAGAATTCGTAACTGGCACAGCGAATCGACGGAGTCGCTGGAGAAGGCGCGTTCCGACTTCCCCTTACAATCTGCTCTTATTTATATCCCTTTTCCCCCCAGCACAACCCCCCGCTACATATTAGGTAATATTGGGCACTTGTGTCCATCTTATTGGCCCGCAGCCATATGCTCACGAGTTACCTGTTTCTTTTGTTTACTGAATCGCGTGACACTAATAGTATCGGTGTAGCGGGGTCCCCAGTTTCGCTCCCCCTCCCTCGCATTCCAGCCTCCTAACATTATGTGTGTTACGTGAGCCACTCCTGACCTGTAATGGCAGTCCCGAATTAACCCCAACAGTCCCCTAGTCTTACACTCTCCCAGCAGAGAAAACATCCTCTCCACATCCACTCTATCAAGGCCTTTCACCATTTGATAGGTTTCAATGAGGTCACCCCTCATTCTTCTGAATTCCAGTGAATACAGCCATCAAACACTCTTCATATGGCAAGCTGTTCAATTCTGGAATCGTTTTTGTGAACCTCCTTTGAACCCTCTCCAGTTTCAGCACATCCTGTCTAAAATAAAGAGCCCAGAACTGCTCACAATACTCCAAGTGAGGCCTTGCCAATGCTTTAAAAAGTCTTAATATTACATCCTTGCTTTTGTTCAGACCCCTCTGGTTCAAGAGCCAAATGGCTGAGGGATAATAACCATCACTGAACCTAGTAGTATGGAACCTAGGCTCCTGTACCTTCTTCCTGATGGCAGTGGTGTGAAGAACTACAGTCTCCTTAGAGACCGTGTTAAGGAACTGAAGCTGCAACTTGATGACTTTTGGCTCATACAGGAAAATGAGGAGCTGATAGATAGGAGCTACAGGGAGGTAGTCATCCCTAAGTTGCAGGAGGGAAAGGAAATAGGCAGCCAGTGCAGAGTCCCCCTGTGGCTGTTCCCCTCAGTAATATATAAGCTGTTTTGAATATCGTTGGGGGTGACGATTACCACGAGATGCCACAACAACTAGGTCTCTGGCACTGAGTCTGGCTCTGTGGTTCAGAAGGAAAGGGGGGAGAAGGTGCAGTAGTGATAGGAGATCCTATAATTAGAGGAGCAGAAAGCAGATACTGTGGATGTGAAAGAGACACCAGGATGTTATGTTGCATCCTAGGTGCTAGGATCAGGGATGTCTCGAATCCATTACATAGTATTCTAAAGGGAGAGGGTAAACAGCTGGAAGTCTTGGTACATACTGGTACCAATCACAGGGGTAAAAAAGGGAGGAGGTCCTGAAGAGAGAATATAAGGAGTTAGGCAGAAAGCTGAAAAGCAGGACTTCCAGAATATTAATCTCTGGATTGCTGCCTGCGCCATATGCCAGACAGGGTAAGAGTACAATGATTTGGCAGGTGAAAGAGTGGCTGAGGAACCGGTGCAGGGGACAGGACTTCAGATTTATTGTCCATTAGGATCTCTTCTGGGAGAGGTATGACCTACACAAAAGGGACAGATTACACTTGAACCTGAGAGGATCCAATATCGTTGTAGGCAGGTTGGCTAGAGTTAATCAGGTGGGTTTAAACTAATGTGGCAGGCGATGGGAACCAGTGTGATTGTGTTGAAGATGAGGTAGTTGGTTTACAAACAGAGGGAATGTGTAATAAAACTCCTAGCAAGGAGAGGGTGATGATAGGGCAAAATTGTAGTCAACAGGATAAGTTGCAACTTAAATGGTGAATACAGGGGTGAAGGTGTTATATTTGAATGCGCAAATTAAATAGAATAAGTTAGATGAACTTGGAGGAAAAATTTGTAGGATAGATGAGAAAAAATGTCTCTAGCTAGAGGGTGGTGAAGCTGTGGAATTCATTGCCACAGATAGCTGTGCAGGCCAAGTCACTGGGTATATGTATGGCAGTGATTGCTAGGTTCTTGATTAATCATGATGTCAAAAGTTATAGAGCAAAGGCAGGAAAATAGGGTTGACAGTGATAATAAATCAGCCATGATGGAATAGCAGAGCAGACTCGATTGGCCAAATGGCTTAACTCTGCTCCTGTGTCTATGGTCTTATGGTCAAAGAAAACAAGGCCTTGGCTGTGGGAGTCTTTGATGATGGATGCTGCTTTACTACGACAGCGCTCCATGTAGATATACTCAATGGTGGGGAGGGCTTTACCGTGATGGACTGGGCATATCCACTACATTTTGTTGGATTTTCTGTTCATGGGCATCAGTGTTTCCATATCAGGCCATGATGCAACCAGTCAACATAATCACCACTATACATATATAGAAATTTGCCAAAGTTTGGCAGTTATGTACTGGGCCCAAGACAGATTCTCTGAAATGATAAAACACTAGGGAGTTTAGTGTTGCTGATTCTCTCCACCTCTGATTCCCCCAGTGAGGACTGGCTCATGGACCTCCAGTTTCCTCTTCCTGAAGTCAATAATCAGATCCTTAGTCTTGCTAACATTCAGTGAGAAGTTGTTGTTGTGGCTTTCTGGAGATCGTACCTGGACCTCTTATATCTTAGTTGGTCACCAAACCTGAATGCCACTAATCTGACCCTCAGCAGATTGTGGATCTCGTGGTTCACCCAGGGCTTCTGGTTGAGGAAGACTCTGAATGATTTGTGGGGACAATCTAAGAATGTTCATCTACAACTGTTTTTATAAAGTCTGTGACAACCATGGTGTATTCCTTCAGATCCTCTGATGACTTCTTGAACACAGCTCAGTCCACCAACTCAAAGACATCAGGGCAGGCAGTTTTTTGTTTGCTCATGGCAGCATTCAATATCTCGAATGTTTGATTAATGTCAGCTTTTGCCTATGTAAACTACGGTCAGGACCACAGAAGAGAACTCTCTTGCTAAGTAGAACTGTCAGCACTTAATCATTATTTGTTCGATAGATAGTCAGGGGAACAAAAGTGTGACAAAACTGCTGCATCCAAGCACCACATAGAGTTTATCATGAAGCACAGACACCCACCTTTTGCCTTCTCTGAATCTGCAGTCCTGTTCATCCTACATATCGAGAAGCTCTTGGGTCTTACCAATGCATCCAGTGTGTCTGGAGTGAGCCATGTCTCCGTGAAACACAGAATGCAGGAATTCCTTTTTCTTCCAATACAGCATTCTTGCCCTTAGGTTCCCAATCTTGTTCTCCAGCGTTTGTACATGTGCTAACAAGATGCTGGGCAGAGGAACTTTCATTCCTTGCCATTTCAGTCTGATTTGGGGCCCTCCCCTCCTCCCTCTCTTCTGGCCATTGCAATGTACCTTCACCACTTAAAGGTGCCATAACTGCAGGCTTGAGAGTTAAAGCCACCGAGACCTTCAGAAGATCGTAAGTTTGCTAGTTCATTAAGACAATTCAAAAGTACGATGTTTATAAGGAAATTACAGGCTGCAGAGCAATTCAGAAGTCTATTTAAAAGTTTTGTAACCAGCCCACAACACGTTGCCTTGGTTCACTGACACCATCTTGACTATGAACAAATTATTATTCAAAGATTCAAAGTACATTTATTATCAATATAAATATGCAGAATACAACCGAGGTTCATCTTCCAGCAGACAGTAATGAAACAAAGAAACATCATGGAACCCATTCAAAGAAAACATCAAAAATTCAACATGCACAAAAAAAAGCAAATTGCACAAATGACAAAAAAAACAAGTGAATAACACACAGAGTATTAAATGTCAAACCACCAAGTCATAAGACCATGAGATCTTAGGAACAGAACTAGGCCATTTGGCCCATTGAGTCTGCTCTGTAACTCAATCATGGTTGGTCCTCTATTCCCCTCCTCAGCCCCACTCCCCAACCTTCTCCCCATAACCTTTGCTAAGTCCTTGAAACAGTCCAGGAATGTTCAGTTTAGTTCTGTTCAGTTCAAATTAGCATTATGTCTTTGTTGACTGCTGGCCACAGAGCCAGTCCACCCCAATCAAATTCACGCAAAATAGCAATAAAACGAGTAACCAGACACGAGAAATATATATAATGTGAACTATGGAGTCCTCTGAAAACAAGTCTAATCCACAAACCGTGCTGATCGAACCTTGCCCAAGGACCAATACCCAAGACACCTGCATCTTCCTCCAGAAGCAGCAAGTGAGAAGGAGATGGAGAATGGTCAAATTATTCTGCCTAGTCCCATATATCGGTACCTGCACTATGGCCCTCCTTACCCATCCCATCCAGAGAGGTCACCAATATCATCCAGGACCCTACCCACCCTGCTCATGCACTGTTTGTCCTACTCTCAGAGAAGAGGCTATGCAGCATTCATGCTAGGACTACCAGACTCAATGTACAGATACTTTATGAGCAGGTAGTCCTGCACTCGCATCACTTTATGTACATACAATCAGTCTTTACAATTTTTTACTATTGTGTTCTTTTTGCTTATTGTGATTTTTTTATGCCACATCCGCTCTGGAGTAACAATCATATCATTCTCCTTTACACTCATGTACTGAAGAATGGCAATAAACGATTTTGAATCTGAATTAGAACAGCGTAGCACAGGAACAGGCCCTTTGGCCCACAATGTTCTGTCAAACTAAATTGAAAATTGAAATGTTGCATTTCTTCCACAGATGCTTCCTCACCAAGTACCTTCAGCAGTCAGAGAGGGAAGACTACCTTTCGATCACTGGGGATCGCTCTGCTACTGGAGTGGGGAGACTGCCCTTTGATTACTGGTGGGATCGCTGTGCTGCCAGAGTGGGAAAGGTCTGCCATCGTGCCCAGGGGATGTTACCTAGGTTTCCTGTGTTTTGGATATGGACTTTTTTTCTGTCTTATAGTTTTTTTTATGTACTGTGTTTTTTGCCCGACCTTTCTTGTTTTTTGTGTGCGGGGAGGGGGACTTGGGGGTTGATGGGCCCGTTTTCTTTTTGTTTGTTTTTGTGTGGGGAGGAGGGATTTGGGGGTTGATGATCATGCTACCATTCTTTTCTTTCTTGGTTTCATGCTATCTGGAGAAGAATTTCAGAGTTGTAAACTTTGATAATAAATGAACCTTTTAACTGTACCCACTTCCTCTGCTTCCTCGTTCAGCTTGTTTCACATACCTACCACCATCCATATAGGAAAACTTGCCTCTTAGGTCCCTTTTAAACATTTCCCTCCCACCTTAAGTCTGTGTTCTCTAGTTTTAGACCACTCTCATGAGAAAATGCCTGTGACTATAGCCATAATTAATCAATACTCCAAAACTGACATTTAAAAATCAGAATCAGGTTTCATATCACTGATATACATTGTGAAATTTGTTGTTTAACAGCAGCAGTACAGTGGAATACATAACAAAAAACTACAAATTACAATAAGTATATACATATACAATATAAATTAATTAAGTAATACAAAACATAGTAAAAAAATAATGAGGTGGTGTACATGGGTCCATTCAGAAATCTGATGGTGGAAGGAAACAAGCTGTTCCTGAAACATTGAGTGTGTGTCTTCAGGCTCCTGCACCTTCTCCTTGATGGCAGCAATGAGAAGAGGGCATGTCTAGGGTGATGGGAGTTCATAATTATGGATCCAGCCTTGTTGAATTATCGTCTTTTTAAGATGTCCTTGATGCTGGGGAGGCTAGTGCCCATGATGAAGATGGCTGAGTTTACAACTTTCTGCAGCTTCTTCCAATCCTGTGCAGTGGCCCCTCCATACCAGACAGTGATGCAACCAGTTAGAATGCTCTCTACAGTACATCTGTAGAAATTTGCTAGTCTTTGGTGACATATCTAGTCTCCTCAAACTCCAAATAAAATATAGCTGCTGTCATGCCTTCTTTGTATTTGTATCAATATGTTGAGCCCAGGATAGATCTTCAAAGATGTTGACACCCAGGAACTTGACATGGGACATTTGGAAGGTACATGGATAAGAAAGACTTAGAAGGATAAGGGACAAATAAACCAATTTACCAATTTATGCAGTCTTGAAAACAGGTCCAACTCATGCACTAGTTAGGCCACTTGGTTAGCATGCATGAGTTGGGCCAAAAGGCCTATTTTCAATACTGCTTAAATTGGTTATATGACTGTTGCATATGCTGATATACAGAGAAAATCATTGTTTTGCATGCTATCCATAGATAATTTTTATTACAACAGTGCATCAAGGTAGGACAAGAGAAAACAATAACAAAATGCAGAGGCAGAGCTACGATGGCGCTAGACAACAACTCCTTTGTTAGCTGTTTCCGCAGGTGAGCACTTCTACCTTTAATGTCTTTCTTTTTCCTTTTCAAGGTGGATAGGGCTCTGTCGAAGACCCTGACCTAGAGCTACCCACAAACTTTGGTTCTTTGCAATGACCATCTCCCGGGGTTCACTGACAGGCCATTTTTCATTATCCTAAGGATGCAGCCTAGAAGACAAGCACACCTTCAGGTTCCGAGGCTTTGCATCCCTGGAGAGAAGCCGATTCTTTGCCGGTGCCGCCAACTGAAGCATTGTGGCAGAAAACGGAATATTGGGAACAGCGGATCAGCTGTCAGGGGCTCTGTACATGGCTCTGTACTCTGAACCAATCTCTCTTTTTTTCATTGCATGGTGGGGGGGCAAGAGTTTGTTGCTGGTTCTCAAGGCGGAGAACTTGGGGGAAAAGAAGTGACATGGCAGACTTTAACACCATAAATCAGCGAGTGATTTTTTTTTGTTGTTAGATTCCCCTCTCCCTGTGTGACACCTCTCTGTCCTTTATTAGGGAGAGAGGGGGAGAGGGAAAAAGGGGGAGAGAGGGAGACAGGAGGGGGATGGGGAGGGAGAGGGGGTACGTTGAATTGTTGGGTGAATGATTAGTTTTTCTATACTGCTGATCATGGTCTTTCTTGGGGGGCTTTGCTATTGCTTATTTGGTAGGTGGAGGATGCTGGTGCTTTTTTGCTGAAATAAGTAGGTGAGGTCATTGCTCTGTTGCTGCTTGCATGTGAGGGTGGAGTAGGGGGCTTTGGGATTCTGATGTTTTTACTGTCACTCACTCTTTGACGCACTCGTGTTTCATTTATGTCTGTGAAGAACAAGAATTTCAGGTTGTATATTGTAGACATTTTCTGATATTAAATGGAATGATTGACCTATTGAATGCAGAACGCAGAACATGAGAATCAGATGAGACCATAAGGTGCAACAGCCTTGATGAGATCGATTGTGAGGCTGAGAGTCCATCTTATCATACAAAAGGCCATTCAAGAGTCTGATAACAGCGAGGTAAAAGCTGTCCTTGACTGGTGGTAAATGCTTTCAGGCTTTTATATTTTCTACCTGATAGTGGGAAGGGCTATTTGTGCTGAATAGAGAAGTGAGAATGCCCAGGGTGGGTATAAAGCTGGCTGCTTTACCAAGGTATTGAGAAGTGTATACAGAGTCCACGGAGGGGAGGTTAGTTTCCGTAATGTGCAGAGCTATATCCATAACTCTCTGCAGTTTCCTAATGGTCACGAGCAGAGGAGTCGCCAAACCATGCCACGGTGCATCTAGACCAGATGCTTTCTATGGTGTATCGATAAAAAACTAATGAGGGTCAACAGGGCAGGTCAAATTTCTTTAGACTCCTGAGGAGGTAGAGGTGTTGGTGAGCTTTCTTGACCTTGGTATTTACGTGACTCATCCAGGACAGACTATTGGTGATGCTCACTTCTAGGGAATTGAAACTCTATCCTCTCAACCTCAGCATCATTGTCATAAACCAGTGCATGTATGTAAAACAGAATATCATTCCTATTTGTTGACTAAATGTTTCTTAAGGGTGGTATGGTAGTATAGTGGTTAGCACAATTGCTTTATGCATCAGTGATCACAGATTGGGGTTTGATTCCCAAAGAGTTTGTATGTTGTCCCCATTCCTATGTGGGTTTCTTCTGGGTAGTCTGCTTTCCTCCCACATTCCAAAGACATATGGGTTAGGGTTAATGAGTTGTGGGCATGTTATGGTGACACTTACAGCCTGTCCCCAGCACAACCTTAAACTGTGTTGATCATTGATGCAAATAACCCATTTCACTGCACATTTTGATGTACATATGACAAATACAGCTAATCTATCTAATCTTTTGGAGGGAAGACTGATTTCTTTGAAGTGCTGAGCTGTATCCACAACTCTTAGAATTTCCTAACTTCATGCCCAGAACAATTGCCATACCAAGCTGAGATGCACCCAGACCAGATGCTTTTTATAGTGAGGATCGAGGGGAACATGTCAAATTTCTTTATTGGACTTGTCGTCTACGTGAATTATCCATGTCAGGCTATTGGTGATGTTTGCTTTTAGGAACTTAAAACTTTCAACCCTGTCAACCTCAGCACTGTCAGCATAAACCAGGGTGTAGGTACAAATCAGAATATCACTCCTGTCTGTCAACTGAATGTTACTCCACTTCACATACCCATTTAGTCTTGACCTGCACCATAAACAGATATCACAATTGTTATAAAGAATCCCAGCCCAAATTCCTGCCTTTTCTTCTTCCCTTTCCTGGCATAATATAACCCATCAAATAGCCATTACACATTGTGAAAGCAGGTCTCAGGAAAGCAAGTGAGCACAAAACCAAACAGTAAACACACAATTAGCCTTTGTAGTTACATAACTGCCAAATTGGAGTTTAGGCTCCCTTCAACTGACAAAGGAATAATGTTACACTCCAGAACAGACTAAGAGGAAATATGCCATTCTGCTGGAAAGAATGTAAATGATTTATGTGAATGTTAGAATATACTGTAAAACAGAACATTACATCAGAATATAGTCCCTTTGAGCCACAACGTTGTGTCAACCTTTTAACCTACTCTAAGATCAATCTAACCCTTCCTTCCCACATAGCTCTCCATTTTTCTATCATCCATGTGCCTATCTAAGAGTTTCTTAAATGCCCATAAAGTATCTGCCTCTACCACTACCCCTGACAGCGTGTTCTTTAGGTGAAAAACCTGCCTCTGACTTCCAGTGCTGCTGGGACTCAAGGGCCTGTGTTATTGGAAGAGGTTGGGCAGGCTAGGACTTTATTCCTAGGGGTGCAGGCGACTGAAGAACGATGTTATATAGGTGTATAAAATCATCAGGGGCATAGATAGGTGAAAGTACACAGTCTTTTAACCATGAGAAAGGAATTAAAACTAGGAGGCAC
Organism: Hemitrygon akajei; assembly: GCF_048418815.1. Classification (NCBI taxonomy): domain Eukaryota; kingdom Metazoa; phylum Chordata; class Chondrichthyes; order Myliobatiformes; family Dasyatidae; genus Hemitrygon; species Hemitrygon akajei. The sequence continues at coordinate 113,631,188 of NC_133128.1, forward strand.
AGGTTTTAGGTGAAAGGTTTCCAAGGGACCTGAGGGGCAAGAGAGTCGGGTCACCACAGGAAGTAGTTGAAGGAAGTACAATAACAACAATTAAAAGTCACTTAGACCAGTACATAGTTGGAAAAGGTCATGAGAGATATAGGCCAAACATGGACAAATTGGATGAATTCAGATGGAAATGTTGATCAGCATAGACCAGTTAAGTCAAAGGGGCAATTTCCCTGCAAAAAAACTCTTATGATTCTGAGAAGCTAAACTAATCCTGATGAAGGGATTCAGCCCAAAACGTCAAATGTTCATTCCTCTTCATAGATGTTGCCTGAACTGCTAGGTTCCTCCAGCATTTTACATGTGTTGCTCTAATCCAACCTCCAAGAGGATCACAACCTTGTCATTCATTGGGTTTGGAGGCTTGGTGCCTCAATGACCTGGAAAGCTATGTTGGCAGGAGTCAGGGCTTTATGCTTTTGGCAGGGTCACCCATGCCAAACAAGTCAAAAGGTAAGAGTGGTCCCCTGATCCTCCAGGTTCGGAGGTTTGTTTCAGGGCTAACAACTCACACTGATAAAACCAAATTGTTATGGAAATAACAATGAAAAATCCTTCTACATCTGAGTGCAACGGTATTCCTGAGTCTCCACCCAGGACTTGGTTTTCACTTCTGACAGTCACACAGGAGGAAACTGCTGACATGATGAAGGAAGCCCTGAATACTGCCAGAGATGGAGGATGTTCATTGCTGCCCTAAGCACCAGAGGTGTAATGGGCAGTAGGTAAGCACTAATCCATGGAATTGGAGGCAAAAAAGCCTGATGCGTTGATGAGGATCCTTACCACACATCCCACAATCTCTTTGACCCGCTACATTCAGGAAGGAGGTACAGGAGCATCAGAACTAGGATTGCTAGACCGCGTAACAGTTTCCTCCCCTAGGCTGTGAGATTAATGAGTACCCTGCTACCACCAAGATCTCGTTACCAGGACAGCAAACTGTTTACCTATGCTCTGCACTACATGCATTTTGAATCACATTTTATTAACTTATATGCGGTAATATTTTGTTTTATATACTGTGTGTGATGTATGCTTTGTAGATGCATCATTGTCTTGAGCAAAGTTGTCTCATTTAATTGTATATCTGTACAGTCAAATGGCAATAAACTTGAACTTGAATTTGAGAAGCAGAAGAGTAGCTGAAGCTGAAAGCTGGGATATGGTGTGGAGTTCGGGACTCACAGAGATACAGCATAGAAACAGCTCATTCAGCCCTCCAAGTCTATGCAGACCATTAACCAACCATTCCCACTAATCCTATATTAATCATAACTTTCACTCCCCCACCCCCACTCTCTTCAACTTGCAGGAGGCTGAGGGGAAATCTGATTGAGTTTTATAAAATTAGGAGAGACATAGATAGAGCAGACAGACAGTATTTTTCCCTGGGTTGAAATGTCTAATACCAGAGGGTACAGATTTAAGGTGAGAAGGGGTAACTTCAAAGGAGATGTGGGGGCAAATTTTATACACAGAGAGTATAATGCATTGCCTGGGGTGATGGCAGAGGCAGAAACATTAGGGGCTTTTGAGAGATGTTTAGATAGGCATGAATTTGAGGAAACTGGAAAACATTTATGTAAGCAGAAAAGGTTAGTTAACATTTGATAACTAATTTATTTAGTTCAGCACAACAATGTGGGCCGAAGAGCCTGTTCGGGTGCTATATGTTCTATCTCCCACCAGTTTCTACCACTCATCTACCTATTAGGATCAACTTACTTTGATCAAGTAGAGCACCCAGAGGAAACTCATGCAGTCACAAGGAGAATGCGCACACTCCACATGGATAGTATCTGAGGTCAGAATTGAATCTGGGTCTACGGCTCTATGAGGCAGCAATCCTACTTGCTATACCTGTTAGTAACAGAACAGAGAACAGCACAGGAACAGGCCCTTCGGCCCACAATATTGTGCCAAACCAAATAAAGTAGTAATCAAATGCCAACTAAACTACACAATGTCCATATCCTTCCATTTCCCTCACATTCATGTGTCAATCTGAACATCTCTTAAAAATGCCTAACGTATCTGCCTCTACCAGCACCCCAGGCAGTGCATTCCAGCACCCACCACTCTGTGTAAACATTTTGCATCTGATATCTCCTTTGAAATTGCCCTCCACACCTTAAATGTGTGCCCTCCAGTATTAGACATTTCAACCTTGGGGAAAAGACACAGGAACCCTAGAAAAAACATTATTTCATAAGAAGATAGAGAGAAAAGAGGACTGGGTAGGATAGGAGAAGTACTCTACACAATACCCTGCATTTCTCATGTTGATCTATTGCGCATTTTAGAACTGTGTTAGTACAGAGCTTTCTATGGTTTCTATACCTACTGTAAACAAACCCAGACCTCCCTGGCAACAAGTGAGCAGTGAGGAGCTCACAACCATCATCACCAACTTTATACGGAACCTAATTTTTTTCTCTCATTTACACATCCCCTTTCGCATACTCTGTGCTAATTATATACTAGTTACTGTTGTGATAGAGAAAACAAGGTAGATATCTGTACACAGGGAGTTCCCACAACGGCAAGGAGACCAGGTGATTTGTTTGGTTCTTGAAACAACCATTAGAACCCCAATCACTACAGTTTAGCAATACTTTTCATTAAAATGGATTTTCTTTGCTATAATGGCATTTTCTTGTAAAATATGTGGATAATTGACACAAACACAAGGAAATCTGCAGATGCTGGAAATTCAAGCAACACACACAAAATGCTGGTTGAACGCAGCAGGCCGGGCAGCATCTATAGGAAGGAGCACTAGGGAAACCTTCCCCAGCTCTGTATCCCTTTTGCCAATCACCTTTCCAGCTCTTAGCTTCACCCCACCCCGTCCTGTCTTCTCCTATCATTTTGCATTTCCCCCTCCCCCTCTCAAATCTCTTACTATCTTTTCTTTCAGTTAGTCCTCACGAAGGGTCTTGGCCCGAAACGTTGACAGTGCTTCTTCCTATAGATGCTGCCTGGCCTGCTGCATTCCACCAGCATTTTGTGTGGGTTATGTGGATAATTAAGTTTAACTTATGTGCTTCTTGTCACTGCTGCTTAACTGATGTTATGTACCTCCAAGTAAGTTTTTTTTATTACACCTTGTGTATACATGTACTGGTACAGGTAACAATAAACTCAACTTTGAACCATTTGCTCAATGGATTATGGTTTTGTGTAAACTTTGGCCAATACCTTGTTCTTAGTGCTCTCAGATCTATTGCGTCTTCCTGGGAGAGCAGATAAATCTTTGATTTAACATCTCATTTCTAACGTGACACATAGAACATAACAGCACAGTCTAGGCCCTTCTGCCCATGATGTTGTGGCAATCTTTTAAGATCAATTAAACCCTTCCCTTCTACATAGCCCTCTATTTTTCTACCATCCATGTGCCTCTCTTAAACATCCCTAACATACATGCCTCTACCAGCACCCCTGGCATGGTGTTCCAATGAACTCACCATTATATATGTAAAAAACCTATCTCTGACTTTGCCCCATAGCAACACATACAGAATGCTGGAGGAACTCAGCAGGTCAGGCAGTATTTATAGAAATGAATAAAGAGCCCATGTTTCAGACTGAGACCCTTTGTCAGGACCTGAAGAAGGGTCTCAGTCGAAAACATCCACACTTATTCCTTTCCATAAATGCTGCCTGACTTGCTGAGTTCCTCCAGCATTTTGTGTGTGGTACTCTGGATTTCTAACATCTGTAGAATCTCTTATGTTTCAGATTTATCCTTATACTTTTCTCCAATCAACTTAAAATTCTGCTGCCCTTGCGCATTTTTGCATTGTACCAGCCTATTCCTGCAATGACACTGCACATAAAGAGTTAAGAAAGCAAGCACAGGCTGTGTACTTGAGGCATAAAATTCAAGCTGCAAGTAAACTGACTGTTTGGAGGAAAGGTGGGGCTGTAACACAATGGATCCACCCTGCAGCAACTACTGTGTTTAAACTAACTTCTCCTCGCAAAGAGATTGGTCCCTTGGCTGCCCTGTGAGTCTGTGGAAGTGTGTTGTGTTGGCGACTGAGTTGGTAACTTGAATACTGCTCTCCTGGAGAGAGTCGATTGTGAAAAGTAATCGTACGCCTCTGTTGGTTGCTACCAACAAACCTCTGAGCTTCACCTCGCAACCCTTTGTCGCTTCATTTCTATAAATCCGGGGAAGGAGACAGTCTTCAGTCAGCTGAAGAACTTCTTGGTCGATTCCTGAAGGTCGGACTGTTGAAGATCAATAACCATGGTGAGTGTATGGGCTTTAGGCATAAGTACTGCCCAACAGTTTGTATTTAAATAGAGCTTTCAATGTAAAAGAAGCTTCTTACACAAGTGTAATCAAGCAAAAATCTTACACAGAGCTGCAGAGGATAGGTGATTAAGAGCTTGACTGGAAGTTTTTAGTCAGTCTGTTACAAAGGGTGGGAAAACAGTGCAGTAGTTAGTGTAACACTTTACAGTGCCAGTGACTGGAGTTCAATTCCTGCAATTGTCTGCAAGGAGTTTGTACGTTCTTCCCATATTCCAGAGACATATGGATTAGTAACTTGTGGGCATGCTATGCTGGTGCCGGAAACGTGGTGGAACTTAAGGTCTTTCCCCAGCACTATCCTCAAACTGTGTCGGCCATTGATGCAAATGATGCATTTTATTATATTTCAATGTGCATATGACAAATAAAGCTAATCTTTAAAAAAAGAGAGAAGGGGAGAGGAGGGTGCTGGAAGTCCAGCGATTGGAGCCTAGGTGGCGGTGGGGGGGGGGGGGGCAAAGTTGGTAAGGCCATAATTAGGAGGAATGATGAGATCAAGGCTTCAGAGAGTTGTAGTGCTGAAGGAGATTTTTTTAAATGGGGTAGGAAATATAAAAATCAGAATATATCATCAAGGATCAACTTTATTTGCCACCTATATTGACAGGAGTTCACTGGTGTATTTGTCAGGGCTCTACATACAAAAATATCAACATTAAACAACTATAAAAATAACATTAGCACAGATATGGAATAAAATGTACACAAATAAATACCAGTATGTATTGATAATGTAAACATCATTATATAAAAAGTGGTTTAAAGTTGGCGCAGGGGCCAACTGAAATCAGATTAGCTGCCTGGGGAAAGGCATTTTTAAGATGGCATGAAGTTTTTGTTTTACTAGACCTTTAACGTTTTCCACAAGGGAGTTTTTGGAAAAGGCAGTTCGCTGGGTGGGTAGTGTCTGCAATGATGTTTCCTTCCTGTTTCTCTGTGCTGGAAGTCCTGCAGTGATGGTAGACTGCAGCCAGTGACCTTTTCTGTTGACATGACAGCTTAAGCAACACACACAAAATGCTGGAGGAACTCAGCAGGCCAGGCAGCATCTAGGAAAAGAGTACAGCCTACATTTTGGGCCGAAACATCAACTGTACTTTTTTCCACAGATGCTGCCTGGCCTGCTGAGTTCCTCCAGCATTTTGTATGTGTCGCTTAGATTTCCAGCATCTGCAGATTTTCTCTTGTTTGTCACTTCAAAGTCCAATGTGTTGTGCACTCAGAGATGCTCTTCTGCACACCACTGTCGTAATGTGTGGTTATTTTAGTTACTGCTGCCTTCCTGTTGACATGAACCTGTTTGGCCATTCTCCTCTGACCTCTCTCACTAACAAGGCGTTTTCACTCACCAAACTGCTGTTCACTGGTATTTTTTTAAAAAGTTTTTTGCACCATTCTCTGCAAGTTCTCGAGACTGTTGTGCTTGAAAATTCCAGGATATCAACTGTTTCTGAGATACTCAAACTGTCCCATCTGGCACTACCATTCATAGTCAAAATCACTTAGATCACATATCTTCCCCATTCTAATGTTTAGTCTAAACAACCACTGAATCTCTTTACTATATCTACATGCCTTTGTGCATTGAGTTGCTATATTTGATTGGCTGATTAGATATTCACATTAATGTGCAGGCAAACGGGTATACCTAATAAAGTGGCCACAGAGTGTAGGAGAGGTACGCAAAATGAAAATTAGAATGTTCAATTCAAGTAGTAGAAAGTAAAATATTCACATCTAGGCAGTGTGCTCAATGTCACATGCATAACTGAAGATATCAGGCTAGTCTGACAAGTCCTGCACCCCAGCTTATCTCTCAGTATGTTGTGTGATGAAAGATCAGGTGTGGGGTAGAGGACTGGTGGAGGTGGGAATTTTCAGCAGGAGAGTACAATTTTTACCACTGGCTCTCTTTAGGCATTGGAAACCATGCTCTAAGATAAACTGTTCTTTTACATATGTCTAGGTTTGAATGTCACCGCCTAGGCAGTCTCAGTGCTATGGTCCTTCCTAATGTAGTCTAGGAGTTCCTCTGTCTATAGTTGTTCGTTGCCTGGGAGACTTGTTGCTAGGGGAGTTTTTGGCACCAGGTTGCTCATTGCCTGGAGATTCTGTTGACCAGCCTTTTTGTTGCCTGGGCTTACAGTTCCATTACCTGTAATTTCTTATTGTTCTACTTGGCTGGGGACTGCTAGTGTGTCTCAGAGAATCTATGACTTGCTAAACCTGAGCGGTCTGAGTCTTTGCACCTGGGGTATTTATATTTGATGGTTCTCTGCCCAGTTAATTCTTGATTTCTCTGGTAATTTCTTTCCCCTCACCCTTCTCTCTTTTTCCATTTTTCATTCTAATTCCTCTCTCTCCTTTCTCTACCCTCAGCTGCTCATCACCTCCCTCTGGTTCCTATTGTTCTTCCTTTCCTCTATCACCTCCCAGCTTCTCACCATCCCCACCCCCGCCCCCCCCCCCCACACACCTCCCCCTTCACCTGGTCTATGACCAGCTCCTCCCCTCACCACCTTATTCTGGCTTCTGCCCCCTTCCTTTCCAGTCCTGATGCTCCTCCATCAATGCTGCCTGACTCGCTGAGTTCCTCCAACACGTACGTGTGTGTGTGTGCGTGTGTGTGTGTGTGTGTGTGTGTGTGTGTGTGTGACTCAGGATTTCCAGCATCTGCAGAATCTCTTGCATTTTTCTTTGCTGTGTCTAATTTAACATACGTATAGATGGAATATGAATTCATATTTGAGATTCTTTGCAGATTAAGTGCATAGATCACACTGCCGACTCTGGTACTGGAACAATACATCAGCAATGGGTTTCCAAGGGACCAGATAGACAGCTTGACAGTACGCAGAATCAAGGGTTATTGGACGTGCACCAAGAGAATGTTAGGCTAGATGCCAACGTTGTCTGCCTGGGACTGTTGCTATGTTACCATTAAGTCAGCCATGGTATAATTGAATACTTTGCTTGAAAGGGGGCAGAGTCTGAGGGACAAACAAGAGTTAAACTTCAGTGAGCTGCTGTTTATTTGCTCTATCTTCAATCCAAGTGGTCGGTTTCCTGTATTCTGCAAAGGAGTTTGCTTCTGTTGTGGGCATAACAAATCCTCTCTGATAGCACATTTAAAATTATTGGTTTATCCCAACATAGAATATAGAACTAGAAGAGTACAGCATAGTATGGGCCCTTCAGCCTACAATGTTGCGCTGACCATTTAACTTAATCCAAGATCAATCTAACCCTTCCTTCCCACATAACCTTCCAATTCTCTACCATCCATGTGCCTATCTAAGAGCTTCTAAATCTTCGTAATGTATTTGGCTCAACCATCAATCCTGACAGCACATTCCACAAACTCAGCACTCTGTGTTAAAAAAAATATTTCTGACATCACCGCTATATTTTCCTCCAATCACCTTACAATTATGTCCCCCTCCTTTTATCCATTTCCACCCTAGAAATAAGTTTCTGGTTGTCCACTCAATCTATGCCTCTATCATTTTGTACACCCTGATAAACAATGGAATGAAAATTTACCAGGATAGACAGGAATGGGAAGTTGAGGTTGCAATCAGTCTCAAGACATGCAATAGTGGAGCAGACTTGAAGCGTTGAGTAGCCCACACCATCAGCCAAATCATCATAGGTAGAGCACTACAGCACAGAAACAGACCTTTGGCCCATCTATTCCATGCTGAGCTATTATTCTTCATGGTCCCATCGACCTCCACCTGGGCTATACCTCTACCACCCACATACCTATCTAAATTTTGCTTAAATGTTACAATCAAACCTGAATCCTCCACTTCCACTGGGAACTCATTCCACACTCGTACCACCTTCAGAGTGAAGATGATCCCCCTCATGTTCCCCTAAACATTTCTCATTTCATCCTTAACCCATGACTGAAAACTCTGACAAACTTCTATAGATGCACAGTGGAGAGTATCCTGACTGGTTATTCATGGTGTGTATGGAAACACCAGTGTCCAAGAAAAGCCTACAAAAGTGGTGAATGCAGAACAGTTAATCACAGGAAAAGCCTTCCCCACCATTGAACACATCTACAAAGAATGCTGCTACAAGAAAGCAGCATCTATCATCATGGACACAAACCAAGATATGCTCTCTTCTCTCTGCTACCATCTGGAAGGAGGTAGAGGAGCCATAGGTCCCACACCACCAGGTTGAGCAACAGCTATTACCTTACAACCATCAGGCTTTTGAAACAGCATGGACATTTTCATGTACAACACTGAAGTGATCATTGAACACAACCTATGGACTCAATTTCACAACTCATGTTCTCTGTTTTTTTTTGGTTTGTTTGTTTGTTTGTATTATAACTTGTTTCTTTTTGTAACTGCACGATTTGGCAGACTCTATGTAGATTTTCATTGACTCTTTTGTACTTCTTAATTCTATTGTGAATGACTGCAAGAAAATGAATCTCAGGGTAATAAATGGTGACATATACGTATTTTGATAATGAAATTTACTTTGAACTTTGATTACGTCTCATTCTTGTCTCACCAAACCTCAGTGGAAAGAGCATGCTTACATTCTCCTTGTCTATACCACTTACATTTTTATACACCTCTCTCAAATCTCCATCAATTGAATAAAAGATGTTTTGACACATGTTAAAACTGATAGCTTGTAAAGTGCAGTCTGCGCAGGGAATGCAATTTTATTTGAAAGGAGAAGGTTAAAAAGGGCATTGAAATGGAGGTAAGGGAACTTGAACAGCAACTTCAAGTTCAAGCACCTTGGGATCTTGCAAATCATTAAAATTTATGTGGCAGAGAATAACTGCACCCATTTAGATATCTTGGAATTTTCAAGATTTCCTTTGGCAGAAGAAATTCAAGTTGTGCAGTCATACAAAAAAGTTCAAGATTGTTTAATGTCATTTCCAGTACACAAGTGTAAAGGAGACTGAAATAATTGTCACTCCAGATCTGATATAGCACAGAAAAACCCAATAAAATACGCAATAATACAAAATACAATAAATATAAACACGAAGATAGAATATATACATAGACTGATTGTATGTCCATAAAGTATTGTTAGGCACAGGAGTGTCTGTACATGAGATGACTGATAGTAATGGTGATTAGGGGTGTGGAGGGATGGGTTAGTAGGTGGAGATGTTGATCAGCTCTACTGCTTGGGGAAAGGAACTGTTTCTGAGTCTGGCAGTCCTGGTGTGGATGCTCTGTAACCTCCTCACTGACGGGCGTGTGACAATCAGTCCATGAGCAGGGTTGGTCAGATCCTTCATGATGTTACTGGCCCTTTTTCAGCATCTTTCTATTTATACATCCTTGATGGTGAGGAAGCTGGGGCTGGTGATGTGTAGGGCTGTTTTGACTACAGGTTATAGAGTCTTCCCAACTGCTGCAGTGCAGCAAAAAGAAAAGTTTACTTGATATTACTGACAGGAATCTGAGTTCAAATCGATTCCAGATGCTAGGATCAGTCTCTCTTTTCCCTTTCCATTCTCACAGGGGCATTAGACCACTTTGCCACCTCTCTATATCCAGTTAGTCCCAAGTACCCTCTCTATCTCTGTGGCCCTGCAAGTTTACTTCCTTCAACATGGGAATTAGTAATTGATTTATTATTGTCATGTGTACTGAGGTACAGTGAATGCATAAGAATGCATGAGAAATAGGAAAAGGAGCAGACATCTGGTGCTTTAAGTCTGTTCTGTCATTCATCAAGGTAACAGCTCATTTTCCACCTCTGCTTCTATTTTCTGCACAATCTCATATCCTTAAACTTTCTTAATTTCTGGAAACCTATCTATCGCTGTTCTCAACTGGGACTCAACAGCTAATTCCAAAGACCCGCCATTCATCATATAAAGAAGTTTCTACATATCTCACATCTAGATGCCCCACCACTTTATTCGGAGACAGTAACCCCTTAGTGCAGCCAAGGGAAACATTCTCCCTTCACCTAACCTGTTCAGACCTGTAAGAATTTCCTACTCAGCTCAGTTTCAGATTCATTTATTTACTTATCACATGTACACAGTGAAATGCATCATTTTGCATTAAAACCAGCACAACATAAGGATGTGCTGAGCACAGCCCACCATGTTCAGAGGACAACACAAGCAACAACAACAACAACTAAACAACAGCAAAACAAGCCCTGTTCCTCCCTCCCAACTACCAAACCACCCATGCACACACACAGATAGTCCTCCAACCCAGGCCTCCAGGACTCATAGACTCACAAACATTGGACATTCAACTTCGACATTTTTTGCCTTGCAGTGAACCTTCACTGCCTTTTCTCCATGGCAAATATATCTTACTTTTTTCCAGTAAGGAGACCAAACTATAGCCAATACTCCAGATAAAATTTCTTGGTGAAATTGTTCATCCTGGAATCACATCCCCTTGTTTTAAAATTTCTGTCCAATTCCATTTTGAAATCTTTTTCACTGCTTCCATTGACCTCATTTATAGTGAGTTCCAGATCATTACCAGCCAGTTTTAAAAAATGTACTTTTAGATTTAGATTGACAGATACAGCATGGTAACAGGCCCTTCCAGCTCAAGTTCAATGTTCAAAGTAAATTTATTATTTAAGTGTATGTATATATCACCATATACAACCCTGAGATTCATTTCAGAATCAATGAAGGACAGCACCCAAAAATATGGACAATGTGTAAAAGAAAAGAAACTGTGCAAAAAATAAAAATAACAGTAATAATAAATAATAAGCAATAAATATTGATAACATGAGATGAAGGGTCCTTGAAAGTAAGTCCAAAGGTTGTGAGAACAGTTCAGTGATGAGGTGAGTGAAGTTATCCCCACTGGTTCAAGAGCATTATGGTTGAGGGGTAATAATATATATCAGGATGCTTTTTATCGACTACAGCTTGGCATTCAACACCATCATCCCCTTAAAACTAATCAATAAGCTTCAAGACCTTGGCCTCAATATCTCCTTGTGCAATTGGATTCTTGATTTCCTCACTTGCAGACCCTAGTCAGTTTGGATTGGCAACATCTCCTCCACAATCTCCATCAGCACAGGTACACCACAATGTTAACCTCTGCTCACGTCATACTTATGATTGTGTGGCTAAGCACAGATCCAATGCCATATTTAAGTTTGCTGATGATACCACTGTTGCTGGCCCAATCAAAAGTGGTGATGAATCAGCATATAGGAGAGAGGTTGAAAATCTGGTTGAGAGGTGCCCTAACAACAACCTCTCACTCAATGTCAGCAAGACCAAGGAGCTGATTATTGATTTCAGGAGGAGGAAACTGGAGGTCCATGTCAGTCCTCATAGGAGGGGATCAGAGGAAGAGAAGGTCTTCAGTGTTATCATTTCAGAAGATCTGTCCTGGGCCCAGTGTCATTATGAAGAAAGCATGGCAGCACCTCTACTTTTTTAAAAGTTTGTAAAGATTCGGCATGATATCTAAAACCTTGACAAACTTCTATAGATCTGTGGTGGAGAGTATATTGACTGCATCACGGTGTAGTATGGAAACACCACACCTCAATGAGTCTGTGCTGCCCATTTTCAGCCATGTGACCAATTAACCTACTAACCCATATGTTTTTGAACCTCAAGAAAACCAACAGTCAAAGGGAGAATGCTGAAACTCCCTTTTCACATTTCATTTGTACCTCTTGTTCAAAAACCTGTGTCCCTTGCACCATCTGCCAATGGAAATAGACGTTTCCCCTTTCCTTTCCAGTCCCGATGAAAGCTCTCAGCCCAAAACATTGACTGCTTATTCCACTCTGTGTGGTTCTGGATTTCTAGCGTCTAAAAAATCTCAAGTTATAGATTTTCTTTGTTTACCTTAGGTAAACCTTGGCACAATTATGTACCACTTAACAAATTCTCACACAATCTGCTCAAGACCATAAGAAATTGCAGAGCTGAGAACACAGCCTAGTCATCACACAAAACCTGCCTACATGGACTCTACCTCCACTGCCTGCTGCCTTGGGAAATCAGCCAGCATAACCTAGCCCCTCTCCTACCTCGATCATTTTATTTTCTTCCCTCACCTGTTGAACTGAACAGAGCATCAGAGCATGAACCACCAGACTCAAGGACAGCTTTTGTCCCACTGCTTTCAGACCTTTGAACAGTCCTCTCATATATCAACGATAAATACTATTATACATTGTCACCAAACAATTGACACTAGAGCATACAATTATCACAGTGATATTTGTTTCTGCACTTCGCACTCCCAGAAGTACAAATCGAATATAATAAAAATTCAAATTATAAATCATAATTAGAAAATAGAAAAGGGAAAGTAAGGTAGTGCAAGTCAGGTCCAGATATTTGGAAGGTACGGCCTAGATCCGGGTCAGGATCTGTTCAGCAGTCTTATCACAGTTGGAAAGAAGCTGTTCCCAAATCTAGCCATACAAATCTTCATGCTCCCGAACCTTCTCCTGGAGGGAAGTGGGACAAAAAGTGTGTTGGCTGGGTGGGTCTTGTCCTTGATTATCCTGGCAGCACTGCTCCAACAGCGTGTGGTGTACAGTGAGTCCAAGGATGGAAGATTGGTTTGTGTGATGTGCTGTGTTTGTGTATTGTGTTCACGATCTTCTGCAGCTTCTTCTGGTCTTGGACAGGACAACTTCCATGCCAGGTTGTGATGCACCCTAGAAGAATGCTTTCTACGGTGCACCTATAAAAATTAGTGAGGGTTTTAGGGGACAGGCCAAATTTCTTCAGCTTTTTCAGGAAGTAAAGGCGCTGGTGGGCCTTCTTGGCAGTGGACTCTGCTTGGTTAGACCAAGTCAGGTAATTTGTGATATTCACCCCGAGGAACTTAAAGCTTTTGACCTGTTCCACCTGCGCACCACCAATGTAGATGGGGTTGTGCGGTCCGCTACTCCTTCTGAAGTCAACAACCAATTCCTTCGTCTTACTGACAATGAGGGATAGGTTATTGTCTTCGCACCATGCCACCAGGTTCTTAATTCCCTCTCTGTACTCAGACTCATCATTACCCAAGATACGGCCTACAATTGTGATGTCTTCAGCAAACTTATATATTGAGTTTGATGGAAACTTGGCTACACAATCATGGGTGTACAGTGAGTACAGCAGGGGGCTGAGTACACAGCCTTGTGGGGCACCGGTGCTCAGAGTGATTGTAGAGGAGAGCTTGTCCCCTATTTTTACAGCCTGGGTCCTGTTTGTGAGGAAGTTGAAGATCCAGCTGCAGATCTGAGCGCTAAGACCCAGGTTCTGGAGCTTAGGAATCAGTTTATTTGGAATGATGGTATTAAAGGCAGAGCTGTAGTCGATAATACCTGAACTCTTAGAACAGAACAGTGAAATTTACAGCACATTGTAGGCCCTTCGGCCCTCAATGTTGTGCCAACCATGTAACCTACTCTAGAGACTGTCTAGAATTTCCCTAGCACATAGCCCTCTATTTTTCTAGGCTCCATATGCCTAACTCTTGATCTCCCAAGCTACCACATCATGTCTCCTGTGTTTTATTTGTTACTGCACTGCATTCTCTCTATCCCGTGACCACAAGAGACTCTATGTCTACACTTCTCACTGCCTCAATAAAGCAGCCAACATAATCAAAAATCCCACCTACCCATGGACATTCTCTCTTCTCCCTTCCTTCATAGGGCGGAACATACAAAAGCCTGAAAGCAAGTACAACCAGGGTCAAGAGTATCTGCTACCTCACAACCATCAGACCATTGAATGATAAGTGACCCTATTATGATAAGTGGGTCTCAATGTCACAATCTACCTCACTATGACCTTGCACCTTATTGTCTACTTGGAGTTGTAAAACTATTCTGTTTACTGTTATTGTTTTACCTTGTTCTTCCTCAAAATTCAAAGTAAATTTATAATCAAATTACACAGGTCACCATATACTACTCCAAGATTCATTTTCTTATGGGTATTCACAATAAATACAAAGAAATAAAATAGAATCAATAAAAAACCACACAAAGACAAACAATCAATGTGCAACAGACAACAAAAATGTGCAAATACAAACAGAGAAACAAAATAATAACAATAAATGAGTAATAAATAATTTTGAGAACAGGAGTTGCAGAGCCCTTAAAAGTGAATCCATAGATTGTGGAATCAACTGGGACCTTGGTATTGAGGGGAGTGAAGTTGTATGTGCTTAATCAGGAACAAATAGTATGACATGCTGCTCTTGTAACGTCTAAAGTTATGGCTTTCCAAGTTGTGTTTTGTACTAATCATTTTCTTTTCCCTACAGCGTGAATGTATCTCCATCCATGTTGGCCAGGCTGGTGTCCAGATGGGCAATGCTTGCTGGGAGTTGTACTGCTTGGAGCATGGCATCCAGCCAGATGGACAAATGCCTAGTGACAAGACCATTGGAGGTGGAGACGACTCCTTCAACACCTTCTTCAGTGAGACTGGAGCGGGGAAGCATGTCCCAAGAGCTGTCTTCGTTGATCTAGAACCAACTGTGATTGGTAATGTCAATGAAAGAATGCACTGTGGAAGAGGTGTTGCACAAAATAAAAGAGGGCATAATTCTCTTCTTGTAATACTGTAGATTTTCAGTTGTGTTGCTCTTTGACATACAGGAGGAAAAAGCCAAACATACAACACTATAGCCTGCTAACTCTTAAAAACCATTGCGCTTTTGCCCATCCACAAGCAGGATTTCCAATGGCTAACTATTTTAATTCTAATCCCCATTCCCTTTCCAACATGTCGGTCCATGGCCTCCTCTACTGCCTTTATGAGGCCACTCTCAAGTTGGAGGAGTAACACCTCATATTCCGTCTGGGTAGCCCCAACCTGACGGCGTGAACATCAATTTCTCTCACTTATGTTAATTTTTCTCCCTCCCCATACCCTCTTCTTCCATTCTTCACTCTAGCTCCCCTACTACCTCTTCTTTTCGCCTGCTTATTACCTCTCGCTGATGCCCCTTCTCTTTTCCCATCTCCCATAGTCCACTCTCCTCTCCTATCAGATTCCTTCTTCCTCAGTCCTTTAGCTTTTCCACCTATCACCACCCAGCTTCTTACTTCATCCCCCTTCCCCCACCCACCTGTGTTCACCTATCACCGTCCAGCTTGTACTCCTTCCTCTTCCCCCACCTCCTTAATCTGGCTTCTTCCCCCTTCCTTTCCAGTCTTGATGAAGGGTGGCAGTCCGAAACATCAACTGTTATTCCTCTCAGGCAGTATCTATTTTGTATTTTGTATGTGTACTTTGAATAAATCAATAGTCATGTAATCCTCACCAATGAAACCCTATTCATTTTAATGTTTACATTTTTAATAAACCTCTATTCTCCAAAGTTTCTTTAACCCTGGATGGGGTGTCAAAAGTAATGTCTGATGACAGCTGATGAGCTCCAGGTTTCCACTGCCTCTTGTGTGAAGAATTATTGCTTTTATCAGCGTACTATTAAATAATTTCCTTCTTGTTGTAAACAACCTCCACCCCCGCCAATCTATCACCAGAAATATTTTTTATTCTCAATTTATTCCATTAAGCTCCTTAATTATCTTAAATACCTTAGTTAGGAAGGTGGTTCGATGAATTCAAATTCTACTGCCAGGGACCTCAGTTGAAGTGGTAGTACGGTAGCTTAGCAGTTAGCACATCGCTTTACAGTGCCAGCAGTAAGATTGGAGTTCTATTCCCTTCCACTGTCTGTAAGGAGTTTTTACATTCTCTGTGTTACCATGTGGGTTTCCTCTGGGTGCTCTGGTTTCCTCACACATTCCAAAACATACAGTTAGGGTTATGGTTAGTAAGTTGTGGACATGTTATGTTGGAGCTGGCAGCATGGCAACACTTGTGGGCTGCCCAGCACATTCCCCACTGTTTTAACACAAATGATACATTGCAATGTACATCTCCATGTACAGGTGACAAATAAAGCTAAACTTAATTATTAATCTTACTACCAAGTTAATAACATACATAATTTGAGACAAGTTACTAATTTGATTGTTCCCAAGCTTCAGATATACAGTCAAAAGCCACTTTATTAGGTACATCTGCACACCTTCTTATTAATGCAAATATCCAATCAATCATGTGACAGCAACACAATGCATAAAAGAATGAAGACATGATCAAGAGGTTCACTTGTTGTTCAAACCAAACATCAGAATGAAGTGGCCACTGAGTGTAAATAGCTGTATAAATTTACTTTCAGATGGAAATTTTCCCTGGACTTCAGCATGTTAAACTAAAGAACCCACATGCAAGTACAAACCTATGATTTACTATTACAACCTTCCTTAAGTAAATTAACCTTGTATATATGAATTGTAGATGAGGTTCGCACTGGTACCTATCGTCAGTTGTTCCACCCCGAGCAGCTCATCACTGGCAAGGAAGATGCTGCTAACAATTACGCCCGTGGGCACTACACCATTGGCAAGGAGCTGATCGATTTGGTTCTGGACAGACTTCGCAAACTGGTGAGAATGCACTCAGCATTTGAACTGCTAAAAAGAATCACATAAATTTAACACATCTCATAACTTTAGATTGCCCAAGTGTGATATCTTATCTAAGAAAGGATGTGCTAGCTTTGGAGAGAGTCCAGAGGAGGCTCATAAAACTCATTCTAGGAGTAAAAGGGTTAATGTACGAGGAGCATTTGATGGCTCTGGGCCTGTGCTCACTGAAGTTTAAAAGAATGAGGCGGGAATCTCATTGAAACCTATCAGATATTAAAAGACTTAGATAGAGTGGATGTGGGGAGAATGTTTCCTATAGTGAGGGAGTCTAGACTAGAGGTCACTACATCAGAGTCCAAGGACATCCCTTTTGAGCACAGAAGGGGGAATTTCTTTAACCAGATGGTGGTGAATCTGTGGAATTCATTGCCATAGACAGTAGTGAAGGCCAAGTCATTGGGTATATTTAAAGTGGAAGTTAATAGGTTCTTGATTACTAAGGACATTAAAGGTTAAGGGGAGAATGGGGCTGAGAGGGATAATAAAGCAGCAATAATGGAATGGTGGAGCAGACTCAACAGGCCAAATAGCATAATTCTGCTCCCATGTTTCATTGTCTAATGAATAAATCCACAAATCCACAATTCTCTGGGAGCAGGGGGGGGGGGGGGTGTAGGTGGAAAATTCAAAAACCATTTCAATGCAAAGTTATCAAAGTGGTCATAATGTTATAGAGTCAGAGTGCACTATAGCACAGAACAGGCCCTTCAGCCTATTTAGTTCATGACAAACTATTGTTCTGCCTAGTCCCGTCAACCTGCACCCGGCCCATAGCCCTCTACGATTTCATCCAAACTTCTCAAATGTTGAAAGAGAAGTTATACCCTAGTGTTTAGTGTTGTTCTGGTTGGTCCAAGAGATGAATGGTTGAAGGGAAGAAGTTTTATTGAACCTGATGGTGTGGGACTTTAGGATTCTGATCCTTCTGCCCGATGGTAGCTCTGAGATGGTGCGGATCTTTAATGGATGTTACTTTTTTGAGATCCCCCTATCTGATTAAACTTGGGGGGGGGGGGGGCGAGGTGCAGTGGCATAGTAGTTAGCATAACACTATTACAGCATCAGCTGTAGTTCAATTCCACTGCTGTCTGTAAGGAGTTTGAATGATTTCTCTGTGTCCACGAGCAATTTTTCTGAGTGCTCTGGTTTCCTCCTATATTTCAAAGATGTATAGGTTAGTAGGTTAATTGGTCACATGGTGTAATTGGGCAGCACAGGCTCGTTGAACTGGAAGGGCCTGTTACCGTGTTGTATCTCTAAATAATATATATATTAAAAATAAATATATTGAATTTTCCCCTCTCAACTTTACCCAATGCCCTTTAGTTCTTGATTCCCTAACCTTGGAGAAAAGACTAAGAGCATTCACTCCATCTATGCTCCTAATGACATTTCCATCCTGTGAAATAGACTCTGAATATCTACCCTTTCTGTCCTCCAGAAAGCTGTTGCCCCTCAAACTCCAATGCCCCAGAGAAAACAATCAAAGTTTGTCATTACAGCGAATACACTTCCAACCCAAGCATAACCAGAGACATTAAATACAGGAGCAAGGCTAAGTTGTTACAATGGAAGAGAGCCTTGGTGAAGCCATTCATTGTGTGCTCTTCTAGTCTCCAAACTTAAAGGATGAACCAAAGTAACTATCAAAGACTTTTAACTGGTAATCATAGCAACATACACATACAAGCATATTAGAAAGGAAGTACATCCTATTAAAGTAATGCAGCAAAGGTTTACCACAGATTCCTGTGATGACTGGGCCATCATATGAGGAGAGGTTAAATCAAATATAGAAGAACATAGAACAGTACAGGCCCTACAGCCCACAATGTTTTGCCAACCTTTTAACTGCTCTAAGATCAATATAACTTTTCTTGCCCACATAGCCCTCCATTTTTTTCTTTCATCTATGTGTCTATCTAAGAGTTTCTAAAATGTTCCTGATGTATCTGCATCTATCACCACCCCCAGCAGCTTTCTTTGTGTAAAACTGTATCTCTAACATCTCCCATATAATTTCCACTATAAAATAATGCCCCTCATATTAGACATTTCTGCCTTGGGAAAGTAACTCTGACTGTCCACCTAAATTATGCCTCTTATCTGGTAAATCTCTATCAAGTCACCTCTCATACTCCTTTGCTCCAAAGAGAAAAGCCCTAGCTCACTCCTATAAGACATGCTCTCCAATCCAGACAGCATCCTGGTGAATCTCCTCATCACCCTCTCTAAAGCTTTCACATCCTTCCTATAATGAGGGACCAGAACTGAATACAATATTCCAAGTGTGATCTTACCAGGGTTTTATAGCGCAGCAATATCACCCTATGCAACTTGAAATCAATCTCCCAACTAATGGAGACCAACACACAATATGTCTTACTAAGCACCCTCACAGCTTGCACAGCAACTTGGATCTAGTTAAAAAGGCAGCACAATATCATGGGCCAAAGGAACCATCCTGTGTTCTAGGTTCTATTTTCATAATTATATTGAAAGGTGAAAAAGGTTCAGCAGGCCAAGTGGCTAATCCTGCTCTTAATCTCTCTGTTTTTAAGTGACCTGGACGTGAACTTGGACAGCGTAGAACTTTATACCTGATCTACCTTATTCAACATAATTAGAACTTAGAATCATAAAAACATACACAGATGAGGACATCAATTGTTGCATTGATTCTTGTCCTCCAGTATTTATTTAGCACCTTAAAATTATTTATTTTATCAGCTTAACTGTGAGAGCATTTAGAAATTCGCCAAAGATTTTGAACTTTCTGATATTAATCTAATCTTGTTAATATTCCATAACCTTGATACATCAATGCTATTATATCTAGGAGTGTTAAATTCTAATTCTTTTAGCCTTTCTTGATAGGATGATGTGAATGAGTGTTATTGAAGAAAGTCCTCTCTTATGTTATTTGGTTTTATTTCCTAGAACACCAAGTTAAGATTGAGGAAGGAACTTATTGAAACCTATAGAATATTGAAAGGCTTAGATAGAGTGGACATGGAGAGGAGAGTCTGGGGCCAGAGGTAACAGAATAGAGGGCTGTCCCTTTAGAACAGAGATAAAGAGGAATTTTGTTCACCAGAATATGGTGAATCTGTGGAATTCATTGCCACAGATGGTTGTAGAGGCTAAGTCATTGGATACTCAGGTATTTAAAATGAAGATTGATAGGTTGTTGCTTAGTAAGGGCATCACAGGTTATGGGGAGAAGGCAGGAGAATGAGGTTGAGAGTGATAATAAATCAGCCATGAAGGAATGGCGGAGTAGACTCAATGGGCCAAATAACCTGATTCTGCTCCATGTTTACATGGCTAAACCTATTAATTTCATTCACAGGCTGACCAGTGCACAGGACTCCAAGGATTCCTCATCTTCCACAGTTTTGGCGGAGGCACTGGCTCTGGTTTCACCTCTCTGCTGATGGAACGTCTCTCTGTGGATTACGGCAAGAAGTCCAAGCTGGAGTTCTCCATCTACCCAGCTCCTCAGATCTCCACCGCAGTGGTTGAACCCTACAACTCTATCCTGACCACCCACACCACCCTAGAGCATTCAGACTGCGCCTTCATGGTGGACAATGAGGCCATCTATGACATCTGCCGGAGAAACCTGGACATAGAGCGCCCAACCTACACCAATCTGAATCGCCTCATTGGTCAGATTGTATCGTCCATCACAGCCTCTCTCCGCTTTGACGGTGCCCTGAATGTTGATCTGACAGAGTTCCAGACCAATTTAGTCCCATA
The DNA here is from genome assembly GCF_048418815.1 of Hemitrygon akajei. Lineage (NCBI taxonomy): Eukaryota > Metazoa > Chordata > Chondrichthyes > Myliobatiformes > Dasyatidae > Hemitrygon > Hemitrygon akajei. The sequence continues at coordinate 113,651,859 of NC_133128.1, forward strand.
CCCACGTATCCACTTCCCTCTGGCTACCTATGCCCCTGTGATCTCAGCTGAGAAGGCTTACCATGAACAACTGTCTGTGGCTGAGATCACCAATGCCTGCTTTGAGCCAGCAAACCAGATGGTGAAGTGTGACCCTCGCCATGGCAAGTACATGGCTTGTTGTCTGCTTTACCGGGGTGATGTGGTGCCAAAAGATGTCAATGCTGCCATCGCCACTATTAAGACCAAGCGCACTATCCAGTTTGTTGACTGGTGCCCCACTGGTTTCAAGGTTGGCATCAACTACCAGCCTCCTACTGTGGTGCCCGGTGGTGACCTGGCCAAGGTGCAGCGTGCAGTCTGTATGCTGAGCAACACCACCGCTATTGCTGAAGCCTGGGCTCGCCTTGACCACAAGTTCGACCTAATGTATGCCAAGCGCGCATTTGTGCATTGGTATGTGGGGGAGGGGATGGAGGAAGGGGAGTTCTCCGAGGCCCGGGAAGATATGGCAGCTTTGGAGAAGGACTATGAAGAGGTTGGAACTGAGACTATGGAAGGGGAAGGAGAGGCAGAAGAAGGAGAGGAGTATTAGTGTAATCCAAATGGTGTTAACATTTGTGATTAATAATCTGATGTGATTAAACTTGAGTTTTGAAAGAAAAGGCCTTTGGTCTCTAGCATTCCTACGAAAAATGAAAAGTGAAAAGGCAAAGAAAGTTGACTACATTTGTTCTTTCTCATTACTGCTTGATCTGTTTTAGTGCAAGCTTCATAAATCCCTATTTTTCTTTAACATAAATTTCTTCATGAAATTGATATTACCTGGTTTAATCAATAAAAACTATTTGTAATTTTAATAATTGTCAATAAAATAATATTGCAAACTGTGTGGTTGAAATGTGTATAGCAAATTAACTAAAGGTAATCCTTTAGTTCTGCAACCTGTCTATGTGTTTTTCTGTTGAGACAGGTACAGAAAAACCACTATTTACTGATCCAGACTGCAGCTCATTTGACCCTCAACTCCATTTATTTTGAATACTCCCTATTCCCTTGTAATCCCTCTGCATCAAAAGCTTCAATTGCATTTTACTGTCCTTCGTATGAAGATCTTTCTCTGGTTTACTCCCACATTCCAAAGATGTTTTTAATCTGAGGTTCTTTGGAAGTCAAGTATGAGGCATTAAAACTTTTGCTTACGATCACTTATTAAGCATTACAAAAACACAATCCAATGATGTATCAGTTGGTAGGTTAATTGTTATTGTAAATTGTCCCGTGAGTAGGCTAGGGTTAAATCGGGGGTTACTGGGCGGTAGAGCTTGAAGAGCTGTAGAGGCCTATTCTGCGCTGCATTGCAATAAAAAACAAGAAAAATGAAGATGAAGCATAAGGGGGAGGGGAGGGGAGGAGGGGGAGGGGAGGAGGGGGAGGGGAGGAGGGGGAGGGGAGGAGGGGGAGGGGAGGAGGGGGAGGGGAGGAGAGGAGAGAGACAGACACTAGTGGCAGGGGAAAGAACAAAGAGTAAAAAGCCCGAATCCAAGGTGGTTTGGCCTTCCTACACCAATTTGTTAATTCCATTGAATTTCCATAGATAAGAGTTAACCAATCAGATAGCCCTACTCAATTAATGTGATAGCCAAGAAGCTTCCAGAAAGATGCACAGGAACAGTAACTACCGGAAAATGTACTGAATATACATAGGTAAATATATAAAAATACAAACATAAGAAAATTAAACTACAAGGAAAATAACAATTATGTAATCTAATCTAAGATGCAAGGGTTAGCAGTTTAATTGGTTGAAATAGTGCAGTGTGGGCTAGTTGGACCAGAAGGGCCTGTTACTGTAATGCATCTCTAAATAAAATTAGTCATGAATGACCCAGTTCTAATTTTAAGTTTTTGCTTCTGTGCTGCAAACATCAGAGTGAATACTTTTCCTCTGTTTATCATATAAAATCCTGCAATTACCATTCTTATCTTTGACAAACTAATTATTTATTTGTTAGTAACATCCAGGTGTTGCTGTTTGCCTCTGAACTGACTGATTGGCCAGGATGCTTTTGGTCAGAATCAGAACCATGTTTAAAATCACTATGTCTTAAAATATGTTGTTCTGCAGTAGCAGTACATTGCAATACATAAACTAAAACTATAAATACCAACATGATATTAAATTAGTAGTGCAAAAAAAGCAAAAAGAGGAAAAAAAATCATGAAGTCGTGTAATGGAAACATTGTCCATTCAGAAATCTGATGGTGGACGGGAAGAAGCTGTTCCTAAAACATTGAGTGCGTGTCTTCAGGCTCCTGTACCTCTCCTTGATGGTAGCAATGAGAAGAGGGCATGTCCTGGGCGATGGTGGTCCCTAATGACTGATGTTGCATTTTTGAGGCTTTGCCTTTTATTTAAGATATCCATGATGTTGGGGAGGCTAGTGTCCTCAATGTAGCTGGCTGAGTCCACAACATTCTGCAGCTTTTATTCTGATCCTGTGCAGTGGACCCTCCGTACCAGATGGCTCAATTGGGAACTGATTCATCGGTCAGGGTACTTCTGAGTGAGTTAAGAAATTACATTGTAAGGCTGGAGCCACATATGGACCAGAAGGATATTTCTGCAAATGCAGAAGATTTCCTTCCCAGAAGGATATTTGTGAAACAAAAAGGTTTTTTTCAGCTCAATAGTTTCATGGACACTACTACAGCTGTTTTTGCTAATCAATTATATAATAAACACAAGAGATTCTGCAGATGCTGGAAATCTAGACCAAAATTGGCGTCCCTGTAGTAGCGGTTAATATGACGCTCAGTTCAACCTTGGCACCCTCTGTAAAGGCGTTGATGCATCCTCCCCGTGGCATACGTGGGTTTTCTCTGGGTACTCCGGCTTCCTCCCACAAAACAAAGACATTCCAGTTAATTGGGTTAATTGGTCATTGTAAATTGTCCCGTGATTAGGCCAAGGTCAAATAGGTGGGTTGCTAGCTGCGGGGCTCAAAGGGCCTATTCCATGCTGTATCTCTAAATAAATAAAAGCAGAGAAAGAATTGAAGGAACTCCGCAGGTAAGGCACCATATGTGGAGAGGAATAAACAGTCAATGTTTCAGGCTGAGACCCTCCATCAGTACTGATATAATTATTACATCCATTACATTCATTATATAATTCTTTTACTGCCAAAGATAATAATGGTAGGGTGCTCAAGATTATATAACAGGTCTCTGCAACCTGTATTTGTTTACTCTTTATTCCTGTGGCAGACTCGCACTAATTTCCTGAAGGCAATACATCCCTACACCGATGAGGATGCTAGTAGAGAAATCCCTACTGGAACATCTGGAATTAAATTGTGATACCAGGGTACGGATGAATCATAACTGCAGTAGATTCCATGGATCAGAATATGCACTGAACATCTGTACCTTCAGAAACTTTGGCAAAATAAAAGGAATAATGAGGTTGTGTTCATGGGCCATTCAGAAATCTGATGGGGGGGGGGGGGTAAAGAAGAGGTTTCTGAATCATTGGAATCCTCTACACCAATCATTTATAGAAGTGTTTAAGAATCTTTGATTACATGCCTAATCTCCTCAAAATTCCTAACAATGAGGCTGAGTCACGGACAATGAAGAACAGTGGATGGAAACTGTTAACATCGGTGGAAGCATAAAACACTAGGGAATGTGGACTGAATATTATTGGCAAGGAACCAAAACTGATAATATTAAGTGGTTGGGGCCAGGGGTAACATATTCTTAGTACAGTACAGGAGAGGACTGACTTGAAGCTAAACACCTTTCTGTGTGAGGGGGTTGGAGGATGGAAGAGGAACTTGTTTTGCTGTTGATGCCTTGCTTTGTTGTGCTGTTGTTGCTGCTTGTGTTGTTCTGCTGAACGTCGTTATGTTGGTGCCAGAATATGTGGTGACACCTTATACACTTGGGTTGTGTTGGTCGTAAAAGCAAACGACACATTCCACTGTTCATTTTTATGTATTCAGTATGCGATAAATAAATCTGGATCTCAGGATCTTTGGTTCACAATATCTGTGCCAGTCAAAATTAAAAGTTAGACTGAAACATCACCTGCCCCTCTCTCAAATAGTGTTGCCTGGCCTGTATTTTGTACTTTTAATTCAAATCGTATTGTAAAGCTGAAAGAGGAGCTAGGTAAGTGTATGAAAAGAATGAATTTGCAGTGCTCTGGTACAGAGTGAGAAAGAGTTACTATCTGCTTTGCTCTGACTGGGTGCTTTGTGGTCTTCTACGGCAATTACAATGCATAGGAATGCAAGAGGATACAGAGTCACAGGCACATCTCCCCCCACCATTGACAACATCTACAGGAGGTACTGTCCCAAGAAGGAAAATACACATGGAAACATTCAGTGAAATGCGCAATTGGTGTTAACAACCAACAAGGATGTGCAGGAGCAGCACACAAGTGTTGCCACATATTCCAGCACCAACGTAGCATGTCCACAATGTTCAACGCAGTCACAAAAACAGCAACACAACAGAACAAAAACAACAACAGCAGAAAAAGCTCCTTTCTACCCACACACACAGGCCTCCAACCCCAGGAGAGGCTGCCTCTGGGCCTCTAGTCCTTGGCCCCGGACTTCCAATCTCACAAACCTCAGGCTTACAACCTTTAGTCTCTTGTTCAAGTTTATTGTCATTCAACTGTATATGTAGATGTAAACGAAACAGCGTTCTTTTGGACTAAAGTGCACGACATGGTAACATATAACTCACACACAGCACAAAAAGTAATATTACCACAAATAAATTAACAAATAATAAATATATTCCAGAAGATTGACATTTAGAATAAGATGCATTTATGACACAAGTTAATAAGTAAAAATATAACACTACTGGTGCTTCATAAGCGATGAGACCTGGGTGGTGGCAGGGAGTCCAGTAGTCTCACAGCCCAGGGGAAGAAACTGTTTACCAACCAAACACTCCTTGTCCTAATGCTACAGGACCTCCTGTCTGATGGTAGGGTACTCAAAGAGATTATGGGATAGATGGGAGGGATTCTTGACAATGCTAAGGTCACTGTATAGACAGTGCTCTTGATAAATAGCTCAGATTAGTGGATGGGAACATTGTCAAAGATCCCCATTACCTAGGTTTATCCTGGGCTCGACATATGGATGCAATCACGAAGAAGGCACAGCAGTGGCTAGTCTTCAGTAAGAGTTTTAAATTGTTCCAATAATTACAAATAATGGCAAAGGGTAACTAAACCAGTAGCCCATGTCTATATAGAGATGTGCTTGTCTTTGTGTTAGTTTTGACAGGGCTGAGACTGATGTTGGAGTTAATGACAATAGAGATCTCCTTAAATGAGAATGTACTGCTTTCAACAACTTAACTGAATACCAATATCTCTGAGCAATCCTGCTATTTCCAAAAACATGTTTCCATAAACAATTTTATTCACTTGAAAATTCCCATTTCTTTCAGTAGCACATAAACTAAAACCAGATGTTTTAATAACATCAGTGCTTCCTAATGGGGCAAGAATTGTAGGCTTCAGCAATTTCCCCTAAACAAAGTAATTATTTCCTTTAGACAGACGACTTTGTTCTATCATGTTAAAAAGTCTCTCAGTTCACTTAATATTGCTATTATGTCTGCAAGTCTGAGAGAGTAGGGCCAACAACTGGAGGCCCAGAGGAGGTCGGTCCTAGGGTTTGAGGCCTCGGTGTTTGTGTGAGACATGCTGCATTGGCAACAAAATATGTAGTGACCCTTCTGGGCTACCTCCAGGACTTCCTTGGGTGTGTTAATTGTTAATGCAAATGATACATTTCACTGCATGTTTTGATTTACATGTGATAAATAAATCTTGAATTTTGAGGTAACAAAAGCTCTAACAAATTTCTACAGATGTGCAGTGGAGACCATTCTGACTGGCTGCATCACAGCCTGGTAAGGAGGCCCCAATACACAGGACTGAAGGAGGCTGCAAAGAGTTGTAGACTCAGCCAGCTCCATCATGGGCACAAGCACCCCCACCATTAAGGACATCTTCAATAGGCAGTGCCTCAAGAAAGTGGCATCTATCATTAAGGCCCTTCGCGATCCAAGACATCCCCTTTTCTCACTTGTATCATCAGGGAGAAGTTACAGACAGGAGTCTGAAGATGCACATTCTACATTTTAGGGAGAGCTTCTTTCCCTCTGCCAAGGGGTCATTGAGAGCTATTAAATTTTGAGCCCTGCCTCTGCATTTCCTCACAAACTCCAGCCCCCTCTGCTCAGGACCGCAGGTGACAGCCTATCTAGGGCTTTTACGTATCTGTCCCTATCACTACATCTGGCACCATGTTCCACACACCCATCTCTTTGTAAAAACGCCTACCTCTACATCCCCTCCATATACTTCCCTCCATTCACCTTAAAATATAGTCCTAGGAAAAAGCTTCCGACTGTCTTTTATCATTTTGTAGACCTCTCATACTCCTTCCCTCCAAAGAGAAAAGTCCTAGTTCGCTCAGCCTTTCGTCGTAAGATATGCTCTCCCAGTTAGGCAGTGGCCTGGTAAATTTCCCTTAAACCCTCTCTAAAACGTCCACATCCTCCCTATAATGAGGCGAACAGAATTGAACACAAGAGTGGTCTTACCAGTTTTATCGAGTTGCAGTATTACCTTGCGGCTTGTTGTTTATTTTTGCAAAAATGCCTTATTTTACACATTCTTATTTTTAAAGTCTTCACAGTCTCGTATCATTTATATTCGATGTGTTGTCTGTACCTATGTGCTAGATGAAGCACATTCGCCCTCATAGATACTACCTGATCCGCTGAATTCCTCTGGTGTTCCTCACGTGTTGAGGCCTATACGGGATCTCACCGAATTTGAGCACACAACCTTTGGGCGCGTACGGAGGCGACGGGCGGAATGGCTTTCGCCGTCGCTGTGATTGGCTCCGGACGATATTACGCGACGCCCGCGCACGCTTTTGACTTTCGTCCGCGGACAGCCAAGCACGTTGTGATGACGTACGTGTTACGTACAAGCGCAAAGGCGCGGTTGCGCATGAGCAGTTTGGCCGTTGACTTCCGACGACTCGTGGGTGACGGACTGGGGCGAAGGCGAAGATGGTTTGTGTTACTTTTCCTTTCCAAAAATTGCATTCCCCCCCCCTAGAACCGCGGTAATGATCAGTATGGGGTCGCCGAGTGCCCGACGTTTCATCTGGAGCGCCGCCTCTGCATTTTCCTCAGAAACTCCGGCTTTCTCGCGCTCGAAACGCAGCAACCGGCATTGAGTTTGTTGGCCAGTTATTCCGGCGGTGGGTTGGGCGAGTTCCATTCTCTCTCGGAGCACGGAATTTCAGCTATATTCTGGCAGGAATTTCTCTTCCTCCTGGACAGTGACGACATCCATAATTACACAGGCGCATGTGCGAAATATACCGCCGACCCCGCTCAGTGTCGGCTCGATCTGGTCTTTGCGCATGCGTGTTACAAGTTAGTGCTTGAGTATGAATGCTGCAGAAATTGGATTTGATTTATTATTGTCACATCTGCGGACGTACAATGAAAAGCTGTTCATGCTGATCAGTTCATTACACAGTGGATTGTGGTAGTATAAGGAAAAGTGTAATAAATGAAAGTGTAGCCTACAGGGTGCAAGCAGACAATATGCTGCAAGACCATAAACAGCTCTAATATGATGGCAAGAGTCCATCTTGTAAACTTTTTACTGTTGGAATTCTCAAGTGAGCGGTATAATCCGCAAACAGTCCATAGATCAGGATTTAAGGATACAGTGCTAGCATAGTCTCTGTTCTTCCAAGCATCTGTCTAGTTTATATATATTTATTGTAATTTATATTTTTTTCTTGGTTGTTATGACTGGGAGAGGTCGTGGGGATAAGCTCCCGCAATCTATTAAGTGCTCTCAGTGGAGTGTGTCTCAAATAGCTTCTGACAACTAAGTCCAGCTCCTGGCCTTCACATGTGGATTAGCCACTGAGCCTGATGGAACCGTCTCTACTGACAGGAAAAGGCAAAAGTTGGATTACTGGTGCCTTAAACTAATCCCTTTCGGCAGATGGGGCTTGTCAACTGTGGTTGGCAGGTCATCTAGAAGAAGGAAAACTCATATCTCAAACCTCCATTGTCTTGTGGCTGTACCCACTCATGCCAAAGGCTTCAGGAGTATACCCAGAGGTAATACCTGGAGGTGGACTCCCTAAGGCAGTCCTATGTTGAGTTTAGTGCTGACTGGGAGCTGCTGCAGGGCCACAGCTTGCTCTCCGTATCTTATTGCCCTGGCTTGTATATCATGCAGACAGCTAGAGTTCAGTATCCATGGTCAAGTGAATCAATGGAGGGCTTCCTCATTTTTTTTCTTATTATGTATGGCATTGTACTGCTGCTGCAAGCCAACAAATTTCATGACATACACCAATGATATCAAACCTAATTCTAAAATATTTACAGAATACAGATGCTGAAATACTCTGGGTCAAGCATCATCTGTGGAAGGAATTGAACAGCTGAGATCTCGGGAGACCTGAAATGTCTTTTCATTTTTCTCCATGGGTCTGGTTTGGACCATTGAGCTCATCCATTGCTCTGTGCATTGCACCTTTTCAATTACTTTACTGACACATATTTATCCTTTGCAAATATTTTCCAAATAAATCTGTTTACTGTTATGGAGTCTGCATATTTGTAATGGGACCAGATAGCTTTCTGACAAGCAGGTCTGGATGTCTGATAAGAGCATGGGCCATTCTAACATACAGTTTGTGAAATGCTGTGATTCTATTCTGAGAGTATGTTCCCTGAGCACTGTTATTCATAACTATTTAAAAGTTCTCACAGGCAGCAGTAAAACAAAGAAACACAATAGAAACCATGAGAGACCCCACACCACAAAGAGTGTCAAATATCCAATGTACGAGAAAGAACAAATCGTACAAATAGGAAAAAGTAAACATAATACACAGAACATGGACTGCAGTGTACCAGAAAGTGAGTCCGCAGCCACGGAGCCAGTTCAGTGCTGTGGCAAATACCAATGGCTGCCTGCTACAGCTGCAGAGTCAGTTCAGCCCTGAGGTGAGTATAACCTCATGGAGTAGTGAGCTGGAAACTGGTTTGTGTCTTGACCTCAGCCTCAAAGTGCCTTAATCTTTCTAATCTGGCTCAGTGCTTAATTTGGCTAAGATCGTTGGTTTCCAGTGTTGGATTGAAAACCTAACTATTATGTGTGTGAGAGTGAGAGGAGGGTGGGGGGGGAATGCACTCACTTACCCATGTCATCTTTAACAATCTATACTCTTGGCAATTCTCCCTACTCAATGGATTGGCTCACCAAAAGATGAGAATTATTGATTTATACTAAGCCTTACCTATATTTTATTTTTTGTCCTCTTCCTACCTCATGCTCTTATCTTTTGTTATTTAAGTACCACTTTCTTTATTGTTTGATTTATAGGCTCGACCCTTCAGAGTGCTAAATTATAGAACAGAAGCAGCTCCTTTTGTTTACCCATCTTGTTTGGGTGCCTGCTTCCACACAGTCATGCCAACTCTATTGCATTACCCTATTTCTGTCTCCACTTATCCTCAGTTAACTCTAAGCCATTAAAATTTAACTTTGGTCAAATTTTACATTTCTAATTCTAGTATTCATTCTAATACTGGAGGGCATGCACTTAAATTGCGAAGGGGTAATTTCAAAGAAGATGTGCGAGGCAAGTTTTTTTTACACTGACTGGTGGGTGCCTGGAATGCACTGTCAGGGGTGGTGGTAGAGGCAGATACATTGGAGACTTGTAAGAGACTTTTAAATAGGCACATGAATGAGTGAGGAAATGGAAAGGTATGGACATTGAGAGGAGAGTAGATTAGTTGAAAGTACATTCACTGTCCAAGTACGTGTACCATATACAACCTTGAAATTCATCTTGCAAGCAACCACAAAACAAATATGATTGAATTTGTGAAAGGTTAGCCATTTGATTAATAATTTAATTGGTTTGGCACAATATTATGAGCTGAAGGGTCTGTTGCTGTGTTGTACTGTTCTATGTCATGTATAGGTTTGGGGGGTGGTTGGTGTGGAATGGGTGGTGTAACACAGTGAGAAGACATCTCACCCCTTTTGCTATCCTAAACATCAAAATATGGGGAATCAGAGTTATGCTTTCTGTTTGGATAAAAATGGGGAAATTTGAGAAGCCAGTGAAGAATGGGACTGGGCTAATTGTTGCATGATATGCTAACATGCGGGTATGGCAAAGGATTAGGATAAATAGCAAGTTTTTATTGGAAGAAGGTTTGCGTATAAGTGTAATGAAATGTTCAAATCAAACAGAGAGAATGACCAGACTGGTTCAAGCTGATAGTTGGTCCTTCCAGTAACTAACTCAAATAACCATGTAGTGTAAGTTAGAAATGGATGTACAGAAGGAAATGCACAATGGAAATATATTGGTTGTTCAGGAAGCACTTGTGTAGGGTTCTGGGTAGGTTTGTCCCATTGAGGCAGGGAAAGGATGTTAGGGTGAAGGAACCATAGTTGATGAGATGTGCAACATCTAATTACGAGGAAAAAAATAAGCATAGTTAAGGTTCAGGAAACAGGGCTCTTGAAAGTTACAAGGTAGCCAGGAAAGAGTTTACTCTAAGAATGGACTTAAAGCTAGAAGGAGACATGAGAAGGCCTTGGTATGTGGAAGTTTTTCTTAATCCTAAGACATTCTATATGTATGTGAAGAACAGAAGGATGACTACAGTGAGGGTTAGAAGAGGAAATGTGTGCCAGGATTTGAAGGAATTGGAAAAGATCCTTAAAGAATACTTGCTTCAGTATTCACCATTGAGAGGGATCTTGACAAATTGGAGGTCTGTGTAGACCAGGCTGATGTGCTAGAAAGAGGATGTGCTGGAACTTGCAGATGTATTCAGAACATTTAAGGGACTCTTAGATTGGCAGGTAGATGAAAGAAAAATTGAGGGCTCTGGGAGCTTGTCTAAGCGTGTCTTAAGTGTATCTGTCTACCACCACCCCTGGCACCCACCACTCTGTTTAAACAAAAACCTACTTTTGATATCCTTATTTCTTCCTCTAATCTTAAAATTATGTCCCCTTGTATTTGCCACTTCTGCCCTGAGATAAAGGTGCTGGCTGTCTACTCTATGCCTCTTATCATCTTGTACTCCTTTATCAAGTCCTCTCTCATACTCCTTCACTCCAAAGAGAAAAGCTCAGCACCTATCCTTACAAGAGGTTGAAGTGTTGTTCCATCACACTCCTAACTTGAGTATTGATGGTGTACAGGCTTCGGGGAGCTAGGAGGTGGTTGTTGCAGGATTCCTAGCCTCTGACCTGAACACTACATGTCTACTCAAATTCAGTTTCTGGCCAGTAATAATTCCCAGGATATTGACAGCAGGAGATGGAATAGGTTCAGGCTATCAACATATAGATGTGGAGATGATAAAGTAAAATGCACATTGTGAAAATATGAAGGTCAGACAGTGTCTGCAAGCATAGACCCCCCCCCCCTCCCCAAGAGGTTTAAAGGGAAACTTGTTTCATTAGGTTTTGATTGCAGTAAACAATTAAATATGAGGATGAAATTTGGGTATTCTAAAGATTTTATAAGGATTATTTTTCAAAGGTTCCATTTTATACACTCAGATTAAAATGTGGAGTTCTTTGGTGAGGCCTTTTGAAGCAGTTTAAAAGTGAATTGGGTAAGGGGAGAATTATTAAAGAAATTTCACTTGTATCTGCTTCAACACTCCTTTAAAACAGTATGAATTCTTGATCAGTGCTCTTTTTGATCGTTTTAAATCTCCTTTTCCTATCTACAGACTCTTCTGCAAGTGGAAACTAGTTTCTCATTCATAAAACATCAAAATTAATTCAATCCTCCTCACCCCCAAAATCAAAACTTACCAGTTACTCATATTTCTGACAAATCATGCATGTATGTGCTTAATAAGGAACCAATAGTATGACATGCTGCTCTTGTAATGTCTGAAGTTTTGGATTTCCGAGTTGTGTTTTGTACTAATCATTTTCTTTTCCCTACAGCGTGAATGTATCTCCATCCATGTTGGCCAGGCTGGTGTCCAGATGGGCAATGCCTGCTGGGAGCTGTACTGCTTGGAACATGGCATCCAGCCAGACGGACAGATGCCTAGTGACAAGACCATTGGAGGTGGAGACGACTCCTTCAACACCTTCTTCAGGGAGACTGGAGCAGGGAAGCATGTTCCACGAGCTGTCTTCGTTGATCTAGAACCAACTGTGATTGGTAAGCCCTGCAAGAGAAAAACATTTAATTCTGTTTATGGAGCCTCTTAGCAAAAATTCAAAGAACATTTCACCATATTATTGTTATTTGTGTGTGTTGTGGAAGAACAAAAGGAAGACTTGCTGTCCTTTTTTCTATAAAGGTGCCAGAAAAATGCCAGCAATAACTTGAAGAATCCTGCCTACCCTGTCATGTCCCACACTCATTGGGCAAGAGGCTAAGTAGCATTCACACCAGGATCACCAGACTCAAAAACAGTTGCTTCCCCCAAGCAGTAAGGCTGATCAACACCTCCACACTTACCACCACCACTACTTAATAATTTCCTGTCAGTCAGTTTATGTACATATACTCCTGTACCTAGCATCACTTTATGTTATGTATAATCAATGTATGTATATAAACTAAAGTCAAAGTAAAATTTATTATCAGTACATACATGTCAACACATAGATTCTTTTTCTGTGGGCACACTTTGCAAATCTATAGAACAGTATGTGTGAACCAGATCAATGGACAACAAATTGCAGGTGCGGATTTAAGTAAATAGCAATAAATAACGAGCATGAAATAACAAGATAAAAAAGTCTTTAAATGAGTGTAGTTATCTCCTTTTGTTCAAGAGCCCGATAGTTAAGGGGTAGTAACTGTTCTTGAACTTAGTGGTGCAAGTCTTGAGGCACCTGTACCAAGCAGCAAGAAAGGAGCATGGCCTGGGGTTGAGGATCTTTGATAATGGATGCTGCTTTCCTACAGCAACATTTCATATGGTTGGGAGTGTTTTACCTTTGATGTAATGGACTGAATCCACTATCTTTTGAAGGATTTTCCACTCAAAGGCATTGGTGTACCAAGGCATACCAAGCTGTAATGCAGCCAGTCAGCACACTTTTCACCTCACATCTGTAGAAATTTGCCAAGGTTTGTGATAACATGCCAAATCAAAACAGACTCCTGAGGAAGTGGAGGTGCTGTCGTGCTTCCTTTGTAATTATATGATGGTCCTGAGCAGGTCTTCTGAGATAGTGACACGCAAGAATTTAAAGTTACTGACTCTCTTCCTTGGATGATTACTGGCCTGTAGACCTCCGGTTTCCTTCTCCCGAAGTCTACAATCAGTTACTTAGTCTAATTGCCATTGAGTGAGAGGCTGTTGTTATCACACCACTCGGCCAAATTTTCAATCTCATCCTGTATGCTCATTCATCACTATCTTTAATACAGGCCACAACTTTATTGTTTTATTGTGTTTTTTTTGTGCTGCATCAGATCTAGAGTAATAATTATTTTATTCTCTTACACTTGTGTACTGAAAATGACATGAGTCTGGAATCTTAATTCTGCATTCTAGATGAGGTTCGCAGTGGTACCTATCGGCAGCTGTTCCATCCTGAGCAGCTCATCTGTGGGAAGGAGGATGCTGCAAACAATTATGCCCGTGGACACTACACCACTGGCAAGGAGCTGATCGACTTGGTCCTGGACAAACTCCGTAAGCTGGTAGGATTCTTCCATTACAATCTATAAAACAAGGGGAGCTAACAGTAACTTGTTCATTCGTTTAATGGAATATGATCATTAGCACATTACTCATGTATGATCTATTTTCATATATTTTATTAGAGGACCTGATGGTGCATTCGGCTATGATGACGGCTTCAGCGATTTTCCCTTCACATCCGAAAACCTGTGTTTCAATCCTGAACAGGGAGTGGATAACTAAAAGATCACATCTCCTTGATGCTCGTTAAGTCACAAGTGAAATGCCTTCTTATAGTTTCCAAACTAGCTGCTGGTAAACATCTGTCCACAGCTCTTAAGGTACCCCTGTCTTCGGTGGTTTGAAGGTGTGGATCATTGAATTGGCACCTAAAAATACACAAAATTACAGTGGTCCCAGATAAGAGCTAGAAGAAAATATAAACTTTTATTAAGTTAGTATAGTATTTAAGTGGCCATAAAGAATGAGATTTCAGTGCTCATTCTGCTGATTATTTAAATTCAGATTTAGATTAATGCGCACAAAATGCTGGAGAAACTCAGCAGGTCAGGCAGCATCTATGGAGAGAAACATTTGACATTTCAGGCTGAGACTCTTCATCAGGACTGGAAAGGAAGGGGGAAGAAGAAAGAAAAGGAAGGTGGGGAGGATAGGTGGATGAAGCAAGAAGCTGGGTGGGGGTGGGTGGAAGAGATAGGGCTGATGAAGGAATCTGATAGGAGAGAAGGGAAGGAGGGGCACAGAAGGAGGTAATGGGCAGGTGAGGAGAAAAAAGGGATTAAGAGGGAAGCCAGAAAGGGGAAATGAAAAAAGAGCAGGGGCGGGGGGAAGAAACTACAATAAGTTTAAAAAAAAAATCAATGTTCATGCTGTCTGGTTGGAGGCTACCCCGACCAAGTATGAGGTGTTGATCTTCCAACCCGAGAGTAGTCTCTTTGTGACAGTAGTGAAAGCCATGGACTAACATGTTGGAATGGGAAGTAGAATTAAAATGGGTGGCCACTGGTCTTCATTTTCATTTACTTATCACATGTATATCAAAGCATGTTCAACACAACACAAGCAGCAACAACAGAACAGCAGCAGCAAAATAACCCCCTTGCCTCTCTCCCTGTACACTAACATGCACACACACAGCCTTCCAACTCCAGGACGGGTAGTGTCCAGCCTGCAGTTTGACTTTCAGGCATTCAGTGTTTGAATTCTCTGGTGTGGACTCTCAGACCCAGGGTTTTGGCCTTGGTAAATTAGAGAGCAGAAGTTATTTTATAGTGTTATATTTGACAGCAACTGACAGGATGACTAAAATTCCAATAGCATTTGAAGCCATCTGGGACTTTTAAACTCATGAATTATAATATTCAGATTGTGAAGACCCTAAGACATAGGAGTGGAATTAGGCCATTCGGCTCATTGAGACTGCTCTGTCATTCCATCATGGCTGATTTATTATTCCTCTCAACCCTATTCCCTTGACCTCTCCTCATAACCTTTGACTAATTACTAATTAAAATCCTTAATACTAAAAGGTACTAATAAAAAACCAATCAATGTCTATGTTAAATATACCCGTTGACTTGTCCTCCACAGCCATCTATGGCAAGGGAAGAAGCTCAGTGGAATACGAAGTCCAAGGAAGCTTATTACAGAAATAAAGGCTGACAAGGAATTAGTTTATGCTTTATTGATTGTTACTCAAGTAATAACTCATTTAGTCAGGCTTTAATTTTCGTTAGATAACTGAAAGGTTGTCTGAAAAATGGCAGATGGAATTTAATGTGTGAGGTGTTGCTCTTTAGGAGGACAATTGAGGGTAGAACTTACACAGGGAGTGGTAGACCACAGTGTGTGGTAGAACAGAAGGACTGGTGAACATGGATCTGTAATTCCTTGCACGAGGCATTACAGGTAGATGGGTCTTAAAGAGAACTATTGGCACATTGGCCTTCATAAATCAAGGCACTCACAGGAGTTGGATTAAGGATTAGCTTTATTTGCCATATACATTTAGATGTATTAGGAATTTTCTGTGGTGTGTTGCTGCGAAATTCAACAAAGAACCAAGCTTTCAACAATTAGGAAGAATTGGGATGTTACGTTGAAGTTGTAAAAGATGTTGGCGAGACCAAATTTGGAGTATTGTATGCAGTTCTGGTCACCTACCTACAAAATTTACAATCATGTTGCTGGAACTTGTTGATCTAAGTTATAGGGAAAAGTTGAGTAAGTCAGGACTTTATTCCCTGGAGTGTAGGAGAATAGAGGTATACAAAATAATCAGGAGTATAGATAAGGTTAATGCAAGCAGTTTTTCCTGAGGTTGGGTGAGATTAGAACTGGTGGTCATGGGTTAAGGATGAAAGGCGACATGTTTAAGGGGAACCTGAGGGAGAAATTAACTCAATAGGGTAGTGTGAGTGTGGAACAAGCTGCTAGTGGAAGTGATAAATGGGTCTTTGATGGCAGCATTTAAGAGTGGTTTGGATAAGTTCATGAATGGGAGGTCTGTGGTCCAGGTGCAGGTTGATGGGATTTGGCAGGGTTCAGCATGGACAAGATGGACTGTTTCTATGCTGTACTGTTCTATGATACTGGAGAAAATTGAGATTTTTCTGCCTTCTATCAATAATTTGTAGCTGCATCATAATATGTTTCCTTTCTACTCTCATCACAGGCTGATCAGTGCACAGGGCTCCAGGGATTCCTCGTCTTCCACAGTTTTGGCGGAGGCACTGGCTCTGGTTTCACCTCTCTGCTGATGGAACGTCTGTCTGTGGATTATGGCAAAAAATCCAAGTTAGAGTTTGCCATCTACCCAGCTCCTCAGATCTCCACCGCAGTGGTTGAACCCTACAACTCTATCCTGACCACCCACACCACCCTAGAGCATTCAGACTGCGCCTTCATGGTGGACAATGAGGCCATCTATGACATCTGCCGGAGAAACCTGGACATAGAGCGCCCAACCTACACCAATCTGAATCGCCTCATTGGTCAAATTGTGTCCTCCATTACAGTATCCTTGCGCTTTGACGGTGCCCTGAATGTTGATCTGACAGAGTTCCAGACCAATTTAGTCCCATACCCACGTATCCACTTCCCTCTGGCTACCTATGCCCCTGTGATCTCAGCTGAGAAGGCTTACCATGAACAACTGTCTGTGGCTGAGATCACCAATGCCTGCTTTGAGCCAGCAAACCAGATGGTGAAGTGTGACCCTCGCCATGGCAAGTACATGGCTTGTTGTCTGCTTTACCGGGGTGATGTGGTGCCAAAAGATGTCAATGTTGCCATTGGTGCCATCAAAACCAAACGTAGCATCCAGTTTGTAGACTGGTGCCCCACTGGTTTCAAGGTTGGCATCAACTACCAGCCTCCTACTGTGGTGCCCGGTGGTGACCTGGCCAAGGTGCAGCGTGCAGTCTGTATGCTGAGCAACACCACCGCTATTGCTGAAGCCTGGGCTCGCCTTGACCACAAGTTTGACCTGATGTATGCCAAGCGCGCATTTGTGCATTGGTATGTGGGGGAGGGGATGGAGGAAGGGGAGTTCTCCGAGGCCCGGGAAGATATGGCAGCCTTAGAGAAGGATTATGAAGAGGTTGGTGCAGATACTATTGATGACCAGGGTGAAGAGGAAGAATATTAGGTGATCAAAAACCATCCCTAATTATTGATTGAGGATAATTTGCAGATTAGATTCATTCCAAGCGGGGAAATTGATTTCCAGTATTTTTTTCCTGTCAATTGGAAATTGTACTCATCCTGTTAAGCTAATGTTGCTTTTAATTCTGCTGAATGTTGCAATTATGAGAATACATTAAAAAAAAATTTGAGCTGAGTAGACAAACAGTAAGCATTTGTATATCAAAGGATTATTAACCATGTATGTATTAACTATAACACAATACAGCTGTATACCATAAAAGGTGGATGTAAATGTTGTAATTTAATCCATACACTTCAATGACTTGACATTTGAATTACTCAATCTAATCATCTCACGTGCAAAAACGTACCAGTGCAGGTAATTCAATGTGGTTATTCCAACTGTTTATTGTTCCATGTACACGGAGTAAGCACAACAATAGAGTAGTATGACTAAATGTTTTTACTGAATCATATTAGTAACTACACGCTGGACAACTTCATGTGGAAGCATCCAACCAAGCCCACTGCGATGAAATACATGTGTACTCAAAAGCCCGTGCTGAGAAAAGAGAGTGAGAACTCTGTGTATAGGCAGCCTAAACAATTTAATGAATGATTGATCTGATACAGTTCACTTATGATGATGGAATTGCACTCCATTTTCACTACCAACACCACCACGTAGCCAGGCAACACAGCTAACAGTAACTGGTTGATGTAATTAATCTAAAGTATATTTGAGATTATTTATGATGCTAATAGGAAATTGAGAACAGGTGTATTCAGAATAGAAATGCCTCATTATAGGAAGGATGTAGAAGCTTTAGATGGGGTGCAAGGGAGATTTACCAGGATGTTGGCTGGACTAGAGAGCAATCATAACACAAAAACAGTCTCTTCAGCCCATGCCAAAGTAAATCAAATACAAAACTAACTTGAAAATGAAAGGCTGAGAATGGTGGTGAAGAGTTTATTTTCTCATTGGAAGTCTGTGACCAGCTTTAGGAGGATAGGTTTAGCAAGATAGGGCTTTTTAGAGTGAAGGAGGATGAAAGGTGACCTGATAGATGTGTACAAGATGATAAGAGGCAAAGATTGAGTGGATAGTCAGAGACTTTTTCCTCAGGGTGGATATGGCTGATAAGGGGCATTATTTATAAAATGAAGGAAAGTATAGGGGTATGTCAAAGGTAAGATGTTTATAGATAGTGGTGGGTGGATGAAATACCCTGCCAGGGGTCATGGTAAAGGCAGATACATTCAGAACATCTAGGGTTAGAGTAGGTTAAAGGATTGGTACAGCTTCATAGATGGAAGGACCTGTACTGTTCTATATTCTTCAGGAAAGTTTCATTGAAATGAATAATGTCTTTTAATTGCAGTATAATTGGAGTGGAGTAATTGCAAAGGGCCCACTTCAACAGAGGAACTGCTTGAGACAATCTCTGTGGACTGCTCTGATCTAGAGCACAGCATTAGTGTAAAATGGTCAAGGATCAAATTTATTCACAGTATGTTACATGTATTAGGAATTCACTGTAGTGTGAGTGTAAGAAAAAATAAGTTTAAAATATTGATATAGAATAAAATCTGCATAAATACATATACCAACATATGTGTACATGTAAACAGCATTATTAAAAAGTGGCTTAAAAGTGTTTACAGTTCAGTGTAGTGACTGAGGTAATGGATAAAAGAGGTGGGGGAGGAGCTAACTGGAATGGTTGATCAGAATAAACTACCTGGGGAAAGAAACTTGAGGTGGTGTGGCTTTTTTTTTGTTAATAGCCTTACAATAACTTGGAAATGACAATTTGCTGGGTGGGTAGTGTCCACAATGATTTTTTTCCTGCCCCTTCTTTGTCCTGGTCTGCAGATAATGACCTGACACCTGAAATGGTGTGTCTGACAGTGCCAATGCTTCCAACTTGAACTGTTTTGAAATAATTCACCATTCTTAATATTTATGTTTAGAACAGTGTTTCAATAGACTACTAGTTAAATTCAACATCTGTGTTTAATTTCCACTGAATCTCTAAAGTTAGGGCACCATGGTAGCATAGTAGGTTAGTGCAACACTACAACAGCTTGCGGGGGGGGAGTTGAAGTTTGGAGTTCAAATCCGGCATGGTGTAAGAATTTTGTATGTCCTTCCTGTAAGTGTGGGTTTCCTCTGGGACCTCTGGTTTCCTCCCACAGTCCCTAGATGTACCAGTTAGTAAGTTAATTGGTCATTGTAAATTGTCCTGTGATTAGGCTAGGGTTAAATAGGTGGGTTGCTGGAAGGTGCACCAGAAGGGCCTGTTTGGTGCTGAATCCCTAAATAAAAATAAGTGGCTGTGGACCTGTAGAACTTACAGTAGCCACTTGAGGTCACTGCACAGTTTCGGGAGAAGTTGTAGACTCAGCCAGCTCCATCATGACTCAGCCCTCCCTAGTATCAAGGACAACTTCAAAAGATGATCCCTCCAGAAGGTGGCATCCGTCATTAAGGACCCCCAACATCCAGGACATGCCATCGAGGAGGAGATATCAAAGACTGAAGGCACTCAAGTTCTTCCCCCGCAATTAGATTTCTGAATGGATAATGAACCCATGATCACTATCTCGCTATTTGCTCTCTTTCTGCACTATTAAATTTGTGCATATATATACTTGTTGAAATTAACAAGATTTTAAATTTTTATTTATTGAAGTGTACCGCTGCAACAAAACAACATATTTCATGACATATGTCCAGTAATACTAATTCTGATCCTGAGGAGAACACACAAAATGCTGGAGGAACTATACATCTTGTATTCCTCCCCTCACCACCCTGTCTCCTTATGCTGGCTTCTACACCCTTTTGACTTGGCCTGAAACATTGACAGTTTATTCCTCTCTTTAGATTATTGTTTATTGCCCTCTATAGGACTACATTTGTCTCATGGTTATTAGACTATTGAACTAGTATCCTAGTATGATAAGATGGGCTCTTGATCTCACAGTCTACCTTGTTATGATGTCATGGAATTAGGTTCACTGTCAGCAAAGCCTCAAACTCAAAAGGAGATTTTAAACCCTATTTGATATAGGTACTCTCACTATAGGGAGGTTATGCTGTGTTGTTTAATCAAGAATATTTTATTTTTCAATGATACATTTAAATTTAGACAAATAGTTCTTAACTCATGTTAAAACTCAGGATTAATGACTTGTAAAATACTTCCATATTACAAAAGATGTATAAACTACAAAGGATTTCCAAACAGGTATGATCCTTACAAACAAAAAGAACATACCAACGAATTGCAGATAACAAGATGTTTCTCACAGAAACTGAAGGTTGAGGAATGAACTCTGTTCTTTCTGTTATCCCATCTTTCTGTCCTTGTCATTCATAGCAATCTCCAATGCTTTCTAACATTTATACTGTCTCTCTATTAGTTGCCAGATAGTATCTGCAAATGATGTTTTGCAGACACCGTTGCTGGGATAAAGTAATTCACACAGATGGTCTAAAAGCCTCTGGGGACAAAGATCTCAAACATCTGAAATTGATTCTGTGAGGGCTGAGTCTGAGTACACAAATATCTCAACTATTGAGTGATCGACTATGATTGATGTGTTAAGTGACAAAATCAGCCTGGTCTGCAAGATTCCATAAACTCTGTCAAAATGGTGCAAGTAATTTAAACAGTGTTGTCTGGTTTGATGCAGGCCAACTAACATAACTCCACTGTCTTATGTTGATTAAACATGGGCCTAAACGACCTCACTGTTTGCTTGTTTACAACAAGAAACTGACCGTCTGGGGGGGTCTTGGCCTGAAATGTCGACTGTACTTTTCCCGTTGATGTTACTTGGCCTGCTGAGTTTCTCCAGCATTTTGTATGTGTTGCTTGGATTTCAGCATCTGCAGATTTTCTGGTTTGTGAAAGAATGTTAGTTAGAAGTTTAACTTTGTCACAAATAAATCAGAAAGCTGAGATTAGCAATAAGCCTCCTGGGCCCTGGAAAGTGAATATTGATTGCAATAACCTTCCACCCTATAGGCTGCCGGCACTCTACTGTGTCAGTAACTGTAACATTTTATGCTGCATTATTGTTTTCCCTTGTAATGCCTCATTGCAGCATGTAATGGATTGATCTGTTTGAACAGTCTGCAAGACAAGTATTTCATTGTATCTCCAATACCAATAACTTGATGGACTAAGAGGAGTTATGGAGGCTGGTATACATCATAGACAAGGACAACAATGTTATAGAATCATAGAGTGCTATATCAGAGAACCAGGCCCTTTGGCCCATCTAGTCTGTGCTGAACTATTCTTCTGCCCAGTCCCATCAACATGCACCTGGACCATAGCCCTACATTCCTCTCCCAATCATGTACTTATCCAAACTTCTCAAAAAAAGGATCAGCCATGATTGAATGGTAGGGCAGCCTTGATGAGCCAAATGGCCTAATTCTTCTATGTCTAAATGTTGCAAATGATTGTGCATCCACTATTCCTGCATTTTTAGTCTTAAGGTGTAAATTTTGTAAATACTCAACCAAAATTTTGTAAATATGTTACACAGAGTTAGTGCCACAATCTGAAGTCTGAAAGTCAAGGTTGCTTGCTGGATGAGCCATAACTGTATAAGATTCTTATTTTGGTTGTGTTTAAGTCCTAGTGCAGGATTCCGTAAAGGATAGCTTATAGGTTGAGTTGGTGGTAAGGAAGGAAAATGCAATTTTTAGCATTAATTTCAAGAAGACAAGAATATAAAAGCAAGGATGTAATGCTGAGTGCAATGGTCAGACCACATTTGGAGAATTGTGAGCAGTGTGGGCCCTATATCTAAGAAAGGATGTGCTGGAATTAGAGAGGGTCCAGAGGAAGTTTACAAAATGATCTTGGAATGAAAGGATTAACACGTGAGGAGCATTTGATGGCTCTGGAACTCAGAAACCTGATGAAGGGTCTCGGCCCGAAAGGTCAACAGTGCTTCTCCCTATAGATGCTGCCTGACCTGCTGCGTTCCACCAGCATTCTGTGTCTGTTGCAGAAATTTAGCAATGTGTTTACATGGAACTACAATACCCGGAATGCCTCACTACCGGCGCATGTGCCAACTGGCGTATATGCACGCACACGCGCAGTCACCTTGTACTGCCGTTTGTGCCTACGCATGCGTAGTCAGTGGGATTGTTGTCACGGAGACGGGCCATGCGCACCTGAAGGGCCACGCATGCACAGCGCCCCGTGAAGGTTTTGGCGGGAACGCTCGGCGGCTGCGGAGTGGCAAAGGGCTCCGATATGGTATGAGAATGGCTTTGTAATCCGAGCTCCGGCGACCGGGACTAAGCCATCGTAACCCAAATTCGTACCCCCTACACTAATGCTGCTCTCTCAGAGGCAGTCTGTCCATCAGCAATCAACCTAAAGGCACCCATCCGTCCACCACCCACCCTTCATCAGCCAGCGCCCCTCATCTGCTTCTGCTTGGTACTGCGCAAGCACTGCCGGACGGCTGTTATAACGCGCAATCTCCGCACCAATAATAGCCACACCACCACTTTCAAACCCCTCCGTGACACCAATCTCACTGCAATAGCATCCACACCAACATAATCATCCAGCCCCCTCCACCCAAACCACCACTCTTCTCATCAAAGCTCCTCCCCAGCACCAACCACATCCTCCCTAATACCACTACTCACCACCAGCCACATCCTCCCTAATACCACTGCTCCCCACCAACCACATCCTCCCTAATACCACTGCTCCCCACCAGCCACATCCTCCCTAATACCACTGCTCCCCACCAGCCACATCCTCCCTAATACCACTGCTCCCCACCAGCCACATCCTCCCTAATACCACTGCTCCCCACCAACCACATCCTCCCTAATACCTCTGCTCCCCACCAACCACATCCTCCCTAATACCACTGCTCCCCACCAACCACATCCTCCCTAATACCACTGCTCCCCACCAACCACATATCCCAGTACCACTGCTCCCCACCAACCACATCCTCCCTAATACCACTGCTCCCCACCAACCACATCCTCCCTAATACCACTGCTCCCCACCAACCACATCCTCCCTAATACCACTGCTCCCCACCAACCACATCCTCCCTAATACCACTGCTCCCCACCAACCACATCCTCCCTAATACCACTGCTCCCCACCAACCACATTCTCCCTAATACCACTGCTCCCCACCAACCACATTCTCCCTAATACCACTGCTCCCCACCAACCACATCCTCCCAAATACCACTGCTCCCCACCAACCACATCCTCCCAAATACCACTGCTCCCCACCAACCACATCCTCCCAAATACCACTGCTCCCCACCAACCACATCCTCCCAAATACCACTGCTCCCCACCAACCACTTCCTCACTAATACCACTGCTCAACACCAACCACATCCTCCCTAATACCACTGCTCAACACCAACCACATCCTCCCTAATACCACTGCTCCCCACCAACCACATCCTCCCTAATACCACTGCTCCCCACCAACCACATCCTCCCTAATACCACTGCTCCCCACCAACCACATCCTCCCTAATACCACTGCTCCCCACCAACCACATCCTCCCTAATACCAATGCTCCCCACCAACCACATCCTCCCTAATACCACTGCTCCCCACTAACCACATCCTCCCTAATACCACTGCTCCCCACTAACCACATCCTCCCTAATACCACTGCTCCCCACCAGCCACTTCCTAATACCACTGCTCAACACCAGCCACATTCTCCCTAATACCACTGCTCCCCACCAACAACATCCTCCCTAATACCACTGCTCCCCACCAGCCACATCCTCCCTAATACCACTGCTCCCCACCAGCCACATCCTCCCTAATACCACTGCTCCCCACCAGCCACATCCTCCCTAATACCACTGCTCCCCACCAGCCACATCCTCCCTAATACCACTGCTCCCCACCAACCACATCCTCCCTAATACCACTGCTCCCCACCAACCACATCCTCCCTAATACCACTGCTCCCCACCAACCACATATCCCAGTACCACTGCTCCCCACCAACCACATCCTCCCTAATACCACTGCTCCCCACCAACCACATCCTCCCTAATACCACTGCTCCCCACCAACCACATCCTCCCTAATACCACTGCTCCCCACCAACCACATCCTCCCTAATACCACTGCTCCCCACCAACCACATTCTCCCTAATACCACTGCTCCCCACCAACCACATTCTCCCTAATACCACTGCTCCCCACCAACCACATCCTCCCAAATACCACTGCTCCCCACCAACCACATCCTCCCAAATACCACTGCTCCCCACCAACCACATCCTCCCAAGTACCACTGCTCCCCACCAACCACTTCCTCCCTAATACCACTGCTCAACACCAACCACATCCTCCCTAATACCACTGCTCCCCACCAACCACATCCTCCCTAATACCACTGCTCCCCACCAACCACATCCTCCCTAATACCACTGCTCCCCACCAACCACATCCTCCCTAATACCACTGCTCCCCACCAACCACATCCTCCCTAATACCACTGCTCCCCACCAACCACATCCTCCCTAATACCACTGCTCCCCACCAACCACATCCTCCCTAATACCACTGCTCCCCACTAACCACATCCTCCCTAATACCACTGCTCCCCACTAACCACATCCTCCCTAATACCACTGCTCAACACCAGCCACATTCTCCCTAATACCACTGCTCCCCACCAACAACATCCTCCCAAATACCACTGCTCCCCACCAACCACATCCTCCCAAATACCAGTGCTCCCCACCAACCACATCCTCCCAAATACCACTGCTCCCCACCAACCACATCCTCCCAAATACCACTGCTCCCCACCAACCACATTCTCCCTAATACCACTGCTCCCCACCAACCACATCCTCCCTAATACCACTGCTCCCCACCAACCACATCCTCCCTAATACCACTGCTCAACACCAACCACATCCTCCCTAATACCACTGCTCAACACCAACCACATCCTCCCTAATACCAATGCTCCCCACCAACCACATCCTCCCTAATACCACTGCTCCCCACCAACCACATCCTCCCTAATACCACTGCTCCCCACTAACCACATCCTCCCTAATACCACTGCTCAACACCAGCCACATTCTCCCTAATACCACTGCTCCCCACCAACAACATCCTCCCAAATACCACTGCTCCCCACCAACCACATCCTCCCAAATACCAGTGCTCCCCACCAACCACATCCTCCCAAATACCACTGCTCCCCACCAACCACATCCTCCCTAATACCACTGCTCCCCACCAACAACATCCTCCCAAATACCACTGCTCCCCACCAACCACATCCTCCCTAATACCGCTGCTTCCCACCAACAACATCCTCCCTAATACCGCTGCTCAACACCAACCACATTCTCCCTAATACTACTGCTCCCCACCAACCACATTCTCCCTAATACCACTGCTCAACACCAACCACATTCTCCCTAATACCACTGCTCAACACCAACCACATTCTCCCTAATACCACTGCTCAACACCAACCACATTCTCCCTAATACCACTGCTCCCCACTAGCCACATCCTCCCTAATACCACTGCTCAACACCAACCACATTCTCCCTAATACTACTGCTCCCCACCAACCACATTCTCCCTAATACCACTGCTCCCCACCAACCACTTCAGCCCTAATACCACTGCTCAACACCAACCACATCCTCCCTAATACCACTGCTCCCCACCAACCACATCCTCCCTAATACCACTGCTCCCCACCAACCTCATCCTCCCTAATACCACTGCTCCCCACCAGCCACTTCCTCCCTAATACCACTGCTCCCCACCAGCCACATCCTCCCTAATACCACTGCTCCCCACCAGCCACATCCTCCCTAATACCACTGCTCCCCACCAGCCACATCCTCCCTAATACCACTGCTCCCCACCAGCCACATCCTCCCTAATACCACTGCTCCCCACCAGCCACATCCTCCCTAATACCACTGCTCCCCACCAACCTCATCCTCCCTAATACCACTGCTCCCCACCAGCCACATCCTCCCTAATACCACTGCTCCCCACCAGCCACATCCTCCCTAATACCACTGCTCCCCACCAGCCACATCCTCCCTAATACCACTGCTCCCCACCAGCCACATCCTCCCTAATACCACTGCTCCCCACCAGCCACATCCTCCCTAATACCACTGCTCCCCACCAGCCACATCCTCCCTAATACCACTGCTCCCTACCAGCCACATCCTCCCTAATACCACTGCTCCCCACCAGCCACATCCTCCCTAATACCACTGCTCAACACCAACCACATCCTCCCTAATACCACTGCTCAACACCAACCACATCCTCCCTAATACCACTGCTCCCCACCAACCACATCCTCCCTAGTACCACTGCTCCCCACCAACCACATTCTCCCAAATACCACTGCTCCCCACCAACCACATCCTCCCTAATACCACTGCTCCCCACCAACCACATCCTCCCAAATACCACTGCTCCCCACCAGCCACATCCTCCCTAATACCACTGCTCCCCACCAACCACATCCTCCCTAATACCACTGCTCCCCACCAACCACATCCTCCCTAATACCACTGCTCAACACCAACCACATCCTCCCTAATACCACTGCTCCCCACCAACCACATCCTCCCTAATACCACTGCTCCCCACCAACAACATCCTCCCTAATACCACTGCTCCCCACCAACCACATATCCCAGTACCACTGCTCCCCACCAACCACATCCTCCATAATACCACTGCTCTCCACCAGCCACATCCTCCCTAATACCACTGCTCCCCACCAACCACATTCTCCCTAATACCACTGCTCCCCACCAACCACTTCAGCCCTAATACCACTGCTCAACACCAACCACATCCTCCCTAATACCACTGCTCCCCACCAACCACATCCTCCCTAATACCACTGCTCCCCACCAACCTCATCCTCCCTAATACCACTGCTCCCCACCAGCCACTTCCTCCCTAATACCACTGCTCCCCACCAGCCACATCCTCCCTAATACCACTGCTCCCCACCAGCCACATCCTCCCTAATACCACTGCTCCCCACCAGCCACATCCTCCCTAATACCACTGCTCCCCACCAGCCACATCCTCCCTAATACCACTGCTCCCCACTAACCACATCCTCCCTAATACCACTGCTCAACACCAACCACATCCTCCCTAATACCACTGCTCCCCACCAACCACATCCTCCCTAATACCACTGCTCCCCACCAGCCACATCCTCCCTAATACCACTGCTCCCCACCAGCCACATCCTCCCTAATACCACTGCTCCCCACCAGCCACATCCTCCCTAATACCACTGCTCCCCACCAGCCACATCCTCCCTAATACCTCTGCTCCCCACCAACCACATCCTCCCTAATACCACTGCTCCCCACCAACCACATCCTCCCTAATACCACTGCTCCCCACCAGCCACATCCTCCCTAATACCACTGCTCCCCACCAGCCACATCCTCCCTAATACCACTGCTCCCCACCAGCCACATCCTCCCTAATACCACTGCTCCCCACCAGCCACATCCTCCCTAATACCACTGCTCCCCACTAACCACATCCTCCCTAATACCACTGCTCAACACCAACCACATCCTCCCTAATACCACTGCTCCCCACCAACCACATCCTCCCTAATACCACTGCTCCCCACCAGCCACATCCTCCCTAATACCACTGCTCCCCACCAGCCACATCCTCCCTAATACCACTGCTCCCCACCAGCCACATCCTCCCTAATACCACTGCTCCCCACCAGCCACATCCTCCCTAATACCACTGCTCCCCACCAGCCACATCCTCCCTAATACCACTGCTCCCCACCAACCTCATCCTCCCTAATACCACTGCTCCCCACCAGCCACATCCTCCCTAATACCACTGCTCCCCACCAGCCACATCCTCCCTAATACCACTGCTCCCCACCAGCCACATCCTCCCTAATACCACTGCTCCCCACCAGCCACATCCTCCCTAATACCACTGCTCCCTACCAGCCACATCCTCCCTAATACCACTGCTCCCCACCAGCCACATCCTCCCTAATACCACTGCTCAACACCAACCACATCCTCCCCAATACCACTGCTCAACACCAACCACATCCTCCCTAATACCACTGCTCCCCACCAACCACATCCTCCCTAATACCACTGCTCCCCACCAACCACATCCTCCCTAATACCACTGCTCAACACCAACCACATCCTCCCTAATACCACTGCTCCCCACCAACCACATCCTCCCTAATACCACTGCTCCCCACCAACCACATCCTCCCTAATACCACTGCTCCCCACCAACCACATATCCCAGTACCACTGCTCCCCACCAACCACATCCTCCGTAATACCACTGCTCTCCACCAGCCACATCCTCCCTAATACCACTGCTCCCCACCAACCACATTCTCCCTAATACCACTGCTCCCCACCAACCACATCCTCCCTAATACCACTGCTCCCCACCAACCACATCCTCCCTAATACCACTGCTCCCCACCAACCACATTCTCCCTAATACCACTGCTCCCCACCAACCACATTCTCCCTAATACCACTGCTCCCCACCAACCACATCCTCCCTAATACCACTGCTCCCCACCAACCACATCCTCCCTAATACCACTGCTCCCCACCAGCCACATCCTCCCTAATACCACTGCTCCCCACCAGCCACATCCTCCCTAATACCACTGCTCCCCACCAGCCACATCCTCCCTAATACCACTGCTCCCCACCAACCACATCCTCCCTAATACCACTGCTCAACACCAACCACATCCTCCCTAATACCACTGCTCAACACCAACCACATCCTCCCTAATACCACTGCTCCCCACCAGCCACATCCTCCCTAATACCACTGCTCCCCACCAGCCACATCCTCCCTAATTCCACTGCTCCCCACCAGCCACATCCTCCCTAATTCCACTGCTCCCCACCAGCCACATCCTCCCTAATTCCACTGCTCCCCACCAACCACAATCTTCCTAATACCACTGCTCCCCACCAACCACAATCTCCCTAATACCACTGCTCAACACCAACCACAATCTCCCTAATACCACTGCTCCCCACCAGCCACATCCTCCCTAATACCACTGCTCCCCACCAGCCACATCCTCCCTAATACCACTGCTCAACACCAACCACAATCTCCCTAATACCACTGCTCCCCACCAGCCACATCCTCCCTAATACCACTGCTCAACACCAACCACATTCTCCTTTATACCACTGCTCAGAAACGTGTCAACAATATCAGCCCTGGGAAAAAGCTTCTGACTATCCATACGATAAATGCCTCTCATCATCTTATATGCCTCTATCAGGTCACCTCTGATCTTCTGTTGCTCCAAGAAGAAAAGGCTGACTAGCTGTAGCTCTGAGTTTATGCTGCACAACTCAATAAAATCCTTTTAATTTTAAGATGTAATTCTGAGAAGCAGCCTTCTGGAACTCAGTGGGCTTATTTGGGAGGAAACCCTGCATCAGGACACATCAAAATGTTGACAATTCTGGGACTAGACAGAAAAATGGTTTTGCCCAGCCATAAAGGGCCAAAAGGCCCGTTTCTGTGCTGTAATGTTCTATGGTTCAACACTAACCACATCTCCCAATACCACCCCTTCCCGAACACCAACCATGTCCTTCCTAACACCCCTCTTCAATACAAACCACCCCCTCTCCAACATCATCCCTTCCCCAACACTAACCACACCCGTCAAATACCACCCCTCCCATACACCACTAAACTCTCCTCAACACTAACCATACCATTCCCCAAAACCACACATCTTCTCTCAACACCACCCACCTTCTCCACAACACCACCCACCCACAATCCTCCATCACCAACCTCAACCCCACCACCACCCTTACCCAACAGCACCAAACCCTCACCACAGCAACCCATGGCCAGGTTAATCTTTCCCACTGCCAATCCTGCCCACCCAATATAAATCACTCATTTCTCATTCTACCTCAGTAACATGCAACTCTGACTGTCAGTAACCGATCCAGTTTCCATCGTCAAGAACCCCATTCAGCAACCACATCCCACTGCTAGTGTAACCCCACATAATTTCATCCACCCTATTGCTCCCTCCTCCTACACCACTGGCCAAGTGACCCCCACTATAAAACCTAACACAACCCATCCCCCCTACCCATGCCAGCACCTCTATCTCAACCATTGCCAGCACCATGAATCCATACACAGGCTGCAGAATTCTTACCCAACAACAAAATCTGCTGGGAATGGAAAATCCATCTAAAGGAGTCACTAGATTCATGGGGATAGCAGTTGTTGCCTGGCAAATTACTACAAAATAAGGCCTGTTCCCGCTGACACATCCCAACCTGCACATTCAGGCACCTCCCAGTCAGCACCCAGTTGATAGGATTCACCTGCTGCCAGTTCCAGACTTATCACCTGCAGCCTATTTAACCCCAGTTGTCAGCCACAGCCCTTGTTCAATCATTGAACCAGCTGAATTCAACTAATTGCTGTCAGCTTTCAGTCTTCCTACCTAAAATTTACTTGTTGCATTTAGTTTATGTTCTATCTTGTTTTGTAGCCCCTTGTGGCTTGTTAAAATCTTTGTTCACTACTGAATTGGCTCTGCTCCTCCTCCTTTGGGTCAAGCCTCCTCTACATTTCCTGACAACCAAGGGTTTTTTTTGGAACATAAAAGTAATAAAATAAGATTGCTATGACCCAGATGAAGGGTTTGATAACTCTGATTTAATCCTGCTGAAGGGTCTTAGCACAAAATGTTGATTCTTTATTCCACTCCATAGATACTGCCTGACGTGCTGAGTTCCTCCAGCATTTTGTGTGTGTTGCTCTAGATTTACAGCATCTACAGATTCTCTTCTGTTTTTTAATTTGCTATGACTTGCTGTTTCTGTCTTAGCTAGACCGGCTTCATTATAATTTTAAACATTTTGGTTCACAGCATGAGTGTATCTCCATCCATATTGGCCAGGCTGGTGTCCAGATCGGAAATGCTTGTTGGGAATTGTACTGTTTAGAACATGGGATCCAGCCCAATGGATTTATGGCCAGGGATTGGACTTATGGAGCTGCAGACAATTCCTACAACACTTTCTTTACTGACACAGGTGGCGGGAAGCTTGTACCAAGAGCTCTATTCATTGATTTAGAACCCACTGTCATTGGTGAGTGTAATGCAATATTGGTCAATGCCTTATCTTCAAATTCACCCATGTATTGTAGAAATCTTTTTCTTTTTCAATATTTTTATTGATTTCTTACATAAAAGAATACAGAGTACAGTAGGATATATAATATATATCAATTACAATATATTGGAATCATAAATATAGTCTCATTACCCCATATCCATATAAATTAAATTTAAACATAATACTGAGAAAAGATAATTTTATTATACAAAAAAATTTAAACCCACTACCAGAAAAAACAGCTGTTCCGTTTTAAAAAAAGGGAAAAATATCCTTATCATATAGTAAAACATATTATTAGCCACCATCTGTGCTTAATAGCAAATCAAAGATTTTGAAAATAATTCAAAAAAGGTCCCCACAATGTTAAAAATCTTGTCTAGGTTCAGAAATTGAACTGCGAATCTTCTCTAAATTTAAACATGACATAACATCATGTAACCAATGAGTATGAGTAGGCAGAGTGGCATCCTTCCACTTAAGCAACAATGCCCTGCTGGCTATAAGAGAAATAAAGGCCAAAATGTGCAAGTCATGTGTCTCCAAAATAATATAATTTCCTCCAACAATTCCAAATAAGGTAGTCAAAGGATTAGGTTTAAAATTCTCTTTAAAAAGCACCGAAAAAGTTTGGAATACTTCCTTCCAATATTTTTCAAGACTCTGATAAGTCCAAACATATGAATTAGTGAAGCTTCTCCATTATTACATCTATCCCAATAGGGAGATATATCAGAATAAAAACGAGACAGCTTATCTTTAGTCATGTGGGTTCTATGAACCACTTTAAATTGTAGAAGGGAATGACAGGCACATAACAATGAGGTATTAACCAATTAAAAAATTTCATTCCAAGTATCCTCAGAAATTGGAATCTGTAAATCTTGTTCCCACAGATTTTTAATTTTGTTTAAAGGAATATTTCTCATTCCCAACAACATACCATAAATATTAGATATAGATCCATTATGGAAGGGTTTCAAATTAAAAATTGTATCAAGTAAATTCTTATCTGGACTTTTAGGAAATGTATGTACTTGAGAATGCAAAAAGTCTCTAATTTGTAAATATCGTAAAAAGTGGGTTTTGGGTAGGCTTTCCTTAGCTGACAGTTGTTCAAATGAAGAGAGATTATCTCCAACAAACAAATCCTGAAAACATTTAATACCCAATCTATTCCACTCTTTAAAAACTACATCAGTCATAGAAGGTTTAAAAAAAGTTAGAAAAAATGGGACTGGAAAGTGAAAAACTCAAAAAAACAAAATATTTTCTAAATTATACCCAAATCCTCAAAGTGTGTTTAACTACAAAATTATCAGTTAAATTACTTAAAGATAAAGGAATTGAGGATCCGAGAAGAGAAATGATAGAAAATTTATTAACAGAATTAGCTTCTAAAGAAACCCAGACCGGACAGTCCTCGATTAATATAATATAACCAAAACGTAAGATTCAGTATCTTGACTGCCCAGTAATAAAACCTAAAATTGGGTAAGGCTGAACCTCCATTCCTTTTTGGCTTTTTGAAGATGAACTTTACTTAATCGAGAAATTTTATTTTTCCATTTATAAAAAGATATAATAGAATCCAGAGAATCAAAAAAGGATTTAGGAATAAAAACAGGTACGGCCTGAAATAAATATAAAAATTTAGGCAAAATAATCATTTTAATAGAAATAATTCGGCCAATCTATGATAAAGAGAGGGGTGACCAATTTGATAGTGCCTTCTTAACATAATTCAGAATTGTAAAAGAATTTTCTTTAGAAAGGAATTTGTAATTCCTAGTAATTGTTACGCCCAAATAAGTAAATTGATTTCTTACAATTTTAAAAGGAAGGTTAGTATTAACTAATACCAAATTATTCAAAGTAAAAAGTTCACTCTTATGAAAGTTAAGTTTATATCCTGAAAACTGACTAAAGCAGGAGAGTAAAGAAAGTACAGAAGGTAAAGAAGACTCCAGATTAGAAATGTAGAGCAAACGGTCATCAGCATAACACGAAACTTTGCGGGTAATACCCCTCCTTAAAATACCAGTGATATCATTAGATTCCCAGAAACCAGTAGCTAAAGGTTCCAAGACCAAATCAACAAGCAAAGGACTCAAAGGACAACTTTGTCTAGTTCCACGTTGAAGTTTAAAAGGTTTAGAACTCCGAGAGTTAGTAAGAATCTGAGCGGAGGGAGATAGATAAGGTAATTTAATCAATTGAATAAAATTGGGCCCAAAGTTAAATTTTTCTAAAGTTTTAAATGAATAATTACATTCAATCTGATCAAAGGCTTTCTCAGAATCTAAGGATATCACACATACCGATATCTCTTTAGAAGGAGAATAAATAACATTCAATAAATGACAAATATTAAAGTGTGAGTATCAATTTTTGGTAAATCCAGTCTGATCATCAGAAATAGTAGATGGCAAAATATTTTCAATCCTATGAGCCAAAAGTCTAGATAAAATTTTAGTATCAACATTAGGTAAGGAAATTGGTCTATAAGAAGGACATTCAGTTGGATTCTTATTCTTTTTAAGAATAAGCCAAATAGAGGCTTCATAAAAAGATTGTGGCAACCTACCTAATTTAAAAGAGTCTGCATGGATTGTATATAAGTGAGATATAAGCAAAGAGGAAAAAGCCTTATAAAACTCTCCAGAAGATCCATCAGGACCTGGGACCTTCTCCGAGTGCAAAGAGTGAAAAACCTCGGCAATTTCCTCATAAGAAATGTGTTGATCCAGCAATTTTCGATTATCGTCAGAAAGTGTAGGAATGTTTAATCGATCTAAGAAATTATTCATTACAGTTTTATCTTTAGGAGGATCAGGACTATAAAGTTTAGAATAGAATTCTTTAAAAGTATCATTTATTTCTAAATGATCAGATGTTTTATCACAATTAGCTTTACAAATTTCTTTAATTTGGCGTTTAACAATAAAGGTCTTTAATTGGTTAGTCAATAGTTCATCCATTTTATCTCCATGAACATGAAACTGACTTTTATCTTTTAAAAGTTGAGTTTCAATTGGATAAGTTAAAAGCAGATGATATTTAGTTTTAATTTCAACACATCTTTTATATAAAACAGGATCTGGAGCCAAAGCATATTTTTGGTCTAATTGTTTCAACTGATTGGCTAATTCAATTCTCTCCTTATTAGCTTTTTTCTTAACACTTGCACTAAAAGAAATAATTTGTCTTCTAATATAAGCCTTAAAAGCATCCCATAAAATAAGACTAGAAGTCTCTCCTAGTGTATTCTCTTAAAAAAAAAAAGAGTAATTTGTCTCTGCAAAAATCTAAACAGCAAAAAGAACTTTGAATAATGGGAATACTGCTTACAAGCAGCAGGAAGTCATAGTCTGGAAGAGGTGGATGCAGGTTTAATTGCAACTTTTAAGAGAAATTTGTGTAAGTACCCAGATATTATTCCCTATAGTGTAGCAGAATGAGGGGAGATTTGATACAGGTATACACAATTATGAGGGGTATAGATAGGGTAGGTGCAAGCAAGCTTTTTCCATTGAGATTAGGTGAGACTACAACTAGAGGTCATGGGTTCAGGGTGAAAGGAGAAATGTTTAAAGGGATCATAAGGGGGAACTTATTCACTCAGAGGGTGGTGAGAGCATGGAACAAGCTGCCAGTGGAAGTGGTGGATGCAGATTTGATCTCAATATTTAAGAGAGTTTGGATAGGTACATGGATGGGGAGGGGGTGATTTGGTGGGCTATGATCCAGGTTCAGATTGATGGGACTAAGCAGATTAATAGTTTGGCACTTCCTAGATGGGCTATAAGGCTGAACTACAGTGTCTGAGCTGTAGTATTCTATGTTATATGTGTTGTCCATTTGATTAGTTCTTGCTTTGACCAAATGGAGACTAGCACTACTTTCTGATCATGGCTACTTCCCCTTATCATCATTTCTGAAAACTTATTATTCCTCATTCCAGATGAGGTCCGTACTGGTACCTATCGACAGCTCTTCCATCCTGAGCAACTCATCACTGGCAAGGAAGATGCTGCCAACAATTATGCTCGTGGGCACTACAGCATTGGCAGAGAGATAATTGATCTAGCTCTGGATAGAATACGCAAACTGGTGAGAGTCTTCTTAATGGAATGTAGAAATCCAAATATCTGCATAAGGTCTCAGCAAATTAAGTACCTGTACTGTAAAATTTTGATAATGTGGCACCCTCAAATTTTGCTGAAGCTGGACTGGCAGATTTTCCAGACCATTGGATGCATCATTACCCCCAGAGCACCTTTATATGTTACACAGTAGTATAATAAGCTTTCCAGTAAAATGTTGAGGTTGAAGGAGAAAGCTTCTTCACATAAAGTCATAGACATATACAGCATGGAAATACACCCTACAGCCCAAGTTGTCCATGATGACTGTTACGCAGCAACTGTTAGCCATGTGACCACAGTTGGCCTGTAACCCCCAATCTTCTTCTATCAATGTACTTATTTAGACAGTTTTAAAATGCTGCTAATGTGTCATCTCAAGCACTATATTTTTGAGATACAGCGTGGAACAGGTTCTTCCAGACTATCCAGCTGCGCTCCCAGCACCCCCACAATTTTACCCTTGCTTAATCACGGGACAGTTTACAAATACCAATGAACCTACCAACTGGTACATCTGTGGACTGTGGGAGGAAACCAGAGCACCTGGAGGAAACCCATGTGGTCATGGGGAGAACATACAAGTTCCTTAAAGACAGCAGTGGGAATTGAACCCGGGACACTGGTACTGTAGAGCCTGTGTTAACTACTATGGCTTTCTGGCAGCTCATTCCAAATATATACCACCCTTTGAGTGAAGAAATTTCCCTAATATCCCTTATAACTCTCACACCTCTAATCTTAAACCAATGCTGTCTTGCTTTTAGCACCCACCTCCCTCCCCTAGTAAAAGACCATGTACTTTCTATGTCTTTGCATAATCTTGTATACCTCTCACAAGCCACACCTCAATCTCCCAAATCCCAGGGAATAAAGTCCTAGTCTAAGCAACCTCCTCGTAACTGAGACACCCAAGTGCAAGAAACACTGGGTCAATCTTCTCTGCATGTAACGCATTTAATAAGTGCACTACTGGGGGAACAATGCAAATGCTGGTGGTACTCCATGCAAATAATATGTGAACTGAGGTCACTCCTGCTTTCCATTAGTGAACATAGAAGATTCTATGCTGCTATTATGACACCATAAGACACAGGAGCAGAATTTGGCTATTTGGCCCATCAAGTCTGCTCCGCCATTACATCATGGATGATTTATTTTTCTTATCAAACCCACTCTGCCTTCTCCCTATAACCTTTGACAACTTTACTAATCAAGAACCTATCAACCCCTAATTTAAATATACCCAATGAATTGACCCCCAGAGGTTTGTGGCAATAAATTCCACAGATTCACCACCTTTTGGCCAAAGGGGTGTCCTTTTATTCTGAGATTTTGCCCCCTGGACCTAAACTCCCCAGTATAAGAAACATCCTCTCCAAGTCCACTCTATCTAGGCCTTCCAATATTTGATAGATTTCAATGAGACCCCCCACCCCCCACATTCTTCCAAACTCCAGCGAGTACTGGTTGAGAGCCATCAAATACTCTTCATACATTAGCTCTTTTATTCCCAGAATCATTCTCATGAACCTCATCTGGTCCCTCTTCAATGCTAGCACATCCTTTCCCAGAAAAAGGGCTCAAAACTGCTCATAATACTCCAAGAACAGTCTGGCCAATGCTTTATAAAACCTCAACAGAAGAAGACCAAGGAGTTCCCCTATCCTATTTATTCTTCAGTTAATTCACTCCATTGTGTGGGAGTTTAATATACACAAAATTATCTGCCCACATTTTCCAACATTACAACTGTGTTCAAAAATACATGACTATAAAATGCTTTGGGATATCTGGGGCCTTGAAAAGCATGGTTTAATGTAAATTCTTCCTTTCCAAAGTGACAAGAATGTTATGAAAGAGTCATAGAACACTACAGCACAGAAACAGGCTCTTTGGCCTATCTAGTCTGTGCTGAACTATTAA
The DNA here is from genome assembly GCF_048418815.1 of Hemitrygon akajei. Classification (NCBI taxonomy): domain Eukaryota; kingdom Metazoa; phylum Chordata; class Chondrichthyes; order Myliobatiformes; family Dasyatidae; genus Hemitrygon; species Hemitrygon akajei. Next base: position 113,689,651 of record NC_133128.1, read on the forward strand.
TCTGCCTAGTCCCATCAACCTGCACCTGGACTGTAGCCCTCCATTTGCCTCCTATCCATGTACCTATCCAAATTTCTCTTAAATATTGAAATTATTTACGGTAATTATCCAACACTTCCACTGGCAGCTCATTCCACACTCTCACCACCCTCTGAGTGAAGAAATTCCCCCTCATGTTTCCCTTAAACATTTCACCTTCCACCCTTAACCCATGACCTCTAGTTCCAGTCTGACCCATCCTCAGTGGAAAAATTGTTTGCATTTACCCTATCTCTACCCCTCATAGTTTTGTATACCTCTGAAATCTACCCTTATTCTCCTACGCTCTAAGGAATAAAGTCCTAACTTATTCAGCCTTTTCCAATAAGTCAGGTCCTCAAGTTCTGATAACATCCTTGCAAGTTTTTTCCATACTCTTTCAATCTTATTGAGATCTTTCCTGTAGGTGGTGACTAAAACTGCACATAGTACTCTAAATTAGAACTTAACAACATCTTATATAACTTAAACATTACATCTTTACTCCTGTTCTCAGTACTTTGATTTATGAAGGCTAGTATGCCTATATCTCTCTTCACAACCCTATCTACCTGTGCCATTTTCAAGGAATTATGGATCTGTATTCCCAGATCCCTTTGTTCTACTGTATTCCTCACTTCTGTCACTCACATGCAAGTGCTACACTGGTTTGCCCTCCTAAAGTGCAACACCTCACACTTGTCTGCATTAAATTCCATCTGCTATTTTTCAACCCGTTTTACCAGCTGGACCTGATCTTGCTGCAAGCTTTGATAGTCTTCCTTGCTGTCCACTACACCCCCAATCTTAGTGTCATCTGCAGATTTACAGATAAGAGAAAATCTGTAGATGCTGGAAACCGCAACTCTTGTTTTATTCCCTCCTAGTTCAGTCCCTTCCTACCTACATCCGTGACACTTCACACACTGTTGATCTTTTCAATGATTTCAAGTTCCCTGGCACCCATTTTCACTATGGATGTCCAGTCCCTATACACCTCCATCCCTGCCCAGGAAGGCCTCAAAGCTCTCCATTTCTTTCTGGACGCCAGACGCAACTAGTTCCCCTCCACCACCACTCTCTTCCATCTAGCAGGACTTGTTCTCACTCTTAATAATTTCTCCTTTGGCTCCTCCCACTTCCTTCAAAAAAAATGTCTAGCCATGGGCACTCACATGGGTCCCAGCTATGCCTGTCTTTTTGTCAACTACGTGGAACAGTCTATGTTCCAAGCCCACACTGGTGTCACTCCCTTACTTATCCTACACTACATTGATAACTATATTGAATTGAATTGACTTTTATTACTTACATCCTTCATATACATGGAGTAAAAATCCTTACGTTATGTCTCCGTCTAAATGTGCAATTTAGAGTAATTTATAATAAATAGTATTAACAACAGAGTGGTCAATATAACATAGAAATACAGTTGTGTCAGCATGAGTTAAGCAGTCTGATGGCCTGGTGGAAGAAGCTGTCCTGGAGCCTGTTGGTCTTGGCTTTTATGTTGTGGTTCCATTTCCCGGATGGTAGCTGCTGGAAAAGTTTGTGGTTGGGGTGACTCGGGTCCCCAATGAGTCTTCGGGCCCTTTTTACACACCTGTCTTTGTAAGTGTCCTGATTAGTGGGAAGTTCACATCTACAGATGTGCTGGGCTATCCGCACCACTCTAGTCTTGCGATTGAGGGAGTACAGTTCCCATAGCAGGCAGTGCTGCAGCCAGTCAGGATTCTCTCAATTGTGCTGCTATAGAAAGATCTAAGGATTTGGGGGCCCGTACCAATCTTATTCAACTGTCTGAGGTGAAAGAGGTGCTGTTGTGCCTTTTTCACTACATAGCTGGTGTGTATAGACCACATGAGATCCTCGGTGATGTTTATGCCAAGGAACTTAAAGCTGTTCACCCCCTCAACCCCTGATCCATTGATGTCAATAGGGGTGAGCCCGTCTCCATTCCTCCTGTAGTCCACAACCAGCTCCTTTGTTTTTGCGACATTGAGGGAGAGGTTGTTTTCTTGACACCACTGTGTCAGGGTGATGACTTTTTCTCTGTAGGCTGCCTCATTATTATTTGAAATTAGGCCAATCAGTGTAGTATCATCAGCAAATTTAATTAGCAGATTGGAGCTGTGGGTGGCAACACAGCCATAGGTATACAGAGAGTAAAAGAGGGGGCTTAGTACACAGCCCTGAGGGACACCTATGTTGAGGGGCAGAGGTGAGGGATGCCACTCTTACCAATCTGCTAATTAAATTTGCTGATGATACTACACTGATTGGCCTAATCTCAAATAATAATGAGGCAGCCTACAGAGAAAAAGTTATCACCCTGACACAGTGGCGTCAAGAAAACAACCTCTCCCTTACTACCATTCAGCACCATTGAGCTCTTCCAGGCGAGGTGACACTTCGCCTGTGAGTCTGTTGGGGTTGTATACTGTGTCCAGTGCTCCCGGTGTGGCCTCCTGTATATTGGCGAGACCTGATGTAAATTGGGAGACCACTTCACCGAGCACTTATGCTCTGTCTGCCAGAAGTAGCTTGTGAGAAGAACCATCCCCCAGTGGCCACCCATTTTAATTCCACTTCCCATCCCCATATGTCCATTCATGGCCTCCTGTACTGTCGAGATGCCACACTTAGGTTGGAGGAACAACACCTTATATTTTGTTTGGGTAGCCTCCAACCTGATGGCATGAACATCGATTTCTCAAGCTTCTAGCAATGCCCCCCTTTCACCATTCCCCATCCCATTTTCCCTCTCTCACATTATCTCCTTGCCTGCCCATCACCTCCCTCTGGTGCTCCTACCCCTCCCACCCCACTTTTCTTTCTTCCATGGCCATCTGCCTTTTCCTATTAGATTTCCACCTTCTACAGTCCTGTATCTCTTTCGCCAATCAACTTCCCAGCTCTTTATTTCATCCCTCCCCCTCCTGGTTTCACCTATCACCACCTATCACCTTGTGTTTCTCGCTCCCCTCCCACCTTTTAGATCTACTTCTCATCTTTTTTTCTCCAGTACTGCCAAAGAGTGTCAGCCCAAAACATCGACTATACTCTTTCCCACAGATGCTGCCTCGCCTGCTGAGTTCCTCCAGTATTTTGAGAGCCTTGCAGATTTGCAGATCCAGTTTACCACATTATCATCCAGATCATGTTACAGATGACAAACAGCAACGGACTCAATACTAATGTCCACAACACACCACTAGTCACAGGCCTCTGGTTAGAGAGGCAACCATTTACTGCCACTGTCTGGCTTTTCCCATGACGCCAATGTCTAATCCAATTTACTACCTTATCCTCAAGGCCAAGCGACTGAACCTTCTTGAATAACTTCCCATGCAAGACCTTATCAAAGGCCTCGCTAAGGTCCATGTAGACAACATCTACTACCTTGCTGTCATCAACTTTCCTGATAATTTTCTTGAAAAACTAAGATTGATTAGACACATCATAGCCAAGTTGATTTTCTCTAATCAGTCCCTGTCTATCCAAATACTTATATATTCAGTCCCTTAGAATGTCTTATGATAACTTGCCCACTATTGTTGTCAAACTCACTGGCCTATAATATCCTGGCATATTCTTAGAACCTTTCCTAAACAATAAGATAAAATTAACTTTCTTGCAATCCTCCAGCACCTCACCCATGGCATAGGATGTTTTAAATATCTTCGCTAGGGCACTTTCAGTTTCTGCACCAGTACTGCCACAGGGTCCAAAGGAATACCTTTTAAGGCCCTGGGTATTTATCCACTTTAATTTGCCTCAAGGCAGCAAACACCTCTTCCTCTGAAGTCTTTATAGGGTCCATGACCTTGCTGCTGAATTTTCTTACATCTATAGATTGTGTCCATCTCCCAAGTAAATACAGATGCAAAGAATCTATTTAAGATATGGTCTAGGCCATTGTTTCCCACACCATCGACATTATTAACTGTAGTGATCTCCCATCCACTACCACCAAACTTATCGTTCCCTCACCCCGCACCTCCCGTTTCTACCTCCTACTCAAGATCGACAAACCTCCCTGTCCAGACAGGCCCATTGTTTCTGCCCCACTGAACTCGTTTCTGCATACTTTGACTCAGTTTTATCCCCCCTGATTCAGTCCCTTCCTACCTACATCCCTGGCACTTCACACAGCTGATCTCTTCATTGACTTCAAGTTCCCTGTCCCTGAGCATCTTATTTTCATTATGGATGCCCAGTCCCTGAAAACCTCCATCCCCCACCAGGAGGGCCTCAAAGCTCTCCGTTTCTTTCTGGACACCAGTCCCAACCAGCTCCCTTCCACCACCTTCCTCTGTCTGGTGGAGCGTCCTCACGCTTAATAATTTCTCATTTTACTCCTCCCACTTTCAACAAAAGGAAGTGCAATGGGTACTTGCATGGATCCCAGTTATGACTCCCTTTTTGTCGATTACGTGGAACAGTCCATGTTCCAATCTAACACTAATGTCAATTCCCAACTTTTCCTACCTACCTCGACAACTGCATTGCTGCTGCTTCCTGAACCCATGCGGAGTTCGTCGACTTCCTCAATTTTACCTCCAGCTTCCACCCTGCCCTCAAATTTACCTGGTTCATTTCCAACACCTTCCTCCCCTTTCTTGATCTCTCCGTCTCTTTCTCTGGAGACAGCTTATCTACTGATGTCAATTATAAACCCGCTGACTCTCACAGCTACTTGGAGTATACCACGTCCCACCCTGTAACTTCTAAAAATGTCATCCCACTTCTCTCAATTCCTCCCTATCCACCACATCTGCTCTCAGGATCAGGCTTTTCATTCCAGAACGAAGGAGATATCGTCCTTCTTCAAAGAAAGGGACTTCCCTCCCTCCACCATCAGTGCTACCCTCAATCACATCTCTTGCATTTTACTCACGTCTGCCCACACCCCATTCTCCCGCCACCCCACCAGGGACAGGGTTCCTCTTGTTCTCACCTATCACCCCACCAGCCTCCATGTCCAGCACATAATTCTCTGTAACTTCCGCCATCTCAATGGGATCCCACCAGCAAGCACATCTTCCCCTTCCTCCCACTTTCTGCTTTCTGCAGATAAGGCTCCCTTGTCCATTCGTCCCTCCCCATCGATCTCCCTCCCAGAACTTACCTTGGCAAGCGGAACAAGTGCTACACCTGCATGCACACCTCTTCCCTCACTACCATTTATGGCCCCATAGTGTCCTTCCAGGTGAGGCGACACTTCACCTTTGAGCCTGTGGGTGTCATCTACTTCATCTGGTGCTCCAGGTGTGCCCCCTTGGGAGTCTCGACATAGATTGGGAGACCGTTTGCTGAGCACCTATGCTCCGTCCACCAGAAAAAGCAGGATCTCCCAGTGACCACCCATTTTAATTCCACTTCCCGTTCCCATTCTGACATTTCAGTCCATGGCCTCCTCTGTTGTCGCAATGAGGATCCACAACTTGTATTCTTTCTGGGTAGTCTCCAACCTGATGGTATGAACATTGATTTCTCGAACTTCTGGTAAAGCAGCCCTCCCCCCCAACACCATTCCCCATTCCCATTTCCGTTTTTTGCCTTATTTCCTTACCTGCCTTTCACCTCCCTCTGGTGTTCCTCCCCCTTTCCTTTCTTCCATGGCCTTCTGTCCTCCCCTATCAGATTCCCCCTTCTTCAGTTCTGTATCTTTTTCACCAATCAACTTCCCAGCTCTTTACTTCATCCCTCCCCCACAACCGGTTTTACCTATCACATTGTGTTTCTTCCTCCCCTCCCACCACCTTCTAACTCTGACTTCTCAGAATTTTTCCTCCAGTCCTGATGAAAGGTCTCAGCCTGAAATATCAACTGTACTCTTTTCTATAGATGCTGCTTGGCCTGCTGAGTTCCTCCAGCATTTTGTGTTTGTTGCTAGGATTTCCAGCATCTGCAGATTTTCTCTTGTTTAAGATCTCCCCCATCTCTTTTGCTCCATGCATAGATAACCAACCTGAGGGCCAATTTTCTAGAGGGCCAATTTTGTCCCCTGCTATCTTTTTGCTCTTTAATATATCTGTAGAACTCCTTGGGATTTTCCTTCCCTTGTCTGATAAGGAACCTCATGTCTTCTAGCCCTCCTGAGTTCCTTAAGTTTTCTCTTGCATTTCTTATATTCCTCAAATACCTCATTTGCTCCTTCCTGCCTATAGCTGCTATGCACCTCCTTCTTTTTCTTAACCAGGGCCTCAATATCCCTTGAAAACTAAGGTTCCCTAAACCTGTTATTGTTGCCTTTTATGCTGACAGGAACTTATGGACTCTACTCTCAAAATTTCACTTTTGAATGCTTCCCACTCACCAAGTACATATTTGGTAGAATGCAACCTGTCCCAATCCACATTTGCTAGATCCTTTCTGATACCTTCAAATTTTGCCTTTCTCCAAATTAGAATCTCAACCTGAGGACCAGAGCTATCTTTTTCCATAGTTTCTTTGAAATTAATGGCATTTTGATCAATAAATTCAAGGTGTTCCCTTTGACGAATTTCTGTCACCTGCTCTGTCTCACTGCCTAACAGGAGAACTAATATCACTCTCTCTCCAGTTGGGGCCTCTATGTGCTGATTAAGGAAACTTCCTTGAACAGATTTGACAAACTCTGTCTAACCCATTCCTGATGAAGGGTCTCGGCCCTAAACGTTGGCTACTCTTTTCTCACAGATGCTGCCTGACCTGCTGAGTTCTTCCAGCGTTGTGTATGTATTTTTTGATCCACAGCATCTGCAGTTGTATTTTTGTGTTCTGTCCCATCTAGCCCTTTGGGAGTCCCAGTGAATATGTGGAAAGTTAAAATCACCAATTATCACAACCTCATGTTTCTTGCAACAGTCTGCAATCTTTCTACAAATTTGCTCCTCTGAGTCCCGATGACTTTTGGGTGATATGTAATATAATCCCACAACTGTGATCATAGCTTTCTTATTCCTCTGTTTTACCCATAAAGCCTTACTAGATGAGCTCTCCAGTCTGCCCTGAGTACAGCCAAGACATTTTTCCTGACTAGGAATGTCACCACTCTCCTTTAATTTCTCTTGCTCTATCACATCTGAAACAACAAAACCCTGAAACATTGGGCTGCCAGTCCTGCCCTTCCTGAAACTAAGACTACAATGTCATAATTTCATGTTCTGATCCATGCCCTAATGTCATCTACTTTTCCTCCAATACTCCTTGCACTGAAATATACACAACCTAGAACATTAGTCCTGCCATACTCAATCTTTTGATTCCTGACTTGGTATGTAGGTTTAACAAAATCATTCTTCACAATCACTGCACTATCTGCTCTGGTGCACTGGTTCCCAACACCCGCAACTAGGCTAGATACCTCCGTGCAGCACTAGCAAACCTTCCTGCAATGATATTAGTTCCCATCCAGTTCAGGAGCAAACTGTCCCACTTGTACAGTTCACATCTTCCCTGCAAGAGAATCCAACAATCCAAAAATCTGAAGCCATCCCTCCTGCACCATCTCCTCAGCCAAGTTGTAAATCTGTTTGATTGTACTTCTGGCCTCACTAGCACCTGGCATGGGTAGCAATCCCAAGATCACAATCTTAGAGGTCCTGTCCTTTAACTTAGTGCCAAACTCCCTGAACTCACCTTGCAGGACCTCATCTTCCTTTCTACCCATGTCATTGGTACTGACCTGGACTACAACCTCTGACTGCTCACCCTCCCACTTAAGAATGCTGTGGACTCAATCCGAGATGTCCCATACCCTGGCATCCAGAAGGGAGCACACCATTTGGGAATCTTGTCCTTGTCCACAGAACCTGTCTGTTCCCCTAACCACTGAATCCCTTATCACTACAGCTCGTCTTTTCTCCCCTCCCCCCATCCAATCCCCAGAGCCAGGTGCAGTGCCAGTGACCTGACCGCTGTGCTTTCCTCTGCTAGGTCATTCCCCCAATACTATCTAAAGCAGTATACGCATTGTTGAGGAGAACTGTCACAGGGGCACTCTACAGTGGTTGCCTATCCCCTTTCCCCCTCCTGATAGTCACTCAATTACCTGTGCCTTGCACGTTGGATGTAACTACCTTTCTGTTTGTCATGCTGATCAACCCCTCAGCCTCCCGAATGATCTGGAGTTTATCCAGCTCCAGTTCCAATTCCTTAACATGGTCAAAAAGAAGCTGCAGCTAGACTCATTTCTTGTGGGTATAGTTGTCAGGGACAGTGGAGGACTCTCTGTCATTGCAAGAAGAGCATTCCACTATCCTGTCTAGCATCCCCACTGCCCTAACTGGGAAATAAGCAAAAACAAAACAAAACAAAGAAAATCTTAACAAAAAAATTCAACCTGCAGTATTTGTCTTTCCTTACCAAGACCTTTATCAGCCAAAACATAAACTTCCCAATCTTACATTGGCCCACTCACACAATGGTCACACTCACAATGGCTGCTCCACTAAAATCTAACTTTTTTTTATTGGCCTTTGTCAAGTGCCTAATTATGCACAATCCAATGTCTCCTCGGGAACTCTGGCTCCAATTATGTTTCGACTGCCCCTGCTTGCTTCTTTTGAAATCTCTCTCTTGCTATTCATTCCAACATCTCCCCGAGAACTGTGGCACAGGAATTGTATTTGAGACTAGATTGTATCTGGATTCAAGAGTTCTAACCCAACAGTACGGTAGGAATATCCTAAGTTTTCATGGTCACCTAGATCACATTTCTTCCTCATTCTGATGTTTGTTCTGAACAACAACTGAACCCCTTGACCATGTCTGCATGCTTTTATGCATTCAGTTTTTGTCACATGATTGGCTAATTAGATATTTGCACTAACAAGCAGGTGTAGCTGATAAAGTGGCCACAGTGTACACATTTGGGTCTAGATTGTTTTCAAACTCAGGCAAAACAACAGCACAGTGGGAATATCTTTGCTAGGTATGCATCTGTTCAAGAGTGCAGCTCACTACACCTTCCCAAGGACAGATTGGTCTAGGCAATAATTGTTGACGTTGCCAACTGTACCCAGATCCTCAAAATGAGTGGAAAAATATAAACCAGATTTTTTTAATGTTTCATTGATCATTTAGAAATGTTTTAAAAATTTAAGCAAGAATTTTTTGATTTCAAATAAGTGACTAAGTATATAAATCTAGATTCTGTCCTATTTAATGTAGGCTGACGAATGCACGGGACTTCAGGGTTTTCTGGTGTTCCACAGCTTTGGTGGAGGAACTGGCTCTGGGTTCACTTCTCTATTGATGCAGTGCCTTTCTGTTGACTATGGCAAGAAGACGAAGTTTGAATTTACTATTTACCCAGCTCCCCAGATATCAACAGCTGTGGTCGAGCCCTACAACTCCATCCTCACCACCCATACCACCCTAGAACACTCAGACTGTTGCTTCATAGCAGACAATGAAGCTTTGTATGATATCTGCCGCAGGAACCTGGACATTGAGCGTCCGACCTACACCAACTTGAACCGGCTGCTCGCTCAGGTCGTCTCCTGTATTACATGCTCCCTTCGCTTTGAGGGTGCACAGAATGTTGATCTGGTAGAGTTCCAGACCAACTTGGTTCCATATCCTCGCATCCATTTCCCATTGGTTGCTTATGCACCAGTTGTCTCAGCTGAAAAGGCTTTCCATGAGCAGTTGTCTGTGGCTCAGCTCACCAATGCCTGCTTTGAGCCAGCAAACCAGATGGTTAAATGTGATCCTCGTCATGGGAAGTACATGTCTTGCTGTCTCTTATATCGAGGTGATGTGGTGCCGAAAGACGTTAATGCATCTATTGCTAGCATCAAGACCAAACGCTCCATTAGATTTGTTGACTGGTGCCCCACTGGCTTCAAAGTTGGCATCAACTACCAGCCTCCCACTGTGGTCCCTGGTGGGGATCTGGCCAAGGTGCTTCGTGCAGTCTGTATGCTGAGCAACACCACCGCCATTGCAGAAGCCTGGGCTCGTCTCAATTACAAGTTTGACCTGATGTATGCCAAGCGTGCCTTTGTGCATTGGTATGTGGGGGAGGGGATGGAGGAGGGGGAGTTCTCTGAGGCTCGGGAGGATTTAGCGGCTTTGGAGAAAGATTATGAAGAAGTAGGCAAGGACAGTTCCGAACTTGATGCTGATGAGTATTAGAAATGCTGATACCTTCTCCCAGTAAAGAAGTAAGCATATGTTAATAAAATAATTAGGTTTACTTGTTTGTCTGACTTTCCATCATGGATCATAATTACTCAGGAATCATCTTGTTTTGTTACAATTTAAAATGGTGTTAACTGACAGCCTGGTAGTTTTGGAGAGACAAAAGAGATGCTAGAATTTGTAGCAACAAATAAGATGCTGGAGAAAGCCAGTGGGCCAGGCAGCATGTGGGGCTGGGGGTGGGAAAACTTAGAACAGTGTATCACAATACAGGCCCTTTGTCTTACAATGCTTTGCCAACTTTTTAACTTAACCCAAGATCAATCTGCCCCTTCCCTCCCACATAGCCTCCATTTTTCTATCATCCATGTCCCTATCTAAGATTCTCAAATGTCCACAATGTATCTGCCCCTACCACCACCTCTGGCAGTGAGTTCCTAAAATACACCACTCTCTGTATGAAATCTTACCTCTGGCAACCCCCCCCCCCCATAGCTTCTTCCAATTATCTTAAAATTATGCCCCATTGTGAAAGAAGTGCTGGCTGTCCACTCTATGGATGCTTCTTATCATCTTGAACACTTCTATCAAGTTACCATAAGGACAGCTGATGTTTTGGTTTGGGACCCTGCATTTGGAATCCAGATGAAGTGCCTCAACCCAGATCATCAGTGTACATTTCTGTCCATAGATGGTTTATTGGTAGATTAGTAAATTGGTTATTTATTGTGATGTATACTGAAGTACCATGGAAAAATTGTTTTGCCTGCTATCTATACAGATCACTTCATCACATCAGTACACTGAGGTAGTACAATGTAAAATAATAACAGAATGTAGAATTGTGTTATTGTTACAGAAAAATGTAGCGCTGTGAGACAATAAGATAACAGTGTCAGAAATTTATTTCCAGGTATTTAGAGAGAAGAGTTTTACAAAACAAAAAGGACCACTTTTATGTAACATAGAACAGGCCTATTCAGCCCACAATTTTGTGCTGACCTTTTAACCTACTCTAAGATAAATCTAACCCTTCTCTCCCATGCCATTTTTCTATTAACCATATGCTTTTCTAAGAGCCCTTAAATGTATCTGCTTCCACCAAAGAGAAAAGAACAGGCAGAATAGACAAAGGAGAGTCAGTGAACTCCAACCTTCCTCCTCACCTTGGACACCCCACTCTGGATTTCTGCCTTTTCTGGATCTTTTCATCTCTAATTGCTGATGAGATACCAACTGGCTCGTTGCTTCAGGTGTGATAGAATCGGAGGGACAAGAGGGGGAGGTGTTGCATTGCTTGTCAGAGAAAATATTACAGCGGTGCTCTGGCAGGATAGATTAGAGGGTATTTGGGTGGAATTAAGGAATGGAAAGGCATAGTAACATTTATAGGGATGTATTATAGACCACCTAATGGGGAGCGAGCATTGGAGGAGCAAATTTGCAAGGAGATAGCAGATATTTGTAGTAAGCACTGGGTTGTGATTGTGGGAGATTTTAATTTTCCACACATAGACTGGGAAGCCCATACTGTAAAAGGGATGGATGGTTTGGAGTTTGTAAAATGTGTGCAGGATAGTTTTTTGCAGCAATACATAGAGGTACCAACTAGAGAAGGGGCAGTGTTGGATCTTCTGTTAGGGAATGAAATAGGTCAGGTGATGAAGGTATGTGTTGGGGAGCACTTCGGGTCCAGTGATCACAACGCCATTAGTTTCAATATAATTATGGAGAAGGATAGGACTGGACCCAGGGTTGAGATTTTTGATTGGAGAAAGGCTAACTTTGAGGCAATGCGAAAGGATTTAGAAGGAGTGGATTGGGACAATTTGTTTTATGGGAAGGATGTAATAGAGGTCATTTAAAGGTGAAATTTTGAGGGTACAGAATCTTTATGTTCCTGTTAGGTTGAAAGGAAAGGTTAAAAGTTTGAGAGAGCCATGGTTTTCAAGGGATATTGGAAACTTGGTTAGGAAAAAGATAGCTACAATAAATATAAGCAGCATGGAGTAAATGAGGTGTTCGAGGAATATAAAGAATGTAAGAAGAATCTTAAGAAAGAAATTAGAAAAGCTAAAAGAAGATACAAGGTTGCTTTGGCAAGTAAGGTGAAAATAAATCCAAAGGGTTTCTACAGTTATATTAATAGCAAAATTCTAGTGAGGGATAAAATTGGTCCCTTAGAGAATCAGAGTAGACAGCTATGTGCGGAGCCGAAAGAGATGGGGGAGATTTTGAACAATTTCTTTTCTTTGGTATTCACTAAGGAGAAGGATATTGAATTGTGTAAGGTAAGGGAAACAAGTAGGGAAATTATGGAAACTATGACGATTAAAGAGGAGGAAGTACTGGCGCTTTTAAGGAATGTTAAATTGGATAAATCTCTGGGTCCTGACAGCATATTCCCTAGGACCTTGAGGGAAGTTAGTGTAGAAATAGCAGGGGCTCTGACAGAAATATTTCAAATGTCATTAGAAACAGGGATGGTGCCAGAGGATTGGCGTATTGCTCATGTGGTTCCATTGTTTAAAAAGGGTTCTAAGAGTAAACCTAGCAATTATAGGCCTGTCAGTTTGATGTCAGTGGTGGGTAAATTAATGGAAAGTATTCTTAAAGATGGTATATATAATTACCTGGATAGACAGGGTCTGATTAGGAACAGTCAGCGTGGATTTGTGTGTGGAAGGTCATGTTTGACAAATCTTATTGAATTTTTTGAAGAGGTTACAAGGAAAGTTGACGGGGGTAAGGCAGTGGATGTTGTCTATATGGACTTCAGTAAGGCCTTTGACTAGGTTCCGCACGGAAGATTAGTTAGGAAGGTTCAATCGTTAGGTGTTAAAATTGAAGTAGTAAATTGGATTCAATAGTGGCTGGATGGGAGATGCCAGAGAGTAGTGGTGGATAACTGCTTGTCAGGTTGGAGGCCGGTGACTAGTGGTGTGCCTCAGGGATCTGTACTGGGTCCAATGTTGTTTGTCATATACATTAATGATCTGGATGATGGGGTGGTAAATTGGATTAGTAAGTATGCAGATGATACTAAGGTAGGTGGCGTTGTGGATAATGAAGTAGGTTTTCAAAGTTTGCAGAGAGATTTAGGCCAGTCAGAAGAGTGGGCTGAGTGATGGCAGATGGAGCTTAATGCTGATAAGTCTGAGGTGCTACATTTTGGTAGGAATAATCCAAACAGAACATACATTGTAAATGGTAGGGCATTGAAGAATGCAGTAGAACAGAGTGATCTAGGAATAATGGTGCATAGTTCCCTGAAGGTGGAATCTCATGTGGATAGGGTAGTGAAGAAAGCTTTTGGTATGTTGGCCTTTATAAATCAGAGCATTGAGTATAGGAGTTGGGATGTAATGTTAAAATTGTACAAGGCATTGGTAAGGCCGAATTTGGAGTACTGTGTACAGTTCTGGTCACCGAATCATAGGAAATATGTCAACAAAATAGAGAAAGTACAGAGAAGATTTACTAGAATGTTACCTGGGTTTCAGCACCTAAGTTACAGGGAAAGATTGAACAAGTTAGGTCTTTATTCTTTGGAGCGTAGAAGGTTGAGGGGGGATTTGATAGAGATATTTAAAATTATGAGGGGAATAGATAGAGTTAATGTGGATAGGCTTTTTCCATTGAGAGTAGGGGAGATTCAAACAAGAAGACATGTTGAGACTTAGGGGGCAAAAGTTTAAGGGTAACATCAGGGGGAATTTCTTTACTCAGAGAGTGGTAGCTGTGTGGAATGAGCTTCCAGTAGAAGTGGTAGAGACAGGTTTGGTATTGTCATTTAAAGCAAAATTGGATAGGTATATGGACAGGAAAGGAATGGAGGGTTATGGGCTGAGTGCAGGTCAGTGGGATTAGGTGAGAGTAAGTGTTTGGCATGGACTAGAAGGGCCGAGATGGCCTGTTTCCATGCTGTAATTGTTACATGGTTATATGGCTTGACTTTAGCACTCCTTCTCCTCCAAACCTTGCCTTCTCCCCCCCCCCCCCACTCTCTCCACACCAATCCCAACCTCACCATCAAACCTGCAGGCAAAGAAGGTGCTTTTGTAGTGTGGCAGACTGACCTCTACCTTGCTGAGACCAGGCAACTATTCTTGGGCACCTCCTCTTACTTGCCCCATGATAAAGACCCACACCATCAGCAACCTCATCAACTCTGGAGATTTCCTATCCACTGCCACCAATCTCATAGTTCCCTTACCCCACACTGCTTGTTTCTACCTCCTACCCAAGATCAACAAACCTGATGGACTGGGTAGGCCCCTAACTGCCTGGCCATGCCCCATTGAACTTGTGTTAGTGTACCTAAACTCCATCTTAGCCCCCTTGGTTCAGTCCCTTCCCATCTATATCTGTGATATTTCACATGCTGTCAATCTCCTCACTAGCTTTCAATTCCCTGGCTGACTGCCTCATTTTTACCATGGATGTCCAGTCCCTATACACTTCTATCCAAACCTTTGCTGGTAATGCTCCCAACCCTTTCTGGGCTACGTTGATGACTGTATTGGAGCTGCTTCATGCTCCCATGCTGAGCTTGTCAATTTCATCAACTTCACCTCTAACTTCCTCCCTGCCTTAAATTCTTTGGGTCCATTTCTGATACCTCTCTCCTCTTTCTCAATCTGTCTTCAGCTCTGCAGACAAATTGTTTACCAGTGTCTTTTATAAGCCTACCGATTCCCATGGCTATCTTGACTATATCTCTTCTCACCCTGTCTCCTGTAAAAATGCCTTTCCCTTTTCTCACTTCCTTCATAGAAACATAGAAAACCTATAGCAGAATACAGGCCCTTCGGCCCACAAAGTTGTGCCGAACATGTCCCTACCTTAGAAATTACTAGGCTTACCTATAGCCTATTTTACTACGCTCCATGTACCTATCTAAAAGCCTCTTAAAAGACCCTATCATATCCGCCTCCACCACCGTTGCCGGCAGCCCAGTCCACACACTCACCACTCTCTGAGTAAAAAACTTAACCCTGACATCTCCCCAGCATCTTAAACCTGTGTCCTCTTGTGGCAACTATTTCAACCCTGGGAAAAAGCCTCTGACTATCCACAAGATCAATGCCTCTATCAGGTCACCTCTCTTCTTCCGTTGCTCCAAGGAGAAAAGACTGAGTTCACTCACCCTATTCTCATAAGGCATGCTCCCCAATCCAGGCAGCATCCTTGTAAATCTCCTCTGCACCCTTTCTATAGCTTCCACATCCTTCCTGTAGTGAGGCAACCAGAACTGAGCACAGTACTCCAAGTGGGGTCTGACCAGGGTGCTATATAGCTGAAACATTACCTCTTGGCTCCTAAATTCAATTCCACGATTGATGAAGGGGGCCCATACACCATACGCCTTCTTAACCACAGAGTCAACCTGCACAGGTGCTTTGAGCGTCCTATGGACTCGGACCCCAAGATCCCTCTGATCCTCCACACTGCCAAGAGTCTTATCATTAATACTATATTCTGCCATCATATTCGACCTACCAAAATGAACTACTTCACACTTATCTGGGTTAAACTCCATCTGCCACTTCTCAGCCCAGTTTTGCATCCTATCAATATCCTGCTGTAACCTCTGACAGCCCTCCACACTATCCACAACACCTCCAACCTTTGTGGCATCAGTAAACATTAATCCATCCCTCCACTTCCTCATCCAGGTCATTATAAAAATCATGAAGAGTAAGGGTCCCAGAACAGATCCCTAAGGCACTCCACTGGTGACTGACCACAATGCAGAATATGACCCATCTATAACCACTCTTTGCCTTCTGTGGGCAAGCCAGTTCTGGATCCACAAAGCAATATCCCCTTGGACCCCATGTCTCCTTACTTTCTCAATAAGCCCTGCATGGGGTACTTTCATCTCTGTCACATCTGTCCCGGGATGAGCTTTCTTTTCCAGGATATGGGAAGTGTCCTCCTTCAAAGAATGTGGTTTCCCTTCCTCTGCCATAGATGCTGCCCTCGGGTGCATCTCCTCTATTGCCTGGTCATCTGGACTCACCCCATCTTCCTGCCACCTTAACTGGGATAGAGTTCCTCTTGTCCTCACCTACCACCCCATGAGCCTCCACATCCATCATCTTCATTGGGACTGTATCACCAAATATTTACCTTGCCCTCCCATGCCCACCCCCGACTCTCCACTTTTCACAGGGATTGCTCCTTTTATAATTCCCTTGTCCATTCATCCCTCCCCACTAATCTCATTCCTGGCACATATCCTTGCTAGTGACCAAAGTGCTACACCTGTCCTTTCATCTCTTCCTCATCTCCATTCAGGGCCCCAAACAGTCCTTCCAGGTGAGGCAACATTCACCTGCGAATCTGTAATAAGTGGAATTTTTGGGGGTCTGCTTTGTTGAGCATATCTGCTCCATCTGCAAGACGTGGAAATTCCTGGTGGTCAGCCATTTTAATTTTGTTCCCATTTCTATTCTGACATGTTGGTCCATGGCCTCCTTTTCTGCAATGATACAGCCATTCTCAGGTTGGAGGAGCTACACCTTGTATTCTGTCTAGGTAGTCTTCAACCTTATAGCATGAACATTGATTTCTTGAACTAGCAATATTTTTACCCTCCCTTTCCTTCTTCAATTCCCTACTTTGGCCTCTTGCCTCTTCTCCTCACCTGCCTATCACCTCTGCCTTGTGCCTCTCCCCTTTCTCCCATGGTCCACTCTCCCTCCTATCAGATTTTTTCTTCTCTAGCCTTTTGCCTTTTTCATCGATCACTTCCAAGCTTCTTACTTCATCCCCCATCCACACACCTGGTTTCACGTATAACATTCTAGTTTGTCATCCTTCCCTTCCCCCCCCCCCCCACCTTATTTTGGCATCTTCTGAGATGACACCTGCTGAGTTCCTCCAGCATTTTGTGTGTATTGCATTAGATTTCTAGCATTTGCAGAATCTCTTGTTAAAAGATGTTGTTTACTTGGATTTTCAGAAGACCTTTGGCAAGGTGCTGCACATGAGGCTGCGAAACATAAAAACTCTGGTATAGCAGTTAAGGTACTAGAATGGATGGAAAACTGAAGGTCACCTCAGCCAGATGGACTATACTCCAGGGTTCTGAAAGAGATAGCTAAAGAGATTGTGAAGTCATTGGTAGTGATCTGGAAAGGTTCCGGAGGACTGGAAAATTGCAAATGCCACTCCATAAGAATGGAGGAAGGTACAACAAGGAAAATTATTGGCCATTTAGTCTGATTTCTGTGGTTGGGAAGATTTTGGAGTGCACTATTAAGGATGAGGTTTCGAGGTATTTGGAGAAACATGACAAAATAAGTCAGTATGTTTGTTTTTCTGAGAAAACCTTGACCAAAAAATCTGTTGGAATTCTTTGAGGAAATAACAGACAGAATAGATGAAGGAGAATTTGTGAACATTGATTGCTTGGATTTTCATAAGGCCTTTGACAAGGTGCCACACAGGATGCTGCTAAACAAGACAAGAGTCCATGACATTACAGGAAAGATACCAGCATGGGTAGAGGATTGGCTGACTGGCAGGAGGGAAAGAGTGAGAATAAAAGGGGCCTTTTCTGGCTGTCAGTGAGTGGTGGTGTTCCACAGAGGTTGGTATTGGGACCTTGTTTTTTCATGTTATATGTCGGTGATGTGGATGTTGGAATTGATGGCTGTGTGGCCAAATTTGCGGATAATTCAAAGATAGATGGAGGCTCTGGTAGTGATGAGGAGGCAGAGAGTCTGCAGAAGGCTCTGGGCATGTACTAGCTGCAATTTAGAAGAATGAGGGGGGATCTCATTGAAACCTATCAAATATTGAAAAGCCTTGATAGAGTGAATGTGAGGAGGATTGATCCTAGACTCACCCACCTTGATAGTGGGTGAGTCTAGGATCAGAGGGCACAGCCTCAGACTAAAGGGACTTCTCTTTAGGTTAGAAATGAGGAGGAATTTATCTAGCCAGCCTCCAAAAGGACCACAACCTTGTCATAGGCATACATGTCTCAATGACCTGGAGTGCTATGTTGGTTCAAGTCTGGGTTTTATGCTTTGGCTCTTGGTAGGGTCATCCATGCCAAACAGGTCAGAGGGTTGAGGTGAGACTAAGAGTGGTCCACCAGTCATCCAGGTTTGGGAGTTCAGCTCAGGGATAACAACTCTGTATGGTAAAACAAAACTGTTACAGAAACAGCAATGAAGAATCCTTCTCTATCTGTGCACGACAGTATTCCTGCGTCTCCACCAAGGACTTGCATGACTGACACAGTAGTGAAAACCGAGCTATTATCACAATGAACACTACCAGAGATGGAGGGCCTTCATTGCTGCCCTAAATGCCAGTGGCGTAATGGACAGTAGGTAGGTTGTTCAGCTACAGTGTGGTGAATCTGTGAAATTCATTACCACAGACAGTTGTGGAGGCCAAGCCATTGGCTATACTTAAAGTTTGATAGGATTTTGCTTAGGAAGAATGTCAGATGTTATGTGGAGAAGGCAGGAGAATAGGGTTGAGGGGGATAAAGAATCAACCATGATGGAATGTCAGAGTAGACTTGATGGGCCAAATGACCTAATTCTGCTCTATGTCTTATGGTCCTATTACCACTCCGGCAGCATATTCTATCCACCCACCACTTTCAATATAAAAATCCTACCTCTGACATCCTCCCTAAATTTTATCCAATCATCTGCTCCCTAATATTTTCAAGTTAAAATTACCCCAGAGCAATAACTAACTATTAAATCTTGCATCTAAGACACAAACTTTAAATTATGTATTGTAAATGTATTGTCTTGTATTTTAATAACACTTTGTTACCATAAAGCAATATTGTGCCAAGTCCATAAATCATTGAACATTATTAAATAAAAAACACACACAAGAAAACATTTGTTGTATTATTACATTAACATTTTCTTTACCTTTGCAGTGGCTCCTGACCTGTTTAATGTTTTCCTGCACTGTTTAAGTTCAGTATTTTTTCTGCGTTCAACAATTTGCACACATATAGCACCCGTAAGTAATAACTATGCAAAATACACGGTAAAATTATTTAAAATCTGCCACAAAGCCACCATTGTTAAAGTATGTCCTAAAGGGTGAGAGGGGATAAAAGAGATTCAGGAAGTCTTAGGGAGAAAATTCTCGACGTTGATTATGCTTGATGATTTCTACAGTGGGAGAGACTAGGACCTGAGAGCACAGCCTCAGAAATAAGGAGGAATTTCTTTAGTCAGATAGAGGTGAATCTGTGGAATTCATTTCCAAAGAGAACTGTGAAGACCAAAAAACAGAGGGTTATAGATTTTTGATTAGGGTATCAAAGATTATGGGGAAAAGGCATGAGAATGGCATTGACAAGGATAACAAAACAGCCATGATTCATTGGACTGAAAGGTTGAATTCTGCTCCTATGTCTTATGCTCTTATATACAAGACAGTTGAAGGCATAGCTGCCTCTGGAAAAGAAAAACTTGGGATATAGCCTGAAATGGAGTAACATGGAGATCTTAGATCTTTTAGAACTAGGGGTCAGTGAGATGGAGAGGAAGGAGAAGAAACTAGGAATGTTATGGTATTGCAATGATTAAGTACTGGACAATTACTCCAGATCTGGTTGAAATCTAGTTGAATGGTGCCACAACAACCTCTCAACATCAGCAAAACCAAAGAAGTGATTATTGACTACGGGAAGAAGATATTGTAAGTTCATGAGCCAGTCCTCATTTGAGGATCAGAGATAAAGAAGGTAATTAACTTTACATTCCTTGGCATTTCCATGTTAGAGAATCTGTCCTGGGAGTAGTACATAAATGCCATTGCAAAGAAGGCGCTTCTACTTCTATGCAGTTTGTGCAGATTCGGCATGTCATTTAAAGCTTTGAAAAAACATCTATAGCTGCATAGTGGAGACTATCCTGACCGGTTCCATCATGGCCTGGTATGGGAACACCAATATCCATGAACAGAAAAGTCTACAAGAAGTAGTGGATATAGCCCGTATATCACTGGAAAAACCTTCTCTCCTTCGAGCACATCTTCAAGGAGTGCTGCCAAAAGAAAGCAGCATTCATCAATTCCTCAGTCAGGGCATTGAATAGAAAAGCTGGGAGGCCATGGTACAGATATACAGGACTATGTTGAGTACTTTGATAATAAATTTACTTTGAACTTTGATTCCTCTATTATTAAGCACCCTTGCTATTGCCATCGAGAAGGAGGTACAGGAGGTTTAGGTACTACATCACCAGGTTCAGGAACAGTTATTATCCTTCAATCATCAGGCTCCTGAACCAGCGTGGACAACTTCATTCAGAATCAGAATCAGGCTTAATATCATTGGCATATGTCATGAAATATATTGTTTTGTGGCAGCAGTACATTGCAGTGAATAATAATAAAAACAAAATTACAATAAGAAATATATAAAAAATTAAATTAAGTAGTGTAAAAAGAGCAAAAAAAAGTGCAGTAGTGTATATGCATTCATTATCCATTCAGAAATCTGATGGTAGTAGAGAAGAAGATGTTGTTGAAACATTAAGTGTGTGTTCACAAGCTCCTGTAGCTCTTCCTTTTGGAGATGTATTTGATGCTGGGGATGCTGGTGCCCATGATGGAGATGGCAGAGTTTGCAAATTTCTGCAGGTTTTTTCCAATCCTGTTGTGGTGAACTACATATACCTGTCTGGACACGCTGGACACGCCCCCCCGCTGACTGCTCCTGTGGCACCTCCCACTGACCGAGGCTCCTCCCACAGACCCCAGTATAAAGGTGATTGAGGCCTGAGCCCTGCCCTCAGTCTCCAGGATGTAGCATAGTGGTCAATTGCTGCTTGATCTTTCTTCCAGTCAATAAAAGCCGATATCTCGCCACACGTCTCAGAGAGTTATTGATGGTGCATCACCTGTGCACTGGTCCCTTCATACCAGATGGTGATACAATCAGTTAGGATGTTGATAATAGTACATCTGTACAAACCTGCTAGTCTTTTGGTGACATCCTGAAACTCCTAATGAAATATAGCTGCTGCTGTGCATTCTTTGTAATTGTATCAATATTTTGGGCCCAGGATAGATCTTAAGAGAGGTTGACACCCAGGAACTTGAAACTGCACAACCTTCCATTGCTGATTCCTTAATGAGGACTGCTGTGTGTTCCCTTGACTTCCCCTTTCTAAAGTCCACTATCAATTCCTTTGTCTTACTGATGTTGAATGCAAGGTTGTTGCTGAAACACCATTCAACCAGCTTACCTGTCTCACTTATGTACGCCTCCTCATCACCATCTGAAATTCTGCCAACAATAGTTGTGTTATTGGCAAATCTACTTATGGTGTTTGAGTTGTGCGTAGCCACATAATTGTGGGTGTAGAAAGAGTAGACAAGTGGGCTAAGCACTCATCCTTGAGGTGTGGTAGTGTTGATCGTCGGTGAAGAGGCGATATTATTTCTGAACCACACTGACTGTGGTCTCCCGATTAGGAAGTTAAGGATCTAGTTGTAGTGGGAGGTACGGAGACCCAGGTTTGGAGCTTGTTGATTAGTACAGAGGGTATGATGGTGTTGAATGCTAAGCTGTAATCAATAAACAGCAACCTAACATAGGTATAAATCACACACTCTTAATCTTTTCAATGACTTCAAGCTCCCTGGCCCGATTGTCTCATTTTCACTATGGATGTCCAGTCCCTTTACACCTCTATCCTCCACCAGGAGGGCCTTAAAGCTCTGCTTCTTTCTGGACAACAGACCCAACCAGTTCTCCTCCACCACCACTCCTCCATCTGCTGGAACTGGTCCTCACTCTCAATAATTTCTCCTTCAGCTCCTCCCACTTTCTCCAAACCAAAGGTGTATCCATGGTTACTTGCATGAGTCTCGCTATGCCTACCTTTTTGTCAGCTACATGGAACAGTCCATGTTCCAAGCCTATACCAGTATCGCTCCCCAACTCTTCCTATGCTACATCAATGACTGCAGTTGACTGCTTCCTGCACCCATGCTGAGCTCGTAAAGTTCATCAACTTTGCCTCCAACTTCCACCCTGCCCTCAAATTTACTTAATCGATTCCAACACCTCCCTCCCCTTTCTCGTACTCTGTGTCTCCATCTCTGGAGACAGAAGTACTTTTATAAACCCTTTGATTCTCACAAATACATGGACTATATCTCTTTCAGTATCTCACTTCTAAAAATGCCATCCCCTTTTCTCAGTTTCTGCATCTCCACTGTATCTGCTCTCAGCGTGTGGTTTTTCATTCCAGAGCTAATGAGATATCCTCCTCTTTCAAAGAAAGGGGTTTCCCTTCCTTCACCGTCAATGCTGCCCTCACCCGCATCTCTTCCATTTCGTGCACTTGCACGTCTTCCCTCACCCCATCCTCCTACTGCCACACCAAGGAAAGGGTTCCTCTTCCCCTCACTTAACACCACACCAGCTTCCGAATCCAGCACATAATTGTCTGTAACTTCCGCCATCTCCAATGGGATCCCACCACCAAGCACACCTTTCCCTCCTCACCCCATTTCCTGCTTTCCGCAGGGATCACTCCATGCGTGGCTCCCTTGTCCGCTTGGCCCTCCCCACTGATCAACTTCCTGGTACTTGTCCTTGCAAGTACACCTGCCCCTACACTTCCTCCCTCACTACCATTCAGGGCCCCAGTCTTTCCAGGTGAGCTGACACTTCACCCATAGGTCTGTGGGGGTCAACTGCTGTATATGGTACCCCTGGTGTGGCCTCCTGTATATCGGAGAGACCCGAGGTAGATTGAGAGGCCGCTTCACCAAACACCTATGCTCCATCTGCCAGAAAAAGCAGGATCACCCTGTGGCCACTCATTTTAACTCCACCAGACCCATTCCCATTCCAACATGTCAGTCCATGGCCTCTGTACTGTCGTGATTTGACAACACTGAGGTTGAAAGATCAACACCTTATATTCCTTTTGGGTAGCCTTCAACCTGATGCAATGAACATTAATTTCTCAAACTTCTGGTAGTTGCCCCCTCTCCTTCACCATTCTCCATTCCTGTTTCCCTCTATTACCTTAGCTGCCTATCACTTCCCCCTTCCCTTTGTTCCATGGTCTATCCTCTCCTATCAGATTCCCCTTCCTCGAGACCTTTGTCTCTTTCACTCATCAACTTTCTCCAGCATTTTGTGTGTACAGTATTGCCTAGGTATTGCTATTGTTCAGATAATCCAAGACCAAGTGGAGAGCCAGTGAGATTGTATCTGCTGTAGGTCTATTGTGGTGATAGGCAAATTGCAGTGAGTCCAGGTCCTTACTTAGGCAGGAGTTGATTCTGGCCATGACCAACCACTCAAAGCACTTCATCACAGTAGAAGTGTGTGCAACTGAGCAACAGTCATTGAGGCAACTCACCCTGCTTTTCTTGGGCACAGGTAGGATTGTCGTTCTTTCAAGCAGGTGGGAGCCTCTGAATGCAGAGAGATTGAGGATGTTCTTGAACACTAGCTAGTTGGTTGGCACAGGTTTTCAATGGTCTACCATTAGAGCCTGACGCCTTGTGAGGGTTCACCCTCATTGAAGATGTTCTGATGACTTCAGAGATTATAGGGTCATCAGATGCTGCAGGATGTTAGGTTTCACCTTGTAGAAAGTAGAGGTCTGCAAACCCTATTACAACTGACATGCATTGGATTAATTTTATTATCAAAGCATGATAATAACACAATCCTAAAATACACAACTCTGAATCTGGCTTCTCCAGATAGCCACAAAACAAAGAAAGAACATGAAAGTCTTTCAGAGAGAAACATCAATCCCACCACCTCCTCATACAAAAATGAACAGCATCCTAATAATCAATCCCCCCCCCAAACCTCCCGCCCCTGTACAAAACAGGACAGGGATATCGATTTCCCCAAAAACAACCCCTCCCCTACATAAAAAACTTAACAGAACATTAACCTCCAAATTCTTTCCCCTTGCACAGTGCAACAAAATGGAAGCAGGCGATTAAAAAAGATAATATAAAAACCATAAGTCTGAAAACGTCCACAGTCCATAAACACAATAGTCCAATTCATAAATACAGAACTACAATACCATTCTACGATATCACCAACGTTCACTGAAAGAGAGGGACACCATATGAGGCAGAGTAGCCCACCTGCCTGCCACCGTGATTCACATGGTGAAAGGCCGCTCACAGACTCCTCCTCCGGCAGTGATCAAAAGGCAGGCAGTCAACGCTAAAATTCTCGCTCGAATTCTGCACTTGCCTCGATGTCTCAATCTTCCTTGATGATTCGGCAACTAATGGACACTTTAAACAGTGAAATGGAGTCGGACATCAGCTCGCGACATTGATTCTGTCTCCAACTTCAGTCAGAATTGAACCACAACACTGATCACTACCTATGGATTCACTTTCAAGAACTCTACCACTCAGGTTCTCAGTATTATTATTTACTTATTTATTATTATTATTTTTGCATTTGCACAGTTTGTCTTCTTTTGCACATTGGTTGTTTGTCAGTCTTTGTGTCTTTCTCTCTGTTCTACTATGAATGCCTGCAAGAAGGCCAGGAAGTATTGGGTTACTTATATGTACTTTGATAATACATCTACTTTGAACTTGAACTTTGTCTGGTCATTCACTCTGCATGATTTGCAAACTCAACTTCTTCGGAAACTCACCTCTTGTTTCCTAACTCCCTTGAAATTCCATTTATCCAGCACCCTTGTATTTAGACCATATGATATAGGAGCAGAATTAGACCATTCAGCCCATCAGGTGTGCTCTGGCATTCCATTATGGCTGACATTTTTTGTCAACACCATTCTGCCTTCTCCCTATAAACCTTAACCCTGTTACAAATCAAGAAAGTATCAATTTCTGTCTTAAATACATCCAGCGACTTGGCCTCTGTGGCAACAAATTCCATGGATTAATCATCCCTCTGGCAGAAAAAAATCTTCCTTATCTCAGTTCAAAAAGTCCCTCTATTTCTAAGGCTGTGCTCTCTGGTTCTCGATTCCCCCAATGCAGAAACATACTCCATGCCCACTCTATCTGTGCCTTTCAGTATCTGGTTGGTTTCAATGAGATCCTCCCCCCACTCACCTTTCTGAACTTCACTGAGACAAACGTAGTGTTTTCTCCGTAGTATAGGAGGCTGAGGAGAGACCTATTCACTGGTTTATAAAATTACAAGCAGCACAGACAGAGTAACACACACACAATGCTGGAGGAACTCAGTAGGTCAGGCAGCTTCTATCAAGAGGAATAAACAGTCAACGTTTCAGGCTGAGATCCTTCATCAGGAGCCAGAATAAGGTGGGAGGCGACGGGAAGGAGTACAAGCTAGCAAGTCTGGGTGAACACATGGTTGAGGAGTTGGAGAGCAGCAATGATCACAGAGAGGGAGCAGCAAGAGAGGGTCTTGCTGAAGTCCCATTGAAGAGAAAATTTAAGTTTCTTCAGGGGAGGCATACCTCAAAGAGAATTTGTAGAGGAGTGGCAAATCATAAACACCAGAGATTCTGCAGATGCTGGAAATCCAGAGCAACACACACAAAATGCTGTAAGAATTCTGCAGGTCAGGCAGCATCTCTGGAGAATAAACAGTTGACGTTTCAGACCAAGACCCTTCATCAGGACTGGAAAGGAAGGGGAGTCTTTTTCAAAGGGTAGAAATGTCAAGAACTAGAGGATGTGCATCTAGGGTGAGAAGGGAACAGATTTAAAAAGGGGCCTGAAGGGTGGTTTTTCCACGTATTGCATGTGAAATGAGCTTCCAGAGGAAGTGGGTGAGGCAGGTACAATAGTATAGCTCTAGAAGCACTTAGATAGGTACCTGGGGGAGTGTGACCAATGAGCACATGGGCTTAATCAGGGCATTTGAACTAGCTGGGTGGGCAAATACTCAGGGCCTGTATCCATGCTGTATTGCTCTATAAGGAACAGGACCTTGAGAAGGCCAATCAGCCTCTCAAGCCTGCCTTACCATTCAATAGGATGATAGAGGCATCACCCCTTCTGTGTCACAACACAAAAATACAACTGCAGATGCTGTGGATCAAAGAATACGTACACAACGCTGGAAGAACTCAGCAAGTCAGGCAGCATCCGTGGGAAAAGAGTAGCCAACGTTTCGGGCCGAGACCCTTCATCAGGAATGGGGGGGGGGGGGGGGAAGAGAGGGCCAAAGCCCAGTAATAGAGATAGGGGAGGGAGTAGGGCATAGAGGCTCCAGGTGGAAAACCAATCAGAGGAAAGATAAAGGGGGGAGGGGGAGGGGATAAGCATAAAAGAACTGTAGAGATAAAGAAGCAGAAAGTTGAAAGGGGAGTGGGCTTTGGCCCTCTCTTCCCCCCATTCCTGATGAAGGGTCTCAGCTCTTTTTTCACGGATGCTGCCTGACCTGCTGAGTTCTTCCAGCGTTGTGTATGTACCTCTTCTGTGTCATTCTACCATAGCCCTTTTTTCTATGATCTAATATTGATCTACTTCCTCTTCAAAGTTCCACCAATGGTCCAACCATAAGACCATAATGCCATGACATAAGAGTAGGGCCATTTGGCCCATTAAATAGAGGGGCATCCATTTAAAACAGATGTGGAGAAATTTCTTTAGCCAGATGGTGGTGAACTTGTGGAATTTATTACCACAGACAGCTGTGGAGGCCAGGTCATTGGCTGTATTCAAGGCAGAGCTTGTTAGGTTCTTGATTGGAGAAGTCCAGGGAGTGGGGCTGTGGGTAAGGATGAGCCATGATTGAATAGCAGAGCAGACTCGATGGGTCAAAAGGCCTAATTCTGCTCCTAAGTCTTATGGTCAAATCTGCACTGCACTTTCGATGTATCAAGCCTCCTCACCACTGAGGGCATCTTCAAATGGCGATTGCTTAAGAAGGTGGCAACCATCATTAAGGGTCCTCACCACATAGGGTCTCTTCTCATTACTACCACCAGAGAGGAGGTACAGGAGCCTGAAGACCCACACTCAAAAGTTTTGGAAAACATCTTCCCTGTCGTCGTTAGCTTTATAAACGGTTCATGACCCCACTACTCATTACTTTGCTCTTTTTGAACTATTTACTTTTTACATATTTTTTATTGTAACGTAGTAATTTTTATGCATCAAAACAACAAAATTTCACGATATATGTCAGTGATAATAAAGCTGTATCTGTTTACGTCAGAATACAATCCAGAATCTACGGTCTCTAGCGTCTCCGAGCAATTGGATTCAGGTCTACGGCCACATAAACACGAGATTCTGCAAATGCTGGAAGTGCTCAGTAGATTACGAAGCTTCTATGAGGGGAATAAACAGTTGACGCTTCGGGCTGAAACACTTCTTCAGTACAAGTTTGTTGCTGTACACTATCTCAAAGTACAGAAAGGGACCTGGAGACAGTGCGCTCCTGCACACCGAACCGTCTACTCTCCATTCCAGTGTGTGCGCCTGCGCGCGTCCCCTGATCCCGGGCCAGGGGGCGGGGCGGGGCAGGTTTCTGGACTTTTCTGCAGTTTGTATTGTTGACGTCGCACTGAGATCAGGGTTAGCGCATCTGGCAACTGAGGGCGGGAAGGGGGACGAGAAGAGGCGACACTCACAGCAGGTAGGAAGACAGGGGGGACGGGGAGGCGGGGAGGAGAATGCCCGGCCACCCCGGCAAAGGTTCCAGAAGGCGAACAGCTGATCGTTTGTCGCCGGCTGCGGTGCGCCAGATGGTTACTATGTTTCGTCCGCTAGATGCAGCTTTACCCTCCAGATACATTTTTACTATGTTGCCCGCTTCTCCACTCGGCTGCAGGCGCCGCAACATTCTCACACACGTACACCCCTCGGGAACGCGCACGACTGCGCTGGCGCGCTTGGCCGTCCCTTCCATTGACCTTCTGTCACTCGGGACGAGCGCTCCAGACTTCGCCCGCGTTCCCGCAAAGCCATTCGACCCACGGTGTTCGTCCTAGCTCTGCGGTTGTTGCCTTATGATTGCCACATGCACCGAGGTACAGTGCGAAGCTTTTGTTTGCGTTCGAGGTAGCACATTGAGCTAAAAAGTTAGACAGGATGCAGAATATAGTGTTACAGTTACAAAGCAAGTGCAGTGCAAATGGACAATAAGGTGCAAGGGGCATAAGGAGGTAGGCTAATGGATCAACTGTTCATCTTTAGCGTGTAAGAAGGCCGTTCAAGTGTCACCGAATTGATTCTGCAACCTGTGGGCTCACTTTCAAGGGTTCTTGCATCTCATACACTCAACATTACTTATTTTTATTTTTTTTATTTTTATATTTGCACTCAGATAATAGATTTACATTGCACTTCTCTATTCTGTTGTTTTCAAAGTAGCTGTCCTTGAGCCTGGCGGTCAGTGTTTCTCAAGTTTCTGTATTTTTTGCCTGATGGGACGGAGGAATCGGAGTTGCTCTGGATTTTCAGCATCTGCAGAATCTCTTGTGTTTCCTTGTGGTGAGCATTGATATTGACTTGACAGAACATCATGTTCTGCTTTTGGACCTTGGTGTATTGTCGTCATTTAAGCATTATACTCAGCATTATATATGGGCAACTTCTGCCCTACTGTTTTAAAGACTAAATGGTGCCCTAGTATGATAATGTGGACTCCTGGCCTCTCAATCTACCTTGTCATGGCCTTGCAGCTTATAAAAACAAGCAATTCTGCAGATGCTGGAAATCCAGAGCAACGCTCACAAATGCTGGAGGAAGAGCAGATCAGGCAGCATCTATGGAGGGGAATAAACAGTTGTTGCTTTGGGTTGAGATCCTTTATCAGGAGTGGAAAGGAAGTAGGTAGAACCCGGAATAAGGTGGGGGAGGAGAATGAGTATCAGTTTAGAAGGTGATGTGAGGTGGGTGGAGGAGAGGGAATGAAGCTGGGAGTGATAGGTGGAAATAGTAAAGGGCTGAAGAGGAAGGAATTGGGTCTTGGCCCAATATGGTTATTCCTCTCCATGTAAGCAGCCTGACCTGCTGAGTTCCTCCAGCATTTTGTTTGTTTTGCCTTGTACCTTAACGTTTACCGGCACTGCACTCTCTTGGTAACTTTAAGACTTTATTACTCTAAATTGTAACTGTAATAATGTATTTTGTTGTTTCACCTTGTGCTGCCTCAATGCACTAATATGATGAAATGATCAGTGCAGCATACAAAGCAAAGCTTTTTGCTGCACATCTAAACATGAAAATGATAAATCAAGGTACACTTTACAATTTTCTGCTCATTTTAACAATCTGTCCTAATGACTCTTCCAAAGGTGGTTTAGCAGGTTAGTTGGTCACATGGGTGTAATTAAGTGGCATGGACTTGTTGGGACAGAAGGGCTGTATTTCTGAATGAAATAAAACTAAATAAAAGATGAAGCTAAAATGTATGAAAATCATATCCATTTATGTGAATATTCAAAATATTATGCAGCAGAGACTCAAGCAGAAATGTTAATTATTGAACTGTAGGTATTATAGGGTTAAGGAACATTGTTGATCAGAGGGACCTTGGTGTTCAAGTCCAGAGTTTCCTATAACTATGGGACAACATGGTGGTGAAGAAGATGTACGGTTGGGTACTTGCTACTGGTTTAGACTGAGGCCTGGAGTCAGAACAATACAGCATGGATACAGGTCCTTCAGCCCAAATACAGTGCCCACCCATCTAGACCTAATTAACTGCATTCGTCCCATATCGTTCCAAGCCCTGCCCCTCCATGTACCTATCCAAAAGTTTCTTAAAGTCAGACTGCGTCCCATCAGTGAGTGGAAACACAAGAAGAAATGGTGATTTCACTTGCGTACATGGCCAAAGATTAAAAAAGGTAGTGATTCACAGCAGTTTTTAGAGTTGGACTGCAACAAGTCAATGAACAGGATTAATTAGAAATGACAAATAAAAATAAGGCAGGGACAAAGGGCCATTGTGTGAGTGCACCAATGATGAAGTGACTTTGGCTCATCTAGCTTAGGCGAAGTAAGTATCTGGTAAGTTTCTTCTTATTTAATCTCCATTCCTTGTGTCTGTTAGGGCATAGTTAGTTCAATGAGAATAGCTCTAGGGGTTGTGTTCTGTGTGAGATGTGTGGGAATTCTGGGAGACCTCTGGCCTCTCAGATAACCATATCTGCACCAGATGTACTGAACTGCAGCTCCTCAGAGAGCGTGTTAAGGAACTGAGGCTGCAGCTCAGTGACCATCGGCTCAAACGGAGATTGATAGATAGGAGCTACAGGGAGATAGTCATGTAACTGAGTGACTGACAGGAGAAGAAAGGGAAATGAGCAGCCAGTGCAGAATACCCCTGTGGCCATTCCCCTCAATAATAAGTATACCACTTTGGATACTGTTGAGGGGGACGACCTACTGGTGGAGCCACAGTGACTGGGTCTCTGGCACTGAGTCTGGTCCTGTGGCTCAGAAGAGAAAAGTGATGAAGAGGATGGCAGTACTGATGGGCAATTCCATGGTTAGAACAATAGAGACAAGATTCTGTGGACATGATAGAAATGACTGGATGGTATGTTGCCTCCCAGGTGCCAGGGTTAGGGATGTTAAGGATATTTTGGATTGTGTCCAAGACATTCTAAAGGGGGAAGGTGAACATTGGTACATATTGGCACTGATGATGTTGGCAGGAAAGACGAGGAGGTCTTGAAGAGAGAGCTTAGGTAGCTAGGTAGAAAGCTAAAAGCAGGTCCTCTTTAAGGCAGAGGTTGATAGATTTTCATTGTCTCCATCTCCAAGCCCATTTCTTTGGCAAGGACTCCCCACCCCACACTGATCCCTTCTCTCATCTTCAACCCTCCTCCTCTCCCTGGAGCCCCCCCGCCCTGGTCTTCTCCCTGCTCTGGATCTTTAAATTGCCAACAGCTGACAGGACATTAGTCATCTAGACTTTAACACTCCTCTCTCCTATTCCAACCCCACTCCTTCTGAATGCCCGTTCTCCACTCCCTCCACACTAATCCTAACCTTACCATCAAACCTGCAGATAAGGGAGGTGCTGAGGTAATCTGGTGAACTGACCTCTACCTTGCTGAGGCCCAGTGCCAACTCTCAGACACCTCTTTCATACCCCTCAAACAGGACCCCACTAAGGAACGCTAGGCCATTGTCTCCCACACCGTCACTAATCTTATGGACTCTGGGGATCTCCCATCCACCACCACCAACCTCATAGTTCCCGCACCCCACACTTCCTGTTTCTACCTCCTACCCAAAATCCACAAAACCTCTTGTCCAGGTAGACCCATTGTTTCAGCTTGTTCCTGCCCCACTGAATTCATATCTGCATACCTTCACTCTGTTTTATCACCCCACTTCAGTCCCTCCTCACCTACATCCGTAACACCTCACACGCTCTTGATCTTTTCAAGGATTTCAGGTTCCCTGGCCCCCAACATCTTATTTTTACTATGGATATCCAGTCCGTATACACCTCCATCCACACCAGGAAGGTCTTAAAGCTCTCTGTTTCTTTCTGGGCACCAGTCTGTTACAAGAATCACCCCTTGTAATAATGATCAGTGAGGCACAGAAAATTTGTATATACTGACAAGTAACTTTTATTGTTTCAACTAAAAGCACGTGAGTTTACAAACTGTCTCTGTGTGCACCCTACTATAATTCATTGACTGTTCATGAACTGTCAGGGAAGAGAAGAAGTATTAACCAGGAAAGGAGTCTATGCTGGCCAGGCATTCCTCGTGGTTCCGATCTCCATGTGTCCGTGGGGTCCTCCTTATCTGCGATGGTTGGTCTCTGGCTGCTGGGGAGTTATCACCCCTGTGTATTTGGAGCTCCTGAGTCTTCTACTGTTCCTCATCAATTGAACCATTGGATCTCCACCCTATTGGCTCAAGGTCACCTGATCTACCTGGGTCACCTTCTTACTGGTCATTGTACAGGGCTACAGCCAACATTGTTTCATGGCTCTGCCCACCCCTGCCTTGTGTATTTGTGTCTTTACACTCTGACTGGTCCAAACCAGTTAAATGGGGCAACCCAGACAGAGTCTAACGAGATTACCGATTGCAGGTCTGGCATTTTACATAACTCCTCTGGGAATGGCCTCAGGGATATTGCTCTGGTTAGATTGTCCCAGAGCGAGGATCAGTTCAGAGTCCATGCCCTTTACATAACAAATGGCTACTTGTTTGAGGATAGTCTCAGGTTTAGCAGATCACTACCTGAAGCTTCCTTTGTCCACATTCAGCTGCTCTGATTAGATTATCCAAGAGCAAGAAACTGTTCAGAGTCCACAAAATGGGGGAAACAAAGACAACTGGCTTGTCTGCTTCCCCTGTCCTTGATCAGACTGCAGTTTCTTCTGGCCAACAAGTCCCAACCAGTTCCCCTCCACCACCACTCGCTGCCTAGCAGAACTTGTCCTCATTCTAAATAATTTCTTCTCTGGCTCCTCCCACTTCCTTCAAACAAAAGGGGTAGCCATGGGCACTCATATGGGTCCTAGCTATGCCTGCCAGTTTGTTGGCTATGTGGACCAGTGTATGTTCCAAGCCTACATTAGTAGCTGTCCCACACTTTTCCTACACTACATCGACGACGGCTTTGTGATGCTTTCTGCACCCATGGTGCCTCCAGCTTCCACCCTGCCCTCAAATTCACCTGGTCCATTTCCGACACTTCCCTTTCTCGATCTCACTGTCTCTATCTCCAGAGACAGCTTATCCACTGATGTCTATTATAAACTGATGAACTATACCTTGTCCCACCCTGTTACTTGTAAAAACACCATCACCTACTCTCAATCCCTCTGTCTCTGCCACATCTGCTGTCAGGATGAGGATTTTCATTCTAGATCAAAGGAGATGTCCTCCTTTTTCAAAGAAAGGGGCTTCCCTTCCTCCACCATCAATGCTGCCCTTAGCCACATTTCTGCCATTTCACGCATGTCTACTCGTATCTCATCCTCCCACCACCCTACTAAGGATAGGGTTGCTCTTGTCCTCACCTACCACCCAACAGCCTCTGCATCCAGCACATAAATCTCTGAAACTTACGTCACCTCCAACTGGATCCCACCACCAAACGCATCTTCCCCCCCACCTTTCTGCTTTCTGTAGGGATCGCTCCCTATGCGACTCCTTTGTCCATTCGTCCTTCCCCACAGATCTCCCTCCTGGCACTTCTCTTTGCAAGCAGAACAATTGCCACACCTGCCCCTCCTGTATATCAGTGAGACCTGATGTACTTTGTAGATTGGGAGACTGCTTTGCTGAGCATCTATGTTCCGTCCGCCAGAACAAACAGGATCTCCTAGTAGCTACCCATTTTAATTCCACTTCCCATTCCCATTCTGATTATGTCTATCCATGGCCACCTCCACTGTTGTGATAAGGCCACACTTACTTTGGAGGAACAACACCTTATACTCCGTTTGGGTAGCCTCCAACCTGATGGTATGAACATCATTTTCTCAAACTTCCAGTAATGCCTCCCCCCCCCCCCCCCATTTCACCATTTCCCATCCCCTTTTCCCTGTCTCATGTTATCTCTTTGCCTGCCTATCATCTCCCTCTGGTGCTCCTTCACTCCTCCCCCCCCCCCCCACCTTTTTTCTTTCTTTCATTCTGTCCTTTTCACCACTCAACTTCCTAGCCTCCTGCTTTATCTCTTCCCCACCAAGTTTCACCCATCGCCTAGTGTGCCTCTCTCCCACCCCCCCCCCCCCCCCCACCTTTCAAATCTACTCAGCTTTTTTTCTCCAGTCCTGCTGAAGGATTTTGGTCTGAAACGTCGACTGTGCTTTTTTGCATAGACACTGCCTGGCCTGCTGAGTTCCTTCAGCATTTTGTGTGTGTTGATAGATTCTTGATTAATCAGGGCATGAAGGGATACAGGAAGAAGGCAGGAGATTGAATCTGAGAGGGAAATGGAACAGCCTTGATGAAATAATGGAGCAGACTTGATGGATCAAATGGCCTAATTCTGCTCCTCTATCTTGTCATAATGGTCTTAAATAAGGCTCTTAAAATCAGTTTTATTATCACTGAAATACACTCAGTGGTCATTTTTTTAGGTACCTCTACCTAATGAAGTGGCCACTGAGTATGTTCATGATCTTCTGCTCCTGTAGCTCATCCACTTCGAGTTTCGATATGTTGTGTGTTCGGAGATGCTCCTTTGCACACCACTGTTGTAATGTGTGGTTATTTGAGTTACTGTCTCCTTCCTGTCAACTTGAACCAGTCTGGCCATTCTCCCCAATGTCTCTCTTTAACAAGGCGCTTTTGTCCACAGAACTGCCACTCACTGGATATTTTTTGTTTCTCGCATCATTCTCTGAACACTTGGGAGATTGTTGTTCTTGAAAATCCCAGGAAATCAGCAGATTCTGGGATACTTGACCTACCCTGTCTGCCACCAACAATCATTCCACATTCAAAGTCACTTAGATCACATTTCTCCATTTAGATCTCCATTTTGATGTTTGGTCTGAACAACAACTGAACCACGACCATATTTGCATGCTTGACTGATTAGATATTTGCATTAATTGGCAGGTGTACAGATGTGCCTGATAAAATGTCCACCGAGTGTAATTATTAAATACATAATTTATATATTTATGTGGTGTCTGGGGTAGGGTAGCACCTCTGGTGCATGGTGTGAAATTTGTAGTTTTGCAGCAGCAGTCTGGTGCATTACATAATACTGGGACTGCCCTGCTGTATAAGGATTAGATGGGAAGCAACACAAACAAAATGCTGAAGGAACTCAGCAGGTCAGGCAACATCTGTGGAAATAAATAGATGGTCAATATTTTAGGCTGAGACCCTTCTTCAGGACTGAGATGTAAGGGGGCCGATGCCCGAATAAAAAGGTGGGGAGGGGGAGAGGAAAGAAGGTAGCTGGAAGGTGATAGGAGAAACCAGGTGGGTGGGAAAGGTCAAGGGCGAGAGAAGAAAGAATCTGATAGGAGAGGAAAAAGGGAAGGAGGAGGGGACCCTGGGGGAAGTAATAGCTAGGTGAGAAGAAATAAAAAGTTAGAGTGGGAAATAGAGGGGGGGGGGGTGGAATTTGTTTTCTGGAAGGAGAAATCAATATTCATGCCATCAGGTAAGAGGATACCCGGACAGAATATAAGGTGTTGCTTCTCCACCCTGAGGGTGGCCTCGTCTTGGAACGAGGAGGCCATGGACTGATATGTCACAATGGGAATCGGAATTAAAATGTTTGCCCACCAGGAAGTCCCTCTTGTGGCAGATGGTGCGGGGTACTCAACCAAGCGGTCCCCCACTTGACGTTGGATCTCACCGACATAGAGGAGGTTACATCAGGAGCACCGGACACAATGGACGACACCATCAGATTTGCAGTTGAAGTGTTGCCTCAGCTGGAAGGAATGTTTGAGACCCTGAATGGAGGTGAATTAATGGGCAAGTGTAGCACTTGTGCTGTTTGCAGAGGTAAATACTTGGAAGGAGATTAGTGGGGAGGGACGAATGGACAAAGGACTAGATGGGACAGAGTTTGTCAAATGTGTTCAGGAAAGTTTCCTTAATTAGTATGTAGAAGAAGTCCCAATGGGAGAGTTGTGCAATATTTGATCTCCTATTGGCGAATAAGCCAGGGCAGGTGACAGAAGTCTGTGTAGGGGAACAATTTGCATCTAGTGATCATAACGCCATTAGTTTCAAGATAATTATAGAAAAGGATAAGGTTTGGTTGAGATTCTAAATTGGAGAAAGGTCAATTTTAATGGTATCAGAAAGGATCTGGTATGTGTGGATTCGGACAGGCCGTTTGCTGGCAAAGATGTACATGGTAAGTGGGAGGCCTTCAAAAGTGAAATTTCGAAAGTACTTTTGTATGAATTAACTCTTGTAACAATAATCAGTGAGGCACAGAGATATCTGTATTTAATGACCCAGTACTATTGTTTAAACCAACAAACACATGAATTCATACACTAAATACCTTGTGTGCACACCCACTAGGTATGCCTGAGTCTGAATAATCAAAGAATATCAAAGGTATTATCTGGGCAAAGGAGTTTACACTGGTCAGGTGTTCCTCGTAGTCTCAATTCATTCACCATGTGTTTCACGCAGGGTCGCTCATGCTTGTATTTGTGATGGTTATTCTTCGAAGTTACTGCTGCCAACACACACGAAGCATCCACTTTTATATCCATTCCTTATCAATTCAAATATCGCATTCCAGTGTCATTGGCCACTGGTCATGTGTCTGACCTTTAACACCTTGATATTGGCTCTGCTCCAAGCCAGCATCCATTTATTGCCCTTTTCCCATCAAATGACAGTCGATAATTTATGGCTCTTTGTTCTCAATCAGCAATGATCTTGAATCATTCCAAGCAGGCACTAACCCCAATAATCACAAACCTGCATGTTGTATCCAACCAAAGAACATCTCACAAATAACTTCTTATTTGGAAATGATCTCTAGTCCAGCAGATTACCTGAAGTATCATTGTGTCTTCTTTAAAACATTTATCAAGCCAATCATGTCAAGTTCACAAAATAGAGAATAGTGTCTTCACCAAATGGCAGCCTCCATCCCCAAACTCACAGCAAGAACAGAGACAATTAGTCTGTCTGCTTCCACTGTCCTTGATTCATTTGAATTCACTGATATATAGAATGTAGTTCTTCTGACCAACAGTGCAAAGTATGTATGTGCCTGAGAGGGAAATGGATCAGTCATGATGAAATGGCAGAGAAGACTTGATGGGCTAGATAGCCTAATTCTGCTCCTATATCTTGTGGTCTAAAACTGGCTCTGTGGAACATCAGAGTGGTTATCTATACATGGAGCCAAATGGATTGGGGAGATCTTAAACAGATTATTTGCGTCTGGATGTATTTGGGAGATGGACACAGTCTATAGAAGTGAGGCAAAGGAGCAGCGAGGTCATGGATCCTATATTGATTACAGAGGAGGAGGTGTTTTTCTGTCTTTAGGCATATTAAGGTGGACAAATCCTATTTCCCTCCATGTGGGAGGCAAGTGCAAAAACAGTAGGGGCCCTAGCGGAGATATTTAAATCATCCTTAACAACCAATGTGGTACTAGAGGATTGGAGGATAACTAATGTTGTTTCACTGTTCAAGAAAGGCTGAATGAATAAACCAGGAAATTATAGGCTTGTGAGCCTGACATCAGTAGTGGGAAAGTTATTAGAAGGTACTGTATCTAAATATGAGTGTTTGGATGTGGACTGATTAGGGATAATCAGCATGGCTTTATGTGTGTTAAGTCATGTTTAACCAATCTTAGAGTTTTTCAAGGAAGTCACCAAGAAAGTTGATGAAGGCAAGGCAGTGGATGTTGGCTACGTGGACTTCCACAAGGCATTTGACAAGCTACCACATGGGAGGTTGGTCAAGAAGGTTCAGTCACTTGGCCTTCAAGATGAGGTAGTTAACTGGATTAGAAATTGGCTTTGTGGGAGAAGCCAGAGAGTGATTGTAGATAGTTGCCTCTCTAACTGGAGACCTGTGACTAGTGGAGTGCCACAGGGATCAGTGCTGGGTCTGTTGTTTGTCATCCAGATCATTGATATACTTTACAATGTGGTAAACTAGATCAGCAAATTTGCAGATGACACCAAACTTTGGGGTGTAGTGGACAGCGAGGAAGACTATCAAATCTTGCAGTGGGATTTGGACCAGCTGGAAAAAGGGGCTAAAAATAACAGATGGAATTTAATGCAGACAAGTGTGAGGTGTTGCACTTCTGGAGGACCAACCAGGGGTAGGACTTGTACAGTGAACGATAGGACACTGAGGACTGTGATAGAATAAAGGGATCTGGGATTCAGGCCCATAATTCATTGAAAGTGACATCACAGGTAGAGTTGTAAAGAAAGCTTTTGGCACATTGGCCTTCATAGATCATAGTGTTGAGTACAGGAGATGGGACATTATGTTGAAGTTGTATTAAGATGTTGGGTGAGGGCTAATTTGGAGTATTGTGTGCAGTTTTGGTCATCCATCTACAGGAAAGATGTACATAATATTGAAAGAGTACAGAGAAAATTTACAAAGATGTTGCCAGGATTGGAGGAACTGATTTAAGAAAGATTGAATAGATTTCAACTTCCCTAGATTTCCCTAGAATATTTCCAGTCAAGATAATGTCTGCATACAACACTCCTTCAGTCAATCTCTTCTGGATAGTTCATGAAACCATATATTTCACTTGAATGGAACTGTTAGAACCTGTGATTTGCTGTTTGGAGATTGTTTGGGTGTTCTAGCACTCAGCAGTCTCTGAGAGGATTCCGGGAGGCAGAGGCAGCGTGCAGGAACCTCGTAGGCAGGCTGTGTAAGCCGAGGTTTGACACCATTTCGCTGATTAAGGCAATGAGGGAGATTGAAACATTGAGGCGAATGTGGAAGTTTGGAGATCATGTAAGACATTATTTGGCCTCATAACTCTGCCCCACCATTTATGAAACTCTACTACCTTTGCCCTAAAAATACTCAAAGGCTTTCCTTCACTAATCTTTTGAGGAAGAGAGCTTGAAATAATTTCAAGAGATGATGTTGTCCCCCTACCTATTTATTCTGGCATCTACCCCCTTCCTTTCCAGTCCTGACAAAGGATCTTGGGCTGAAACAATGACTGTTTATTTCTCTTCATAGATGCTGCCTGACTTGTTGAGTTCCTCTAGCATTTTGTGTGTGTTGCTCAAGATTTCCAGCATCTGTGGAATCACTAATGTGTTAATTCCTCTCCCAATTTTACCTAACTCCAGTGATCTGTCTAATCTTTCCCTCTTGGGCAAACTGTGGATTCCGGGTACTAGTCTGATAAACTTTCTCTAAACCTCCTCTCAGTTGATTTGGCAGAGTGCTGAGTCACAGAGTGGCTAGGTTTCTGGACAAGCAACCTAGCAACTGCCCGGAGTTGATGGGCAGTGTGACGATGATTGGCGTGACAGGGCTGTGGCCATAAATAGGCTGGTTACCACACACTTGATCTTCGATGCCTGAAAATAGCAGCTCAGGAATCCACTGATTTAACATTTAAAAATAATAAAATAACTTGTAGGACTTTTATGCATAAACCGTCATAAGCGAGTTTTAAAAATGTATTTACTAGAATGTAGTGAGCTCAGCAATTACTGTTCAACCTCATTGTTCTAAATCACTGAATCTGCCATCACAGTACCAATGTGGAAAAGCGATGAGGATCACTTTATTTGCCAAATGCATTTGCATGCATTCGGAATTTGCTGTAGTGAATTGGTGCAACATGCAGCAATAAACAGCGCATTCAATAATCATAAAGAATCACAGAAAAGTAAAGTTAGAGGTTAAAGTACGGATATGGAATAAAATGTGCATAAATACATCCATATCATGTATTTGCAAAGTAAGTAACATAAAAATGGCTTGAAGTATTTACAGTGCATTGCAATGATGAGAGTGGGTGTAGCTAGAATTGTTGATCAGATTAACTGGCTAGGGAAAGAAACTTTTAAGATGGGGTGAAGTTACTGTTTTAATAGCCCTATAATGCTTTTCAGAAGGGAGCCTTTGGAAAAGGCAGTTTGCAGTGGCTAGTGTTTGCAATGATTTTCCTTCCCCACTTTTTTGCACTGGACACGTACATTACTTGCAGTGATGGTAGACTTCTGTGCTGACCTTACAGTTTGCTGTAGTTTTCATATATTGTGAGAGAATGCTCGCTCTCGCTCTCTGTGTGTAGAATTATACCAGTCTCTGTGGTACTATCTTTCACTATCTTTCCACTATCTTTCAGTTCTGAGCATTACACTGTTGGAGCAGTCCAAGGTCCAAGCACTCTCAAGAGATTACCCCAATATCACCTCTGACAGTGAATGGATCACTAATACTCTGTCACTGAGGCCACACTTTCAAGGCTATGAGCAGTTTGCTATCACTAAGTTAATTGTAAATCATATTATTAGCAGTAGGAACCCCAACCTGCTTCAACACTCTATCTACCTTTACAGGGTACTATGAAATTGAACCTGAAGGTCCCTCTGAGCATTAACACACCTTCTTATGAGGATGGGTTGAGTGAGCAAGGGCTTTTCTCTTTGGAAATAAGGAAGATGAAAGGTGACTTGATAGAACTATTCAAGGTGATGAAACATAGACCAAGTGGACAGCCGGAGTCTTTTTCCCAGGGTGGAAATGGCTAACCCTAGGGGACACAACTTTAAGTACGGGGGGAATGACAAAGTTTTTTTTACACAGAGTGGTGGGTGGGTGGCAGTAGAGTGACAGTAGAGGCAGATATATTGAGATATTTAAGAGACACGTATATGGATGAGAGAAAAATGGAAGGTTATGTGAGAGGGAAGGGTTAGATTAATCTTATAGTAGGTTAAAAGGTCAGTATAACATTGTGGGTGGAAGGGCCTGTGCAATACTGTAATTTTCTATCTTTTATTTGAATTGCAATTGGCTGTTGTATTAAATTGAGAGGAGAGTTCCTTGGGATGTCTTGTGGTCATGCAGGATGCTGTAGGAATGCAATTATGTCTGATGGAGGAATGTCCGAGACTTCTCCGTTGGCTTTTTGCCTATTTTGTGATGAATCCCAGAGGGAAAGGAGTCCAAGCTGTGTTCTCTACTTCCTAGTTGTCCAGAAGAGATGCTGACACATAGCTTGGGGTTCATTACACTTTACTTGGGTCCCACACCACCAGTTTTAGGAGCAGTTTTTATCTTGCAACCATCATGTACCTGCATGATAACTTCACTCACACAACTTGCAACTGATTCTATGGCCTCCAGACTCACGTTCAAGAACTCTACAGCTCATGTTCTCAGTGTTATTATTTTTTGTATTTGCAGAATTTTTTCTTTTTCGCACATTGTGTGTTTTTATCAATCTTCGTTTATGTATAGATTTTCTTAAATTGTATTTCTTTATTTTCCTGTAAATGCCTGAAAGAAAATGAATCTCAAGGTAGTATATAGTAACATATATGTACTTTGACAATAAACTTGGACTTTTTGATTTCCTGAGGAAACTTGCAGAGGGCTGCAGTCACAAACTGCTCTCTGAGTGTCCTGGAATTTGAGTTGAGCTCTTCCAAATTTCTGATATAAAAGCAACTGCAGCAAGCTTTATCAAGTCGTTGGATATATTTAAATGAAGGTTGATGGGTTCTTGATTAGTAAGGGTGTCAAAGGTTACAGGGAGAAGGCAGGAGAATGGGGTTGAGAGGGATAATAAATCAGCCTGAATGGAATGGCGGAGAAGACTTGATAGACCAAACAGTCTAATTCTACTCCTACATCTCCACTGGAAAGTGTCATGGTGAGGTAGGCATCTCAACAAGAGAGTTGAAGC
The DNA here is from genome assembly GCF_048418815.1 of Hemitrygon akajei. NCBI lineage: Eukaryota > Metazoa > Chordata > Chondrichthyes > Myliobatiformes > Dasyatidae > Hemitrygon > Hemitrygon akajei. The sequence goes on from NC_133128.1 coordinate 113,731,120, forward strand.
TTTCTCAAAGAGGCACATTTTTGGAAGCATTGTAGAGGCAATTTGCGAGGGTGTTAAAGAACATAGAACCAGGCAGGTGAAGCCAAGGTCACCATTGTGCAACGGTGTGACATGAGATCATTAGAATCTGAATCAGGTTTATTATCACTGACATATGTTGTCAGATTTGTTTTGTGGCAACTGCAGTGTATTACATAAAATTTATTGTAAATTACACTAAGATTATATTAAAAATAGTGCAGAGAGAGAGCAAAATAATGAGGTTTATGGGTTCATGGGCCATTCAGAAATCTGATAGTGGAGGGGAAAAAGCTGTTCCTAAAACATTGAGTGCTCATCTTCAGGGTCCTGTACCTCCTCCATGATGGTAATAATGAGAAGAATTGAACTGAATTGAATTGACTTAATACCTACATCTTTCATATACATGAGGAGTAAAAATATTTATGCTATGCTATGTCTAAATGTGCAATGTGCAGTTTATAGTGATTTATAAAAAATGGTATGTACAACAATATAACATAGAAATACAGTTGTGTCAGCATGAATTAATCAGTCTGATGGCCTGGTGGAAGAAGCTGTCCCGGAGCCTGTTGGTCCTGGCTTTTATGCTGTGGTACTGCTTCCCGGGTGGCAGCAGTTGGAACAGTTTGTGGTTGGGGTGACTCGGTTTGCCATGATCCTTCAGGCCTTTTAAACACACTTGTCTCTGTAAATGTCCTGAATAGTGAAAAGTTCACATCTACAGATGTGCTGGGCTGACCATACCGCTCTCTGTGGAGTCCTGTGATTGAGAGAAGTACAGTTCCTATACCAGGCAGTGATGCAGCCAGTCAGGATGCTTTCAATTGTGCCCCTGTAGAAAGTTCTTAGGATATACCATCAAGTTCTCATACCAAATGAGGGCATGACCTGGATGGTGAGGGTCCTTCACGATGAGAGGTGCTTTCTTGAGGCATCACCTTTTGAAGATGTCCTTGATGTTAGTGCCGGTAATGGAACTGTAGCTTTTACCCATTCTATTCATTGACATCTCTGTAGCAAATGGTGAAGCAAACAGTCAGAATGCTCTCCGTGGTATAGCTGTAGGAAATCGCTAGTCTTTGACTATCCAAATCCCCTCAAACTCCTAAAGAATTACAGCTGCTGGCATGCCTTCTTCATAATTTCAAATCATTGCAACACAGAAGAAAGCCATTTGACCTAACTTCTTGTTGATCAGGGTGTTGAAAAAGGTATTTAACAGTCTTGCTTTCATTGGTTAAGACAACAAATACAGGTGTGGGGCATCTGTTACAACCGTATAATTCATTGGTGAGACTTATCTTCGATTACTACGTGCAGTGCTGGTCACCAGCTATAGGAAGAATGTCATTATGCTGGAAAGGGCACAGAAAAGATTAACAAGAGCCCCATGATTCTCTTGTCCATTTGTCCCTCCCCACTAATCTTCCTCTTGGCACATATCGCTGCAAGTGACAAATGCTACACTTGCCCATTCACCTTCTCCCTCACCTCCATTCACAATGCTGGAAAAATTCAGCATGTCAGGCAGCATCTATGGAAGGGAAGACACTCGAAGTTTCGGGCCAAGATCCTCCATCACCAACTCTTTAGCTCTTCCATCTATTACCTCCCAGCTTTTTAGTTCAGTCCTTCCTCACCTGGTCTCACCTGTCAGCTTATATTCCTCCTCCTCACCCCACATGCTTATTTTGACATCTTCTCTCTCCCCCCCCCCCCCCTTTTCAGTCTTGATGAAGGGTCTCAGATTGAAACATCAACTGTTATTCCCCTCTGGAAATGCTGCCTGACCTGCCGAGCTCCTCCAGCATAGTGTATATTGCTCATAGATAGGGTCGCAGTCTTTTCTCCAGATTGGTAAATTTAAAGCTAGAAGGCATAGAATTAAAGGGAAAGAGGGAAAAATTTAAAGGAGACCTGAGCAACAAGTTTTTCACACTGCGAGTGGTAGGTATATGGCTCTAGAGGAATTACAATTACAATATTTGAAAGACATTTAGACAGGCATGTGGATAGGAAGGGCTTAAAGAAAAGATCAGCTTTATTTATCACATGCACATCAAAATATACAGTGAAGTCATCGTTTGTGTCATTGTTTGTTTTGTACTGGAGACAGCCTACAAGTGTCGCCATGCTTGCAGTACCAACATTGAATGCCCATAACTTACTAACCCTAACCCGTACATCTTTGGAATGTGTGAGGATCCCAGACAACCAGAGGAAACCTATCTGGTTACGTATGTGACCCATACAGGAGAATGTATGAATTCCTTACAGACAGTGGCGGAAATCAAACCCCAATCAGTTTATAGGCTAAACAGAAGCAAATGGACCAAGCTGAGTTATGCAGCTTGGTCAGCAAGCATGAGCTGGCTAAGGACCTGTTTCTGTCCTGTGCAATAACATGAATCTGGCCTGATTTGACAATCCCTATGGTCTGAGAGATCCAGATCATAATCATTCTGCATAAAAATGGCTTTTCCTGTGTGTTGTGTCTGTACTGTTGAATCTGGGGGCAATGGCTAAATGAGAACAGTTTTCCTCTATCCTATCTGCTGCGTCTTTGTTAAGCTTGGAACAGGAGAATGAGTTTGGGACTGGAGGAGATGGGAATGAAATGAGACAATAGAGGGGTTTGTGAATCAGAATGAGGATTGAATTGTTATGAGTTCCTGAATGTCAACATATCTGAAGATCAAACCTGGGCCCAACATATTAATGCAATTATGAATAAGGCATCCAGCAGTTGCATTTCATTAGGTGTTTGAAGAGATTTGGTATATCACCAAAGACTTGAGGAAATTTCTATAGATGTACAACGGGGAGCATTGTAACTAGTTGCATCTTAGCATGGTATGGAGCTGTCACTGCACAGGATTGAAAAAAGTTGCAGAGGACATCATCAAAACACAATGCCTTAAAAATGTGGCATCTCATTCAGGACCCGCACTACCCAGGACACACCCTCTTATTTCTACTATCATGGAGGGGGTCCAGGAGCCTGGACAGCATTTTACTGTCTCTGAGAAGATTCTGGTCTCCGAGCTCGAGTCCTTGAGGTGAAGGAACTTCCAGACAGGATGCGAGCCACAGATAGACTCCATTTCACCAATTATAACAATGGGGAAGATTGAAGCATTGAGGCGATTGTGGAAGGTGAGCAAGTGCATATTTTGGTCATTTTGGAGCCGATGTGGCCTGTTGCTGTGCCCGGAGGGTAGGCCTCTGTACTTGAGTCGTGTCTCTCTCTTTCAATGATGTTACCAAGGTTCTGTGTTTATGAATTTGGACTATGGTTATGGACTTTTTCAGTCTTATATTTTTTCATATAGTGTGGTGTTCCCCCATTTTTTCGCATTGATTTTGTGTGTGGGGCGGGGGAGGGTTTGGAGATCAATATTCTTGTTGCACTTTTGTTAGTTTTTCTTGTGTGGGGGAAGGGGTTTGGGAATGATCTTGTTGTTTGTGCAAGGGAAGGGGATTTGGGGGCTGATAATTTTGTCTGGGGTGGTTCATGATCGTGTTGCCATTCTTTTTTTTGTGTGTGGGGGGGGGTGGGTTTGCTGTTTCTCTCTGAAAACCCTGAACATGAACTTTCTTGTGTAATGATGTGTGTTTTCTCTCTCTCTCTCTCTCTCTCTCTCTCTCTCTCTCTCGCTATTTTGGATGTATGTTCTGCACCTTGGCCCCAGTTGAATACTGTCTCATTTGACTGTATCCATGTATGATTTGAATGATAATTAAACGATTTGGTTTGGTTTTCTCTGTTCCGTGGCTATCTGGAGAAGAAGTCTCAGAGTTGTAATATGCATACATACTTTGATAATAAATAAACTTTTTAGGAACAGCTTCTCCCTGCCATCAGATTTCTGAATGAACTGTAAACCCAGGAGCACATATAGGAAGGAGATAACTTCACTTACCTCAACACCAAACTGTTCCCACAACCTATGGACTCACTTTCAAGGACTCTTCATTTCCTATTCTAGATATTTATCTTTTTTTTTGGTACTTACCATGAATGCCCACAAGAAAATAAATCATGGGGTTGTTTTTGGTGATGTTAATGTATGTACTTCGATAATAAATTTACTTTGAACTTACCCTATTTTTGTTCTGTTTTTGCACTACTTATTTTTTATATAATATTCCTTTTTCTAATTTGTAGTCTGTTTTATGTATTGTAATCTACTGCTACCGCAGAACATCAAATTTCATGTCAGTGATAAAAAACCTGATTCTGATTCCGTTGATCTGACGTGTTGCTTTGATTTCTCCACAGGGAGACAGCTGTAGAGGAGGAAATGGTGGATTACTATAATATTTTGGGAATCTCTCGCAATTCCTCTCAAGAAGACATCAAGAAAGCGTAAGTGTGAGCATTATCTCCTTCCTCAGATGTGTACTGATCATATCCGGCAGTGCAGATGTTCCTGAAATGCATGTGATAACAACGTGTTTCTACTGATGCACTGGGAGGCTTTTAATCTGTTCTGCCATCCCTTGGAATCATATCTGTTACCTAACTGCATTAACACTATTTTTTCACATAACAATCTATATTATAGAGTCATAGAGTGCTGCAGCACAGAAACACCTTCTTTGGCCCATCAAGTCTGTACAGAACTATTATTCTGCCTAGTCCCATTGACCCGCACCTGGACAATAGTGTTCAATACCCTTCCATGTAGTTATCTGAACTTCTCTTAAATGTTGCAAATAAGTCCCCATCCACACTTCTACTGGGAGCTCATTCCACACTCTTACCACCCTCTGAGTGAAGAAGTTGCCTCTCAGATTTCCCCCAAATATTTCGCCTTTCATCCTTAATCCTTAATCCATGACCTCTAGTACTAGTCTCACCCAACCTCAGTGGAAAATGCCTGCTTGTATTTACCCTGTCTACAACCCTCATAATTTTGTATACCTCTATCAAATCTCCCCTCAATCTCCTACACTCCAAGGAATAAAGTCCTAATATGTTCAATCTATAACTCAGATCCTTGAGTCCTGCAACATCCTTGTAAATTTTCTCTGTACTCTTTTAATCTTAAAGCACACAGTATTGGGGGTATGGTATTGATGTGGATAGAGAATTGGTTGGCAGATAGGAAGCAAAGAGTGGGAATAAACGGGACCTTTTCAGAATGGCAGGCAGTGACTAGTGGGGTACCGCAAGGCTCAGTGCTGGGACCCCAGTTGTTTACAATATATATTAATGATTTAGATGAGGGAATTAAATGCAGTATCTCCAAGTTTGCGGATGACACGAAGCTGGGCGGAAGTGTTAGCTGTGAGGAGGATGCTAAGAGGATGCAGGGTGACTTGGATAGGTTAGGTGAGTGGACAAATTCATGGCAGATGCAATTTAATGTGGATAAATGTGAGGTTATCCACTTTGGTTGCAACAACAGGAAAACAGATTATTATCTGAATGGTGGCCGATTAGGAAACGGGGAGGTGCAACGAGACCTGGGTGTCATTGTACACCATTCATTGAAAGTGGGCATGCAGGTACAGCAGGCGGTGAAAAAGGCAAATGGTATGTTGGCATCCATAGCAAAAGGATTCGAGTACAGGAGCAGGGAGGTTCTATTGCAGTTGTACAAGGCCTTGGTGAGACTACACCTGGAGTATTATGTGCAGTTTTGGTTCCCTAATCTGAGGAAAGACATTCTTGCCATAGAGGGAGTACAGAGAAGGTTCACCAGATTGATTCCTGGGATGGCAGGAGTTTCATATGAAGAAAGACTGGATCGACTAGGCTTATACTCACTGGAATTTAGAAGATTGAGGGGGGATCTTATTGAAACGTATAAAATTCTAAAGGGATTGGACAGGCTAGATGCAGGAAGATTGTTCCTGATGTTGGGGAAGTCCAGAACGAGGGGTCACGGTTTAAGGATAAAGGGGAAGCCTTTTAGGACTGTGATGAGGAGAAACTTCTTCACACAGAGAGCGGTGAATCCATGGAATTCTTTGCCACAGGAAACAGTTGAGGCCAGTTAATTGGCTATATTTAAGAGGAAGTTAGATATGGCCCTTGTGGCTAAAGGGATCAGGAGGTATGGAGAGAAGGCAGGTACAGGGTTCTGAGTTGGATGATCAGCCATGATCATACTAAATGGCAGTGCAGGCTCGAAGGGCCGAATGGCCTGCTCCTGCACCTATTTTCAATGTTTCTATGTTTAATCTTGTTTACATCTTTTCTGTAGGTAGGTGACCAAAACTGCACACAATACTCCAAATTAGACCTGACCAATGTCTTATACAACTTTAACATAGCATCCCAATTTTTGTACTCAATACTTTGATTTATGAAGAATAATGTGCCAAAAGCTCATTTTATGACCCTATCTACCTGTGAGACCACTTTCATGAATTATAGATCTGTATTCCCAGTATTGATCTATTTTAGGTTAACAATTGGCCCTTGCTCATTCTGCCACACCTTCCTGGTGGTCAGATGATCTATTGCTAATGTAGGTGTTTGTTGGATCATAGTGATTGGTCTCTATTGCTGAGTCCACATTGGACTTAAACATGAAGTGAGGTCTCTCCAATAGAGCAAAGTTACATTGTAAACTAGTCAGAAGATGCTTGTTCCTTCTTAGCATGTTCCACTTTGACTTGAGTAAATCTTGGGTTGCAAGAAGCCTTATAACTTGATTTGAGTGAATGGGTATTGTCTCCACTTTCCCTGTTACATTGACCGTTCACAAAATAAATCTATTTTCTACCCATATGGCAGATGGCCTATTGTTCTGTGCTGTGTGCTTTACTTTGTGTTCTTATCAGTTTATAGTTGTGACTATGAGGCTAGGCACTGCTCCAGTTCCATATTTAAGTTTGCTGATGACACCACCCTCATTGGCCAAATCAAAAGTGGTGATGAATTAACATTTAGGAGAGAGATTGAAAATCTGGCTGAGTGGTGCCAGAGCAACAACCTCTCACTCAATGTCAGCTAGACCAAGAAGCTGATTATTGACCATAGGAGGAAGAAACTAGAGGTCCATGAGCCTGTCTTCATTGAGGGATCAGAGGCAGAGGGGAGGTCAGCAACTTTAAATTCACGTGTTATAATTTCAGAGGATCTTCCCTGGGTCCAGCACACGTGCAATTTGAACTTTCTGAATCTATACTTAGTGACCAAATCCCCATGGAGCTCTTGGGTAGACAGATTCATCATCCTCAAAAATGACAAAATATCTCCCCAGCTATGTCATGAATGACCAACCTCTTATTTTGAGGATGTGATTCTGGACACCCCAGATCAGGAAGCATTAAATCCACCCACTCTGCACATTCCAATGGGACTGCAGCTGACACTGACGCTTTATAAGGCATTGGTCAGACCGCATTTGAAAATTCAAAGTTGAAAGTAAATCTGTTGTCAAAGTAAATGTATGTCACCATATACAACCCAGAGATTCATTTTCTTGTGGGCATTTACAGTAATTACAAAAGAACTTAATAGAATCAATGAAAGACTGTCCCCACAGAACAGTCAAATACAACAAACTGCACAAATACAAAAAAATTAAAAAACAATAATAATGATAAATAAAGAAGCAATAAGTATCAAATATCAGATGGAATCTTATAAAGTGAGTATGTGGGAATATTTCAGGGTTGGGGTGAGTGAACTTATCCCGTATGGTTCAAGAGCTGATGGTTAAGGAGCAGTAACTGTTCCTGAATCTGGTGATGTATCTCCTTCCTGATGGTAGCAGCGAGAAGAGAGCATGAGCTGGATGGTGGAGGTCCTTGATGTTGGAAGCTGTTTTCCTGTGTTTTCAGTGTTGCAGTAGTTTTGAAGTATCCTGAACAGTTTTGGAGCCCCTAAACTAAGAAAGGATATGCTGGCAATGGAGAGGGTCCAAGGAGGTTTATGAGAATGATCCTGACAGTGAAAGAGTTTACATGAGGAACGTTTGATGGCTCTGGGCCTGCACTCGCTGGAGTTTAGAAGAAAGGGGGGGGGGGGGAATCTCATTGAAATCTTTCAAATATTGAAAGGCCTAGGTAGAGTGAATGTGGAGAGATTGTTTCCTATAGCAGGAGACTCTAGAACCAGAGGGTTAAACGTCAGAACAGAAGGACAGATGAGAAGGAATTTCTTTAGCAAGAGAGTGCTGAATCTGGGGAGTTCATTGTCAGTGGGTATATTTAAAGTGGAGATTGATAGGTTCTTGATTATTAGGGGTGTCAAAGGTTATGGAGAGAAGGCAGGAGATTGAGGTTGAGAGGGGTAATAAATCAGACATGATGGAATGTCAGAACAGACTTGAAAGCCTGAATGGCCTAACTCTGCTCCTATGTCTTATGATCCTATGGTTTTATGATCCTTCTAGGATCTAGCAAGTGGGCAGCATGGTGGCAGAGGGGTTAGCGCAATCACTTTACAGTGCCAGTGATTACTGATTGGTGTTTGATTCGCATTGTTGTCTATAAGGAGTTTTTAATGTTCTCCCTGTGACTGCATGGGTTTCCTCTGGGTGCTCTAGTTTCCTTCCACATTCCAAAGATGTACAGATTAGGATTAGTAAATTATGGGTGTGCTATGTTGGTGCTGGAAGTTTGAGGACTGGCCCCAGCATAAACTCTAACTCTTGGTTGTTGACGCAAATGAAGCATTTCACTGTATGTTTCAATGTACAGTACATGTGACAAATAAAGTTAATCCTTAGTCTTTAATCTTTTGTCCTCTGAGGCTTTAAAAGGTGAAAATCTGTTGTCCTTTATCAGTTTGGCATATATGCAATTCCAGCTCAGCAATGTTTTTTTTCAGAAGTAGACTTTATTCATGATGTAAAGTATATAGAAGGAAGAAACAGTGCAAGGAAAAAAATAATTCACTCCTGATGAAGGGTTTCGGCCCGAAACGTCGTCACTACCTCCTCCCATAGATGCTGTCTGGCCTGCTGAGTTCTGCCAGCATTTTGTGTTTTTATTTTTTTCCAGCATCTGCAGATTCACTCGTGTTGCCAAGGAAAATAACCTTTGTTTCTTGGTCAGTACATTACATAGTGTAAACTTTACAGAGAAATAAAAACACAAACAGACATAGCACCATTGCTACAACATGGTCACTTAAGGCCCTTTTATTGTTTGTGGGGCTTCCTCAGCCAACTCCTACACCCTCCATGTGCAGTAGTGAAAGGAGCGCAGACTGTAGTCGTTTCCCACAGTGTCTTTGTGTTGGCTGCACCGAGCTACCGTGCATCTCTCAGCACGTCCTTCCAAAGCCTGGACAGTACCAGTCGGCATCATTCCATTGAACGTAGAACACAGGACACTATAGTACATTACAGGCCCTTTGGCCCACAATGTCACGATCATCCTCAAGAAGCTCCTGTGGACCCTCTCCAATACCAGCACATTCTTTCTTAGGTAGAGGTCCCAAAACTGCTCACAATATTCCAAATGAGGTCTGACCAACACCTTATACAGCCTCAGCATTACATCCTTGCCTTTATATTCTAGTCCTCTTGAAATGAATGCTAACATTGCATTTGTCTTCCTTACCATTGATGCAACCTGCAAATAAACCTTTAGGGACTCCTGTACTAGGAGGTGGTTTTATGGCCTTATTTCTAGGGATGCTAGAAATGGAGAAGTGGCAAGATCTAAAACATTGTTTTTTTCCTATGAGACGTTGTAAGTGTTATCTACTTCAATGTACTCTTGTTATTTTGGATAATAATAATAAAAAGATTTGAAAAGAAAGAAAAGTTGTTGGTCTGAAAGGACGTAAGAGTTGGTAAGGGGGAGCTTACAGATGGATTGTAAAGTTGATGTGTCCATTTTGTGACTGGCTGGGCAGTGGAAAAGCTGGAGAATGAAGCGGGTAGATCTGTCGATGAATAGAATGTGATATTGGATGGGCTGCTCAAGGCTTTGACCGTAACAATCCATTGTGAGTTGATGTTATCTTTAAAACATAGAGCAGTACAGTACAGCAACAGCCCCTTCAGCCCACACCAATGTGCCAAACCAATTAAATTAGCAATCAAATGGCCAACTAAACTAATCTCTTCTGCCGACACAATGTCCACATCAAAGTCCTTAATGTGTCTGCATCTACCACCACTCCAGGCAGCACATTCCAGGCACCCACCACTCTCAGAGGAGGGGGAAGAAACTTGCTTTTTACACCTCCTTTGAGATGACCTCTCTCACCTTAATTGCATCCCCTCTGGTATTAGATATTTCATCCCTGGGAAAAAGATATTGTCTGTCTACTCTATCCATGCCTATCATAATCTTGTAAACCTCTTTCAGATGTCCCCTCATCCTCCAGTGCTCCAGAGAAAACAACCCAAGTTTGTCCAGCCTCTCATTATAGTACACGTCCTCTAATCCAGGCAGCATCGTGGTAAATCTCTTCTGCACCCTTTGAAAAAGCCTCAATATCCTTCCTTTAATGAAGTGACTAGAAGTGTATGCAATACTCCAGATACGGCCTAACTAGAATTTTATATACACAAAAACACAACTGCAGATGTTGTGGATCAAAGAATACGTACACAACGCTGGAAGAACTCAACAGGCCAGGCAGCATCCGTGAGAAAAGAGTAGCCAACGTTTCGGGCCGAGACCCTTCATCAGGAATGGGGGGGGGGGGGTGGGGAGAGAGGGCTGAAGCCCAGTAATAGAGATATGGGAGGGGGTAGGGCGTAGAGGCACCAGGTGGCAAACCAATCAGAGGAAAGATAAAGGGGGGAGGGGGAGGGGATAAGCATGAAAGAACTGTAGAGATAAAGAAGCAGGAAGTTGAAAGGGGAGAGAGGCAGAGAGGGACCTGGGATAGGGGAAGGGGGAGGGAATTACCGGAAATTGGAGAATTCAATGTTCATACCACCAGGCTGGAGGCTACCCAGACGATAGATGAGGTGTTGCTCCTCCAACCTGAGTTTGGCCTCATCATGGCAGTAAAAGAGGCCATGTATGGACATATCTAGATGGGAATGGGAGGCAGAGTTGAAGTGGGTGGCAACCGGGAGGTCCTGTATATTGTGACGGACGGAGCGTAGGTGCTCGACGAAGCGGTCCCCCAATCTGCGTCGGGTCTCGCCGATGTAGAGGAGGCCGCACTGGGAGCACCGGATGCAATAGACGACTCCAGCAGACTTGCAGGTGAAGTGTTGCCTCACCTGGAAGGACTGTCTGGGGCCCGGAATGGTGGTAAGGGAGGAGGTGTGGGGACAGGTGTAGAATTTGCGCTTGCAGGGATAAGTGCCAGGTGGGAGTTCTGAGGGGAGGGATGTGTGGACCAGGTAGTCGTGGAGGGAACGATCCCTGCGAAAAGCTGAGAGGGGTAGGGAGGGAAAGATGTGCTTGGTGGCGGGGTCCTGTTGAAGTTGGCGGAAGTTGCGGAGGATAATGTTTTGGATCCGGAGGCTGGTGGGGTGGTGGGTGAGGACAAGGGGAACCCTGTCCCTGTTGTGGTGACGGGAGGATGGGTTAAGGGCTGAAGTGTGGGCGGGTGAGGGCATCTTTGATGACGCCAGAAGGTAAACCACAATCCTGAAAGAAAGAGGACATTTGAGAAGTCCTGGATCGGAAAGCCTCATCCTGGGAGCAGATGCGGCAGAGACGGAGGAACTGGGAATAGGGAATGGCATTTTTGCATTGGCCAGGGTGGGAAGAGGTATAGTCAAGATAGTTATGGGCGTCAGTGGGTTTGTAGAAGATGTCAGTGGATAGTCTGTCTCCAGAGATGGAGATGTATGAACATTGAATTCTCCTATTTCTGGTAATTCCCTCCTCCTCCCCCTTCCCCTATCACAGGTCCCTCTCTGCCTCTCTCCCCTTTCAACTTTCTGCTTTTTTATCTCTACAGTTCTTTCATGCTTATCCCCTCCCCCTCCCCCTTTATCTTTCCTCTGATTGGTTTTCCAGCTGGCGCCTCTAGGCCCTACCCCCTCCCCTATATCTATTACTGGGCTTCGGCCCTCTCTTCCCCCCCATTCCTGATGAAGGGTCTCGGCCCGAAACGTTGGCTACTTTTTTCTCATGGATGCTGCCTGGCCTGCTGAGTTCTTCCAGCGTTGTGTACGTAGAATTTTATATATCCTTCTCTTTTCATTTCAGATACCGGAAACTGGCACTGCGATGGCATCCTGACAAGAACCCAGACAATAAGGAATTTGCAGAGCAGAAGTTTAAGGAGATTGCGGAGGCTTATGAAGTGCTATCAGACCGTAAGTTGACACCCAGGGTTATTTCAGTGAAACCTACTGAATATTGAAAGGCCTAGGTAAAGTGGATGTGGATAGGATGTTTCCTATATTGGGTGAATCTAGGGCTAGAGGGCAAAGGCTCAGAATAGAAGGACATCCATTTAGAACAGGGATAAGGAGGGATTTCTTTAGCCAGAGGCTGATGAATCTGCGGAATTCATTGCCCCAGTTTTGGTATATTTAAAGCGGAGGTTGAAAGTTTCTTGATTGGTAAGTGTGTCAAAGGTTACAGGGAGAAGGCAGGAGAATGAGGTTGAGAGGGATAATAAACCAGGAATGGTGAAGTAAATTTGATGGATTAAATGGTCCAATTCTGCTCTTGTATCTTAAGGTCTTATTTACTTTTTATAGGCTGCAAGCAGTTTAATGAGTGGCTTATTGAAAGAAAATGGGAGGTATTTCAGAAGCATCTTGGGGAGTTGTGCACATCATTAGGCTATTTAGACCACTGAAGATGTCCTGGCTCTTTGCAGGGACCGTTGTGATAAGTACCCTATACCCTTAGAATTTATTGTACACTGAACTATTACATGAAAAATGGAGGGCTTTGTGGGAGGGAAGGGTGACATTGATCTTAGAATAAGTTTAAAGGGTGGCTCAACGTTGTTAGCTGAAGGGCCTGTACTGTGCTATATGGTTCTATGTTTATGTTCTATGAAAAAGTCAGCCAGGAATTCTCTTTGTGAACTTTACCAGCATTATGGTTAAGATAGCAGATAGTGTAACTTCATGCCTTGAAGCTATCATTATCCAGGAGAATTTCAATGCCGTTTGATCTTTAATTACCAGTGGTTACTGGAAGGGTTAGAAGGTTTGGGACTGAATATCTCCTACCTGGCATTCTTAAACAGGTTAACATCATCCTTGCCCCTCACTGATTCTTGTCAAGGCACCATAGAAAAGGTGCTATCCAAATGCATCACGGTTTGGTATGGTAGCTGCTGTGCCTGTGATGGCAAGGAAACTACAGAGAGTTACGGATACAAGATTCTGCAGATGTTGGAAAACCAGAGAAACACACACAAAGTGCTGAAGGAACTCAGTAGGTTAGGCAGCTTCTATGGAGAGTAATAAACAGATGATGTATCAGGCCAAACTGATGAAAAATCTCCGGCATTTTGAGAGAGTCGTGGACACAGTTCAGCCTCCCTCCATGGACTTTGTGTACACTTCTTGCTGTCTGAATAAAGCAACCAGCATATATCAAAGATCTCATTCTTCTTCCTTCTTCCATCAGGCAGTAAATAAAAAAGCCTGAAAGCATGTAACGCCAGGCTTAAGGACTGCCTCTGCCCCACTGTTATACGACTATTGAATGGTCCCCTAATATGATAAGATGAATTCTTGACCTTGCATCTAACTCATTATCTCCTGCACCTTATTTCTATCTGTACTGCACTCTTTAAATCTTACTGATATCTGTCCTTCAGGTAGATGACCAGAGCTACACACAATACTCCAAATTTGGCCTCACCAACGTCTAGTACAACTTCAACATTAAATCCCAACTCTGTACTCAGTACTCCGATATATGAAGGCAGTGTGCCAAAAGCTCTCTTTGCAACCCTATCTACCTATGATGTCCTTCAGTCCTTCTGAATTGAATTGAATTTATTTAAATCTTACACACATCCCACAATGTGTGGGAGTAAAAATCTTTGAGTTATGACTACATTGCAATGTACAGACATGTGAATTTATAAGTCTAATGGCATGTAGAAAGAAGTTGTCCCATAGCCTGTTGGTCCTGGCTTTAATGCTGCGATACCATTTGCCAGACGGAAGCAGCTGAAACAATTCATGGTTGGCGTGACTGGTGTCCCTGATGATCTTCCAGGCCTTCTGCTGCTATAGATATCCTCAATGGAGGGAAGTTCACATCCACAGATGTGCTGAGCTGTCTGTACCACTCTCTGCAGTGCCCAGCAATCAAGGTTGATGCAGTTCCCGCACCAGGCAGTGATGGTCAGTCAGGATGCTCTCAATGGTGCCCCTATAGAAGGTCCTGAGGATTTGGGGACTCATGCCAAACTTCTTCAGTCACCTGAAGTGGAAAAGATGCAGTTGCGTTTTATTTAGTGATTATTTGAAGCAAGAAGTATGATTGGGCTGGAAAGATCTTCTTTTGTAATGGGAACGCATTCACACACCATGTCACCATTTTCTAGGACCAGAAGGCACAGCCTCAGAATAAAAGTTCTCCTTTTAGAACCTCCTTGATGGCAGCAGCGAGAAGAAAGCATGGCCTTGATGGTGGGGATGCTTGCTGGTTGCTGCTTTGTTGTGGCAGTGTTGTAGAGTCATTGGGTGTACTTAAAGCAGAGATGGATAGGTTCTTGATTGGTAAGGGTGTCAAAGGATATGAGGAGAATAGGGTTGAGAAGTATAATAAATCAGACATGATGGACTGGCAGAGCTGACCCGATGGCCTAATTCTGTTCTTATGTCTTATGGGCTTGAGTTCTTATGGTCTTGGTATGCAGGTCTATTTGATTCACATTGCCAGGAGAGTGGATTGAATATGAAACTCTTTCTCACGGGGAAAACATCTTAAAGAATGAAATTGTGGTGGGGTGGAGATGACTCTGTTGAATGGGCTATTTTCATGTCCTAAGTTATGTCCCAATTTCGTGCTGCTTAATTAAATTTGATTGTTTTCTTTAGGAAGTAAACGAGAAGCTTACGATAAATATGGAAAAGAAGGATTAGTTGGTGGAGGTAAGCATAAAGTGACTAGAACTTACAGTTGAACAGTACAGACCAGGATCCCACCATCTCTAACCTGATTAGTATTCTACACTCGATTAATGCCACCTGTCTCCACCTGGTCTATATCCCTCCATTCCCTGTCTATTCATGTGTCTTCTTAAATGCCTCTTAACCAAAGTGCTTCTACGACTTCTGGCAGTGCATTCAAGGCATCTACCAGTCTCTTTAAAAAAAAAACACAACAACTTGCCTCACAAATCCTTAAATGTTCCCCCTCTCACCTTAAATCTGTTTTTTTCCCCTTAGTTTTTGTACTTTCTTCCTGATAGGAGGGGGGAAGAAAAGAGAATGATTGGAATGGGAGGGGTCCTTGTTAATGTCAGCTGCCTTGCTACATGTAGTGATATTTATAAACTGTGACTTGCATTTCATTTTGAAAGTATCATTTATAATTGTCATCTTTTCATTTTCAGTAGGTGGCAGAGGTCCCAGCGCGGGAACAGAGTTTCCTGATTTTATCTTCTCATTCCGTAGTCCAGATGAAGTGTTTAGAGAGTTCTTTGGTGGCCGTGATCCTTTTGCAGAGTTATTTGGTGAGTGTGCTCTGGCTTTGTTTCTCACTCACACTGCCCTCTGAGTGACAAAGTTCCCCCTCAGGTTTCCCTTAAATATGTCACTTTTCACCCTTAACCTATGACCTCTAGTTCTGGTTGTTATGTTTTGTAACTCCAAAACGTTTGCAAGAAAAAGACAAGTATTAAAAAGGCACTCCATGTATTGAAAACTGCAATTTTAAATAAAAAGGAAATGTCCTACTTTGACTCCTTTCAAATGACTGTTGAGGACTTCAGTCAGGATTGTTTGTAGAGAACTCTGTCCAATTATCAACTTCCAGATAAGATGGATGTTACTGAACATGTGTGACATCTTGTGGTAGTCAAAAAGATCAGAAATCTGTCTATAAACTTCACTAAGAAAACCTGTTCAGGGTAAACTGTGTTAAATTATCGCCACAAACAGTGAAGGGGCAAGTGATGGCGAGGCAAGTTCCTGGGATGTTGCAGAATTGTTGGAGATGGAGTTCCAGTGCTTGTACAGTTGTCCCAGGTGTGAGGTTGGATGGTTCTGGGTGCCAAAGGAGAATATGGGGCCCGGGCAGAGAAGTTCAGATGCTTATCCAACTGGCTGAGATGTGAGGTTGAATCACTCTGGGCGCTGAGCTGGTCTGAAGAGCTTGAGCTTGGCTTCAGGATGGGCGATGGAGTCTGAACCCAGAGCAAGTTACTGGACGGTGAAATCTAGGCCCGGAGCAAGTTGCTGGGTGGTGAAATCTGGGTCCTGAGCGAATTGCTGGATGGTCTGGTCTAGCCCTGGAGCGTTTTGCTGCAGCTGTGCCCCAAGTGTGAGGGCTGATACAATGTTCAGACAATTTAAAAGCCAGCCCAGAATGGAGGTGAGAGCTAATTTTGCTGCTTCTTCGTGGTCTTCACTCCTCTCTCCAGGGTGCAAAGCCTTTTGCTGCTCTGTCATTGGTTCAATTCAAACGCCGGCCCAGATAGATTGCAAAGACGGTGCTGGTCAAGATGAAAGCCGATTTCCTTCACTCTAGGTCTCAAAACCTTCTTTTTCATTTGGATCCTCAATTTCCTCACTTGCAGACCTCAGTCAGTTCAGATTGGCAACCTCCACAATCATTCTCAGCACATTTGCACCACAAGGCTGTGTGCTTACCCCCTGCTCTACTCACTTTATATCCGTGATTGTGAGGCTAAGCACAGCTCCAATGTCATATTCAAGTTTGCTGACGTTGGCTGTATTAATAAGGGTAGTGACAAATGGGTATATAGGAGGGAGATTGAAAATCTGATTGAGTGGTGCCACAACAACTTCTCACTCAATATCAGCAAGAGCAAGGAGATGATTATTGAGTTCAACAGGAGAAAAGTGGAGGTCCATGAGCCAGTCCTCATCGGAGGATCAAAAGTTGAGAGGGTCAGCAACTTTAAATTCCTTGGCATTATCATTTCAGAGGATCTGCCCTGTGTCCAGCACATAGTCTTTTCATTGATTTGATTGTGATTTTTATATTTACTGTGATTGCCTGCAAAGGAGTCTGAGGGTTGTATATGGTGACATATATGAAGTTTGATGTAGTCTCTGTGTGTGTTTGTGTCTGTCTGTCTGTCTCTCTCTCTCTCACACACACACACACACACACACACACACACACACACACACACACACACACACACACACACACACACACACACACACACACACACACACACACAGTCTTGCTCATTATTTATGTTGATGGGTGCCATCTTATTTGAAAGATATTTCACTCACAGTGATAATAGACCATAAGATAATGTAGCAGAATGAGACCATTCTGCCATTTGATCGTGGCTGATTTTTTTTCCTCTCAACCTCATTCTCACTGTAACCTTTGACGCCCTGACTAATCAAGGATCTGTCAACTTCTGCTTTAAATATCGCCAATGGCTTGGCCTCCAGAGTGATCTATGGCAATGAATTCCACAGATTTATCACCCTCTCATTGCTGTTCTAAAGGAACCTCCTTGTATTCTGAGGCTGTCCCCCTGATTCTAGACTCACCCACTATTGGAAACATCCTTTCCAGATCCACTCTATCTAGACTAGTGGTCACCAACCGGTCGATCGTGATCGGCTGACCGATCTTTGAGACTTCCCCAGTAGATCCTGAAAAAATTGAAAAATAAATACGGGTAGTCCCCGAGTTACGAACGTCCGACTTACGGACAACTCATACTTACGAACCGAGGGAGGAGAACGCTGTCTGCCATTTTCAGTCAGATTGTGACGCCGTCCACCATTTTAACTCGTTGCTGTTGACACTGTGTTGAGTGTGTGACTTCGTATTTGGCTTAAATTTTTCTTAGCAAGATTCACCCTGACCCCGCCCCCCTCCCCCCCATTCCGGTTGGCTGGTGGCGCAGTGAGATCAGCGCCGGGCTCAAGAACGAGTTTGATCCAGTGAGTGACAGACGGCTCCCGTGCCGGGTTGATGTCGATCCAATGACTCCCGTACCATCCATGCCGGGTTGATGTCGAGCGCGCAACTCAACCTCGTAAATAAAACACTGCCACCTCCAGTTTAAATTCCCACGCGGAATATTGTGGAGGATCAAATACCCAAACCCAGCACAGCCCCCACTTGTCCCATTTAACCTGTCTCAGTGCGGTGGAGTTTAGGACCCGGGGAATTCAGTGAGATGATCCTTAGGACCCGGCGGACCTCGGGACCCGCCACCTGCAGTATTTCTGTTCCGTTGATGGGAAGTGATCGCGATTGAAAATAAAGTGGAAATAATAAAGCGTTTGGAAAGAGTTGAAACGCCATCGGTCATTGGAAAAGCGTTAGTCAATGATCGGAACAATTTTAAAGGATAAAGTGAGAATAATGGAGCATGTGAAAGGCTCTGCCCCGATGAAAGCTACAATTATTACTAAGCAATGCAGTGGTTTAATTAATGGAATACATACATTTCTTAAGTGTTTCATATGCATAGAAAGGTAAAATATATACTAAGATGAACGGTTGACTAACTGACGCTAAATAATACCGGATATACTTGTTCCGACTTAACGTACTAATCCGACTTAAAGATGGACTCGGAAACGGAACTCATATGTAACCTGGGGACTGCCTGTACACAAATACTGCTGAGAGATTGTTTCCGGGTTGCAGGGTTTTAGTTCTGTTCTTTCTGCCCAGTGCGCATGTATGTAGTTCCCCGCCACGCACTGCACAGTGTACTTCAGTGGTCCCCATCCACCGGGCCGCGAGGAAATGATATGATTTGGCGATATGAAATGAACTGAGTTGGCTGCACCTTTCCTCATTCCCTGTCACGCCCACTGTTGAACTTGAATGCACGCGAGATCATCAGTTGCCTAACCGCAGTGATACCCTCACCCCAAGGATCACTGGTTGGCCTCGGGTAACTGGCTGCCTCGCACAGCTGGTGGGAAGTGCTGTTGCTACCGACCTGGAATGTGGACAGATTGGCGCCACCTCTAAACCTGTTCACCACACCAAATGTTCGTGAGGAACCCGGTGCTAAAATACTCGCAGACGACCTAATTTGGGCTCAGGGTTTCGTAAGTAGCAAAGCAGCTACCTCGCTGCAATGTACTGAAAGTCATCCCTCAAGCCAAACTTTTGTTGGCCGATAGATCCTACAAGGGGGGCGGGCATGCGCTGTGCCGCACTCCTCACTCAGTCGGTTGCTCTCCGGACTGCGACCGCCGTGACCCCGGTACGGGGACCTCCGGCCTTGACCTCGTTCTCTCACCCCACCCACAACCAGCCGCACCTGACCAAGGCGTCTGGCGCTGGGCGGGCGGGAGGCTGGAGTTTGGGCCTGGAGGCTGTCTAATGAGGCAATGAAGCTCTCAAAACTGCTTCGGTACCCTAATTCCAAGCACCCTGCACTTAAAGACAAGCCTGTTGAGTTTTCTCAACGGAAAAAAACGTGAGCAAGTGGGACAGAAGCTAAGTGCTGAGAGCCACAAAAACTTAATTGTGGAATAGACTGGACATAAAGAACCTGCTTCAAGTATCGCTGTATTCCGATCGTGTTTAACACCCCCCCTCCCCCCCGCCGTTGGCCAGTCCACAAGAATATTGTCAATATTAAACCAGTCCGCGGTGCAAAAAAGGGTGGTGACTCCTGGTGTACATACATTATTTCTTCTGGGTTGTGGGGTTTTACTTCCAGTCTTTTCTGCCCGGTGTGCATGCGTGTAACTAATCGATTTAGTAGGTCGATCTTGCCTTTCACTAAGGCCGAGGTAGGGGATCTTAGGCTTAAAAAGGTTGGTGACCACTAATCTAGACCTTTCAGTATTTGATAGGCTCAATGAGATTTCTCCTTGAGAAACAAAGTATTTCCATTAATAGAAGCATCAATAGAAAGATCTCTGGATTGAGTTTCTCGAGCAGATAGATTTTCTTTTAACTTTTTTGTTTTATTCTTTTGATAGATGACTTTGGCCCATTTTCTGATATGGCTGGGATTAACCGATCCCGACATGCACCTGAATCATTATTTTCATTCCCGTTTCCCACTGGATCAGGTATGTTGAAAACTGGGTCACTGTGTGGTTGAAGGAAGTTCTGTGCTGTGCATGTTAAGAGGAGGTGGCATTGTGATGCACCAGTTAAAAATGAAAGATTAACTTTATTTTCTCATGTTTCAATGTTCCGATGTACAAGCTGTGAAATGCATCGTTTGCATCAATGACCAACAGAGTGGACTATGTGCTGGGGGAAGCCTACAAGTGTCTGTTCCTAAGACAATATGACATAACCATTCAGCCCATCATGTCTGCTGTGCTATTCTTTCCTCATAATTTTTGACACCCTTGCTAATCAAGAATCCATCAACCTCCACTGTAAATATATCCATTAACTTGGCCTCCTGTTATGTGGAAGCAGATTCGCGGATACGGTAAATGGGATAGAAGGTATGATTGCGAGTAAGCATGTTAACTATTTATTTACAAGTGAACAGTGAAGCACTCGACCAAGCATCTCAGTCAATCAAGTACTTATCTAAGCTCCCTAAGCTATAAAACTACAACACAAAACAGTCAACATAAGAGTAGGCCATCCTGCCTATCGAGCCTGCTCCGTCATTCAGTAAGATCATGGCTGATCTTTCTGTAACTCAGCTTCATCTACCTGCCTTTTCCCCATAACCCTTAATTCCCTTACTATGTAAAAACCTATCTAACTGTATCTTAAGTATATTTAGTGAGGAAGCCTCAACTGCTTCCCTGGGCAGAGAATTCCACAGATTCACCACCTCTGGGAAAAACAGTTTCTCCTCATCTCCGTCCTCTGAATCTTGAGGCAATGTCCCCAAGTTCTAGTCTCACCTACCAATGGAAACAACTTTCCTACTTCTACCTTATCAATCCCTTTCAAAATTTTGTATCTGTCTATAAGATTCCCTCTCATTCTTCTGAATTCCAGAGAGTATAATCCCAGACGACTCAATCTCGCCCCATAGATTAACCCCTTCATCACTGAAATCAACCTGGTGAACCTCCTCTGCACTGCCTCCAAAGCCAGTATATCTTTCCTCAAGTAAGGAGACCAGAAACGCACACAGTACTCCAGGTGCGGTCTCACCAGTACCCTGTATAGTTGCAGCATGACCTCCCTGCTCTTGAATTCAACCCCTCTCGCAATGAAGGCCAACATTCCATTTGCCTTCTTAATAACCTGTTGCCAACTTTTTGCAATTCATGCACAAGCACTCCCAAGTCCCTCTGTACAACAGCATTTTTCACCATTTAAATAATAATCTACTCTTCTATTATTCCTTCCAAAGTAGATGATCTTGCAATTACCAACATTGTACTCCATCTGCCAGACCTTGGCCCACTCACTTAACCTATCTATATCCCTCTGCAGACTCTCCACATCCTCTGTACAATTTGCTCTTCCACTCAGTCCCCTCTTCCAAATTATCAGTGTAAATGGTAAACAGCTGCGGGCCCAGCACTGACCCCTGTGGTACCCTACTCACCACAGACTGCCAACCAGAGAAACACCCATTTATACCAACTCTCTGCCTTCTATTGGTTAACCAATGCACTATCCGTGCCAATACACTTCCTCCAACTCCATGCATCCATATCTTATTTATAAGTCTCTTGTGCGGCACATTATCAAACACCTTCTGGAAATCCAAGTATACGACATCCATCTGTTCCCCTCTATCCCCTGCACTCATTATGTCCTCAAAGAACTCCAGTACATTTGTCAAACAGGACCTGCACTTTCTGAATCCATGCTGCGTCTGTCTAATGGAACCACTCCTTTCTAAATGTTTTGTTATTTCTTCCTTAATGACAGCTTCAAGCATTTTCCCAACTACAGATGTTAAGCTAACTGGCGTATAGTTGCCCGTCTTTTGCCTACATCCTTTTTAAAAAAAGTGACATGATATTTGCTTTCTTCCAATCTGCTGGGACCTGCCCAGAGTCTAGAGAATTTTGGTAAATGATTACCAATACGTCCACTATAACCTCAGCCAATTCCCTCAGCACCCTGGGATGCATCCCATCAGGACCAGAAGACTTATCTACCTTCAAGCCCTCTAGTTTTCTCATCAATTTCTCTTTAGTGACAGTGATTTTATCAAGGTCCTCACCTCCCATTTTGTCCATAACATCATTCTTTGGCATATTAGATGTGTCCTCCACAATGAAGACCAACACAAAATAGTTGTTCAATGCCTCAGCCAGTTTTTAATCACCCAATATCAATTTTCCCTTCTCGTCTTCCAAGGGACCTACGTTCAGTGGCATATCTAAGGTATGGCACATGCCCTGGGTGCCACTTGAAGCGGGGGGGGAGGGTGCTCCACTGAGCAGTTTCTATTAAAGTCAGACAAGCCATCCTCGGATAGTGAAAAAAGAATTTTCTTCAGATGTATGATCTGTCTTTGATTATCATGGGGGAGAAGCACTAGGATGGCCTTATTTCAGAGCATTCTGTAAGACCATGAAACGTTTCCTCACGAAGAAGAAGGAAAGTTGGAGGTGGAGGAAGCCAAGAAGTCGAGCAAGTTCTTCATGCCCTCCTTTGAAAAGCCCGGAACAAGTAGTTGGACACGTTCCATGGAGTTGCCTGCACCTGCTACAGGTTTGTTAGAATCCGAAGGAGGATCTAGTACAAATGCGTCACTAGCCGAGGAGGAAGTCAAGTCAGATAAATCCAAGTGTGACGAGATTAAGAGAGAGGCTGCCACAGAGAACGTGGACATGACAGGAGGGGAAGATGATGGTGGTGGTGATGTTGAGTGTATTGACAAGATTTTACCTGACAAAATTGAACCTGTCGACACTGAACCTAATGAACTGGATGGTGTCAAAGAGCCTCGAACTGTCATACCACAAGTGATTGGACAGCATGACATTGGACTTCTGAAGTTCGTCAAGGATACTGGAAAAGCAATTCTGCCTGATGCATTGAGAACAGAAATAATAAAGCTGGGTTCGAAGTATTTCCAGAACAGTGAGGGGCCTTTCCTACCAACAAATAACCGCTCAGTGAACAAAACTTGGTTCAAGAGGAAATTAGGAAATGGTCGTGGTGAGGAAATGACTTGATCATGGCTGGTCTATTCCCCTTCTAAAAAGTCTGCATTTTGTATCTGTTGTCTTCTCTATTCCCGGTCAGACCATCAATCCTCATTGGAGCAGGAAAGTAGATTCAACCAGTGGAAAGCACCTGTAAGGATTAGTGTTCATGAAAATGCCAAAAATCATCGGGAATGCTTCATTCGGTGGAAAGAAATGGAAAGAAATTTAGCTGGAAACAGAGGAGTTATTGATGCGGTATTTCAGTCATAGATTGAGAAGGAAAAGCAGAAGTGGCGTGATATCTTGATGAGAATCCTACACTGCATAAATTTCCTTGTGACTCAGAACCTGGCTTTGCGAGGACACAGGGAGTCACTTCAGCTAGGTGATGACTCCAATGTGGGAAATTTCCTTGGCTTACTGAAACTACTGGCCATCTTCGACCCTGTCATAAAAGAACACCTCACTCATTTGGAAAGTCATCCTGGATCCACGTCTTATCTTTCACCGGGTGTCCTGAACGAATTCATCCACATGATGGCATCCACTGTTTGCCAGAGTTTACTGAGAAGCATTTGTAAAGCCAAGTGCTATGGTCTCATGTTCGACTTGTCTCCTGATCAGGCACACCGTGAGCAGATGTCAAGTGAGGTATGTGGAAGGTGATTTTGAGGGGAAAACAGTCCATGTAAGAGCGTCCTCCCTTGGTTTTATCCAGATAAACCAGAAAGATGCTGAGAACTAGCTTGAAGACATCTTGAAACAGCTAGAGAAAGATGAAATGGAGCTACAAGATTGTTGTTTACAGTGCTATGACAACGCTGCTGTGCTGGCTGGACACAGAAGTGGTGTTCATCAAAGAATAAGTGAGAAAAACAACCTGGCAGTGTTTGTGAATTGCGACAATCACTCTCTCAACTTGGTGGGTGTGCATGCAGCAAGCAGGATACAATGATGGTCATGTTTTTTGGAACCATCGAAGCTCTCTACGTGTTTTTCTCTCGTTCAACACAGCGCTGGGAAAAACTCAAAAACGCTGTGTCTGTGGTTGTTAAGTCGGAGTCTGAAACCAGATGGAGTGCATGGACAGAAGCCGTGAAGCCAGTCAACAAGTACCTTGAGCAGATACTTCAAGTTCTCCAGGACATGATAGACAATGAAAATGAAACCAGTGAAACAAGAAGTGACAGCTGTACAACCGCATGTTGAGTTACGATTTTCTGATTTTGCTAGGATTTTGGAACAAAGTACTCATTCGCATTGACCATATTCAAAAGTGGCTGCAGGATCCTAGCATGAACTTCCACAATGCTACCCTGGGTTTGAAAGCCCTCTGAGATATTTTTATGATGAAAGAGAAGTGTTGGTCAGTGAGTCACTTGAAGAAGGAGTCAGTCTCTGTCAAGAATGGAATATTGGAAGTTAAAAGATGTCAGAGACAAAAGAAACAAATGGCTGATGAGAACTCGAGAGACGCTGGGTTAACAGCTAAGGGGGAAATGGAAAGAATCATGAAGGGAACACTCGATTGTCTTCACAGAGAAATGGACGTAAGGTTCCCTCATTTGCACGACACCGACGCCAAGTTTGGGTTCCTTCTCGATGTCGATTGACTGTGTTATGGCACCGACAGTAATAACCTAAAGAAGAAGTGCGAAAATTTGGCTGAATTGTACAGCTCTGATGTTGATGGACAGCAGCTATATGAAGACATTTTGGATTACAGAATGCTGCTATCAAGGCGGGTCAACATGAAAATATCAAGACCTGAAGAGCTTCTTAAATTTATTGTTCAGTATGGAGATGAGAGCGTCTTCCCCAATCTTCACATTGCTATTGAGATAATGCTAACCATCGCAGTTTCCATCGCCAGCTATGAGAGATCATTCAGCAAGTTAAAACTAATACTTTCGTATTTGAGAGCCTCCGTGGATCAAGGCAGACTGTGATCTTGCTCTGCTGAGTGTAGCAAGAGAGGAAACTGAAAAAAGCTGACTTTGATCATATCATAGACCAATTTGCATCAGTGAAGGCAAGGAAGGTGCAGTTATAATTTTCATATAGTGCCATAATTTGTTAATTAAAAGATTAAGGAGTTTGACTTGTATTTTTGAGCTGATATTATGTTAGTTATCTAAAAGATGGGTGTCAGATTTTGGACCGGGCACAATTTCAGTGCTTGCCATAGGTGCTATTTTCTGTAGATACACCCCTGCTTACGTTGACTTTAGCCATCCTCTTCCGCTTTATATATTTATAAAAACTTTTGCTATCTGTTTTTATATTTTGTGCTAATTTACTGTCATACTCTATCTTCCCTTCCCTTATTTCTTGTTTAGTTGTTCTTTGTTGCTTTTTAAAGTTTTCCCAATCCTCCAGTCTCCCACTACTCTTTGCGACTTTGTACACATGAGCTTTTAATTTGATACTATCTTTTATTTCCTTAGTTATCCAAGGCTGGATATCCCCACACTTACTGTCCGTACTTTTGACCAGAATATACTTTTGCTGAGCACTGTGAAAAATCCCTTTGAAAGTATTCCACTGTCCTACCAAATAGCCTGTGCTCCCAATCCACATTAGCCAACTCCTCCCTTATCCTGTTGTAGTCTCCCTTGTTCAAGCATAATACACTAGTTCTAGATCTAACTATTTCATCCTCCATCTGTATGTGAAATTCAATTATACTGTGATCACTCTTTCCAAGAGGATCCCTGACTGTAAGATCATTAATCTTACCTGTCTCATTGAACAGGGCTAGATCTAAGATAGTATTTTCCCTTGTAAGTTCACTAACGTGCTGCTCAGGAAAGCCACCACAGATGCATTCTGTGACGTCCTCCTCAAGACTACCTTGACTAACCTGATTCACCCAATCTATGTGGAAGTTAAAATCCCCCATGACAACTGCCATTCCGTTCTTACAAGCCTCAGTTATTTCTTGGTTAATCACCTCTGCCACTGCAATATTTTTATTAAGTAGCCTAATAACACTTCCAACTCAAACGGGTAGTTTAAGTCCCCCCCAAGTTACACAACTACAACACTGAACATTCAATAAACAGTACTTACCTAAGTGTGCACATGGGCCCTCTTTTCTGCAGCACACTTTCCTTATGATCCTTCAGTCCTGATCATGACCCAGTCTGAAGGAGCGAGCCCCTAGCAGAAAGAGAGTGAGGCTCACAGTTGCACTATTCTTATAACCCTGGGGTGCCTGGACCAGAAGCCAGTGCTGTAGGGCAAAAGCCAGCCAATGGACAAGACCTGCCGCATCTTTCGGACAGGCTAATCAGCAACTGGACTGATGGAAGTGGTTTTCAACTGGCAGGTAAGCTATCCCTTCAGGCTACATCTCCACAGCCATCTGTGGCAATGAATTCCACGGATTCATCACCATCTGGTTTAAGAAATTCCTCCTCATCACTTGTTTTAAAGGGACATCCCTCTATTCTGAGGCTGAGCCCTCTGGTCTGAGACTCCCCCACTATAGAAAAGATCCTCTCCACATCCACTCTACAGTATCTAGGCTTTTCAATATTCGAGAGATTTCAATGAGTCCCCCCATTCTTCTAAACTTCAGAGAGTACAGGCCCAGAACCATCAAACGCTCCCTCATACATTAACCCTTTCCTTCCCAGGATCACTCGTGAACCTTCTCTGGGCCTTCTCCAATGCCACCAACATCGCATGCCCACAACTCAAACCCTAACCCATATGTCTTTGGAACGTGTATGGAAACCAGAGTATCCAGAGGAAACCCACACAATCACGGGGTTAACTAACCTGTTGGTTGAAACTCCTTACAGAAAGTGGAGAAAATTGAGCACTGATCTTTTGATCACTGGCACTGCAAAGCAGAACGCTAACTGCTACGCTACCATGCTGCTCCTTTACCTCATCTTTTGTAAATCTGCCTGAATGTCTCTCAGTGTGACCCAGCATAAAATTCTAGGACTTTAGAACCATTGGATGCAGGAGCTGAATTAGGCCATTCGGCCCATTGAGTCTGCTTCACCATTCCATCATTGCTGATTTCTTTTCCCCAATCCCATTTTTCCGCCTCCCTCTGCTACCGTGCTGCCCAAATTTAGTGCTGCTTCCTTGTTTTTCCGGTGACCTTGGTTTGACTGTGGCCTCAGGTGTGTCTGTGTGGAGTTTGGATCGTTTCTCCTGTGTGCTCTGATTTCCTAACAACATCCCAACAATGTGCTAATGTGTAGCTGGCCAATGTAAAGAAAACCTTCAGTGTAAGTAATTGGTAAAAGAAACAATAACCGATGGTCATTCAAAGTCAAATTCAAATTTATTATCAAAGTATGTGTATAGAACATAGACACTACAGCACAGTACAGGCCTTTCGGCCCACAATACTGTGCTGACCTTTTAGCCTACTCCAATTTAGACAATAAGACATGGGAGCAGCACTAGGTCATTCAGCCCATCGAGTCTGCACTGCCATTCCATTTTGGCTGATTTATTATTCCCCTCAACCCCATTCTCCTATCCTCTCCCAGTAATCTTTGACACCCCTACTACTTAAGAACCTGTCAGCCTCCACTTTAAATATACTCAGTGACTTGCCCTTCACTATCATACAGTACTTTGAGATTCATTTTCTTTGAGACATTTACAGGAAAATAAAGAATTACAGTAGAATTTATGAATAACTATGCATAAGCAAAGACTGACAAACAACCAGTGACCATGTGGGTTTTCTCCAGATGTTCTGGTTTCTTCCCACATTCCAAAGACGTACGGTTAGAGTTAGTAACTTGTGTATTTTGGTATCAGAAGCATGGCAATACTTGTGGGCTGCCCCATCAGAATGTGTTGGTCATTGATGAAATTGACACATTTCACTGGATGTGTTGATATACATTTGACAAATAAAGCTAATCTTTTTTAGAAAAGCATTGGAGTCTTGAGGGGAGACCTGATCGAAGTTTATAGAATTATGAGAGACATCAATGATGTAGTAAGCTGAACTCTTTATCTCAGAGTGGGAATGTCAAATTCAAGATTCAGGATTGTTTAATGTCATTTCTTGTACGCAAGTGTAAAGGAGAATGAAATAATTGTCACTCTGTTCTGATGCAGCACAAGAAAAAGATAACGAACACATAATTAAAAAAACACACAATATGAATAAATAGCTTGTTTACATTGATTGTATGTCATGGCGTTAATGGGTGTAGGTGTTGATTAGTCTTGCTGCTTGGGGAAAGTAACTGTTTTTCAGTCTGGTGCTCAACTCACTCAGCTCAACACTGAACTAACCAGTGCCTCTTATTGTTGGCAGAGTTCTCATCTTTCTCCACCAATATTGGTGGGGTTGGAATGGGCCATTTCCGATCAGTCTCAACCTCCACGAAGTTCATTAATGGGAAACAAGTAACCACCAGAAAGTGAGTATCTAGTATGAGAATTGTTTATTATGGAGGGCTATGGCGAAGCCCTTCACTCAGAGGGTGGTGTGAGTGTGAAACAAGCTGCCAGTGGAAGTGCTGGATGCAGGTTCAATTCCAACATCTGTGGTGTTTAGATGAGTATATCTAAGTATGTGAATGGGAAAGGTATGGTGGGGTATCTGGTTCAGTTGCAGTTTGATACATGGACTAGATGGGCTGTGCCCCAACAGGAGTACAAGAGTGTGGACATCATGTCACGTATGTTCAAGGAACACCTGTTTTTCTTTTAAAAAGCAAGCAAGGCCTGTTGGGACTTGTCTGTGGAGCAGGACGTCATGGAGTCAGTTGGAGACAGTTCCTTGTGGACATTACACAGAAGTTTTAAAAAGCATGTTGGCACTTACCTGTGTAGTGGGAGATTGCTGGGGTTAATAGTAACTTAGTAAGGGCCAATAAAAAGAAGCAAGATTTATGTGAAGCGGCTGCTTTTGGAGTGGGCCAGTGTAAGAGTGGCCAGGCTTTGGTTCAACAGGCTTGAATGAAAACAGGTGTAGGCTAGAGCTTAAGTTTGAGAAGTTAGAGATGTAACAAATGTAGCAGGCTGGTAGAATGCTTCTCCTGTGATATGTGGAACTTAAGGGTACCTAATGGTCTCTTTAATGACTACATCCACAGGAAGTGCACCTGCAGGTAGCTCCTGACTGATGAGGTCAAGGAAATGGAGCTGGTGTTGGATGTACTCAGGACCATCTGGGAGGCTGAAAACCTCATAGATACTTTTACTGAGTGCAGGTGCCAGATAATACCAGGAGGAATAAGGGGAGTAAGCAGTTAGTGCAGGTTCCCCTGTGGTCATTCCCCTCAGCAACAAGCATATCCCTTTGTATTCTGCTTGAAGGGGGGAGCATAACCTATCAGGGCACAGCAGCAGCAGTCAGGCCAGTGGCACTGCGGCCAGCTCTGAGACTCAGCAAGGAAGGGTAAAGTTAAGCTGGATGATAGTGATAGGAGGCTTGATAGTTAGGGGGATAGACAGTAGATTCTATGGCTGCAAAACTGAAGCCAAAATGGTGTATTTCCTCCCAGCTGTGAGGATCCCGGGTATCTCAGAGCAGCTGCAGAAGTTTCTCAAGAGTGAGGGTGAGCGGTCAGGGGTTGTGATGCATTTTGGCAACAATGACATGGGTAGAAAATGGGGAAAAGGTCCTGTACAATGAGTATAGGGAGCTGGGAAAGAGGCTGATGATCAGGACCTCCAATGTAGTAATCTGTAGATTACTCCCAGTAATGTGCTCGTCAGGGCAGAAATTGAATGATTTGGCAGGTGAATGAGTGGCTGAGGAAGTGGTGCAGGGGGCAGGGTTTTGGTTTTCTGGATCACTAGGATCTCATTTGGGGAAGGTATGACCTGTAGAAAAGGGGCAGTTTACACCTGAATCCGAGAGGGGCCAATATCCTTGTGGGCAGGTTTGCTGTTAGGGAAGGTTTAAACTAATTTGGCATGGGGGTGGGAAATGGAGTGATAGGGGTATACAAGTAGATGCAGTGTGTAGTGAGACAGGAACGACAGGCAGATGACAGGGCAAAATTACTTTTAATAAGATGAGTTGAAGTGTAACATGGCAAACTCAAAAGGTGATGGAAACAGGACTGAAGGTGTTATATTTGAATGCACACAGAATATGGAATAAGGACGATGATCTTGTAGCACAGTTAGAGATAGACAGGTAAATCGTTGTGGGCATCATTGAGTTGTGGCTGAAAGAAGATCACAGTTGGGAGCTTAAAATCCAAGAATAGGCCTTGTCTTGAAAAGACAGGCAGGTTGGTACAGAGGGAGGGATAGTTCTGTGAAATTAAATCCTCAGAAAGAGGTTGGATAGGGTCAGAAGATGTAGAATCCTTGTGTATAGAGTTAAGAAACTGCAAGGATAAAAAGATCCTTATGGGAGTTATACACAGGCCCCCAAACAGTAGCCAGGAGGTGGGATGTAAATTACAATGGGAGATAGAAAAGACTTGTAATAAGGGCATTGTTATGATAGTCATGGGGGATCTAAATATACAGGTAGATGGGGGAAAATAAGATTGGTGTTGGATTCCAATAGGGGGAATTTGAAGTTATTATTAATAAGGATAAGGTGCTTGGGAAGCTGAAAAGTCTGAAGGTACTGTAGATATGCCACCTGGACCAGATGGACCACACCCCAGGGTTCTGAAAGGGTAGCTGAAGAGAGTGTGGAGGCATTAGTAATGACTTAAAAAAAAAATCACTGGATTCTGGAATAGAAAATTGCAATGTCACTCCACTCTTCAAGAAAGGAGGGAGACAGAAGAAAGGAAATTATTGACTGACTTCAGAGGTTGAGTAGCTGTTCAAGTCTATTATTAAGGATGACATTTTCGGGTACTTGGAGACACATGGTAAAGTAGTTCAAAATCAGCAAGGTTTACTTGAGGGGAAATTTTGCCTGACCTGATAAATTTGTTGGAATTTTTTGAGAAAATAACAGGGAGAATAGACAAAGGAGAGGCAATGGATGTTGTTTACTTGGCGTTTCTAAAGGCCTTTGACAAGGTGCTGCATGTAGGGCTGCTTAACAAGATAAGAACCCATTGTATTACAGGAAAGATACCAGCATGGATAGAAAATTGACTGGCAGGAGGAAAAAAATGGGAATAAAGGGGGCCTTTTCTGTTTGGCTGCTGCTGGCTAGTGATGTTCTAAGTGGTCAGTATTGGCTTTGCTTCTTTTCATGTTCCATGTCAATGATCTGGGGGATGACAGAATTGATGGCTTTGTGGCCAAGTTTGTAGACAATATAAAGATAGATGGAGGAGCAGATAATGTTGAGGAAGCATGAGGACAAATGGGGAGAATAGGCCAAGAAGTGTTGAATGGAATATAGTGTAGGGAAGTATATGGCATTGTCCTTTGGCAATGGCGCAGACTATTTTCCAAATGGGAGACAATTTAAAATTCAGGTGTAAAAGGACTTGGGGATCCTTGTGCTGGATTCTCTGGTCCAAAAGGTTAACTTGCAGGTTGAGTTGGTGGTAGGGAAGGCAAATGCAACAACAGAGAGGACTAGAATACAAGAGCAAAGATGTAATGCTGAGGCTTCATAGGCATTAATCAGACCACACTTGGACTATTATGAGCAGGTTTGGGCCCATTACCTAAGAAAAGATATGGTGGCATTGGAGAGGGTCCAGAGGAGATTCGTGAGAATGATTCAAGGAATGAAAGGGTTAATGTATGAAGAGCATTTGATGGCTTTTGACCTGTACTCACTTCTGTTTAGAGGAATCTCAGTAAAAGCTATTGAATACTGAAAGATATAAATAGAGTGGATGTGGAGAGCATTTTTCCTTTTTAAAGATTCAAAAGTACATTTATTATCAAAGCATGTATCCAAGTACAACTCTGAAATTTGTCTTCTCCAGAAAGCCACCAAACAAAGAAAGACATGAAGGTAGTTCAGAGAGAAATATTGATTCTCCCTTCCGCCCCGCACTGAAAAGAATGCTATATTGATCAATAACCCCCCAAAAACAACCTCCTCCACAGAAAATGGAACAGGAATATCAACCCCCCCCAAAAAAACAAATCCTCTGCACAAAAAACTAACAGAACACAACAGAGCATCACCCCCCCCCCCCCACACCGTCCCCTTGCACAACAAAACAGAAAAGGAATGGGTGATAAAAAAAACACAGAATATGAAAACCATAAGTCTGAAAACATCCACAGTCCATGTGCAATAGTCCAATCCATAAGCACAGAACCACGATACCATCCTATGATATCAGTGACATTCATGGAAAGAGAGGGACACCACACAAGGCAGAGAGGCCTACCACCTGCCAAAGCGAGCCACACAGCAATGGGCTGCTCACAGATTCCTTCTCTGGCAGTGATCCAAAGGAAGGCAGTTGGTGTTGAACTCCTGCTTGTCTTTGGAATTTACCTCGATGTCTCACTCTTCCTTGATGCCTTAATCAGCTATTAATGGATTAATAACTGGTGAAATGGATCCAAACATAGGCCCGCACCCCATCTTGAAGTTCCTTTGCGTTGAGGCCAAGTGAGTGTGTGCTGGCTTCCCAGACTCTTCTCGGAGAGGGCAACTGCTGGATCACTCAACCATCTCCAAACTGTAAATCACAGGCTCTAGCATGTAAGGTGAAAAGCAGACGTAAAGGAAGTAAAAAGGGACATTTTCGTGAGCTATCTAGAAGATGTTGACCGAGGGGAATTTTGTTCGCTGGCGCCATCTTGACCAGAATCAGTCCTTTCGTGGGGGAATCTGGGACCGGGGGCGCAACCTCCCAATAGAGGGATGCCTATTTAGAACAGAGATGTGGAGGAATTTTTTTTAGCTAGAGGGTAATGAATCTGTGGAATTCATTGCCACAGGTGGCTGTGGAGGCCAAGTCATTGTGTACTGTATATTTCAAGAGGAAGTTGATAGATTCTTGATTAGATTGCAGGAGAATCGGGTCTGAGAGGGATAATAAATCAACTACAATGGAATGGCAGATCTGACTTGATGGCTGAAGAGCCTAATTCTGCTCCTGTGTCTTATGGTGTTTTACACATCATCCATTCAGATAATTTCAAGATATGGTCATTTCAAGCTGTTGCTCAGGGACTGTTTAGTGTGACAGTGCAGGGGATGTGTGAGTGAGGTAGGGGGTGGAGTTTGCCCGAAGGTCGAAGACCAAAGCCGCATATGGAAGTAGAGGTCCAAAGGTAAAGTCGGTGAGTCTGGCCTAGGAACTTGGAGGCCTGATGTCTGTGAATCTGAGAGTCCAAGGGCAAGTCTAGAACTGGCTTGCCCACAGAGGGCAAAGAGTGATTGTTGACTGGTCATATTCTGCATGGAACTCGGTGACCAGTGGTGTGCCTCAGGGATCTGTCCTGGGACCTTACTCTTTGTGATTTTTATAAATAACCTGGACAAGGAAGTGGAGGGATCAGTTAGTAAATTTGCTGATGACACAAAGGTTGGCGGTGTTGTGGATAGTGTGGAGGGCTGTCAGAGGTTACAGCGGGACATAGATAGGATGCAAAACTGGGCTGAGAAGTGGCAGATGGAGTTCAACCCAGATAAGTGTGAAGTGGTTCATTTTGGTAGGTCAAATATGATGGCAGAGTATAGTATTAATGGTAAGACCCTTGGCAGTGTGGAGGATCAGAGGGATCTTGGGGTCAGAGTCCATAGGACGCTCAAAGCAGCTGTACAGGTTGACTCTGTGGTTAAGAAGGCATATGGTGTATCGTGGAATTGAATTTAGGAGCCGAGAGGTAATGTTGCAGCTATATAGGACCCTGGTGAGACCCCACTTGGAGTACTGTGCTCAGTTCTGGTTGCCTCACTACAGAAAGGTTGTGGAAGCCATAGAAAGGGCGCAGAGGAGATCTACAAGGATGTTGCCTGGATTGGGGAGCATGCCTTATGAAAACAGGTTGAGTGAACTCGGCCTGTTCTCCTTGGAGCGATGGAGACTGAGAGGTGACCTGATAGAGGTGTACAAGATGATGAGAGGCATTGATTGTGTGGGATAGTCAAAGGCATTTTCCCAGGGCTGAAATGGTTGCCACAAGAGGACACAGGTTTAAGGTGCTAGGAGATGTCAGGGGTAAGTTTTTTACGCAGAGAGTGGTGAGTGTGTGGAATGGGCTGCCGGCAACGGTGGTGGAGGCGGATACGATAGGGTCTTTTAAGAGACTTTTAGATAGGTACATGGAGATTAGAAAAATAGAGGGCTATGGGTAACCCAAGGTAATTTCTAAGGTAAGGACGTGTTCGGCACAGCATTGTGGGCCAAAGGGCCTGTATTGTGCTGTAGGTTTTCTATGTTTCTAAGTACTGTGAGGCCCAGAAATGGCCTGTCCATGAGGAGTGAGTGTGTGTGTGTGTGTGTGTGTGTGTCTGACTGACTTGATTTGCTGCTGTTCTTGATGCTCGTGTTGCTCTACTGAACGTTGTGGGGATGCAATGTTTGCTCCAGAATGTGTGGCAACACTTGCAGGCAGCCCCCTGCAAGTCCTTAGGTGTGTTGGTTGTTAACGCAAGTGACACATTTCACTGTCTGTTTCCATGCAGAATATTGAGAAGCTTTTTGGCCCATGATGTTGTGGCAATCTATTAACCAACTGCAAGTTCTAACCCTCCTTCCTTCATAGCCCTCCATTTTTCTTCATCCATGTGTCTATCTAACAGACACTTAAATGTCCCTAATGCATCTGCCTCTGCTCATCACCCCTGGCAGCGTGAACTTACCACTCTGTAAAAAAAAAACTACTTTTGTCATCTCCTATAAACTTGTCTCCAATCACCTTAAAATGATGTCCTTTCATATTAGCCATTTCTACCCTGGGAAAAAGTCTCTGGCTGTCCACTGGATCTATACCTCGTATTATCCTGTACTCTTCTATTAAGTCTCCTCTCGTTCTCTTTTCTCCAGAGAGAAAAGCCCTAGTTTGATCAACTTGTCTTCATAAGAAGGAACATCGATGATCAAAGGGATTAAATGTTGTTTAAAGTGTTGGGAGTGTCACGTACATGCAACCCTGTAAAAGTATCAGCAGCAATAGAACACACCTGGAGTCTGGTTTTGCTGTTAACAAAACACTATTTTAGTGACTATGTCATATAGTAACTTAAACCAGGTAAATCAAGAGTTAACGGTGTTATGCATATATAGGTGTAAATATATAAATCCCCAAACTTCTTCAAGCTTAGGTGGTAAGTGATACAGTCTTATGATGGTATGTAAGAAAATTCAGTTCAATCCTCAGATTTATTTGTAATCCAAAGGCAAATGTGAGAGGGCAGTTAGGTCGGTATTCCACAGATTCCACGACAGCAATACAAAATAACGATAGTAGTAGGTTTTATCTCCGCCACAGGATACTCAAACAGAATCCACGTATGGATTATCACCAGCAGTAGCTTATCACAATGGGGATCGTCTTCAAGGGAACCACCACCCAGGCAAGGGTCGACACACCAGTAGATTCCACAAGGTTACCCCAATCACACACAACGTGATAGCCACTTATCCAGTTCCACGACATACGGAATAACTCCAACAGTGATTTGCCACAGGGGTGCCTTTCTTCAGTGAACTACCACACCCCGACAAAGGGTAAACACACACATAGTATTCACAAAGGTTTCCCCTTCACCCGAGAAGCCACTTCTGTGGAATAACTAAGTGACAGTCACACTTGGAAACAAACTCACCCTCATGGGCTACTTGGAGAGAGAGTCCAAAAACTGATTTCTTTGTCACTAGGTTTCTTCTGTTTCAAACCTTCCTCTCCTCTCCTCTCTGCAAACTTCATCTAGTTGCAGCACTTGTGAGAGTCATTTATCAATACTCTGGATCAATCTCAACTCACCCCTTTGGGCTGCTGAAAGTTTAAACCAGCGACCGACTCACGGGTGTCTTCGATTGACCGAATCCACCTTGACTGTAGCTGCGAGAAACCATAAACATTCATTGTCCATCAAATAACTCCACCTCTCTCACCATAGTAACCAAACAACTTTGTAATCGGTAGAAATCCAACAGTGTCTAAAAGTCAGTCTCATTCTTTCGGCATTTTAAAGTGACAGTCCACAGAATAAAATGAACCCTAGGGGTATATAACAGGAGGAAAGAACTGTATATATGTGATTTTAAAAGAAAGAAAAATCAATGAAATTTGTTGTTTTGTGGCAGCAGTACAGTTCAATAGATAGTAATAAAATGATAAGTTACAATAAGAAGTATATGAAAATAAATAAGTAGTGCTAAAAGAGATGGGAAATACTGAGCAAGTGTTCATGAGTTCATAGTCCGTTTAGAAATATGATGGTGGAGGGGAAGAGGCTGTTCCTGAAACATGGATTGTGTGTCTTCAGGCTCCTGTACCACCTCCTTGATGGTAGCAATGAGAAGAGGGCATGTCCTGGGTGATGCCCAGATACCCAGGAACTTAAGACTGCTCACTCATTCCACTTCTGATCCCTCAGTGAGGACTGGTGTGTGTTCCGTTGACTTAGCCTTCTTGAAGTCCAAAATCAATTCCTTAGTCTTATAGATAGTGACTGCAGGGTTGTTGCTATGGCATTACTCAACCAGCTGATCTATCTCACTCCTGTATGTCCCCTATTCATCATCTGAAATTCTGCCAACAGTGATGTGTCATTGGCAAGTTTATTGATGGTGTTTGAGCTGTGCCTGGCTACACAGTGGACTATGCACCTTGAGCTGCACCAGTGTTGATTGTTAGTGATGAGCTGTTATTAAAGATCAGTGAGAAAGTTAGTGAACCAGGGAGGTACAGAGGCCCATGTTTTAGAGCTTTTTGATTAGAACTGAGGGTATGATTGTGTTGAGTGCTGAGCTGCAGTCAAAATACAGTAGCCTGATGTAGGTTACAGGGCTGATCCAAGGATGAATAGAGAGCCTGTGAGATTGTATCCACTGTGGACTTAGTGTGGCAAGAGGCAAACTGCAGTGGGTCCAGGTTCTTGCTTAGGCAGGAGTTGATTCTAGCCATGACCAAGCTTCATCACTGTAAATGTGCGTGGCATTGGCCGATAGTCATTGAGGCAGCTCACCCTGCTGTTCTTGGGTACTGGTATGATTATCACCCCGTTGAAGCAAATGGGAACCTCCGATTGTAGCAGCGAGAGATCGAAGATGGCCTTGAGCGCTGTAGCCAGTTGGTTGGCTCAGGTTTTCAGAGTCTTACCAGATACCCCATTTAAGCTTGACACCTTGTGAGGGTTCACCCTCTTGAAAGATGTTGTGACATTGGCCTCCAGGACAGAGATCACAGGGTCACCGGATGTTGCAAGAATTCACACAGGTGTAGTTTTATTCTCCCTTTCAAAGCAAGCATAAAAGGTGAGCTCATCTGGGAATAAAGCATCACAGCCATTCACAATGTTAGATTTCACTTTGTAGGAAGTAATGGCTTGCAAATCCTGCCAGACCTGACGTGCTATCAGATTCCTTCTCTAACCTCAATTGGAATTGTTTTTTCATTCTTAAGCTAGCCTTCCGTAGATCGTACCTTGATTTCTTGTACAGTATTATGCAGAAGTCTTACACACAAGTAAAAAAAATCTGTAAAGCAAAGATTCGTTCAAAACTAATGAAATTAAATGTTTCTAAATATCAAAAAATTACTATAAAGAACAGTACAGTTTTTTAAAAGTTATATCAAATTAATATTTAGTGTGAGTACTGTTTGCCTTAAACTCTGCAGTAGTTGTCTTAGGTACACTGTTGTGCAATTTTATAAGAAAATCAGCTGGAAGGTTGTTCCAAGCATCTTGGAGAACTTGCTAGAGTTCTTTTGCAGACTTTGGCTGTCTAGCTTCTGTCTCTCCAGGTAATCCCAGACAGCCTTGATGATGTTGAGATCAGGGCTCTGAGGATGCCATACCATCTGTTGCAGAACTAGCTAGATAGGAGGAAAAAGATAAGAGATGACTGGATTTAGGACCGCTAGAAAATGAGGCTGGAGAAATAACAACAGGGGCCAAGGAGATGGCAGATGAACTAAATGAGTATTTTGCATCAGTGTTCATTGTGGAAGACACTAGGGTGTGAAGGAAGAGAAGTGAGTGCAGTTACTATTACAAGGGAGAAGGTTCTCAAAAAGCTGAAAGACCTATGGGTACAAAAGTCATCCGGGCCAGATGAACTAGGGTTCTGAAAGAAGTAGTGGTAGAGATTGTGGAGGCATTAGTAATGATCTTTCAAAAATCATTGGACTCTGGCATGGTTCTGCAGGACTGGAAAATTGCAAATGGCATCCACTCTTTTTAAGAAAGGAGGAAGGCAGCAGAAAGGAAATTATAGACCAGTTAGCCTGACCTCAGTGGTTGGGAAAATGTTGGAGTCAATTGTTAAGGGTGAGGTTATGGAGTACTTGGTGACACAGGACAAGGTAGGACAAAGTCAGCATGGTTTCCTTCAGGGGAAATCTTGCCTGATGAACCTTTCAGAATTATTTGAGAAGATTGCACATAGAATAGATAAAAGGGGATGCAGTGGATGTTGTATATTTGGACTTTTAGAAGACCTTTGATAAGGTGCCACACAGGAGGCTGATTACCATGTTAAGAGCTCATGGTATTACAGGAAAGTTACTGGTATTGTTAGAGTATTGGCTGATTGGTAGGAGGCAGTGAGTGGGAATAGAAGGATCCTTTTATGGTTGGCTGCTCGTGACGAGTGGTGTTCTGCATTGGTCGGTGTTGGGACTGCTTCTTTTTGTGCTGTATATAAATGATTTAGATAATGAAATAGATGGCTTTGTTGCCAAGTTTGCAGATGATACGAAGATTGGTGGAGAGGCAGGTAGTATTGAGGAAACAGGTAGGCTGCAGAAGGACTTGGACAGATTAGGAGAATGAGCAAGAGAGTGGCAAATGAAATACAATGTTGGACAATGCATGGTCATGTACTTCGGTTGTAGAAATAAATGGGCAGACTATTTTCTAAACGAGGAGAAAATACAGGAATCTGATATGCAGAGGTCCTTGGGAGTCCTTGTACAGAACACCCTGAAGGTTAACTTGCAGGTGTGTTGGCGTGTGGCCAAGTGGATAAGGCGTTGGTCTGGTGATCTGAAGGTTGCTAGTTCGAGCCTTGGCTGTGTGTCGTTGAGAAAGGCACTTAACCACATATTGCTC
This sequence comes from Hemitrygon akajei, assembly GCF_048418815.1. Lineage (NCBI taxonomy): Eukaryota > Metazoa > Chordata > Chondrichthyes > Myliobatiformes > Dasyatidae > Hemitrygon > Hemitrygon akajei. The sequence continues at coordinate 113,770,366 of NC_133128.1, forward strand.
TGTGATGACACCAGGCTGTATGGGTCCTAATGCCCTTCCCTTGGACAACATCGGTGGTGTGGAGAGGGGAGATTTGCAAGCTTGGGCAACTGCTGGTCTTCCATTTAAAAAAAAACCTTGTCCAGGCTTGTGCCCTGGAAACTTGCCAAGGCAATAATCCATGGTCTATTGAGACTAACGGAGGTTGAGGTTGCAGGTTGAGTCGGTGGTGAGGAAGGCAAATGCCATGTTAGCATTCATTTCAAGAGGTCTAGAATACAAGAGTAGGGATGTGATGCTTCACCTTGAGTATTGTGAACGGTTTTGGGCTCGTCATTAGCTGGCATTGGAGAGGGTTCAGAGGAGGTTCACAAGGATGGTTCCAGGAACAAAAGACTGATCATACGAAGAATGTTTGATAGCTTTGGGTCTGTAGTCACTGGAATTGAGAAGGGTGAGGGGGAATCTCATTGAAACCTTTTGAATATTGAAAGGCCTAGATAGTAGATGTGGAAAGAATGTTTTCCATGGTGGGGGAGTCTAGGACAAGAGGGCACAGCCTCAGGAGAGAAGGGCATCTATTTAAAACATGATGCAGAGAAGTTTCTTTAGCCAGAGGGTGGTGAATTTGTGGAATTTAATAGCACAGGCAGCTGTGGAGGCTAGGACATTGGGTGTATTTATGGCAGAGCTTGATAGGTTCCTGATTGGACAGGGCATCAGAGGTTGCAAGGAGAAGGATGGGGAGTGGACCTGAAGAGGGGACAAAAAGACCAGTCATGATTGAATGGTGGAGCAGACTCGATGGGCTAACTGGCTTAATTCTGCTGCTATGTCTTATGGTCTAAAATAACAGCAATAAAAAACAGCAGCAATATAGATGAAAAGTGACTGATGCAGGATAAGAATGTGTCTGAGTCTAAGAGAGGGGGTAGGTGGAAGGGTGGCAGGGTATTCAGATACAAAACATAATAGTGTACTTGTGTACTGGATGGCAGCAGGGTGTTAAGACTATCAGCCTGTTTTTGTGTGTGTATGCGTGTGTGCGCGCGCTCTTTCTTCTTGCCGTAATCAAAGTGTAACCTGTGTGTTCCTGACCTGTCCTAGGATCATGGAGAACGGTGAAGAGAGAGTAGAAGTGGAAGAAGATGGGCAGTTGAAATCTGTTCAAGTCAATGGTAAGCAAAAACGGAGGCTCCAGAGAGACTAGATCATGCGAGGTCAACACGACAGGAGCAGCAGGGAATCCTGGGGAAGATCTAGCAAAGAGATCAGTTGGAAGCGAAAGGCAGCGAGACTGGAAAGTTAGAGCACACCAGATTAGGAACGTTGATTAGAGATATTCACCTTTTCATCCAATAATCCTCAATGATTATCTTATAGAAATAAAGACTCATCTTCCCTTTTCCCCAGTTTTGTTTATTCTGATAGAACTAGCTGGTTTTAGAGAAAACTTTGTCTGAAGGTGTTTACACCAGCTGGAATGACTTGCCAAGCAAAGTAGTCTGGGGAAAGAAGCACCACAAAGGAACTGGAAGAACTCAGTGAGTCAGGCAGCATCTGTGGAGGGAAATGGACAGTCAATATTTTGGTTGACTTCCAGTGACTAGTGGTATACCGCAAGTATCGGTATATTGGGACTGCTTCTTTACACGTTCTATGTCAGTGCTTTGGATGATGGAATTATTGGCTTTGTGGCCAAGTTTGTGGAGGGACATTGAAGTGTTGAAGAAGCAAAATTTGTAGAAGGACAGACAGATTGGGAGAATGTGCAAAGAACTGTCAGATGGAATATATTGTTGGGACGTGTATGACATGCTTTTTGGTAGAAGGAATAAAGGTGTAGACAATTTTCTAAAAGGGGAGAAAATTCAGAAATCAGAGGTGCAAAGGGACCTGGGCGTCTTTGTGCAGAATGCCCTAAAGCTTAACTAGCAGGTTGAATTAGTGGTAGGAAGGGAAAAATGCAATGTTAGCATTAATTTCAAGAGGACTAGAAGATAAGAGCAAGCATGTAATGTTGAGGTTTTATGAGATATTGATCAGACCACACTTGGAGTATTGTGAGCAGTTTTGGGCCCCTTACCTAAGAAATGATGTTCTGGCATTAGAGAGGGTCAGAAGAGGTTCATGAGAATGTTTCTGGGAATGAAAGGATTAACATATGAGGAGCGTTTGATGGCTCTGGGCCTCTGCTCACTTGAGTCTTGAAGAATGAGGGGGATCTGATTAAAATCTATTGAATACTGAAATGCTTATATAGAGTGGATGTGGAGAGGATGTTTCTGATAGTGGAAGAGTATAGTAGAATCAGGGGCCACAGCCTCAAAATAGAGAGACGTCCATTTAGAACAGAGCTGAGGAAGAATTTCTTTAGCCAGATAGCAGTGAATCTATGGAACTCATTGCTACAGATGTCTGTGGAGACCAAGTCATTGGGTATATTTAAAGCGGAAGTTGATAGGTTCTTGATTAGTAAAGGTGTTAAATGTTACGAGGAGAAGGCAGGAGAAATGGGTTGAGAGGGATAATAAAAAATCAGCCATGATGGAATGGCAGAGCAGACTTGAAGGGCCGAATGGCCTAATTCTGCTCCTATGTTTTATTGTCTTATGGACTCAATAAAACTCTAGTTAGACCACACTTGAAATATTGTGTTCAGTTCTGGTTGTCTCATTATAGGAAGGATGTGGAAGCTTTAGAGAGGGTGATGAAGAGATTTACCAGGATGCTGCTCGGATTAGTGAACATGTCTCGTGTTGAGTGAGCTAGAGCTTTTCTCTCTGCAGTTGAAGGAGAATGAGAGGTAACTTGATAGAGTTGTATAACATGATAAGAGGCATAGATTGTATGGACAGCCACAGATTTTATCTCATGTGGAAATGGCTACATGAGGGGGCATAATTTTAATGAGTGGCCTCGTCGGTTGTGGTCGACCATGAGTACTGCGCCTCTGGTAGTCACTGGGAGTGGCTTCTCCAGGGCCGATGACAGGTCCAAAGGAACAACGAAAGTCGATACAATTTGGTGCCAGTGGCATCGCAGGAGTTGCCGTGCTGGTGCTGGGTACAGCAGTCAGCTGCCTTTGGGACTCTGTCTCCGGATTTTTTCTTGGGGTTTACTCCCAAAGCCTTTCCTGTGAGCAGGTATAGCCGCAAGGCAGCGGAGGTTTGAAATTGGAGTTTTCCCTCTCCTAGATGAGCTACCATCTGTGGTTAATGAGCCCCATCTGCCCAGAGCAACTGGTTTTAAGGTGCCAGTGGTCCGCCTTTGCCCCTTCTCCTGTCAGTGAGAACAGCTCCACTGGGCATAAGAACTGTGCTACACACGAAGGCTAGGAGTTGGACTTGGTTGTCAGAGGCTGTTTGAGACTCACGCCATAAAGAGCATTTGTTTAGCAGTGGGAGCTCATCCCCACTACCACCCTTTGACTATGACTACCTTTGGAGCATAATTTTAATACGATTGGAGGAAAGTATAGGGGGAATGTCAAGGTAAGTTTTTTTTAACACAGAGATTGGTGCTGCTGTTCTGTGTTCAATGTTTTATGTTCTACGTGTTGTGGGTCATTGAGCCATAGAAAAGTACAGCACATAAACATACCTTTCAGCCCATCTGTTCTGTGCCAGACCATTTAAAACTGCCTAGTCCCATTGACCTGCACTGGGACCATACCCTGAACATCCATGTACCTACACAAACTTCTCTTAAATGTTGAAATCAAGCTCACATACACCACTTATCCTGGCAGTTCATTCCACACTCTCATGATCCTTTGATTGAAGAGCATTCCTTTCATATTCCCCTTAAACCTTTCACCTTTCAACCTTAACTCATGACCTCTGGTTGTAGTACCTCCCAAAAGCATGAATGGCAGCGATGCTTCACTACCGCTTTGAAAGGGAGAACACAACTGCAGCTGTGAAGATCCCTGCTGCACCTGATGACTCTGTGATCTCTGTCTCAGAGGCCGATGTTAGGTTGTCTTTAAAGAGAGTGAACCCTCGCAAGGTGGAAGGTCCCGATGGAGTACCTGGTAAGGCTCTGAAAACCTGTGCCAACTAACTAGCAGAAGTATTCAAGGACATTTTCAACCTCTCACTGCTATTGGCGGAAGTTCCCACTTGCTTCAAAAAGGCAACAATTATACCAGTGTCAAAGAAGAATAATGTGGGCTGCCTTAATGACTATTGCCCGTTAGCACCCACATCGACAGTGATGAAATGCTTTGAGAGATTGGTCATGACTAGACTGAACTCCTGCCTCAGCAAGGACCTGGACCCATTGCAATTTGTCTATTGCCACAATAGGTCAATGGCAGATGTAATCTCAATGGTTCTCCACACAGCTTTAGACCACCTGGACAACACAAACACCTATGTCAGGATGCCATTCATCGACTATAGCTCAGCATCTAATACCATCATTCCCACAATCCAGATTGAGAAGTTGCAGAACCTGGGCCTCTGTGTCTCCCTCTGCAATTGGATCCTCAACTTCCTAACCAGAAGACCACAATCTGTGCAGGTTGGTGATAACATATCCTCCTCGCTGACTATCAACACTCAGGGGTGTGTGCTTAGCCCACTGCTCTACTCTCTATATACACGTGACTGTGTGGCTAGGCATAGCTCAAATACCATCACGGTCTGGTATGGGGGGGGCGGGGGGGGGGGGGCTACTGCACAGGACCAAAAGAAGTTACAGAGGGTTGTAAATCTAGTCAGCTCCATCTTGGGTACTACCTTACAAAGTACCCAGGACGCCTTCAGTGAGTGGTGTCTCAGAAAGGCAGCGTCCATTATTAAGGATCTCCAGCACCTACGGCAGGCCCTTTTCTCAGTGTTACCATCAGGTAGGAGGTACAGAAGCCTGAAGGCACACACTCAGCAATTCAGGAACAGCTTCTTTCCCTCTGCCATCCAATTCCTAAATGGACATTGAACCCTTGGACACTACCTCTACAGGTTTTCTGTTTCTTGCACGTTTTTTAATCTATTCAATATACATATACAGGTTTCCCCGGCTATTCGAAGGTAGAGCGTTCCTATGAAATGGTTCGTAAGCCTGAATGTCGTAAAGTGAAGAAGCAATTAAATTTATTTATATGGGAAAAATTAGTGAGTGTTCGCAGACCCAAAAAATAGCCTACCAAATCATGCCAAATAACACATAAAACCTAAAATAACAGTAACATGTAGTAAAAGCAGGAATGATCTGATAAATACACAGCCTATATAATGTAGGAATACTTTTCTGCAATTATTGGAGCACTGTCCACCGCAGCGAACATCTCACGCAAGCACTCGCGGCAGAAACACACGGCGCAAGCGCTCCTGGCAGAAGCACTCTTTCCAGTAACCTTTAAGCTATGAAGCTACCAAATAACTCATAAAAATACGCAGCCTATATAAAGTACTTTGTAGAAATAATGTACATACAGTGTAGTTTCACTTACCGGAATCAAGAAGAGAACGAGCATACTGATGATGGTGCGTTAGGCTGAGTCGTTGGAGGTTGGGGTGGTGGGAGGTAGAGGAGACCGGGGTGTCATCTCAACGTCGTCTGATTCCATCAGGGCAGGCAGGTCATCTTCTATGTCTGCCTGCTTCAGTGTCAAAGGTCGAGTTTTGTCGTCTGCTGTGGCTGATGTGGAAGGCTTGAAAAACGACAGTATGCTTGACTGCTTAGCCTCTCGCATTTTTCTATCATACAGTTCTTTGTAAGCACTCAAACCATCCTGCAAATATGCCTTAAGCCTACGTACCCTTTCAAAATTAAAGTCATACGTTTCTGCTATCATTGCAGCATTGTCAGTCGAGCGAAAATCTCACACAATTGCTTCCCGTTCAGTTTCTGGACATCTTCACGTTCGCTACTGCATTCAGCTTCAGTTGTTATCCTTTCCTCTTCATCATCCTCTTCATCAGTTCTTCATCTGTCAGTTCTTGGTCATGGGATGCCAAAACCTCTTCAACATCATCTTCGTCAACTTCCACAAACCCTTAGCCAAACTGACTATATCCTTACTTTGTTCACCACGATCGAAACGCTTAATTAAGTCAAGTTTTATGCTAAGTGTAACACCCTTACGCTCTCTTTTAGGCTTTTCTGATACCTTAGAATTCATCTTGCTAACAGATGCACAAAGTAAATCGATATAAAGCACAGATGCTCACAGGCTCGTGTTTAAGCAATGCCGGCTAGAATGTAGTTCCGGGGGAGGAGCTCGGCTGCTCGGCGCGCGCTGCCTTTTTTTGTAACACCTTCTGTTAGCGAAAACAGGTAACTAATTGTAGGTCTTTCGTAACAGCAAGTTGATATAAAGCGAACGTTTGAAAAATGGGGGACACCTGTACTGTAAATGATTTGCTTATTTATTTATTTTTTATTTATTTGTTTCCTCTTCTATATTATGTATTGCATTGAACTGCTGCTGCTAAGTTAACAAATTTCACATCACATGCCGTTGATGATAAACCTGATTTTGATCCTTCAGTGGAAAAGTCTGCTTGCATTTACCCTGTCAATACCCCTCATAAATTTGTATACCTCTACAAATGGTCTTGTGATGATGGCATGATGTATTTTCCCACCAGTGTGAGGTCACATGCTGTAACTTTCCCGCCAGTATGAGGTCATGTGATGGCCTGGTCCAACAGGTATAAAATGGGGAAAGCCTGCTGTGACACAGGAGTTTTTGTTGGGATGTTGTTTAAGTCGTCTGTTACTCCGTTATACTGCTTGTTTGGTTTCATGACACGGTTTTTTTTTAAAGTGGAGTTTTAACTCTTACTGTAAGGTACATTGTCGTTGTTGCCGGCAGTTTTGAAAATCACTCCTGGCAGAAGCACTCTTTCCAGTAACCTTTAAGCTATGAAGCTACCAAATAACCCATAAAAATACACAGCCTATATAAAGTAGAAATAATGTATGTACGATTTTTCCACTGATCCAGATCACTTTGCAAGCTTTGATAGTTTTCCTTGCTGTCCTCTGCACCCCTAATCCTGGTGTCATCTGCAGATTTGCTGATGCAGTTAACCATATTATCATCCAGTTGGTTGATAGAGATAACAAACAACAACAGACCCAGCACTGATCTCTGCATGACATCACTAGTCACAGGCCTCCTGTCAGAGGCAACCATCTACCACCACCCTCTGGCTTCTCCCACAAAATCAATGTTTAATCCAATTTACTACCTCATCTTGAATGCCAAGCGACTGAAACTTCTTGACCAATGCGGGACCTTGTCAAATTCCTTGCTGAAGCCCATGTAGAAAATATCCACTGCCTTGCCTTCATCACTTTCCTGGTAACTTCCTCAAATTGGTTAAGCATGACCACCAGTCTGGAAGCCATGTTGACTATTTCAGTCTGTGTCTATCCAAATACCGGTAGTTATATATCTGGTCCCAGAGAATACCTTCCAATAACTTTCCCACTACTGATGACAGGCTTGCTGGCCAATAATTTCTTGGTTTATTTTTAGAGGCTTTCTTAAGCAGCGGAGCAGTATTGACTATCCTCCAATCCTATAAATTCAGTGTCCGTCTCTTGAGTAAGTGCAGATGCAAAAAATTCACTTAAGATCTCCCCCATCTTCTTTGGCTCTACACGTGAAATACCATTCTGGTCTTCCAGAAGACCAGTTTTGTCCCTTGGAATGCTTTTGCTCTGAACATATCTGTAGAATCCCTTAGAATTCTCCTTCTGCTTGTCTGCTCGGGCAACCTCATGCCTCTTAGCCCTCCTCATTTTTTCTTTTAAATGTTCTCCTGCATTTCTTGCACTCCATAAGCACCTCATTTGTTCCTACCTGCCTATACCTGTTATTCATCTCATCTCTTTTTTTCTCTCTAACTAGGGCCTCAATGTCTTTTGAAAACCAAAGTTCCCTGCACCTGTTATCTTTACTTTTTATTCTGACAGACAATATAAGCTTTTTACTCTCAGAATTTTGCATTTCAAAGCCTCTCACTTAACAAGAACACCTTTGCCAGAAAGCAGCTTGTCCTAATACACACTTGCCAGATTCTTTCTGATGCCATCAAAATTACCCCTTCTCCAGTTTCGAACCTCAACATTTGGAACAGACCTTATAATTTTGCATATTTACTTTGAAACTAATGGCATTGTGATCACTAGATGCAAAGTGTCTAGATGCACAAACTTCTGTCACCGGCTCTGTCACTAATAGCAATCAATCGTTGCACACTCTCTTGCTGGGATTTCTACGTACTGATTAAAGGAACTTTCCTGAGTACAGGAGACCCAGTCAATAAAAATCTCCTATCACAACCTTGTGTTTCTTCCAGCAGTCTGTGATCTCTCCACAAATTTGTTCCTCTAAATCCCACAGACTGTTGGGTGGCCCGTTAACATAGTCACACCTTTATTTTTTCTCAGTTCCACCCATAATGCCTCACTAGACGAATTCTGTAGTCTGTTCTGACTGAACACTGCTGTGATAGTTACCTTGACTAGTAATGCCACCCCTCCTCCTCTAATTCCTCCCTCTCAGTCACTTCTAGAACAATGAAACCCCAGAATAATGAGCTACTAGACCTGCCCCTCTTGCAACCATCTCACTAGTGGCTACAATATCATAATTCCAGCTGGTGATCCATGCCCTGATCTCATCTGCCTTTCCTATGATTCTTCTTGCATTGAAATATGTGCAGCTCAGGACACTAGTTACACCATGCTCAATCTTTTGATTCTTGAATTTGAGGTTTTACCAATGTATGTCTCCACAACCTCTCCACTAACTGTTTTGGCACTCTGGTTCCCATCCCCCGCAACTCTAGTTTAAACTCCACGTGCAGCATTAGCAAACCTTCCTGTTAGAATATTAATCCCCCTCCAGTTTTCTGTACCTTCCTTGGAAGAGAGCCCAATGATCCAAAATTCTTATGCCCTCCCTCCTTTGCCAACTCCTTAGTCACACATTAAACTGTATAATCTTCCTATTTCTGGCCTTACTAGCAGGTGGCACAGGTAGCAATCCTGAGATCACAAACCAGAAGGTCCTGCCCTTTAACTTAGCAACTAACTCCCTATTCAGAAACCTCATCACTCATCCTACCCATGTCAGTGGTACCTACATGGACCACAACTGCTGGCTATTCACCCTCCCACTCAAGAAAGCTGAGGACTTGATCCAAGATATCCCAGACCTGGGCACCTTGGAGGAACATACCATCTGGGAATCTTATCTTCATCCTTGTTTCTGTTCCTCTAACTAATTAATCCTTTATCACAACAGCTCACCTCTTCTCCCCGTTCCCTTCTGAGTCACAGAGCCAGATTCTGTGCCAGAGACCTGACCACTATGACTTTCCTCTGCTATGTTAACCCTCCCAAAAGTATCAAGTGGTATTGTTGTTGAGGGGAATGGCCTCAGGGGTACTCTCCGCTGGCTGTTTAACCCCTTTTCCCTTCCTGACTGTCACCCAGTTTCCTGTGTCCTGCATCTAGGCTGTAGCTACCTCTCCATATGTCCTATCTATCACCCACTCAGCCTGCCACATGATCCAGAGTTCATCCTGTTCCTGCTTCAACTCCTTAAAGTGTAGTGTTGGAAGCTGCCGCTGGATGCACTTACACAGGTGTAGTCATCAGGAACACAGGAGGTCTCCCTGCCCTCCCACATCCCGCAAGAGGAGCATTCCACTACCCCTCCTGGCATCTCTACTGTTCTAACTGAAGAAGAGCAAACAATAAACTGGGGTGGGGGTGGAGAGAATGCTACCTACAGCTTTTTTGCATTCTCTCACTGAAGCCTCTTCTTGCTGTATCCTCGAAGAGCTAAAGCCTAAAAGATCTCCGCTCTAACTCTGACCATTCCGATGATGGCCACTCCGCTTAAATTTGTTCTTGCCAATCAATCCAAGATGCGGATTGTTGCAGCTCAAAGCAGCAAACTGCTGAGAGTCACTGCCTTTTCCTGCTTAATGGGTTGTCTTCTCAGGCTTCTGATCTCCGATTTGCCACCGCTCAAAGTGTTGGAAGTCAGTCATCCCAGCCTCACAACATCACTGCAGGAGTTCCTCAGAACAGTGACCTAGGCTTATCCGGCTTCATCAGTGACCTTCCTGAACTTCATGAGGTCACAAATGGAAATATTGATCCTCATGTGGATGGTTGCACAATGATCAGTTCTTACCTAACTCCTCAGTACAAGAAGCAATCTATGTCTGTCTGCAGCAAGATGTACAGCAACCCACAGGTGTGGGCTGATAAGTGGCTGCTAATGTTTGGTGCTGTAAAGTGCCAGGAAAGAACTACAGAAAAGGGGACAGTGCATGTCTTCCTGGGTTACATCAGTGGTGTAAGGTTGAGAACTTTTAGATATGAGCATCACCAATATCCTGGTCTGGCCCAATATGGCCAAGAAAGCGCACCAATGCCTCTACTACTCCTGTACTGTCCTCCAAATACCATAAAATTATGCCTCCTCAAATTCACCATTTCCACCCTGGGAAAGCCCTAACCTTGCTCAACCTATCTTTACAAGACTTGTTTGTGATGTTCTTGGTCATGTGAATAGAAATGATTACACAACTTGGTGATGGCTTCTCTGATCAACTGAAGGGTAATCATTGACAGTGACTCTGCTTTTTGAGGGATTCTCCAAGCTTGATCTTTATCTCTGGTACATTGCCCTGTGCTCTGGAACTCCCTCTGTTCCTCTCTGCTGTAAAGGCATTTTAAAACCTTCCTCTTTGACCCTGCTTTTGTGTGCTATTAAAGCATCCAACAATCTCAAGTTGTTGACTAACACACTGCTCCCCTTTCAAAACCGTTCAATTTCAACTTGAGCAGTGGGATGAGTTTCTAACAAGTTCCTTTCTGCTCGCTGTTTGTCTCTTGGTGTTGAGGAGTGAGCATCAGAATCAGATTTAATATCTTTGGCATATGTCGTGAAATTTGTTAACTTTATGGCAGCAGTACAATGAAATACATGGTAAATAAATATAGAGAAAAAATTACATGAAGTATTAAAATAAGTAATGCAAAATAACAGAAATAAAATGTAATGATGTAGTGTTCGTGGGTCCAATGTCTATTTAGAAATCAGATGACAAAGGGGAAAAAGCTATTCATGAATCACTGAAGCCTTCAGGATCTTGTACCTCCTTCCTGACAGTAACAGTGTGAAGAGGGCATGTCCTGGGTGGTGGAGATCCTTAATGATGGACACGGCCTTCCTAAGGCATTGCTTCTTGAATATGTCATGGATACTACAGAGGCTGGTACCTATGATAGAGCTGACTAATTTCAGAAGTTTCTGCAAGTTATTCTGATTTTGTGCAGGAGCCCCCACCAACCCCCATAGCACATGCTGATGCAGCCAGTCAGAATGCTCTCCACTGTACATTTGCAGAAGTTTGAGTGTTATAGTTAATAAACCAAATCTCCTCAAGCTCCTGGTGAAATATAGCTGCTGTCTTGCCTTCTTTATAGCTCCATTGATCTGTTGCATCCAGTTTAGGTCCTCCTGAGATATTGTCATCCAGGAACTTGAAATTGCTCACTCTCTCCACTTCTGATCCCTCTGAGGATATAAGGATCACCTGTCCTTCTACTGAATTATTTTGTATGGATATTGTGTAAGACAGACTTTGGTATGTTTGACAATAAACAAATTTACTAGCTTAGTTTAGAATCAGAATCCGATTTATTATCACTGATCTATGTCTTGAAATTGTTTATGAAAATTAATAAATAGAGAGAAACATAACAAGGTAGTGTCCATTGGTTCACAGACTGTTCAGAAATTCAGAAATATGATGGAGGAGGGAAAGAAGCTGTTCCTAAGTTGTTGAGTGGAGTTTCAGGCTCCTGTACCTCCACTTTGCTTCTGGTGTCTTCTTAGTGACTCCAGTGTGGTATCTAACTAACTTGCTGATTAATAATGTCACCTCCCCAACACCCATTGTCACTGTGTAGCTAACACAGGGGGTTAGGTTAGAACATAAAACACCCAATGCAGCATAGGTCATTCGGCCTGCGGTGTTGTGCCAGCCTTTTAAACTACTTCAAGATCAATCTACCTCTTCCCTCTCAAATAGCCCTTCATTTCTCTATCATTCATCTGCTTACCTAAGAGTTTTAAATGACCCTAATGTATCTGCCTCTACTAACACCCATGGTAGCATGCTCCACACTCCCCACTCTCTGTACAAAAAAGCTTAGCTCTGACCTCCCCTCTATATTTTCTTCCAGTCACCTTAAAATTGTGCCCCGTTGTATTAGCCATTTCCACCCTGGGGAAAAAGTCTCTTGCTGTCCACTCTCTAACTTTGCCTCTTATCATCTTGTACAGCAAGTCACCTCTCATCCTTTGCTCCAAAGAGAAAAGTCCTAGCTCATTCAACCTATCCTCATAAAACACTGTCTGTAATCCAGGCAGCATCCTGGTAAATCTCCTCTGCACCCTCCTTAAAGCTTCCACATCGAAAGTAGAAAGGTGATGTACCAGACATTTTTTCACCCCTAGAGTGGTGGGTGCCTGGAACAGGCTGCCAAGAGTGGTGGTGGTAGACTCAGTTACGATAGTGGCGTTTAACAGACTGTTAGGTGGACCCATGGAGGAACAGGACCTTTGGGCCACAATGTTATATTGACCTTTTAACTTATAAGACCATAAAACACAGGAGTAGAATTAGGCCATTCTGCCCATCAAGTCTGCTTTGCCTTTCAATCATAGCTGATTTATTTTTCCTCTCAACACCATTCTCTTGCCTTCTCCCTGTTTCCTTTGACCCCCTTACTGAATAAGAACCTATCAACCTGTGCTTTAAATATTAGATTAGATTCAACTTTATTGTCATTGTGCTGAGTACAGATACAAAGCAGTTGAAATGTAGTTAGCATCTAACCAGAAATGCAAAGAATAGTGTTATTTACAGAATAACTGAGAATAAAAAGTAAGTACTACAGCACACAAATATAAAGTACTGTGACAGTACGATATGGGTGCAATACTGCTTAGCGCTGTGATGTGGGGTTCAGCAGGGTCACAGTCTCAGGGAAGAAGCTCTTCCTGTGCCTGCTGGTGCGGGAGTAGAGGCTCCTGTAGCTCCTACTGGATGGGAGGAGAGTAAAAAGTCCATGGTTAGGGTGAGATGCATCCTTGATAATGCTTTTCACCCTGCCCAATGACTTGGCCTCCACAGCCATTGGTGGCAATGAATTCCATAGATTCATCACCTTCTGGCTAAAGAAATTCCTCCTCATCTCTGTTCTTAAGGGACTTCCTTCTATTGTGAGGCTGTGTCTTGTATTCCTAGACTCTCCTACTATTGGAAACATCCTCTCCATGTTCACTCTATCTAGGACTATTCCATTCGACACAGACATGAAGGGCCAGAGAGCCTGTTCCTGTGCTGTGGTTTCACAGTGGGTTGATTGGTAAGTATGCAGGATTTTTGCAATGTGGTGGATCTTTATCCCATCTTGTGGGCAGGACTTCTGATGCAGAGAGGGTTGCTGTGAAGGTTGTCTACCTTGAAAGGTGTGGGTGGACGGTTAGATCCAGGGGTGGGACATCTTGACGCTGAGACTTGGGAGCATGGTGCAGAGTGGGATCTGGCTAGCAGACGCTGTTGTTCTCCATTGGTCTGCCCTGTCCAGGTGTGTGTGGATAACTTCACTCATCACAACTCTGAAGTGAATCTACAACTTCCTGACCCTGTAACTCATCTTCTCAGTGTTATATTCTTATTTGCACAATACATCGTCTTTTGTACATTGGTTATCTGTCAGTCTTTGTTGATCTACATTTTTCTGTGAATGGCTTGCGACCTTTATAAGTAACTTGGATGAGGAGAGTGGGTAAGTTTGCAGATGACATGAAAGTTGATGGAGTTATGGATAGTGTAGAAGGTTGTCATAGGTTACAATGGGACATTTATAGGATGCAGAGCTGAGCTGAGAAGTGGCAGAAAAGTGTGAAGTGATGCACTTTGGATGGTCAAATTTGAAGGCAGAATACAAGTTTTATGGCAGGGTTCTTACCAGTATAGACAAATAGAGGGATCTTGGGGTTCACATCCATAAACCCTCAAAATTGCCACATAAGTTGATGGGGTTGCTAAGAAATATATGGTGTGCTGGCCTTCATTAGTTGGGAGATTGAGTTCAAGAATGTTGTAGCTCTATAAAACCCTGATTAGATTACACTTGGAATATTGACTCAGTTCTGGTTCCTTCATTACAGGATGGTTAAGATAGAAGTAGGGAAGTTGTTTCCTCTGGTAGGTGAGACTAGAACTAGGGGACATTGCCTCAGGATTCAGAGGAGAAGATGTAGGATGGAATGAGGAATTGTTTTTCCCTGAGAGTGGTGCATCTGTGGAATTCTCTGCCTAGGGAAGCAGTTGAGGCTTCTTCACTAAATATATTTAAGGAACAGTTAGATTTTTACATAGTAGAGGAATTAAGGGTTATGGGGAAAAGGTAGGTAGATGGAGCTGAGTTTACGGACAGATCAGCCATGATCTTAATGAATGGCGGGGCAGGCTCGATGGGCCGGATGGCCTACTCTTGCTCCTATTTGTTATGTTCTTATGTGGAAGTTTTAGAGAGGTTGTAGAGGAGATCTACCAGGATGTTGCCTGGATTAGGGATATTATCTTGTGTGTTGAGCAAGATGGGGCTTTCCTATTTGGAGAGAAAGAGTATGAGAGGGGATTCTGATAGAGGTGTATAAGATTATGAGAGGCATAGATTGAGTGAATAGCCAGAGACTTCTTCCCTGGGTGAAAATGTCTGATACAAGGGGGCATCATTTTAGGGTGATTGGAAGAAAGTGTTGGGGTGGAGATGTGAGAGATATGTTTTCTACACAGCAAGACTTGGGTGTGTGGAATGTCCTGCCAGAAGAGGTGGTAGAGGAAGATACATTAGGAACATTTAAGAAACTCTTAGATGGGCACAAGGATGATAGAAAAATAGAGAGCTATGTAGGAGGAACACCATGGACAAAGTGCCCGTAGTGTGCTGTGCTGTTCTATTTTCTATAATTTTCTGGTAAATTCTATCGTATTCCTTTAATTACCTTGTAAATGCCTGCAAGAAAATGAATAGTCCAGGCAGCATCCTGGTAAACAGGAGAAAATCTGCAGATGCTGGAAATCAAAGTAATATGCACAAAATGCTGAAGGAACTCAGCAAGCCAGGCAGCATCAATAGAAAAGAATAAACAGTCGACGTTTCAGGTCAAGAACCTGATGAATCTCCTCTGTGTCTTGTCAAAAGCTTCCACATCCTTCCTATAATGAGGTGACCAGAACAGAACACAATATGCCAAGAATGGTGCAATAACGGTTTTGTAGAGCTGTAACATCACATCATGGCTCTTGAACTCAATCCCTGACTAATGGCCAACACGCCGCATACCTTCTAAACAGCCTCATTAACTTACACAGTACAACATTGTGAGATGAAAGACTCGTACCGTGCTGTAATGTTCTATGTAACATACACACTCAGTGGCCACTTTAATTCCAGTAAGACTCACTCAGCGCAGAGGCTTCTGTGGGCCAACCAAAGATGTTATTGTCTTTTTCTAATCATATTTTTTATGATCGCAAGACCCTGCTGGACATTAGGAGCTTAAAGTACTGCGGGTCTGCCCGATCAGCAAGTTGCTCATTGGTGGAGAAACTGAAGGAGCTGGTCTTGGTGCGGGTCTTGGTGCGGGTCGTGCTGCTGCCTGCAACAGAGATGTGTTGGAGTCTGTGTGTGGATGTGGTGTGCAGTCTAGCAGTGGAAGATTGTCTTGGTCACGTTTCTTGTGATCGCAAGACCCTCTTGGACATCAGTAACATGGAATGCTGCGAGACCGGTTCACTGGTTAATTGGGAAGACCAGCAGCAGGGGAGCTGTGTGGCCTCAGTCGTAAGGAGGACTAGGCCTCGAGCCATGGTGTCGCTTGTTTTCAGCCAGGCGGGGAGAGGCGTTGGAGGCGCATGGTGTGGCAGCCAGGGTGGTGCAAGTGCCACCATGCAGTATTCACCCGGTGGAAGCAAACTGGATTGTTGTCATCTGCAGATAATTGCAACATTCATGGACTCAGGGATTTGGATTTTTTTTGTGTGTGGCTCTATTTTACTGCTGTCTTATCTGCTCTACCTGTGCCTTGTGCTGTGTGTGACTGTTGGTATTGTGTTTTGCACCTTGGCCCTAGAGTAACACTGTTTCACTTGGCGCTCACTAGATTTTGTTTTGTTTGTTTTTGCACCTTTCTCTGTAAACCCCAGAGCAGGATTGTCCCAACTTGCGGTCCATGGACCATCAGTTAATGGTAGGAGTCCACAGCATAAAGAAGGTTGGGAACCCCTGGGATAAGAGACTGCTGTGCATGATAATCCCAAAGTATCAGCAATTTCTGCGATACTCACACCACCTACTCTGGCGCCAACACTCATTCCATGATCAAAGTCACTTGGATCATATTTCTTCCCCATTCTGATGTTTGATCTGAACAACAATTGAACCTCTTGACCATGTCTGCATACCTTTCTGCATTGAGTTGCTGCCACATGACTGACTGATTAGACATTTGCATTAACGGGCAGGTGTACAGGTGCATCTGATAAAGTGGCCTCTGAGTGCATGAGCTTTAATAAGTTTTCTTTTGACTTTGAGGTGTGGAAGACCAGATGGCTCTCGCTCTGGAGCTGAGCCGGCGGGAACAGCAGCAACTTCAGGGCGAGCCTTCACGAAGGGATCGCGCCCAGGACTCCATGGACCCACGCCTTGCCTATGGTTTTGCGGATGATGACGATGAGGAAGATGAGGCCCTCCAGCTGGCGATGGCCTACAGCCTGTCTGAGATGGAAGCCCAGGGGCGAGGAGCAGGTGGGAGCAGAGGGAGGGGAAGAAGACTCCGCCAGGCCCATGAAACCAGGAAAATGTCGGGGGGCAGAGATGGTAATGCCAGTCCCGGGGGTGCAAGCCAGGCAGAACATGCCAGGGATCCAGGGGCGTCGGCTGAGGCACCGCACTCCTCTACCGAGGAGGAGGCAGAGAAGAAAAAGAGCCGTTGGAGGTGTCTCATTAGCTGAGTATTTGCCCTGTATCTCCTTCCCCCTGCCCAACACCCAGATTGCCAAAGCCTTGCTTATATGGACACAGAAAAATTGATCTATAAAGTGAATAGACCTTTGCTGCTTATACCCCGCCCCCCTCCCTGGGATTTTGTTAATCTAGATTAACACTCTCAAGATTAAAAATTCTAGAATCTGGATAGTTTATTGTCATTCTTCAGTTCACAAAAATAATGAAGAACTAAAATGATTGTTACTCTGGATGCAATGCAGCATAAAGAACAAAATAAAAACACAGTAAGTATAAATAGCTAATCTTGTATATTAATATTTATTGTATTCTTCATGCTTATTCTATTTTTTAATGCTGCATCGGATCCAGAGAAACACTAATTTTGTGCTCCCTTGCACTCACGTACTGAAGAGTGACAGTAAATCATGAATCTTGGATCTTGAGTGTTAATCTAAACTAAAATCCCAAGAGAAGTTTCGACTGAGTTGCTGCAGGATTTTTTTTTAGCCAAAGATAAAAGATTAACTTTATTTGTCACATGCACATCAAAACTTGGAAATATACAGTACAGTGAAATGCATCGTTTGTGTCCACAGCAAACCCAGTCAGAAGATGTGTGGGGGGGCAGCCTGCAAATGTTGCCACGCTTCCAATGCTAACGTGGAGTACCCACAGTTTTCTGACCCTAACCCATATATCTTTCTGATATGGGAGCACACAGGAAGCCTGCACATTCATGGGGAGAACTTACAATCTTTTGAGGCTTTAGCTCTTTGAGGCTTCAATGAGGGGAGGCTTGAGTGAGAGAAGGTGAAAAGTTGTAGATTTTTTTTCAGTTTATTTATTGTTTCCTACTTTATAATTGTACTGTTCGAGCAGTAGGGATGCCAAGCAGGATAGTTGAATGCTCCTCTTGTAGAATATTGAAGACGGGGACCTGCGGTGTTCCTGACAACTTCACCTGCAGGAAATGCATCCAGCTGCAGCTTCTAATGCTCCATGTTAAGGAATTGAAGCTGGAAATGGATGACTTCTGGATCATTCGGGAGGCAGAGAGGGTGATAGATTGGACATATAGAGAGGTAGGTGCAGAACACAGGAAACTGGGTGACACTCAGGAGGGCGAAAGGGGTTAAACAGCCATTGCAATGTGCTACATGGCCATCCCCCTCAACGACAGGTATACCTACCATGTTGGCTGAGGGAATGACCTAACAGATGAAAGCCACAGCGGTCAGGTCTCTGTGGCTCAGAAGGGAAGCGGGAAGAAGAGGCGAGCTGTGGTGATAGGGGATTGATTAGTTAGGGGAACAGAAAAGAGGTTCGTGGATGAGGACAAGATTCCCAGATGGTATGTTGCATCTCAGGTGCCAGGGTGTGGGACATCTCGGATCGAATCCTCAGCATTCTTAAGTGGGAGCGTGAGCAGCCAGAGGTCGTGGTAGGTAGAGGAACGAGATTCTGCAAAGAGAATTCATGGAGTTAGGTGCTAAGTTAAAGGACAAGACTTCCAGGGTTGTGATCTCAGGATTACTACCCATGCTGCATGCTAGTAAGGCCAGAAACTGGAAGATCATAGTTTCACATGTAGATAAGGAATTCGTATAGGAGGGAGGGTGTCAGAATTTTGGATCTTTGGGCTGTCTTCCAGGGAAGTTGAGGCCTGTACAGAAGAGACTATTTGCACCTAAACTGGAGGGGGACTGATATCCTACTGGGAAGGTTTGCTAGTACTGCACAGGGGTGTTTAAGCTAGAGTAGCAGTGGGATGGCAACCGGAGTGCCAGAACAGATAGTAGAGTGCTTGTGGAGACAGATGTTAATACCTCAAAACTGAAGCAAAAGGTTGAGCATGGTGGGACTAATGTTCTGCGCTACATATATTTCACTGCAACAAGTATTGCAGATGAGCTCAGGGCATGGATCAACACATGGAATTATGATATTATGACCATTATTGAGACTTGGTTACAGGAGGGACAGGACTGGCAGCTCAATATTCCAGTGTTCCGTTGATAGAGCAGTAGGGGTGACATTGCCACTCAAGGAAATTGTCACTGCAGTTCTTTGTCAGGGCAGACTGGAGAACTCATCTAGTGAGGCTTTATGGAAGGAACTGGGGGCTAAGAAAGGTATGACTACATTAATGAGGCTATATTTTCAATCACCTAACAGTCCGTGGGGTTTATGGAACAAATTTGTACAGAGATTGCAGACTAGTGTGAGAAACATGAGGTACATTGACCTTCATAAATCAATGTATTGAGTAA
Source organism: Hemitrygon akajei (assembly GCF_048418815.1). NCBI lineage: Eukaryota > Metazoa > Chordata > Chondrichthyes > Myliobatiformes > Dasyatidae > Hemitrygon > Hemitrygon akajei. The sequence continues at coordinate 113,789,691 of NC_133128.1, forward strand.
AGGAGTTGGGATGTTATCTTGAAGTTGTACAAGGTATTGGTGAGACCTAATTTGGAGTATTCTGTGTAGGTTTGGGCACCTACCTACCGGAAAGATGTACATTTTCTCTGTACTCCTTCAGTCTTTTTAACAAGGATGCTGGTGGGAGTGGAGACCTGAGGAATATAGGTTAGAATTTCAGTGCTTAGAATATTGACGTTTGAGGGGAGATATGTTAGAAGTATGCAGAATTATGAAGGGTATAGAAGGGGTAAATGCAAGCAGGCTTTTTCCACTGAAGCTGGGTGAATCTACAACTAGAGGTCATGGGTTAAGGGTGAAAGGTGAAATGCTTAAGGGGAACCTGAGGTGAACCTACTTCACAGAGGGTGGTGAGAGAGTGAGCTGCCAGTGGAAGTGGTGGATGCGATTTCCATTTCAACATTGAGAAGCTTGGATGGGTTTGGATAGATTAGATGGGCAGAAGGGCCTGTTTCTATGCTGTGGTTTTTTATGACTCTCCATAAACCCCTTGCAGACAGTGGTGGGAATTGAACCCCGATTGCTGGTGTTCTAAAGCATTATGCTAACTGTTATGTAACCATACCGTCCCTGGCTTTTCAGTGTTTGCGTATTCAGCTCATTGTGTCTGTAACTGGTGTGTGGTTGATTTTAAGAGTCAGGTCCTAGAAGTGATCCTCATTTCTAGGATCTTGATCTTAAAACCAACTGTGTAGAGGGAGGTTTATGTTTGTTGTCTGTCGTGCCCAGTGGCAACAGGAAACCTGTGCAGTGATTTTAAATTGGAAAAGCTATTGCACTGGGGCACTTCCGCTCCCTTGACCTCAGAAGACCAGGTCCAGTGGTACAAGCAAGCATTACAAACTGGAGTCTTCCTTGGTTGCAGTGGAGGAGCACGACGCCTTCTGTGCCTTGTCATGCCCTTCACTCGCCACGGAGCGCAGCAGTACCTGGCCATTTGATCTCACCGTAGACTTTGCGTGCTGGGGCAGGCAGGTCCCTCACTCATCGGGGTATGAGGCTGCTGGCTACCCTCACCTGGTTTAGCCTGCTTGTCGAAGCATTTTACTGGGGTGTGGCCGCTGTCGCATGCAAACAACTACTTGGAGCCACAAGTGAGAGCTGAGTGTCCGGGGGGACCAGAGGTGAGTGAGCTGCCCCAGAAGTACACCCCTTTCCCCACCACCCCCGAGGGAGGTTTACTCTACATCTAAGACCATAAAACATAAGAGCAGAATTGGGCCATGACTGTGCTGGCATTTCATCATGGCTGATTTGTTAACCCTCTCAACTCCATTCTCCTGCCTTCACCCCATAACCTTTGACACCCTCACTGATCAAGAACCTAACATCTCCACTTTAAATATATCTAATAACTTGGCCATCACATACTGTCCTTTCCCTGTGAGTGTGTGACAGGACAGTATAGAGGAAGCTTCACTCTGTGTCTGACACCAGGAGTGTGTGATGAGACAATGTAGAGGAATATTGACTGCATATCCAACCCTAGGAGTGTGTGATGGGACAGTGTAAAAGGAGTATCACTCTGTGTCTGACCCTGGGAGTGTGTGATGGGACAGTGAAAAGGGAGTATCACTCTGTGTCTGACCCTGGGAGTGTTGGTGGGATGGATTAAAGGGAGGTTTAGACTCTATCGAGCCCTTACTATGCATGCCTCCTGAGACAATGTGGGGCAAGTTTTACTTTATCTAACCTGTTCAGGTAGAGGTTGATGGGAGGAACTTTACCAACCCTATAATCTTCACATTTTGCATGGTGAAGACTATGTTACTCTCTGCTAAGTTATTAATTTGCACTGCACCTAACTTAGGTGGCAGAACTTAAACACCAGATGCACAGCTTAGTGAATTGTATTTCAAACCACAGCTTCTCCCACTCTCTCACTCTTTCCTCTCTTTATTAGACACAGAATTCCAGGCTTATTCAGGGTGACTAGCAACAGTTATTTTCCAGCAGGTAATGCTTTCATTTCCTATATTATTAACATTTATTCAATTCATCCCTTGTTTATTGGCACTGATTGGTACGTATGTGTAACCATCTCACTTATCTCTTCCTTCACTGCTTGATGCCGTCCGATTTCACTCCCGAAACCTTCGCTAGGATTGGAAAACAAGTGTGGAAACTAACACAAACGAGGTGTAGTTGGAATACGGTGCTTGTGATGGCTGTCCAATCAGTATTGTAACACTCATTAAAATGTTGTCTCTCCGTCTACTTTTTATACAGGAGCACTTTAACTTGGAATGTATAAAGTTCGTTGCGTGTTTGAAAATTGGACAATTTGAAGTACACTATGTATATGCTTTATTTACTGTTTAATGAAATATTCTGTTCTGAATTTTTGTCTTTTGATGCTTTGTGGAGGAGTGTGGTGTGATGGGTCAGTGTTTGTATTTTTTTCGTTTCTTGCCCTTTATAAGAATGTATGATTTTGTGTGTGTAGACTATTCTGCAATTAATTTAACCCTCCCCTCCCACATATCCCTCCATTTTTCTACCATCCATGTGCCTATCCAAAAGTTTCTTAAATGACTCTCATGCATCTGCCTCCACCACAACCACTGGCAGGGCATTGCACACATTGACCAATCTCTATGTAAAGAACTTGCCTCTGACATCTCCGCTGTACTTTCCTCCAATTGCTTAAAAATTATGCCCCTCTAAATTAGCTGTTTCCACCCTGGGGAAGAAGTCTTTGCTGTCCACTCTATCTATGCCTCTTACCATCTTGTACACCTCTATCACGTCTCCTCTCATTCTTCTTCACTCCAAGGAGTGAGCCCGAGCTCACTCAACCTATCCCCATAAGACAAGCTCTCTAATCCAGGCAGCACCCTAGTAAATCTCCTCTGCACCCTCTCTTAAAGCTTCCAGAATTGCACATAATATTCCAAATGTTAAACCAGGGTTTTATAGAGGTGCAGCGTTATTTTGTGGCTCTTAAGCTCCATCTCCCAACTAGTGAAGGGCAACACGCCATACACCTTCATAACAGCCCTATCAACCTGCATGGCAACTTTGAGGATCTATGGAAGTGTTGTTCAGATTATCAGTCTTTTGAGCTTAATCAATAATTCTACTTCCACAGCTCTTTCCTAATGGAAGAAATCCCTCTGTTTTAAATAGATAGTTTCTTATTCCGAATTCTTAACTTGAAAGGCTTGCTGTCATTTCATAAGAGGAATTACCAAATAAACCTCGAGACAGAATTGTTCAAGTTGATGTTAGCTCAGATTTATGGATGCTTGGCTAAATCGGTAGGTTTTAGGAGGGGAGAGAGAGGGAGAGACAAATATGAGATCCTACAAATGCTAGAATCTGGAGCAACAAACAGTCTGCTGGAGAAACTCAATGGGTTGAGCAGCATTTGTGAATGAAAATGCATTGGGTTGAAATCCTGCAGCAGGAGAGAGAGAGACAGGGTCATTTGGGGAAAGTATGCAATTAGAATCTGAATCGGGTTTATTATCACTGACATATGTCATGAAATTTTGTTTTTGCAGCAGCAGTACATACAAATTGATATAAATTAAAATAAGAATATATTAAAAATAAATAAATTCATGCAAAAAGAGGATGAATTGGTGTTCATGGACCGTTCAGAAATCTGGTGGAGGGGAAGAAGCCATTCCTAAAATGTTGAGTATGCTTCTTTGGGCTCCTGTACCTAATCTGATGGTAGTAACAAGAAGAGGGCATGTCTTGGATGGTGGGGTCCTTTATGATGGATAATGCCTTCTTAGGGCATTGCCTTTTTAAGATATTCTTAATGACGAGGAAGCTAGTGCCCATAGAATTGACTGTGTGCTATTTTCTGCAGCTTTTTCTGACCCTCTGCAGAGTCCCTCCATACCAGACAGCAATACAATGTTCACCATGCTACTTCTGTAGAAACTCGTTAGTGTTTGATGACATACCAAATCTCCTCAAACTCCTAATGAATGCCTTCTTCATGATTACATTAATATGTTGGGCAGAGGAAAGATCCTCTGAAATATTTACACTCAGGTACTTGAAGCTGCTCACTCTTCCCACTGCTGACCCTCTGAGGATTGATGTGTTCCCTCGACTTCCCCTTTCTGAAGTCTGCAATCAATTCCTTGGCCTTATTGACATTCGGTGAAAGGGTGTTGTGACACCACTCAACGGGCTGATCTGTCTCACTCCTGTATCATCACCATCCGAGATTCTCCCAACATCAGTTGCGTAATTGGCAAATTTATAAATGCAGTTTGAGCTGTGCCTCACCACACAGTTATGAATGCGGACAGAGTAGAGCAGCAGGCTAAGCATGCATCCTTGAGGTATACCTGTGTTGTAGTGGAGTTTGAAACTGAAGCAACAACTACATCCAGGGATAATGAAAAGATCTGTTTCGGAAATGCAGATCAGGTAGGTAGCTGCCACCTTAACCTCTTTGGATTGGTTTTCTCCTGTGGCTTCCTGAGGCTTTAGTCAGTTCTTCATTTTTCCATCTTCTGATTTACAGTTATTCCTTGGTCCAGGTATTCTCCAAATCTGTTAATTATGGTCTCGCCATAACCTTTATTTGATTTATCACTGGGAAGCTTCCATGTTTAGTACTCTGGCCCATAAGACCATAAAACATAGCAGAATTAGGCCATTCAGCCAATTGAGTCTACTCCATCATGGCTGAGTTATTATCCCTCTCAACCCCATTCTCCACCCTTCTCCCTGTAATTTCAACACCATTACTAATCAAGAACCTATTAACCTTCGCTTTAAATACAGTATACCCACTGACCATGACGAGGTCTGTAATAGTCAGCAGGACTCTGGGCATAGAGAACATGGGGGAGGTGAGGTGTGCTGCCAGCAGCCTTAGAGAACAATGCAACACAGATACAGGCCCTTCAGTCCAACCAGATCAAGATGACCATGGTGCCCACCCAGTCAGTCCTAATTTCCTGTGTTAGCCCCCTATCCCTCTTTGTACCTATCCAAATGCTTCTTAAATGATACTATTGTATCTGCATCAACCACTCCCTGTGACAGCTCATTCCAAACACTCACCACCCTCTGCGTGAAAAAGTTGCCCCTCAGTTCCCTTTTAAATCTTTTCCCTCTAGCCCGAAACCTATGTTCCTCAGTTCTGGACTCCCCTACCCTGAGAAAAGACTGTACCATCCACCTTATCTATGCCTCTCATAATTTTAAACACTTCTCCAAGGTCACCTGCAAAATTCTGCAGGAACTGAGCAAGTCCTGCAGTACCTATGGAAGAGAATAAACAGTGAAGACTGATGAAGGGTCATTGTTTATTCCCCCTCATCTGCTGAGTTCCTCCAGCATTTTGTATGTGTTGCTCAAGATTTCCAGCATCTGCAAAATCTCTTGTTTTTAAGGTAGCCCTTCATTCTTGTGTTTCAAGGAATGAAGACCTAGCCTGGCTAATCTGACCCTATAATTCAAGCCCTCTTCTTCTAGCAACATCTTTGTAAATCTTTTCTCCAGCTTAACCACATCCTTCCTATAACAGGGTGACCAAAACTGTACACAGTATTCCAAATGCCAACATCTTGAACGATTACAACATAATATCCTAACCCCTACACTGATGAATGCTGTTAAAGGCCAGCATGCTAAATGCCTTTTCTGCCACTATGTTACCTGTGATGCTGCTTTCAACGAACTATACACATGTACTTCAAGGTTCCTCTATTCCTTGAGCATACCGTTCATTTGTCCATTGCTGGTTTGACTTTCCAAAATGCACCGCCTCACAAGATCCATTTGCTGCTCCTTGACCCACTTCCCTAACTGATCAAGGGGATTGTCTCCCTTTGGAAGCTGATGTAATGATGTTGGGGGGGAGGAGTGGATAGAGTTAGGGCAAGGTTGGATTTTCTGTTCAATGGTGCTACTTCATTGTTTAATTGTCCTACTCTATATAGAGCATGGGGGCTTGACACAAGGGCTAGAGAACAATGATAGAAGAACCATTAGAGTCGTAGAACACTACAGCACAGAAACAGGCTCTTCAGCCTATCCAGTCCATGCTGAACTGTTATTCTGCTTAGTCCCATCACGCCTAAACCATAGTCCTCCAAATCTCTTAAATGTACAATCAAACCCGCACCCCACCACTTCCGCTGGCAGCTCATTCCACACTCTCACCACCCTCTGAGTGAAGAGGTTCCCCTCAGATTCCCCTTAAATATTTCACCTTTAACCTATGATCTCCAGTTCTCATCTCACACAATTTCAATGGGAAAAAGCCTGCTTGCGTTTACCTCATGATTTCTCTCTGACTCTGTCTCATATGACTATAAATACTCCTCATAATTCTGTATACCTCTATCAAATCTCCTTTCATTCTTGTACGCTCTAGGGAATAAAGTCTCAACTTAATCAACCTGTATTTATCTCGGGTCCTCAAGCCCTGGGGTCATCCTTGTAAGTTTTCTCTGTACTCTTTGTCTTACTGAGATTTTCCTGTATATCTCTACATAGTTATAATCTCTTTGCAAATTGTTTGCCCTCATTGTAATTTCTGTTGTTCTCAGAAAATTTGCCATAAGTGCACTGGTTTCCTTAGAACATAGAACAGTTCAGGCCCTTTGCCCCTGATGTTGTGCCAGCCTTTTAACCTACTCTAAGATCAATCTAACCCTTCCTCTCACATAGCCCTCCATTTTTCTATCATGCATCCATGTAGATTGGGGAACTGCATTGCTGAGTACCTTTGCTCTGACCAGAAGGGGTGGGATTTCCTGGTGGCCACCAATTTGGTAATTTCTACCCCTCCACCTTCTCTTTATCTATTCCCCATTTGGCTCCCCTTTTACCCCTTCTGTGCACCTGAGTTTTACCTTCCTCCACTGTCCCTGCTCTTTCTTTTACTAACATTGTCCACTCTCATCTAATTCCTCCTATTTCAACCCTTCACCCCTTCCACTAATCCCTCCCAGCTTTTTACTTCCCCCTCACCTATCCCGTTAAATTGTACTCCTCCCCATACCCCACCACTTTCCTATTTTGGCTTATTTCCCCTTCTATTTCTGATGAAGGGTCTTAACCATTTAATTCTCCTCTGTAGATGCTGCCTGACCTGCTGAGTTTCTCCAGCATTTTGTGTGAGTTTCTCCTGATATCCAACATCTGTGGAATCTTTTGTGTTTATAATTTGCTTCTCCAAACACAGATTGTTCACCTGGAAAGGACCTCCTTGTGTCCCATTCACCAGCTCTCTTGCCTAACTCTGTGAGCGAGCTTTTAATTCTCATCATGAGAAGGAACAGAGACCCATGAAGGACACGAGAGACTTTCATCTGCAGTTTGCACAGACTTCACAAACAACTTTATTCACATCAAAATACAAAATTAAATTTAATTTTTTTTAGAAATTTTCTCTGAAGCTTTGGAATGAGATACTGCACTGGAGAAGTTTGGTCTCAAGCTTGGGACATCACAAAGCAGCAGGATATTTATATCACGTTTTATTTTTCTCTCCCCCATACATACACAGATTAACACATCAGTCTCATGGGCTTGAACTTTAACCCAGCAAGTGCTGAAACTGACTTGGACGCATGTTAGTTGCAACACCCATTTTGGAAGATGCATGGGATTCCCTTCATACCCTCCTGCCCTCGTCCTGTACAAAGCTGAGGATGCAGATAGGTGGTGCCTGCCTTTGTTGTCTTTTACTGAAGTGTCATGGTCCCATTAGCCCGACTGTCGCGGGGAGGGAGCCTGTTGTTGGCGGTTCTGTACAAGGGATGGACCAAAGTAGACAGAGAGAGAGGAGAAATTCTCCACCATAGGATCCACTGGAACTGTCTCACAAATCCGAAAAGGTCTTGTTATGAGTGCAAAGGTTCAAGTGTGTGTTTAATATATTTTAAAGAATTGATTAAAAATTATGTTCTCTGGTGTTGGTGTTATAGCTAAACATGTCACAATCCGACTGGTGCCAAGTTCTGCAACTATTAAAACTATGGTGGAAATAAATAGTGTGCGGATCAATCAGTCGAAGCGTGTTAACAGTTGTAAGGTGCAATTTAATCCAGTTTGGCTGATGGAAAGCTTGGTAGAGAGGGGCTGATTGCACACGTGACACCATTTCACACTGCATTGGTGGATCAGGATGATGTCTTTTTGCCCAACCTGGGGCATTCCAGCTACACAGTGCCCAAAAAAAACCCATCTTAAGACATCAAACACTGGAACACTTGCAAGTTGCTTGAAATTTGCACTAGGAACAAAAAAAAAGTTTTAAAAATGCACAGCTAGTAAGGCAACTTCTGTGGAGAGAGAAAGAGAAGGTTGAAGACCTTTAGAACTGGTGAAAAGTCATCGACATGAAATGTTAACTCTTTTTATCACTCCACAGAAGCTGACTGCTGAGTTTCACTTGCATTTTGTGCCTTTATCTCGTTTCTATAATGACACAGAAAGAGGCCACTCAGCTCTCTGGCCCCATGACAGCCGCAAGTGATAATCCCATCAATCTCACTTCCCTCGATAGATACTTACCTTCAACTCTGCAACTTACTCTTTCTCTCTCCTCTCGCTACCCTCCTCCCTCTTTTTCTTTCTCACTCTCTCCATTTTTCTTTATCTCTCGCATTTGTTTTCCCTTTCCCTCTCTGCCCCCTATGTCAAAGTCCCACTTTTCAATTTTTTTCTGTCTCTAACCTAAACCAGAGACAATTTAGAGCCAATTCACCCACGTGCCTTCCTTTGGAAAGTAGAAGGAAGTCCACATGGTCACAGAGAGATGATATAAACCCCACAAAACACAAGTTTGGATCCGAGGTCAGGATTGAATTGAGGTAGCAGCAGGAACCAGAATACTCCACTGCCTGAATCTTACACGTAAGTCCCTCTGTACAAAGTCTGCTTCAATCCTTTCATTCTAGCAGGAGAGATGTACAAGTGGTTGGCATAACCACTGTCACCGGCCAGACACATAATGCTGGAGGAACTCAGCAGGACAGGCAACATCTAGGGAGAGGAATAAACAGTTGACATTTTGGGCTGTGACCTTCCAACTTAGTAATTTTCCCCCTCCACCCTCTTTTTTCCATTCCCCATTTTGGGTGCCCTCTCACCCCTTCCCTCTAGTTCCCCTCCTTCCCTTTCTTCCATGATCCACTTTCCTCTCCAGTCAGATCCCTTCTTTTTCAGCCCTTTACCTCTTCCACCTATCACTGCCCAGCTTCATTCTTCAGCCACTCACCCACCCACCCACCTTCCTCCTCACCTATCACCTGCCAGCTTACCCTACCTTCTTAATCTGGCTTCAGCCGCCTTTCTTTCCAATCCTGATGAAGGGTCTCGGTCCGAAATATCGACTGTTTATTCCCCTCCATTGATGTTAGCTGACTTGTTGAGTTGCTCTGGCATTTTGTGTGTGTATATCTGGATTTCCAGCATCTGCATAATGTTCAAAATCTAATGAGTTGAATTCGATCTGATTTTTACCTAACTCCAGTGGCCCATCTAAAGGTTCCCTCTCCGATTCTGGGTACTATTCTGTTCAAGATTTCCAGCATCTGCAGAAGCTCTTGTATTTATAATGCATTGTCACCAGCTATCCTCAGCCTCACTCTTCCCTCTGAACATGTCGATATTCACAGGTGCACAGGGTCTTCAGCCAGAGTGGAGTGCTGTCTCATCTGGCTTTGCACACAGTTTCATCTTCGGCCAAGAGAGGAGGTGGGGTTTCCAGTGGGATAGATTCTGTGAAATTCTACTGGGGGGGAGGGAGTAGGGAGTGGCTAGGGTCTAACCCACTGCCAGGAGTTGAGTGACCCACCAACCAGTGGGGAGCGCCCTTAATGAAGTCTCAGCTCATCACACGCTGGGAGGACACAAACTCTTCACGGGAAGTGGACGTCTCTGCACAGGTGGCGTTTCTGCTGACGGACACAAAAGGGGAAGGGAGGACACAGAAGGTGGCACATAGGCGGCGGTTTGGGGAGATGGAGGAGGACAAAGCGGCTGCAGCTTGTGGGCCAGGCAGTTTGGGGTTGCAGCGAGTTCACTGGGGCAGTGCCTTCAAGATGGCGTTGACTTCCTCTGCCACGGCGGTCAAGGCGAACTCGAACTGGTCCTGGTTTCAAAAACAAAGTGTGGCCTTGTTAGAAAGTCAAGCCTTTTCTCTGTGCTCGCATTTTCAATTTATTTTTCTCTGACTATATTACAGTTCAAAGTCTGGAGGTTATGTAGGGAGAATTTAAAGTTGTGTGAGTGTTGTTACTCTAAAGGCAGTCACAGTAAAACTGAACCAACAAAGTGAAATTGCTTTGATAGCCAGAAAGCCTAGATCCAAGATGGCTGGGACTGTGGTTGGTGGGGGGGTGAAGACCTACTGATGTATTGATCTGGATAGAGTGGACGTGGAGGGGTTTTTAGGAGAGTAGTTTTTAGGGTTTTTAGGTTAGTAGGAGAGTGTAGGATCTGAGGATACAGCCTCAAGATAAAGGAATCTTTACTGGTTTGTTAATGTCACGTGTACCAAGATACAGTGAAAAGCTTAGCTTGCAAACTGTTCATACAGATCAAATCATTATATAGTGTATCGGGTTAGTACACAGTAAAACGATGATAGAACAAGATGATAAGAGGCATAGATTGAGTGGATAGTCAGAGACTTTTTCCCCAGGACTGAACTGGTTAATTTGAGGGAGCATAATTTTAAGGAGATTGGAGGAAAGTATAGGTGGGGGGGGATGTCAGAGGTAGGTTTTTAACAGAGTGGTGGGTGTGTGGAATGGCCTGCCAGGGGTGGTATTAGAGGCAGATAATTAGGGATAGTTAAGAGACTCTTGGGTAGGCACACGGATGATGGGAAAATGGAGGGCTATGTGGCAGGGAAGGGCTAGATTCTTCATGGAGTAGTTAAAAGGTCAGCACAGCATTGTGGGCTGAAGGTTCTGTAATGTGCTGTATAGTTATAAGACCATACAATGTAAGAGCAGGTTTAGGCCATTTAGTTCATCGAGTCTGCTCTGCAATTCCATCATGGGTGATTTATTATCCCTCTCAACCTCAATTCTTCAATCCTTCTCAAGTATTATCAGTTTAAATAAGAAGATTGGAGAATTTTAAGGAAAGAGTAGGACTAATCTTTTTTTTAAAGGAGCTGCAAAGAATTGCTTCTCTACAGGTTACTGCATGATCTGCTGTTGGTAGGCTTGGATCAGGGTGTGGAGCTGGTGGTGATGGTCAGGACTTCGCCTCCTAAAGGTGAGGGGATGGGTGGGGGTTGAAATCAATGGCTCAGTTAGTTCCCCTCACTGAACGTTTACCAACGGGGCAGATCCACCTACTGTGGCTCAAACCACAAGTATTGTGTTCGGTTCTGGTCACCTCATAGGCAGGATGTGGAAACTTCAGGGAGGGTGCAAAGATTTACCAGAATACTGTCTGGATTAGAGACCACGTCATATGGGGAAAGGTTGAGCGAGTCCAGGCTTCTCTAGTTGGAGTCAAGGAGAATGAGAGGTGACGACAGAAATGTACAAAATGAGAGTGGATAGCAGAGGCAGTTTCCCAGAGCAGAAATAGTTAACATGACAGGACATAATTTTAAGGTGATTGGAGGAAAGCATAGACAGAATATCAGAGGTGGTTAGAGGGTGTGTAGAACATGCTGCCAGGGATGGTGATAAAGGCAGATACATTGGGAAGATTTAGGAGACTCTTGGATCCAGTGGCCTAATCGTATTGACAGTGGAGGTTCCACACAGGAAGGGGTGAGTAATTTAAAAAGTAACATTCACGGGCTTCTGGCTTTTTCTGATGGCCCAAATCATATTGTGATTCGTTAGTGAGGGCAAATAAAAATAAGGTAGGGACATTGGAACAACAATGGACCAGTGTGGAGAATTTGCATCAACAGACTTGGGTGAGGTAAGATTCTTTTTCATTCTTCATCTGTTAGTGCACAGTTAGTGAGAATGGCTCGAGGGGATGTGTTGTGTACTTTGTGGGAATTCTGGGAGACCTCCAGCATCCCGGATAACCACATCTGTATCAGATGCACCAAGCTGCAGCTCATACATGAAAACGCAGAGGTGATAAATAGGAGCTACAGGAAGGTAGTCACCCCTAAATTGCAGGAGGCAGGTATCTGGGTGATTGACAGGAGAGAGAAAGGAAATAGGCAGCCAGTACAGAGTACTCCTGTGCCCACTCCCCTTAATAAGTATACGTCTTTGGATACTGTTGTGGGGACGACCTACTGGGGGGAATCACAGCGGCTGGGTTTCTGACACCGAGTCTGTTGCTGTAGCTCAGAACAGAAGGGGAGAAGAGGACTGCAGTGCTGATGGGAGGTTCCACAGTTAGAAGAGTAGACACGAGATTCTGTGGAGGTGAAAGAGACACCCTGTGGTCTGTTGCCTCGCAGGTGCCAGGGTCAGGGGCGCCTCAGATAGAATTTTTAATCAATTCTTTTAAATCCATCTGAACCTGAGGGAGACCAATGTCCTTACAGGCAGGTTTGCTAGGGGATGGTTTAAACTAATTTGGTAAGGGGATGGGAACCGGAGTGATGGGACCGAGAGTGGGCAGTTGGTATACAAACAGATGCAGTGTAGTGAGACTGTCAGGAGAGACAGGCAGATGATAGGGCAAAATTGCATTCCATGGGATGAGGACAAAATCGAAAAGGGTAATGAATACAAGACTGAAGATTGGTTATAATTGAATGCAATAGTATATGGGGTAAGGTAGATGATCTTGTAGCGCAGTTAGAAATTGGCAGGTATGATGTTGTGGGCATCACTGAGTCATGGCTGAAAGATGATCATAGCTGGGAGCTTAACATTCAAGGATATCGGAAGGACAGGCAAGTAGGCAGAGGGGTTGGTAAAAATGAAATCAAATTCTTAGAAAGAGGTGACAAAGGATCAGAAGATATAGAATCCTTGTGGGTAGAGTTTAAAAAAACTGCAAGGGTCAAAAGATCCTGATGGGAGTTAAATCAGGACTCCAAAAAGTAGCAATTCACCCTGCAATTTGAGATGGAAATGCTAAAGTCACATGTATCAATATTACAGTGGCATAAAGGGAATTATAGAGGCATGAGAGAGGTGCTGGTCAAAGTTGATTGGAAGGGGAAGAGGAGCCAAAAAAAAACAGTGGGTGGATTAGGATCCTTCCAATAAAACAAAATAGCTCTCCAGCCAATAAAGTTGAAACAGCTGTCATACGTTGAGCGGAAGCTGGAACATTTCCTACTTCCTTCGGAGTGATCCCAAAGATTGCCGTGAGTGAGTTAGGTTGTAGGTCCAAACCTATGACTTTGAATAACATTCTAAAAACATCTCTCCAAAAATTATTTAACTTCATACAAGACCAAAACATATGAGTTAAGGTAGCCACCTCAGCATTACATCTATCACAGGTGGGATTTATATTAGAAAAATATGTGCCAGTTTATCTTTTGACATATGTGCCCTGTGCACTACCTTGAACTGAGTGACGGGCGCAGATAGATGAGTTGTTAACTAAATGATAGATTTTATTCCATTGATCATCTGAAAGTGACTCCTGAAGTTCCAATTCCCAAGCATGTTTAACCTTATCATTAGACATCATTCGTAAATTCATGAGTCGTTTATATATAATGATAGCATCTATCATATTTGGTAAATGAGCAAATGGATAATTTGGTAACAAATCTCATAGAAAATTCCTAACTTCCATAAAGAAGATACATCCCAAAGAAGCAGTTGTATTCTAAAGTCAAGATGATTCAACCATTGCTAACAAGAAAAGTCAGAGACAACATAACAGCAAAATTCCATTATGTCGTTTAAGCTTGGAGAAAATTAGAAGTCGAACGTTTGATACATCTTTTAAGTTTGAGCAAACCTGCCGACCTTTCATTCAATATTTTCATATGATTTAAGTTTTCTTTTTTTTTGACTTTTTTAGGTAATTTTTTTTGTTCTCTGTGAAGTTTCAGATTTGATCAGAAGGATTTTTTCCCTTTTTTTGTAACTATATCCTCAAATGGACTGCCTAGTCATTTTTTTGTTTTAGGTTAGTTTAGTGGTATTTTTTCTTTTCAATAATAGAAATTTTGAGTCTTTTTTTATGAATTGTCAAGAGGAGTTGTAGTTCCTTTTATATAATAGTCAATATTATACTATACATGATCTTGACAGTGTATATTCCTTTCTTTGTACTTTTACTGAAATATGTATTTGATATAACTTCTCCTCTGATTTGTATTTATCCTTATTTTTTTTAAATCAGTAAGAAAAGATTGAAAATGATTGGAAGAGGAAAATAGCAGGGATGACAGCAGTTAAGCACCAGCTGGAGTTCCTGGGAGCAATTCGGAAGGCACAGGATAGATAGATACATCCCAAAGAAGAAGTAGTATTCTAAAGTCAAGATTATTCAATCGTTGCTAACAAGGGAAGTCAAAGACAACATAACAGCAAAATAGAGGGCATATATAGAGCAAAATTAGAGGGAAGTTAGGGACTGGGAAGCTTTTAAAAATACAACAGAAAAGCCATAAGGAAGGAAAAAATTAAATATGATGGTAAGCTAGCTAATGACATAAAAGGGGATACCTAAAGTTTTTTTAGATATAAAGAGTAAAAAAGAGGTGAGTTGTAGAGATCAGACCACTAGAAAATGATACTGTAGATGTAGTAATGGGGACAAAGAAATGGTGGATGAACTGAATAAATATTTTGCATCAATCATCACTGTGGAAGATAGTAGCACTATGCCAGAAATTCAGGAGTGTCAGGGGGTGGAAGAGAGTGCAGCTATTGTTATTGAGAAGGTGCTTGGGAAGGTAGATAAGTTATCTGGGCCAGATGGACTACACCCCAGGGTTCTGAAAGGAAGCTGAAGAGATTGTGGAGGTATTAACAATGATCTTTCAAGAAACACTAGATTCTGGCATGGTTTTCAGAGGACTAGAAGATTGTAAATGTCACTCCACTCATCAGGAAGGGAGGGCAGCAGAAGAAAGAAAATTTTAGGCCAGTTAGCCTCACCTCAGTGGTTGGGAAGATGTTGGTGTTGATTGTTAAGGATGAGACCTCAGGGCACTTGAAGGCTCATGATAATAAGCCAAAGTCATCATGGTTTTCTTAAGGGAAAATCTTGCCTGACAAAACTGTTGGAAATTTTTAAGGAAATAACAAGTAGCATATACAAAAGATTTATTATCCCTCTCAACCCCTTTTTTTGCCGTTTATATGCAACCTTGGATAATACCATAAGTGGTATTGTTTTATCTTACTGAACAGTCCCCTGGTACGATAAGCTAGAATTGTGATCTCAGTCTACCTGGTTAGGGCCTTGCACTGCTCTTTTTTCTGTAGCTGAGACTATGTTCAAGACTAAAGTTTAGTTTTATTTGTCACATGAGGAAATAACAAGCAGGATAGGTAAAGGAGATGCAGTACAGGAGGCTGCTTAATGAGATAAAGAGCCCATGGTATTACAGGAAAGATACTGGCATGGATAGAGCATTGGCTGAATGGCAGGAGGCAAAGAGAGGAAATAAAGGGAGTCATTTCTGGTTGGCTGTCGGTGACTAGTGGTGTTCCACAGGGGTCTGTGTTGGGACCACTTATTTTTATATTATATGCCAATGATTTGGATGATGGACCAAAGTTGTGACCAAGTTTGCGGATGATAGGAAAATGGATGGAGGGGCAGGTAGTGTTGAGGAAGCAGGGAGTCTGTTGAAGGACTTAGACAAATTGGAAGAAGTGGCAGATGGAATACAGTATAGAGAAGTGTATGATTGTGCACTTTGATAGAAAAAAGAAAAACATAGAATATTTTCTAAACAGGGAGAAAAGAGACTTGGGAGTCCTCGTGCAGGATTCCCTAAAGGTTTACTTGCAGGTTGAGTTGGTGGGGAGGAAGGCAAATGCCATGTTAGCTTTCCTTTCTAGAGGACTGGAATATAAAAGTAAGGAGTAATGCCGAGGCTTCATAAAACATGGTTGGTGCCTCAGTTGAAGTACTGTGAGCAGTTTTGGGCCACCTATCTAAGAAAGGATGAGATGGCATTGGAGAGGGTTTAGCGGAGGTTCACAGGGACAATTACAGGCATGAAAGAGTTATCAAATGACACTGGGTCCGTACTTGCTGGAATTTACAAGAATGAGGTGGGATTTCTTTGAAACTATCGAATATTGAAAGGCCCAGAGACAGTGGATGTGGAGAGGATATTTCCTATATTTGGGAGGTCTAGAACCAGAGGGCACAGCCTCAGAATTAGATGAGGAGGAATTTATTTAGCCAGAGGGTGGTGATTCTGTGGAATTTGTTGCCAGAGGTGGTTCTGGAGGTCAGGTCATTGGGTGTATTTAAGGTGGAGGTTGATAGATTCTTGATTAGTCAGGGCGCGAAAACTTACAGGGGGTATGTGTGGTGAACTACATATACCTGTCTGGACACGCCCCCCCACCCCACCCCCGCTGACTGTTCCTGTGGCTCCTCCCACGGACCCCGGTATAAAGGCGATTGGGGCCTGAGCCCTGCCTCTCAGTCTCCAGGATGTAGTATGGTGGTCAATTGCTGCTTGTTCTTTCTTCCAGTCAATAAAAGCCGATATCTCGCCTCACGTCTCAGAGAGTTATTGATGGTGCATCAGTATGCAGGAGAATGGGATTGAGAGAGAAAATAGATCAGCCATGATGAAATGGCAGAACTACTAGATGGGCTGAATGGCCTAATTCTGCTCCTATATCTTATGGCCTTACAGATAGATGCATGGATGAAAGAAAAATAGAGGGCTATGCAGGAGGAGGGAAGGGTTCGATAAGGTCATGAGTCGTAGGGCGTGTGCTGTTCTATGTTATATAAAGCAACCCAGAAGTTGTACCTTGGTGCAGACCATCCCTGGCCGCTGATCTCGTATGTGCTCCAGAGTGGCCGCAATGTCTATCTCCTTCACACCTGGAGCACGGTGCACGTCCGCATGAAAGAAACACAGTAAAGATGTGGATCAGAGTGATAATACAACAGAAGCTTAACACGACTGACCAGACCCAAGCGAGCATTGAGAAAAGCCAACGGAATGAAAGTGATTGCTGAACATCAGTTGATTAGTGGTGCTGGGTTACGTTGATAGCTAGAATTAACTCTATACAGTAGATATTTCTCCCTACTGAGCTACTTCACCACTGTTAGAACATGAGCATCTATCCACAATATTGAAGATTAATCAGGTATAGAGTCATAAGAGTACCACGGCACAGAATCTGGCCCTTCAGCCCATCTACATGCTGAACCATTTTTATGCCTTCCCATCTATTTGGTCCTGGACCATATCCCTGCAACTCCTCCCATCCATGTACCTATCCAAACTTTTCTTAAATGTTGCAATCAAACCCGCATCTACCACTTTTGCTGGCAGTTCATTCCACTCTCACACCACCATCTGAGTGAAGATGCTACAAGAAAGCAGCATCCACCGTCAAGAAATCCCTCCATCCAGACCATGCTCTCTTCTCCAGACCATCGGGCAGGAGGTACAGGAGCCTTAAGTCCCATACCACCAGCTTCAGGAATAGTTATTACCCTCCAACCATCAGGCTCCTGAACCAGCATGGATACCTTAGCTCATCTCAACACTGACCTGATTCCACCACTTACAGACTCACTTTCAAGAACCCTACAACTCATGTTCTTGCTATTTATTGTTATTTGCACAATTTGTCTTCTTTAGCACAGTGGTTGTTTATGTAGTTTTCCATAAATTCTACTGTATTTCTTTATTTTCCTGTGAATGTCTGAAAGGAAATGAATCTAATTTATTATGATGACATTAATAAATTGTGTCTTTGATTTATTCCCACTCAGTTTTTCACAAGGCTACAAACTGACTTCCCCCAACACCATGAGCTCTTATCCACTTGCTTTCTCAAGATCCAGCCACACCCTATCAATAGGTTTCAATCTACTGCAACACACACAAAACACCAGAGGAACTCAGCAGGTCAGGTAGCATCTATGGAGGGGAATAAACAGTCCTTCTTCAGAAGACTATTAACTCTGTTACATTCTCCAAGAACTTTAGCAAAATTTGGTGTAAACATCTGCTTTATCTTTTAAACTTTAATTCTAATCTGCAAATCTTCAAGGTCAGATTCAATGAAGCTCCCTCCACACCATCCCATCACACTCTCCTGTGGTCAGACACAGAGTGAAGCTCCCTTTACCCTGTCCCATCACACATTCCTGCGGTCAGACACAGACTGAAGCTCCCTCTACACTGTCCCATCACACACTCCCAGGGTCAGACACAGAGTGAAGCTCCCTCTACACCATATATGTCAAACTCAAGGCCCGCGGGCCAAATCCGGCCCGTGGTGGAACTATCTTTGGCCCACGAGATAATATCTAATTACTATTAAAGCTGGCCCCAGTAATCGAAGCGCCTATGGCATATGATATGGCTAATGCTGAGTTTATTCAGGTACCAGGTTTTCAGGGTTTTTAGTGTTTATTCGGCAGTCTTGCTCGGCAGACTTCTTCATAAGAAACGGAATTTGTAAAGTGAAACAAGTTGTAGTTATAGCAGAGACTGAGACACATGAGAGCAGGCTGAAAAAACGGAGGCAACGAAAGCTGCGTTCGCATGCATCTGACTGATCCGGCCCGCATGAAGCTGCATTTTGCTCAATCCGGCCCGTGACCTAAGATGAGTTTGACACCCCTGCTCTACACCATCCCATCACACATTCCTGTGGTCAGACACAGAGTGAAGCTCCCTTTACCCTGTCCCATCACACACTCCTGGGATCAGACACAGAGTGAAGCTCCCTCTACACCATCTCATCACACACTCTTGGGGTCAGACACAGAGAGAAGCTCCTTCTACACCATCCCATCACAGACTCCTGTGGTCAGACACAGAATGAAGCTCCCTCCACCCTGTCCCATCACACAGTTCCGGGGAAAGGACGGGATGCCTATAATGGTTCCCTGTGATGCTTCAGGAAGTGGATGCTGTTCTTCCCACCTTCTTGAACATAGATACTGGGTGATTTCTGGCCTAATTTGAGATGGCACTGAGTAATAGAACTGGGACAGTTAAAGGCCAAATCCTCCCAGCATTTACCTTTTGACATTCTGTTGAGAACCATGTCGATTAACGTGTAGGTTCCAGTTCTTCCTGCACCGTCACTGCAGAACAAAGAGAGCTGAGTTAATCGCTCACTCGACAGAGGTCAAGTTTAGGAGTGTTTTCAGTGGCCCAAAGCAAGACCCATGTGAAACCCATCATGGCACTGTTCTGAACACATCCAATTGGCTTTTAAAGCAGAGGAGAAAAATTAAACCAATTGGATAACAAGCTTATGTTGTAGATGGCTATGTGATGTATTAGGAGATAAGTGGACCATTAGACATAAACCTTTAGGAAAGAGACCACCTAGGGAGGGTTGGAGAACTCAGCTATTGAGGAGGTCTGGACTCGTGGTGGGGAATAGAGACAGTCCAGTGGGCTTGCCAGCACAATCTTCTCTGATTTGATTTGATACAACTGATGCATTTCACTATACGTTCTGATGTACGTATGACAAACAAAGATAATCTAATCTTGTGAAGCAGGAGGGACAGAGTTGTGGGAAGGTTAAACACATTCAAGATGCTGGAGTGGGTCAGGCAGCACCTATGGAGGGAATGAACAATGTTTCGGGTCAAGATCCTTCATCTGGACTGGAAAGGAAAGGAGTGGAGCCGAATGCAGAATTAGCAGGTGGGGGGGGGGGGGAAGGAGGAGTACAAAATGATAGGTGAGACGAGGTGAGGGGGAAGGTAAGTGGGTGTGGGAAGGGATGGATGAAGTGAGAAGCTGGGAGGTGATAGGTGGAAGAGATAAAGGGCTGAAGAAGAAGGAAACAGAAGAGAATTGTAGACCATGGAGAAGGGAATCAGAAAGAGGTGATGAGTAAGTCATGAGGACAGGGGAGGGGAAGAGAAAGGGTGAGAGGGCTACCAGAACCAGGAAAAACAAGAAAAGGCAGGTATTGAAACAGAGAGAAATGGTTATCAGAAGTTTGAGATCAGGTTGAAATGGGTGGCCACTGGGAATGGTCACCTTTTGCAGTGAACAGAGTGAAGGTGCTTGCCGAAGAGGACCCCCAAAGTACGCCGGGTCTCACCGATGTAGAGGAGGCCACACTGGGTGCACTGGATATGGCAGATGACCCTGACACTCTTGCAAATGAAGTGTTGCCTCACCTGGAAGGATTACTTGGGACCCTGAATGGTGGTGAGGGAGGAGGTGAATGGTATGGTGTAGCACTTCCACTGCTTGCAGTGATAATTGTCAGGAGGGAGATTAGTGGGGAGGGATGAGGGAGTCACATAGAGAGTGATCCCTGCAGAAAGTTACTGGAGGGGTGGGGGCAAAGGTGAGAAAGATGTGCCTGGTGGTAGGATGTCACTGAAAATGGCGGAATTTGCGGAGAATGACACGCTGAATGTGGAGGCTCATGGCGCCTCTCTGACACTTTCTTCAGCTAAACCTGTAGCTCTAACTGAACACAAGGACAGGAGAAAGCCATTCAGCCCATTTAGACTATCCCACTGTTTAATAAGATCACGCATGAGCTTCGACCTAATAATACAGACCCACTTAAAAATGTTTTGTTAATAAAAATCTATCAATCACAGATTTAATGATAATCACCTGGTATCGATTTACCCTTCACTTTATAGAAGTCAATTTGTCACCAAAGTTTTGGTACTGGCAAGGTTTGCTAACTTACTTCCAAATTCCAATGTTTGACACTGTCCTAGAATTTGACACTGTCCTAGAATTCCCAAGGTATCCAACATATGGTCCACCGTAATATTGTGAAACATTCAATTATCCTCTGTTCCTCTCAATTCCAAGGAATACTCCCAGGTCAATCCTCTCTTCCTGAGGGGTGGGGACTAGCGCTTCTGCCAGGGTGCTCCACAGCAGGTCTAACCAGGGCTGTGGATCTTGGAGCTGGACCTTTCCACCAGTTCAGACTCAATGGGCTGAATGGCCTCTTTCTACTTCTATGTCTGATAGTCCTATGATTGAATGGCGAAGATGACTGGATAATTCTGTCCCTATCAATAGTAGAGATAGCATTTGTATCATGTGGTCATAGAATCACTGACCATGGCAAAAGGCCCTTCAGCCCACACCACCCATGCTGACCATTATCTGCCCAGATACACCAGTCCCACACTAATCCTGTTATTCTCCCCACATTCCTATCAACTGCTCCTGGATTCTACCACTCATTCACCTACTGGGGCTGACTCACAGTGGCCACTTAACCTCCAACATCATTGAGATGGAGGGGAGAGAAGTGGAAGCTCGTGGAGTCACAAGGAAAATGTGCAACCTCCACACACGTAGACAGCGTCAGGGGTCTGGATGGAAGCCAGGTCCCTGGAGCTGACAGGCAGTGTCTCTCCCTGCTTTAGAACATAGAACAGTACAGCACAGTACTTGTAATTTTTCTACGTATTGCACTGTACTGCTGACACGAAACGGCACATTTCACAACACACAGTATGTCAGTGATAATAATCCTGACTCTAATTCTACAGCACTTAGAATATTACAGTACATTGCAGACCCTTTAGCCAACATCTACTCTAATATCAACCTAACCCTCCCTTCCCGCACAGCCCTCCATTTTTCTATCATCCATGTGCTTATCTAAGAGTCTCTTAAATGTTCCCAATGTATCTGGCTCAACACCATCCCAGTGTCTTTCACACATCCACCACTCTCTGTGTAAAATAAAAAACTTACCCCTATACTTTCCAACAATCACCTTAAAATGATGCCTCTTTGGACTAGCCACTTCCTCTCTATGGAAACAGTCTTTACCACAAACTCTTTTGACAAGCCAAGATCAGTCAAATGGCCTCTCATTTTTGCCCTCCCTTCCTGAAGTTAAAATGGCTGTTGGGTTTCTTTGCAAGTTAACAATTAATGACCTGCCAGTATTTTTATAACTACTCATACACATGTAACTGCTGGAATGGTTCCTTGTGGCACAGTGTGTATATGCATTTGTTGCGTGTGTCCCATTTGTATGATTCTGGAAGTCTCTGGAAGCTCCTCTGATGCTGCGTTATTTGAATAGGGGCTATCTGATTGGCTGACTCTTATCTGTAAATTTGAATGTAATGTCCCTTATCTGTGGGTATACAAAGAGCTGACCACAGGATGGCGCCAGCTTCTTTCTTGCTGTTTCTTCTTTTTGCTTCCTCTCTCCCTCCTGGTGCTAGCCTCTGCTTCTGTTACTGTCCACGATTAGATTTTTTTTCTTCGATGAATGCTTAATAAAACGATCATGAAGCAACAGGTCTTGTGCCTCTTTCCTGACTTCTGAAAGAACCTTGGATTAAAAAACATCAGTTGGGAAGGATCTTACCTGCAGTGTACGATTATGGGGCAGGAACGGCCTCTGTAACACTTGTTGACTTTCCTGTGGAACAGAATAATATGTGACACACGGTGATATGTTGAGGATGCTTTTCACTCATCCCACAATCTCTTTGACCCACTACCGTCAGGAAGGAGGTACAGGAGCATCAGGACTAGTACTGTCAGACTGGATAACAGCTTCTTCCCTCAGGCTGTGAGACTAATAAATACCCTGCCTCCACTGAGGTGTGAGGTGGTTCATTTTGGTAGGTCAAATATGATGGCAAAATATAGTATTAATGGTAAGACTCTTGGCAGTGTGGAAGATCAGAGGGATCTTGGATATCCCATAGGACGCTCAAAGCAGCTGCCCAGGTTGACTCTGTGGTTAAGAAGGCAAACGGTGTATTGGCCTTCATCAATCGTGGAATTGAATTTAGGAGCCAAGAGGTAATGTTGCAGCTAAATAGGACCCTGGTCAGACGCCACTTTGAATACTGTGCTCAGTTCTGATCGCCTCACTACAGGAAGGATGTGAAAACCATAGAAAGGGTACAGAGGAGATTTACAAGGATGTTGCCTGGATTGAGGAGCATGCTTTATTAAAATAGGTTGAGTGAACTCGGCCTTTTCTCCTTGGAGCGAAGGAGGATGAGAGGTGACCTGATAGAGGTGTACAAGATGATGAGGGGCATTGATTGTGTGGATAATCAGAGGCTTTTTCCCAGGGATGAAATGGTTGCCACAAGAGGACACAGGTTTAAGGTGCTGGGGAGTAGGTACAGAGATGTCAGGGTTAAGTTTTTTACTCAGAGAGTGGTGAGTGCATGGAGTGGGCTGCCAGCAACGGTTGTGGAGGCGGATATGATAGGGTCTTTCAAGAGGCTTTTAGATAGGTACATGGAGCTTAGTAAAATAGAGGGCTATAGGTAAACCTAGTAATTTCAAAGGTAGGGATGTGTTCGGCACAACTTTGTGGGCTGAAAGGCCTGTATTGTGCTGTAGGTTTTCTATGTTTTCTATGTCTCATCACTAGGACAGAGCGTCTTTTACTGTTCACTGATTACCTGTGCTGCACACTATGTGCATTTTGGATTGTATTTTATTAACTTATTTGTGGTAATATTTTGCTTTATCTGCTGTGTGTGATATGTGTATGGTGGGTGCACCATGGCCTGTAGAACCACTGGTTCATTTCATCAGATGACACAATGATTGCTGACACAATTTCAGATGGTGACAAGGTGGCATAAAGGAGTGAGAGAGATCAGCTGGTTGAGTGATGTTGTAACTTCAACCTTGCACTCCAAGTTAGAAAGACCAAGGAATTGAATGTGGATTTCAGGAAGGGGAAGTCGAGGAAATACACACCAGTCCTCATCAAAGCATCGTGAGTGGAAATGGTGAGCAGTTCCAAGTCCCTGGGTGTAAACATCCCTGAAGATCATCCTGGGCTCAACATACTGATGCAATTACAAGTAAGGCACGACAGCGGCTATATTCCATTGAGGAGAGTTGGTGTGTCACCAAAAACACTCTCAAATCTTTATGAGTGTAGCATGGAGAGCCTTCTAGCTGATTGCATCACTGAGTGATATGGAGGGGCCACTGTATGGGATCAGAAAATGCCGCATAAAGTTGAAAACCCAGCCAGCTTCATCATGGGCACTAGCCTATCTAGCATCGAGGACACCTACAAAAGGCAGTGACTGTAAAGGGCTGCATCCATCATTAAGGACCCCCATCACTCAGGGCATACCCTCTTCTCATTGCCACCATCAAGGAGGAGGTACAGGAGCCTGAAAACACACTAACAACATATTAGGAGAAGCTTCTTCCCCTCCACCATCAGATTTCTGAATGGACAATGAAGCAATGAACACTTCCTCAGTGCTTTCCCTCTCTTTCTGCACTACTTGTTTAATTTATGTTTATATATACTTATTGTAATTTATAGTTTTTACGACTGTGTATTACAATGTACTGCAGCCGCAAAACAACAAACTTCATGATATATGCCATTGATATTAAACCTGATTCTGAATTGTAATCAATACAGTAACCTGACACAGGTATTGCTGTTTTCCGGTGATCCAAGGCCGAGCAGAGAGCCAGTGAGGTTGTATCTGCTGTAGACCTATTGTGGCGATAGACATATTGCAGGAAGTCTAGGTCTTTGTTTCGATAGGAGTTGACTCCGGCCATGACCAACCTCTCAAAGCACATCATCACAGTAGATGTGAGTGGCACTGGGTGATAGTCACTGAGACAGCTCCCCCTGCTCTTCCTGGGCACTGCCCATCCCTCACATGATTCATCTGTTGTCGGCCCCCACCCAACACATACTCCACTCTCCCCTCCTACCCTGCTCGTGACTATGCCCCTCCCTCACCTGAAACCACCACGGTGGGCTTCACAACTGAACAGGTGAGAAGACAGCTGAAACATCTCCACCCAAGCAAGGCTGCAGGCCTGGATGGTGTCAGCCCCAGGGTGCTCAAAGCCTGTACCCCCCAGCTATGTGGAGTACTACACCATGTCTTCAACCTGAGCCTGAGTCTCTAGAGGGTTCCTGTGCTGTGGAAGACATCCTGCCTCGTCCCTGTACCAAAGACACCGCGCCCCAGTGGCTCCAATGACTACAGACCGGTGGCACTGACCTCCCACATCATGAAGACCCTGGAGAGACTTGTTCTAGAGCAGCTCCGGCCTATGGTTAGGCCACACTTAGACCCCCTCCTTTTCGCCTATCAGCCCCGACTAGGAGTTGAGGATGCCATTGCCTACCTGCTGAACTGTGTCTACACCCACCTGGACAAGCCGGCGAGCACTGTGAGGGTCATGTTTTTTGACTTCTCCAGTGAGTTCAACACCATCCGCCCTGCTCTGCTGGGTAAGAAGCTGACAGTGATGCAGGTGGATGCTTCCCTGGTGTCATGGATTATTGATTACCTGACCAGCAGACCACAGTACATGTGCTTGAAACACTGTGTGTCAGACAGAGTGGTCAGCAGCACTGGGGCTCCACAGGGGACTGTCCTGTCTCCCTTTCTCTTCACCATCTATACCTCAGACTTCAACTACAACACAGAGTCTTGCCATCTTCAGAAGTTGTCTGATGACTCTGCCATAGTTGGATGCATCAGCAAGGGAGATGAGGCTGAGTACAGGGCTACGGTGGGAAACTTTGTCACATGGTACGAGCAGAATCATCTGCAGCTTAATGTGAAAAAGACTAAGGAGCTGGTGGTGGACCTGAGGAGGGCTAAGGCACCGGTGACCCCTGTTTCTATCCAAGGGGTCAGTGTGGACATAGTGGAGGATTACAAATACCTGGGGATACAAATGGACAATAAACTGGACTGGTCAAAGAACACTGAGGCTGTCTACAAGAAGGGTCAGAGCTGTCTCTATTTCCTGAGGAGACTGAGGTCCTTTAACATCTGCCGGACGATGCTGAGGATGTTCTATGAGGCTGTGGTGGCCAGTGCTATCATGTTTGCTGTTGTGTGCTGGGGCAGCAGGCTGAGGGTAGCAGACACCAACAGAATCAACAAACTCATTTGTAAGACCAGTGATGTTGTGGGGGTGGAACTGGACTCTCTGACGGTGGTGTCTGAAAAGAGGATGCTGTCCAAGTTGCATGCCATCTTGGACAATGACTCCCATCCACTCCATAATGTACTAGTTAGGCACAGGAGTACATTCATCCAGAGACTCATTCCACTGAGATGTAACACTGAGCGTCATAAGAAGTCATTCCTGCCTGTGGCCATCAAACTTTACAACTCCTCCCTCAGAGTGTCAGACGCCCTGAGCCAATAGTCTGGTCCTGGACTTTATTTCCACTTGGCATGATTAACTTATTATTATTTAATTATTTATGGATTTATATTGCTATATTTCTTCACTATTCTTGGTTGGTGCAGCTGTAACGAAGCCCAATTTCCCTCGGGATCAATAAAGTATGTCTGTTTGTCTGTCTGATTGTCGCCCTTTTGAAGCAGGTGGGAACCTCCAATTGCAGCAGTGAGAGATCAAAGATATCCTTCAACACTCCTGCCAGTTGGTTGGCACTAGTTTTCAGCGCCCTATCAGGTATACCACCAGGGACCGATGCCCTGTGGATTCTGCCTTTTTGAGGTATTGCCTTTTGAAGATGTCTTGAATGGTGGGGATGCGGGTGCCCATGATGGAGCTGGCCATATGTACAACCTTTTGCAGTTTTTTCCAAACCTGTGTAATGGCACCTGCATATGAGCTGGTAATACGACCAATTGGAATGCTCCCCACTATACATCTGTAGAAATTTGCTGAAGTCTTTGATGACATAGCAAATCTCCTCAAATTACTAATTTAGGTAGTAGGTAGGTCAACATCATGGGCCAAAGGTCCTGTTTCTGTTTGTCACAGTTCCATAATCTAAGTTCCCACAATGCAAAATATAGTGTTGCAAATACAGAGAAAGTGCAACGCAGGTAGACAAATAAAATACTTAAGGCCACAACTAGTGTGACTGGGAGACTGAGGCATTTTAGGAACTTAATATACCAATAAGATCTCGGCAGTTGTTAATCATTGTTGTAAAAACCCATCTGGGAGATCCATAGTTCCTCAGCGTGGCGTCCTGTGCTCTGTATAGGACCCCAGTCCCCTGGGGTGTGGTTGCCTCCCTGCTGAGATGGACCCTTCATTCCTGAGAAGGCAGCTCAGACCTTACAGAGACAATTGTGTGCAGTTCATCCAGAGATTGTAAAGCCAGTCCCATCAGCCATGGCCACATTGAGAAACAACGCTCATTTCTAAAACTGTGTGACCCCAAAGCTACAAAGTTAGGTATCCTTAGTTGAAGGTAATTGGGAAAATACAATTCCCACATTGGATTATTGACTACAGGAGCAAGAGGCAAGAGGTCCATGATCCAGCCCTCATCAGGGGATCAGAGGTGGAGAGGTCTAGTCTCTTTAAACACCTTGGTGTTATTTCAGAGGATCTGTCCAGCATGTAAGTGCCATTACAAAGAAGGCACATCAGCTCCTCTACTTTATTAGAAGTTTGCAAAGACTCATATGTTATGTAAAACTTTGACAAACTTCTATAGATACTCAGTGGAGAGCATCCTGACTAGTTGCATCATGGTATGGAAATACCAATACCCAAGAACAGAAAAGTCTACAAAAAGCAGGGAATACAGCCCAGTTCATCACAGGTAGAGCCCTCCCTGTCATCGACTAGAAATCAGCATCCAACATCAAGGACCTCCACCATCTAGGCCATGCTCTCTTCTTGCTACTACCGTCAAGAAGGAGGTACAAGAGCCTTAGGTCCCACACCACCAAGTTCAGGAACAGTCATTACCCTACAAACATACACCTCTGGAAACAATGAGGGTAACTTTGCTCACCTCAATGCTGAACTGACTCCACAACTCACAGACTAACTTTCAAGGACTCTACAACTCATGTTTTCAGGATTAATTCATTTTTAAAATTACTTGCACGATTTGCCTTCTTTTGCACGTTGGTTGTTTGTCAGTCTTTGTCATTTATAATTTTTCATAAATATGGTTGCTTTTCTTCATTTTCCTGTACATGCCCGAAAGAAAATGAATCTTGGGTCCATGAGTCTGAGAGTCCACAGGGGACATTCGAGGCCCATGGTCTGCGAGTTCTCAAGTCCACTGGAGCTGGAGGCCAGAAGGCCAGGGGGCGGCCCGTCCTGGGGTTGGAGGACTGTCTGTGTGTGTGAGTGGGTGGAGGGGAGGGGAGGAAGGGGCTTGTTGTGCCGTTGTTGGTCTTTTGTTTGTTGTAGGTTGTTCTGCAAAACATTGTCGGCATGTTATGTTGGCTCTGGAATGCAAGCCGACCCTTAGGTTGTGTTGGTTGTTAACACAAAAGACACATTTAACTGTATGCTTTGATGTACAGTAGTGTGCAAAATCTATAGGCACCCTAGCTATATATCTGTGCCTAAGACTTTTGCACAGTATTGTACATGTGATAGATAAATGAATTTGAATCTGAAAGGCAGGCATTGGTAAAAGTGATTGGATTGTTATAAAACTCATTAAGACCACTAAGAAACTACTGGTTAGGAAGTCTGCCCTCCTTACCCAATCTGGCTAATAGGCGACCACAAGACCAGCAACGAGAATGGTCTCCAGCAGATCAGGGGTATTTGGGGATAGGCAATAAATGCTGGCATTGGTGGTGATATCCTGTGAATGTATAAATTAAGATAATGCCCTAATACTCTGTATCCAAGTTTATTCAAGCATCAAGCCTCTATGGCTCTTTGGGGGCAAGAATTAGAGTCACAGAGTGATACAGCATAGAAGCAGGTCTTTCAGCCCAACATCTCTATGCTGACTTGAGATAGTCCCATTTGCTCACGCTAGGTCCATTTCCCTCTAATTCTTTCCTATCCATGTACTTATCCTAATGTCTATGAAATGGTTTCTTGACCCTGCTTCAACCACTTCCTTTGGCAGCTCATTCAATTCACACACTATCCTCTTGGTGACAAAGCTGCCCCTCAGGTCCCTTTTTAAATCGTTCCCCACCCATTTAAAAACCAAGTCTTTGAGTTGTTGGTTCCGTTTCCTTGGGAAAAAGACAGTGAGTGTTCACCCTATCTATGCTCCCTATAATTTTATACACCTCCATAACATAACCACCCCCCACCCCAGTCTCCAACATTCTGGGCACTAAAGTCCTACCCTGACCAACCTCTCCTATAATACTGGTGCTCGAGTCCTGGCAACATTCTTTAAAATCTCCCTTGCACTCTTTAGAATATAATGACATCTTTCCTATGAGAGTCACTATGCTGAGAACATCATATATAGAAAAGTATAACAAAGTACAGGCCATTTGGCCCATGATGTTGTGACCTTTTAAACTACTCCAAGATCAATTTAACCCTTCCCTCACACATAACCCTCCATCTTTCTATCATCCATGTGCCTATCAAATAGTTTCTTAAATGTCCCTAATGTATCTGCCTTTACCATCACCCCTGGCAGGGCATTCCACACACCCACCACTCTTTATATAAAGAACCTACCTCTGACATCCCCCTTCTCCTCCAATCACCTTAAAATCACGCCCTCTTGTATTAGCCATTTCCACCTGGGGGAAATTCTCTGGTTATCTACACAACCAGCTTGATAACCTCCATCATGTCACCTCTCATCCTCCTTCCCTCCAAAGAGTAAAGCCCTATCTTCACAAGATATGCTCTCTAATCCAAGTAGCATCCTAGTAAATCTCCTCTGCACCCTCTCACCTGTGAGGATAGGTTGAGTGAGCTCGGGCTTTTCTCGTTGGAGTGAAGGAAGATGAGAGGTGACTTGATGGATGTGTACAAAATAATAAGACAGTGTGGACAGCAGAGACTTTTTTCCCAGGGTGGAAATGTCTAATATGAGGGGGCATAATTTTAATGTGATTGGAGGAAAGTATTGGAAGAGGCAGGATTCTTTACGCAAAATGGTGAGCACATGGTATGCACTGTCAGAGGTGCTGGTGAAGTCAGGTACATTAGGGGCATTTAAGAGACTTTTGGACAGGTACATTGATAATAGCAAATTGGAGGTCTATGTGGGAGGGAAGGGTTAGACCTTATAACCTTAGGTTATAAGGTTGGCACAACATTGTGGGCTGAAGGGCCTGTACTGTTCTATGTTGTAACTCCCACCCCACCTAGCCTTGCTCAAGGGGAAAGCACCAGTCACACAAGGTGCAGGGATGTAAGATGGAGAGCTGGTTCCACCACTGCTTTGTGTGGTACGCACGGCTACCAATGATCACTTTTGTGACTATGCAACTGGATTTGACATTACTAGCTGCAAATCACAAAAATGACACTGGGAACCATCAGGAAGAAACGACACGGTGACAGCCATCACAGGGTTAATGAAACGCTGGTTAAAGAGGGAGGAAGGAGAGGTTAGGTAGACAGATAAAAGCTCCTCGTTGGTGAACACACATGCCAGTTAGTTCCTAACCAGGACCAGTCACTCCTTTTTCAGTGGGAGAGAGGGTATTAGCCAGATGCTTTGAACAGCGATAATCGAACCGATCAGGCAACCCCAGACACCAACAAGAGAAAATCTGCAGATGCTGGAAATCCAAGCAACACACACAAAATGCTGGAGGAACTCAACAGGCCATCATAGATGCTGTCTGGCCTGCTGAGTTCCTCCAGCATTTTGTGTGAACCCCAGATACCAAATGGATATTGGCTTTTTGGACGCTTTTGGGGGAAAGACATTGTGCTAGACAGGAGTCACAAAGGGTTGAGTGAAATGCTGAAATCTTGTTTCCCCTCCCTACTGATATTGTTAGTTAAACTGATTCATAGGGCAAGGTAGGCCCAATGAAATCCTGTCACTGAGTCAGGAGATGGTTAGTTTGAGTATCTGGGACTTGGAAAACCAACATTGACTGCAGGCAGTCTACAGCTGAGCCTGTTAAACAGCCCCAGGCAGGAGCACTATAGATTAGATGCGATAATGTTGTGAAGCTTCCTCTACACTGTCCCACCAGGCACAGAGTGGATCTCCCTCTGACCTGTCCCATCACACTCTCCCAGGGCAGGAGCAGCACGTGTGAGATACAAAACAAACCGTAGTGTTTTTCAAACGTATGTGTAGGTTGGAATAATTTTCAGATTGCTTGGATGTAAGTTACTGTACAGAACTGACTCTTCATGATGGGTCAGTGCAGAGGGAGTTTGACTCCTCATCTTATGAGGAGGTGCCCCTGAAGTCGGTCTGGTCCACACTCAGTTTGGTGGCTATCTGTAGTCTAGTAACTACACTGATGATTGATATGTTTGGGAAAGGGTGATCACAGTCTGCCACCTATGCTGGTCTATGTCTGAGGGTGATACCCACCCCTCTTTGCCCAGTTCCCTTCGAACCCCAGCTCCCACGCTCCATACCTCCGGAAGTCCAGCAGTGGGCGGGTGGAGGAAGGGATTCCCTCGGCAGGCCAGCTGAGGAAGTGGAACTGGGTGAGTGTGCGCGTCTCCTGCGACTGCAGGTTCTTGAGGTAGAAACTGCGCACGAGGAAGTCCTCACACCAGATGTGCTCGGAGACCAGGTTCACCTGCAGGGTAGAGGGGAAGGATTAAAGTGCAGAGATGTGGGGAGCCATGGCCGGTGGAGTGGATGGGGTGGGGGTAAGATCACCAACATCCAAACCCAGCTCAGGCAGCATAGTGTGAACAAGCGTGCTGTCTGCCTAACTCAGCTTAGTCTGCACAGTGCGATCCCCTCTTATTCTGCACAGTGCGATATCAGCTTATAGCACAGTGCGATGCCACCTCACCCTCTGCACAGATCCCATCCTAGTCTACACAGTGTGATCCCATCTCAGATAGCACAGTGTGATCCCACCTCACTCTCTGCACAGTGATCCCACCTCACTCTTTGCCTAGTGTGATCCCACCCTAGTCTGCACAGTGCGATCCCATCTCAGACAGCAGTTCCATCCCCTTATTCTGCACAGTGCGATATCAGTTTATAGGACGGTGCGATGCCACCTCACCCTCTGCACAGATCCCACCCTAGTCTACACAGTACGATCCCAGCTTTGCTTACACAGTGCAATCCCGCCGCTCTGCCCAAACACTGTAATCCCACTTTTGTGCTCAAACACTGCAATCCATAAGACAATAAAACACAGGAGCAGAATTAGACTATTCAGCCCATCGTGTCTACTCCGATGGGATCTTGGTCAACTCCCCTGTCTGCCCAAACCCATTACCAGCAACCCCACACTGGGTTGACCCACCTCGTAGATGTGGTAGAGGGAGGAGCCTTCATCCGGCCAGTAGCGGTCGCAGTGCTTGACACTGTCCTCCACCAGGGGGGTCAGCATGACGATCACCGTACAGCCGTTCTCCCAGACCATCTGGAACAGGACAGACCCACCATCAGTGGGGCGGAGACGTTCCTCTGCTTGGGGGAGTAGGGCCGAGCCCACCACTGTACGTTCACCACACCCCCCACCCCCAACCCTGATTACATGCATACGATTGATACGACACAGAGTTTGGGAATTAGTGCGTCCAGTCTGTGGGTGGGTGGGTGTACATTTAAATCCCTGTGTCAGTCGCTGTAAAAAACTTCCTTTAACATATCAGAAGATCTTCACTGGGACCAGTATGTGAGTACCATCACAGAGAAGGCTCGACTTCATCTCTACTTGTTTGCATAGATTCAGCATGTTATCTTAAACTCTGACAAACTGCTATAGATGCAAAGTGGATCCCAGCTGGTTGCATCCTGGCCTGCTGTGGAAACACCAGTGCCCAGGAATGGAAAAGCCTACAGAAAGTGATGGATACATCCCAGTGATTCACAGGCAAAGCTCTCCCCACCACTCAGCACATTTACAAGGAGCACTGCCACAAGCACCCATCATCAAGGACCCTCACCATCCAGGCCATATTTTCTCCTCATTGCTGAAATCAGAGAGGAGGTACAGGAGGTTTAGGTCCCACACCATCAGGTTATCACCCTATAAACATCAGGCTCCTGACCAGAATGGTGTAGCAACAGCTTTGCTCTGGACTCTGCAGACTGAAATAAACACTGCCTAGTCCAACACAGGCTCATCACTTTCTTCCTCCAGTCCACCTTCACGGTGCATTGCCTCAGGAAGGTTAGCACTATTGCCAAGGGTGCCTGCCACACTGGCTAGTTTCCTTTCTCTCTTCTACCTCCTTTGGGAGAAGATACAGGAGCCTGAAAGTCCGGATGAGGTGACCAGATTCAAGAACGGCTTCTTCCCCACTGCTGTGATCCAGTAACCTCTCTCACAGCCCCTCCCCAGTGAACGTAGAACATTATGGCACAGTACAGGCCCTTTGGCCCACAAAGTTGTGCTGAACTTTTAACCTACTCCAAGATCAATCCAACCCTTCACTCCCTCATAGTGCAAACACGAGGAAATCTGCAGATGCTGGAAATTCAAACAACACACACAAAATGCTGGTGGAACACAGCAGGCCAGGCAGCATCTATAGGGAGAAGCACTGTCGACGTTTCGGGCCGAGACCCTTCGTCAGGACTAGTCTCGGCCCGAAACGTTGACAGTGCTTCTCCTTATAGATGCTGCCTGGCCTGCTGTGTTCCACCAGCATTTTGTGTGTGTTATTTGGACTCCCTTATAGCCCTCCATTTTTCTATCATCTCTCTGCCTAACAAAGAGTTTCTTAAATGCCCCTAATGTACCTGTCTCTACCACTGCCCCCAGCAGGGCATTGCACACACCCAGCACTCTGTAAAATACTCACCTCTGACACACACCCTATACTTCCCTCTGGTATTAGCCATTGCCGTCTTGGGAGAGAGGTGCTGCATTCTTGAACCCTTAATTTTACCTTTTCTATTGTTGTCACTTTATCAGAATCAGCTTTATTTTCACTGTCTTGTATTTGTTTTGTAGTTTTATGACAGTGGTGCAGTGCAAAGACACAAAATTACTGTAAAATACAAAATAAATAGTGCAAAAAAATTGCAATTCTTTATACATTACCTCAGTTTGCATTATTAGATTGTACTATGCTATGTTTTGAGCTTGTCTCTGTATTTTTTACCATAAGTATTAGGTAAATCATAGGGGGAGAATTAGGCCCATCTCTCTCCCTTGTTAGTGAGAGCGAGAAAGAGCCTGTGGGATGTCAGAATGTTGGAGTGAACAGTGAGTTTTTCATGAACTGTAGACCATGGTCTCTCTTTGAGGGCTTTGCTGTTGTTTGTATGGGGGAGGTGGGAATGCTGACGCTTTATGCTACAATAATTTGGGGCATGGGGAGGAGGAGAGTTGATGCTGCTGTGTGTGGGAGGGGCTTTGGAATTCTTATGTCTTTTTTCTGTCATTCATTCTTTGGGGTTTTCTGTTTAAAGGATGTCTGCGGAGAGTAAGAATTTCAGGCTGTGTATTGTATACATTCTCTGATATTAAACGGAACTATTGAACTACTGAATGTGACAATAAACTGAAATAAACCCGAAGCTGTGCAGAATCAACTCACCTGCCAGAAGTCGGGGATGGTGTGCGAGAGGGGTCCTTGAGTAGCGATGTAGGCAGGCATTCTGGGGTCATGGTCGATCTGCAGGGGAAGATGGAACACAGAATACCAGTGCAGATATAAAGACCCAGCCGAAGGCACAGAATCAGATTTAATATCACTGACATATGCCGTGAAATTTGTTGTTTTGTGGCAGCAGTACAGTGCATGACATAAAAACACTGTAAATTACAATAAGAAATATTATGAGAAAAGTTTAATTAAATATTGTAATGTGTATAAAAAGATGGCAAAAATAGTGAAGTAGGGTTCATGTGTTCATGGACTGTTTAGAAATCTGATGCCGGAGGGAAGAAGCAGTTCCTAAAATGTTGAGTGTGTGTCTTCAGGCTCACTTGGTGATGGTAGCAATGAGAAGAGGGTGATGGGGGAGGGGGTCTTTAATGATGGATGCCACATTTTTGAGGTAACAACTCTTGCTGCTGAAGAGGGTAGTACCAATGACGGAGCTGGCAGAGTTCTGCAGCTTTTTCCGATCCTGTGCAGTGGCTATTTCATACCAGATGGTGAAGCAACATTAAAATGCTCTCCACGGTCCATCTGTAGAAATTTGCTCAGGTCTTTGGTGGAATAGCAAATCTCCTCAAACCCTTAATGAAACATAGCCACTGTTTGCTTTCATCCCTCCCCATCCTTGAACCATGATTGCACATCAGATACAGCACAGGACATTTGTTGAGTCCCGCCGCTGTTCTGTTGTCTCTCTCCCTGCTCACGTCACACTGTTTAGGATCAAGACACAAATTTACTTATCACACGTACTTCAAAACATAGAGTGAAACGCTGTTTGTGTTAATGGCCGACACACCCAAGGTGTGCTGGAGAGCAGTCCGCAACTGTTGCCATACATTCCAGTGCCAACATAGCATGCCTGCATAGAAACAGGCCTTTCAGCCCATCTAGTCCATGCTGAACCATTAATCTGCCTAGTACCATCAACCTGCACCCAGACCCCTCCCATCCATGCACCTGTTCAAATTTATCTTAAAAGTTGGAATCGACTGTACCCACCACTTGTGTGAAACAGCTTGTTCCACACTCTCACCACCCTCTGACTGAAGAAGATCCCCTTATGTGTCCCTTAAACATTTCACCTTTCACCCTTAACCCATGACCTCTAGTTGCCGTCTCCCCCAACCTCAGTGGAAAGAGCCTGCTTGTATTTACCCATTCGATACCCCTCAGAATTTTGTATACCTCTATCAAACCTCCCCTCATTCTCCATGCTCCAGGGAATAAAGTCATAACCTATTCAACCTTTCCCTATAACTCAGGTCCTCCAGTCCTGGCAACATCCTTGTGAATTTTCTCTGCAGTGTCTCAATCTTATTTACATCTTTCCTGCAGGTAGGTGACCAAAGCTGGACCAATACTCAATGACTATCGTCTAGCGGCACTCACATCTACCATGACAAAGTGGCTAGAGAGGTTGGTCAATCAACTCCTGCCTAAGCAAGACGTGGACCTGCTGCAATTTGCCTATTGCAACAATAGGTCTACAGTGGATGCGATCTCACTGGCTCTCCGCTTCGACGATAGTAATGCCCACGTCAGACTGCTGTTTATTGACTACAGCTCAGCATTCAACACAATTATACCCTCATTTCTACTCATAAAGCTCCAAAACTTGGGGGCCTCTATATAGCTCATCTGAAACTAAATCATTGACTTGCTCACAGGGAGACCACAGTCTGTGTGGATTGGAAAACTTAAATCTTCTCCCTGACAACCAACACTGGTGTCTAGCCCACTGCTTTACTCTCTCTACATTTACAACTGTGTGGCTAGGCACAACTCAATGCCATCTTAAGATTTGCGGACAACACAACTATTGTTGGCAGAAAGTCTGATAGTGACGAGGTGGTGTACAGGAGCGAGATAGATTAGCTGGGTGAGTGGTGTCAGACCAACAATCCTGCACTCAACATAAGAACAAGGAATTAAATGTGGACTTCAGGAAGGGGAAGTCAAGGGAACACACACCAGTCCTCATTGAAGGATCAGAAGTGGAAAGGGTGAACAGTTTCTAGTCCCTGTATGTCAACATCTCTGAGGACCTATCCTGGGCCCAACATATCGATGTGATTGCCAAGAAGGCATGACACTGGCTTTATTTCATTAGG
The DNA here is from genome assembly GCF_048418815.1 of Hemitrygon akajei. Classification (NCBI taxonomy): domain Eukaryota; kingdom Metazoa; phylum Chordata; class Chondrichthyes; order Myliobatiformes; family Dasyatidae; genus Hemitrygon; species Hemitrygon akajei. Next base: position 113,826,336 of record NC_133128.1, read on the forward strand.
AGATTGAAGAAAATTGGTATGTCACCAAAGGCACTCACAAATGTCTACAGATGTAATATTGAGAGCATTCTAACAGGATGCATCACTGTCTAGTATGGAGCAGCCACCGCACAGGATCGGAAAAAACTGTAGAAGTTGTAAACTCAGCCAACTCCATCATGAGTGCTAGCTTTCCCAACATTGAGGACATCTTCAAAAGGCAATGCCTTAAAAAGATGGCAATCATCATTAAGGATCCCCATCACCTGGGACATGCCCTCTTCTCATTGCTACCATCAAAGAGGAGGCATGTGTATGTATATATATATAGTAATGTGGGCTGCCATAACATAATAAATTTCATGATGCATGTCAATGATATTAAACCTGATTCTGATTCTGAAATTAGGTCTCATCAATGTCTTATACAACTTCAACATAACTTCCCATCTCCTGTATTCAATACATTGGTTTATGAAGGCCAATGTGCCAAAAGCTTTCTTTATGACCCTCTCTACCTGTGAGACCTCTTTTAGGAATTCTGGGCCTCATTCCCAGACCCTTCTGTTCCACCGCACTCCTCAGTGCCCTTCTGCTCACCATGTAAGACCTAGCCTGGTTGGTCCTCCCAAAGTCCAACACTTCACACTTACCTACATTACATTCCATCAGCATTTTGCAGCCCAAATTTCTAGCTGGTCCAGATCCTGCTGCAAGCTTTGGCAGTCTACCTCACTGTCCACTATACCCCTAATGTTGGTGTCATCTGCAAGTTTGCTGATCCAATTTGCCACATTATCATCCAGTCACTGGAATGGATAACAAATAACATGGGCCCAGCAGCAATCCCTGTGGCACACCACTAGTCACAGGCCTCCAGTCAGAGAGGCCTCTCCAATCACTTTCTGCCTTCATTGCTGTGGTGAACTACATATACCTGTCTGGACTGCTCCTGTGGCTCCTCCCACAGACCCCTGCTGACTGCTCCTGTGGCTCCTCCCACAGACCCCTGTATAAAGGCGACTGAGGCCTGATGCCCAGCCTCATTCCCCAAGATGTAGTGTTGTTCATTCTTCCAGTCAATAAAAGTCGATACCTCGCTTCCTACGTCTCAGCGTGAGTTATTGATGGTGCATCAATTTTATTGACTGGAAGAATGAACAACACTACATCCTGGGGAATCCGGAGACGGAGATTGTGCTGGTTCTGGCCCAACTGGAGGTGTCAGGGATCCCTCACGTGTGTGCGAGGCCCCCGGAATAGATGCGTACGAGATACAATTGCCATGAAGCCAATGTCCAATTTGAATTATTACCTCATGTTGAATGCCAAGCGATTGATCTTTCTTAACCAGCCTCCCATGCGGGACCTTGTCAAGTGCCTTGCTAAAGTCCATGTAGATAACATCCACTGCTTACCTTCATCAATTTTTCTGGTGATTACTTCAAAAAACTCTATAACAAGTTCAGGCCCACTGGTCTATAATTTCCTTGTTTATTCTTAGAGCCTTTTCTTAAACAGTGGAACACATTAGCTATCCTCCAATCCTCTGGCATCTCACCAAAGGCTAAGGATGTTTTAAATATCTTCTAGCAACCTGCAATTTCTGTATTGGCTTCCCATAGGGTCTGAGGGAACAAATTGTTAGGTCCTGGAGATTTATCTACCCCAATTTACCTCAACAAGAAAACACCTCCTCCTCTGTAAACTTTATAGGGTCCATGATGTCGCTGCTACTTCACCTCAATTCTATGGACTCTGTTTCTGTCTCTCAAGTAAATACAGATGTGAAAAATCCACTTCCCCATCTCTTGCAGCTCCAGGCTATCCTCTCTTTTCATTGCTTTAATCAGGAAGGAGATACAGGAGTCTCAAGTCCCAAACCACCAATTTCAGGAACAGTTATTATCCCTCAGCTATCCAGCTCTTGAACCAGAGAGGATAACTTCACTCACCCCAACACTGAACTGATTCCACAACAGGTGAACTCACTTTTAAGAACTCTACAACTCGTGTACTTGATATTTATAGCTTATTCGTTATTATTGTTATTATTTTTTTCTCAGCTCAAGCTGGTAAAACCTGAGGTATGGACATAGCCACGCAGACTCATTTCTCAATTGCTAGGAACTTTCAGACTATTCTAGTGGTGATTGTTATGTGGCTTTCTGAACATTTACATAAACATCGTACTTTGATAATAAATTTACTTTGAACTTTGATATTCTAATCCTACCTTAGACAAAGTATGGAAACAGGCCCTTCTTCCCAACACCCCTGCCAAACAAGATATCTATCCAGGATAGGACTGTTTGCCTGTGTTTGGCCCCTATCTCTCTAAATCTTTCCTATCCATGTACCTGTCCAAAAGTATTTTAAACATTGTAATTGTACACACCTCTGGCAGCTTGATCAATATACCCACCACCCTCTGTATTGAAAACCTACCTCCCTTTGATTGGTAAGCCGGGGGTGGGGAAGAGGGATCAACGAATGGAGTTGCAAAAATAAACATGAGCCATGATTGAATAGTGGAGCAGACTCGATTGGCTGAATAGCTTAATTCTGCTCCTATATCTCATGGTCGTTCTCCTCTCATTCTAAACCTAAGTTCTAGTTTTAAGCTCTCCTACACTGGATAAAACACTGTCTATCCAACCTCTCTATGTCCCTCATGACTTTATAAGGTCACCCCTCAGTTTCCTACACTCCAGGAAATCACAGCCTCTCCAGTCTCTTCTAATTCACAGGGAAAACGGACAAACTCCACACATTCAGCACTGCAGGTCAGGACTGAACCCAGGCCTCTCATGCAGTGCTGCGTGACTGTTGGGATTCTCTCTGCATGTTTTGCACTTGAATATGTCCTTGAGATTGGTGGTGACATAGTGGCCTGTAGGGTTAACACCAGTCACCTTTTATCATTTTCAATAGCTAATTGTAAAAATCTTAAAGGAAACCAGGAAAGAAATCTTTCTTGTAGATCAACTGTTAGTTGTGTGTCTCAATGCTCTGCTCACATCCTGACGATTAATCGTCAAACCACGGGGAGTGCAGGACAGTTCTGGAGGGGTGTGTAACCACCTTCCCCCTCACCCATCATATCCTACCTTCTTCTAGTCCTGATAAAGGGTCTCAGCCCAAAACGTTGACTGTTTATTTCCCTCCAAAGATGTTGCCTGACCTGCTGAGTTCCTCCAGCATTGTGTGTGAGTGTGTTGCTCCCAAGAGTGTAACCCTGGTTCTAGTCTCTCCAGTCTGCTGAAACAGCCTCACAAATCACCTCCACCCTTTCCAAACCCCAGTGAGTATTGACCAACCCTCCTCAACCTTTCCTCCTGGACAATCCGTCCAGAGAACCTGTGCCTCAGTGACTCCAGGGCGAGGTTACCCTCTCCTGGGTACAGAGAGCCAGGTTTTTTATCAACAGCGTGGTAGTACAACAGTTAGCATAATGGTTTACAGCGCTAACAATTCCCACTGCTGTTTGTAAGGAGTTTGTACATTCTCCCTGTGACTGTGAATGTTTCCTCCGGGTGCTCTCATTTCTTCCCACCTTCCAAAGATGTCAGGGTTAGTAAGTTGTGGGCAGATTATGTTAGCACCGTGACACTTGCAGGCTGCCCCCAGCACATCCTCAGACTGTGTTGGTCATTGAGGCAAACAATACATTTCGCTGTATGTTTCAATATACATATGCCAAGTAAAACTAATCTTTAATCTTATAGAAACATAGAAGCATAGAAATCCTACAGCAGAATACAGGCCCTTCAGCCCACAAAGCTATGCCAAACATGTCCTTACCTTAGAAATTACCTAGGGTTACCCATAGCCCTCTAATTTTCTGAGCTCCATTTACCTGTCCAGGAGTCTCTTAAAAGACCCTATCGTATCCGCCTCCACCACCGTCGCCGGCAGCCCATTCAATGCACTCACCACTCTCTGTGTAAAAAACTTACCCCTGACATCTCTTCTGTACCTACTTCCAAGCACTTTAAAACTGTGCCCTCTCGTGCTAGCCATTCCAGCTATTGGAAAAAGCCTCTGACTATCCACACAATCAATGCCTCTCATCATCTTATACACCTCTATCAGGTCACCTCTCATTCTCCGTCACTCCAAGGAAAAAAGCTTGAGTTCACTCAACCTATCCTCATAAGTCAACATCCTTATAATTCTCCTTTGCATCCTTTCTATGGTTTCCACATCTTTACTATAGTGAGGCGACCAGAATTGAGCACAGTACTCCAAGTGGGATCTGACCAGGAACATTACCTCTCGGCTTCGAAACTCAAATCCACAATTGATGAAGTCCAATGCACCATATGCTTTCTTAATCACAGAGTCAACCTGCGCAGCAGCTTTGAGTGTCCTATGGACTCGGACCCCACGATCCCTCTGATCCTCCACACTGCCAGGAGTCTTACCATTAATACTATATTCTGCCATCATATTTGACCTACCAAAATGAACCACCTTACACTTATCTGGGTTGAACACCATCTGCCACTTCTCAGCCCAGTTTTGCATCCTATCAATGTCCCGCTGTACCCTCTGACAACTGACCACACTATCCACAACACCCCCAACCTTTGTGTCATCAGCAAATTTACTAACCCATCCCTCCACTTCCTCATCCAGGTCATTTATAAAAATCATGAAGAGGAGGGGGTTCCAGAACAGATCCCTGAGGCACACCACTGGTCACCGACTTCCATGCAGAATATGGCCCATCTACAACCACTCTTTGCCTTCTGTGGACAAGCCAGTTCTGGATCTACAAAGCAATGTCCCTTTGGATCCCACGCCTCCTTACTTTCTCAATAAGCCTTGCATGGGGTACCTTGTCAAATGCCTTGCTGAAATCCATATACACTACATCTATTGCTCTACCTTCATCAATGTGTTTAGTCACATCCTCAAAAAATTCAATCAGGCTCGTAAAGCACGACCTGCCTTTGACAAAGCCATGCTGACTATTCCTAATCATATTATGCCTCTCCAAATGTTCATGAATCCTGCCTCTCAGGATCTTCTCCATCAACTTACCAACCACTGAAGTAAGACTTGCTGATCTATAATTTCCTGGGCAATCTCTACTCCCTTTGTTGAATAAAGGAACGACATCCACAACCCTCCAATCCTCCAGAACCTCTCCCATCCTCATTGATGATGCAAAGATAATCGCCAGAGGCTTGGCAATCTCCTCCCTCGCTTCCCACAGCAGCCTGGGGTACATCCCATCCAGTCCCAGCAACTTATCCAACTTGATGCTTTCCAAAAGCTCCAGCACATCCTCTTTCTTAATGTCTATATGCTCAAGCTTTTCAGTCTGCTGCAAGTCATTCCTACAACTGCCAAGATCCTTTTCCAAAGTGAATACTGAAGCAAAGTATTCATTAAGTGCCTCTGCTATCTCCTCCGGTTCCATACACACTTTTCCACTGTCACACTTGATTGGTCCTATTCTCTCATGTTCTTGTTCTTCACACACTTGTAGAGTGCCTTGGAGTTTTTCTTAACCTTGTCCGCCAAGGCCTTCTCATGGCCCCTTCTGGCTCTCCTAATTTCATTCTTAAGCTCCTTCCTGTTAGCCTTATAATCTTCTAGATCTCTATCATTACTTAGCTTTTTGAAACTTTCGTAAGCTCTTCTTTTGTTTTTGACTAGATTTACAACAGCCTTTGTACACCACGGTTCCTGTACCCTACCATCCTTTCCATCTCATTGGAATGTAACTACGCAGAAACCCACGCAAAAATATCGCCTGAACATTTGCCACATTTGTTCCGTACATTTCCCTGAGAACATCTGTTTCCAATTTATGCTTCCAAGTTCCTGCCTGATAGCCTCATATTTCCCCTTACTCCAATTAAACACTTTCCTAACTTGTCTGTTCCTATTCCTCTCCAATGCTATGGTAAAGGAGATAGAATTGTGATCACTATCACCAAAATGCTCTCCCACTGAGAGACCTGACACCTGACCAGGTTCATTTCCCAATACCAGATCAAGTACAGCCTCTCCTCTTGTAGGCTTATCTACAAATTGTGTCAAGAAACCTTTCTGAACACACCTAACAAACTCCACCCTATCTAAACCCCTCACTCTAGGGACATGCCAATCAATATTTGGGAAATTAAAATCTCCCACCACAACAATCCTGTTATTATTACTCCTTTCCAGAATCTGTCTCCCTATCTGCTCCTTGATGTCCCTGTTACTATTGGGTGGTCTATAAAAAGCATCCAGTAGAGTTATTGACCCCTTCCTGTTCCTAACAGCAGCTTTGAGCATCCTATGAACTTGGACCCCAAGATCCCTCTGATCCTCCACACTGCCAAGAGCCTTACCATTAATACTACATTCTGCCATCATATTTGACTTACCAAAATGAACCACCTCACAGTTACCCGGGTTGAACTCCATCTGCCACTTCTCAGCCCAATTTTGCATCCTATCAATTTCCTGCTGTAACCTCTGACAGCCCTCCACTCTATCCACAACACCCACAACCTTTGTGTCATTAGTAATTTACTAACCCATCCCTCCACTTCTTCATCCAGGTCATTTATAAAAATCACGAAGAGCAGGGGTCCCAGAACAGATCTCTGAAGCACACCTCTGGTAAGTTACCTCCATGCAGAATATGACCCGTCAACAACCTTTCTTTGCCTCCCGTGGGCAAGCCAATTCTGGATCCACAAAGCAATGTCCCCTTGGATCCCATGCCTCCTTACTTTCTCAATAAGCCTTCCTTGCATGGGGTACCTTGTCAAATGCCCTGTTGAAATCCATACACACTACATCTTCTGCTCTATCTTCATGAATGTGTTTAGCCACATCCTCAAAAAATTCAATCAGGCTCATAAGGTATGACCTTCCTTTCACAAAGCCATGCTGACTATTCCTAATCATATTATGCTTCTCCAAATGTTCATCAATCCTGTCTCTCAGGATCTTCTCCATCAACTTACCAACCACTGAAGTAAGACTCAATGGTCTATAATTTCCTGGCTATCTCTACTCCCGGTCTTGAATAATGGAACAAAACCCGCAACTCTCCAGTCCTCCGGAACCTCTCCCATCCCCCTTGATGATGCAAAGATCATCGCCAGAGGCTCAGCAATCTCTCCCTTGCCTCCCACAGTTGCCTAGGGTACAGCTCATCCCGTCCCAGTGACTTATCCAACTTGATACTTTCCAAAAGCTCCTGCACATCCTCTTTCTTAATGTCTACATGCTCAAGCTTTTCAGTCCACTGTAAGTCATCCCTACAATCACCAAGATCCTTTTCCATAGTGAATACTGAAGCAAAGTACTCATTAAGTACCTCTGCTATCTCCTCCGGTTCCATACACACTTTTCCACTGTCACACTTGATTGGTCTTATTCTCTCATGTCTTATCCTCTTGCTCTTCACATACTTGTAGAATGCCTTTGGGTTTTCCTTAATCCTGTCCGCCAAGGCCTTCTCATGGCCCCTTCTGGCTCTCCTAATTTCATTCTTAAACTCCTTCCTACTAGCCTTATAATCTTCTAGATCTCAATCATTACCTAGTTTTTTGAACCTTTCGTAAGCTCTTCTTCTTGACTAGATTTACAACAGCCTTTGTACACCACGGTTCCTGTACCCTACCATCCTTTCCCTGTCTCATTGGAACGTACCTATGCAGAACGCCACGCAAATATCCCTTGAACATTTGCCACATTTCTTCCGTACATTTCCCTGAGAACATCTGTTCTCAATTTATGCTTCCAAGTTCCTGCCTGATAGTCTCAAATTTCCCCTCACTCCAATTAAACACTTTTCTAACTTGTCTGTTCCTATGGTAAAGAAGATAGAATTGTGATCACTATCTCTAAAATGCATTCCCACTGAGAGATCTGACACCGGACCAGGATCATTTCCCAATACCAAATCAAGTACACCCTCTCCTCTTGTAGGCTTATCTACATACTGTGGCAAGAAACCTTCCTGAACACACCTAACAAACTAAACCCCTCACTCTAGGGAGATGCCAATCAATGTTTGGGAAATTAAAATCTCCCACCACGACAACTCTTATTATTACACCTTTCCAGAATCTGTCTCCCTATCTGCTCCTCGATGTCCTTATGATGACTATGTGTAAAAATCTCAAAGGAAAATGGGAAATAAACCCTCTCTTTCAGAAAAGAGGCCCCCAGTCTAGCAGGGGCTGGACTGGACTGGAATCAACCCTATACTTTTCACACGAGCACGCCACAATATGTACACTTACAATGGGACTGGCGTTGATGAAGTCCGTCCGTGATGGGTTAACCTCTGCTTTCAGGATCATCCGGTTATGGTCATCTGTAGGGTTAATAATAAAACTAGATGAGTGGCACCTCGAGTTCCCTGTCACATGGTGGGGAAGTTCGTTACTCCATCATCAGCTGAGGAGAGAGGGATAGGGATGGGCAGAGAGAGGTTGGAGGAGAGGAGGTGATAGAGAGTGCAGAGGGGGAGGAGGGCAGACAGGTGGAAGGGGAGGGAGAAAGCTAGGAAAGGGACAGAGTCCATTTCACTGTATGTTTCAAAGTACATCTGATAAATAAACTTGAACCCGAATATGTAATCTAAAACTGGAGGTTGAAGGTGAGAGGGGTAAGATTTAAAAGGGTCTTGAGAGGTAACTTTCTCATGTAGAGGGTGGTTGGTATATGGAATAAGCTGTCAGAGAAAGTTATAGAGACATACAGTACATAGAACATTACAGCATAGGATATATAGATTGATACATATGATCAAAGTACATTCTGTATATGCTACCACATACTAATTTCTGATTCATTTTCTTACAGGTATTCACAGGAATATAAACAAATACAATAGAATTTGTTGAACAAAAACTACATGTAAATAAAGACTGACAAACATCAGATATGCAAAAGAAGACAAACTGAAGTAATACTGACAACGTGAATTGTAAAGAGTTCTCTGTAGGTTGTAGAATCAGTTTGGAGTCATGGTGAGTGAAGTTATGCACACTGGTTCAAGAGCCTGATGGCTGCAGGATAATAACTGTTCACTAAATATATTTAAGAGACATATAGATAGGTTTTTACATAGTAAGGAAATTAAGGGTTATGGGGAAAAGGCAGGTAGATGGAGCTGAGTTTACGGACAGATCAGCCATGATCTTATTGAATGGCGGGGCAGGCTGGATGGGCCGGATGGCCTACTCCTGCTCCTGTTTCTTATGTTCTTATGAAGCTGGTGGTGTGGGACCTAAGACTCCTGTATCTCCTACCCGATGGTAGTATTGAGAAGAGTTCTGTCTTCACTACTACTCATAGAACACATGAATCATTAGCTGAGGAAGGATGGGAGGAGGGAATCAAGAGGAGGTTTCCTCGCTGACCTGTTGCCATTGGTTAATGAGTTTATTATTGTCACAGTGAGAAGTTGTCTTGCATACAATTCATACAGATCAGATCATAAGGACAGTCTATTGAGGTAGTAAAAGGTAAAAGAATAACAACAAATATCAGTGATAATAAACCCGATTCTGATTCTCTCGTGGGCTAATCTGTGATTCAGTTCTCCCAACATGCAGACACCAGTCTGCCCAGGTTTGTAAGGACATTACAAGGTTGACTAGTCTAGATCGACGCTGGGGGTGATCTACAAGGAAGGCTGCCTTTAAACTTCAATATTTGATTTTATGGTTCTATTTATATTTATTCATTGCTTGAAGTTGGAAAATGGGAATGATTCACTGTCTGGCAGGGAGCCTTGCCCACTGGCTGTATCCAGCTGAAAGCAGCAGGAGTTTCCACCTAATAAGCTCAGCCTGTGGGAGAGGACTGCAGCTGATGACACACTCAGAGAAGAAATCTCCAAAGATCACTCGTTGAAGAAAATTCCTTGCAGGAAGCAGTTCCTGCCTACGACATGAAACAGGTTGTCTACCTCTGTCTACTTGTTTAACTGTGGTGGCTCGGTAGCGTGGAAGTTAACACAGCACTATTACAGTGCCAGCGACCCAGGTTCGATTCCCGTCAACGTCATACAGTATGTTCTCCCCATGTCCATGTGCGTTTCCTCTGGGTGCTCCGGTTTTCTCCTACATTCCAAAGCCGCTTGGATTAGTGTAATTGGGCGGTGTGAGTTCTTTGGGCCAGAAGGGCCTGTTACTGTGCTGTATCTCTAACTAGAACACCCTGGTACACTATAGAATTACACAGTACAGTATAGAACATAGAACAGTGCTGCGCCGGACCAGGCCTTTCAGCCCACAATGTCTGTGCTGAACATAATGCCAAATTAATTTAAATCTGCCTTTATATGATTCAGATCCAAAAATTATCTGCAAAATTGTGTGTCTATCTCACGGCCTCTTGAATTTACAAAGATGTTGCCAGGACTTGAGAAGCTGAGTTATAGGGAAAGGTTGAATAGGTTAGGACTTTATTCCCTGGAGTGTAGGAGATTGAAGGGAGATTTGATAGAGTTATACAAAATAATGAGGGGTATAGTTGGGGTAAATGCAAGCAGGCTTCTTCCACTGAGGTGGGGTGAGACTAGAACTACATGGTGAAAGGTGAAATATTTAATGGGAACATGAGGGAGAATGCCTTCACTCAGCAGGTGGTGAGAGTGTGAAACGAGCTGCCAGTGGAGGTTGCGGATGTAGGTTGATTTGAACATCTAAGAGAAGTTTTGTTAAGTACATCAATGGGAGGGCTATGGAGGGCTATAGTCCAGGTACAGGTCAAGGGAATCAGGCAGAATAATATTTCAGCATGACTAGATGGGCTGAAGGGCCTGTTTTTTGTGTGCTGTTGTGCTCTATGACTCGATGACTCTATAAATATCCATTGTGTCTATTTCCACTACAGCTCCAGGAACCCACCGGTTTAAAAAAACTTGCCTCAAACATCTCCTTTAAATTTACTCCCCTTTTGTTTGAAAGATATGCCCTTCCAGTATTTGACATTTCTACCCTGGGAAAAAGATGACTATCCACTCTGACTCTGCCTGTATAAAGTTCTATCAGGTTGCCCTTTAGCCTCAGCCACTCCAGAGAAAACAGCCCAGCCTCTCCTTATAGCTCACACTCTCTAATCCAGGCAGCGTTCTGGTGAACCTCTTCTACACCCTCTCCAAAGCCCCGCCATCCTTCCTATACGGATGCAACCAGAACTGCACACAATACTCCAAGTGTGGCCTAACCAAAATTTTATGTGGCTACAACATGACTTCCTGGCTCTGTACTCAGTGGCTCCACTGATGTAGGCAAGCATGCTGCATGCCTTTACCACCCTCTCTATCTGTATTGCCACATTCAGTGTCCCCAAGGTGGAGATTTCAATGGCTGTCACCAGGACTAGGTTGGTGGTACCAACACTGACCGAGCCTGAGTCATGGATGAACCTAGTGGACCTTATATCTCATCTTTCTCCAGTCCACTAGTGCAGATGATCTGTCCATGGGAACACAGGTAGAAGTAACCAAAAGCCATCAAGTCATACAGCACAGAAATAGGCCCTTCACAGAGCACAGTACACACCCTTCGGCCTATAACGTTGTGCCAACCGATTGACCTTCTCTAAGTTCATTCTAACCCTTCCCTCCATTTTTCTTTCATCCATGTGGCTATCTTAGAGTTTCTCTACTAAGCCCCTGGCAGTGGGTTCCATCACTCCCGGAGTAAAAGTCTTATCTCTGACATTTTCTTGATACTTTCCTCAAATCATCTTGAAATTATGTCCAGTTCCCCTCTGGGAAAAAGTCTCTGGGCATCCGCTTAATTTATGCCTCTTATCATCTTGCACACCTCTATAAAGTCTGCTCTCATTCTCTTTGGCTCCAAAGAGAAAAAGCCCTAGCTTGCTCAATATTTCCTCATAAGACATTCTCTGTAATCTAGGCAGCATCCTGGTAAATCTCCTCTGCACCCTCTCCAAAATTTTCACATACTTCCAATGGAGGTGACCAGAACTGAACACAATATTCCAGGTGTGGTCTAACCAGGGTTTATGGAGCTGCAACTGCTCTTGAACTCAATCACTCAACTAATGAAGGCTAACATTCCATGCGCTTTCATTGTGCGGAAAGTTGATAGGCCCAGTTGATCTTGGCACAGCTTGTCAATGCTGACCACAATACCCATCCAAACAAGTCCCATTTTCCCACATTAGTGCTCTGGTTAGCATAATGCATTATAATGCCAGTGATCTTCTGCAGTCTGTATGGAGTTTGTATGTTCTCCTCACGACTGCATAGATTTCCTCTGTTTGTTCTACTTCTTCCTGCTTTCCAAAGACGTACGGGCTAGGGTTAGCAAGTTGTGGGCATGCTATGTTGGCACCAGAAGCATGGTGACACTTGTGAGCTGTGCCCAGCACATCCACATGTCTTTGGACTGTTTTGCTCATGGAAGTAAACATCATATTTCACTGTATGCTTCAATATTTCTATGTACAAGTGTGTAGTCATGCACTTTAGAGAAGGAATAAAGGTGTAGACTATTTTCTAAACATGGAGAAAATTCAGAAATCAGAGGTACAAAGGGACTTGAGTTGGTGGTAAGCAAGGCAAATGCAATGTTAGCATTCAGTTTGAGAGGACTGGAATATAAAAACAAAGATGTAGTGCTGAGCCTTTATAAAGCATTAGTCAGACCCCACTTGGAGTATTGTGAGCAATTTTGAGCCCTTTATCTAAGAAAGAGTGTGCTGACTTTGGAGAGGTTCTCGAGAATGATCCTGGGAATGAAAGGGTTAACGTTTGATGGCTCTGGATCTGTACTCGGTGGAGTTTAGAAGAATGGGGGTGGGGGGATCTCATTGAAACCTATCGAATATTGAAAGGTCTAGATAGAGAGAACGTGGAGAGGATGTTTTCTGTAGTGGAGGAGTCTAGGACTAGAGAACACAGCCTCAGAATAAAACAATGTCCATTTAGAACAGAGATTAGGATGAATTTCTTTCAGCAGAAGGTGGTGAATCTGTGGAATTCATTGTCATAGATGGCCGTAAGGCCAAGTCCTTGCTTATATTAAAAGTGGAGGTTGATATGTATTTAATAAAGGTGCCAAAGGTTATGAGAGAAAACAGGAGAATGGCGCTGAGAGGGTAAATAAATCACCATGATGGAATGGTGAAGCAGACTCAATTTTTTCTCCTATGTCCTATGGTCTTATAAACAATGGAACAATACTTGTGACATTCCTATCTTCTGGTATTATTCCTGTAGCCAGTGAGGACACAAAGATCGTCTACAACACCCACGCTATCTCTTTCATTGCTTCCTGCAGTAAACTGGGACAACTTTTCAGCAGAGGGTGGTGAATATTTGGATCGAGCTGCCCATATAACCATATAACAATTACAGCACGGAAACAGGCCATCTCGGCCCTTCTAGTCCGTGCTGAATGCTTACTCTCACCTAGTCCCACTGACCTGCACTCAGCCTATAACCATCCATTCCTTTCCTGTCCATATACCTATCCAATTTTACTTTAAATTACAATATCGAACCTGCCTCTACCACTTCTATTGGAAGCTCGTTCCACACAGCTACCACCCTCTGAGTAAAGAAATTCCCCCTTGTGTTACCCCTAAACTTTTGTCCTCTAACTCTCAACTCATGTCCTCTTGTTTGAATCTCCCCTACTCACAATGGAAAAATCCTATCCACGTCAACTCTATCTACCCCCCTCATTATTTTAAATACCTCTATCAAGTCCCCCCTCAACCTTCTACACTCCAAAGAATAAAGACCTAACTTGTTCAACCTTTCTCTGTAACTTAGGTGCTGAAACCCAGGTAACATACTACTGTAGTAAATCTCCTCTGTACTCTCTCTATTTTGTTGACATCTTTCCTATAATTCGGTGATCAGAACTGTACACAATACTCCAAATTTGGCCTTACCAATGCCTTGTACAATTTTAGCATTACATCCCAACTCCTATACTCAATGCTCTGATTTATAAAGGCCAGCATACCAAAAGCTTTCTTCACCACCCTATCCACATGAGATTCCACCTTCAGGGAACTATGCACCATTATTCCTAGATCACTCTGTTCTACTGCATTCTTCAATGCCCTACCATTTACCATGTATGTCCTATTTTGATTATTCCTACCAAAATGTAGCACCTCACACATATACTCCATCTGCCATCTTTCAGTCCACTCTTCTAACTGGCCTAAATCTCTCTGCAAGCTTTGAAAACCTACTTCATTATCCACAACACCACCTATCTTAGTATCATCTGCATACTTACTAATCCAATTTACCACCCCATCATCCAGATCATTAACATATATGACAAACAACATTAGACCCAGTATAGATCCCTGAGGCACACCACTAGTCACCGGCCTCCAACCTGACAAACAGTTATCCACCACTACTCTCTGGCATCTCCCATCCAGCCACTGTTGAATCCATTTTACTACTTCAATATTAACACCTAAAGATTGAACCTTCCTAACTACCCTTCCATGTGGAACCTTTTCAAAGGCCTTAATGAAGTCCATATAGACAACATCTACTGCTTTACCCTCGTCAACTTTCCTCGTAACCTCTTCAAAAAATTCAATGAGATTTGTCAAACATGACCTTCCATGCACAAGTCCATGTTGACTGTTCCTAATCAGACCCTGTCTATCCAGATAATTATATATACCATCTCTAAGAATACTTTCCACTAACTTACCCACCACTGACGTCAAACTTATAGGCCTATAATTGCTAGATTTACTCTTAGAACCCTTTTTAAACAATGGAACCACATGAGCAATACACCAATCCTCCGGCACCATCCCCGTTTCTAATGACATTTGAAATATTTCTGTCAGAGCCCCTGCTGTTTCTACACTAACTTCCCTCAAGGTCCTAGGGAATATCCTGTCAGGACCCAGAGAGTTATCCACTTTTATATTCCTTAAAAGTGCCAGCACTTCCTCCTCTTTAATTGTCATAGTTTCCATAACTTCCCTACTTGTTTCCCTTACCTTACACAATTCAATATCCTTCTCCTTAGTGAATACCGAAGAAAAGAAATTGTTCAAAAGTAGTTGGGGTATGTTCCATAATATTTAAGGAGAACTTGGATAGATACATGGAGGGATGGGACTCAGGGGAATAGGCACTGAATGCAAGAAGTGGGCCTAGAGGAGTGGGCACCATGATCGGTATGGAATGGTTGAGCTGACAGGCCTGTTTAGGTCTGCAACTCTACAAAGGAGAATTCTATGAGGATCATCATCTTGCTGTGGTGGACAGGCCTGTGAGTTTCTGAGATCCCGAGAGAGATGCCATCGGCAGTGTAGCCAGCTGGCACTTAGCCCTCCGTAGGCCCTTGGGGTAAGCTCAAGGGGAGGTTCCGGACAAAAAGCAATCCGACCAAGTCCTCAACGGTGGAGTTGGCAGAAGATGATGACACGTCACAACAGCAGTGAAGGTGGAGGAAGGCTGCAGCAGTGAAGGGCCCCAGTTGTCTTGCATTCCATGTCACTGGATCCTGACACTGATCTGCCGAGGACCGTGTGGTGGTTGCCCGTGAATCCACCTCTCATGTTAAACAAAGTCACACATAAACATTCTCCATTAAGGGAATTCACCCTCACTCATAGGAAAACTCACCACCTCACTGTTACTCCTGCTGATCAACCTTTGCTCTACGTCCTGAACTTCAACTCCTGCCACTGAAGCTTCTCCTGATTCCCTCCATCATTAATTTTGAACACGTCCATTTAAGAAGCTCCTCTACTCCAAGGAGAACTAGTTTACAAGCTGAGTCTCTCACCACTGCAGTAAATCCACACCATGCCATTTCCAATAGATTGATGATGGCCCAGTAGAATGCCAAGAACCAGCTGCAGTTCTTCAGATGAGATTCAACTTGTACAAGAAATTCAAGAGCGTCTGTTGTCACTGGGTGTTTGCCCTTGGACTTCAGTGTGCTTCTATTCATTAATCTGATTCACTCAGAACACTGGACAAACCCAGCTCTGTCTCCATGCCAACAGCCTTGGTGTTACTAAATGTTCCTGTGATGTTCTTTCATAATTAACAGCACGTTGTGTTTGAAAATCAAAACTCGCACCTCGAGGACTTTTCAACTTCGAGGTAAAGGTGAGAGTGCTGGAATTTCTGAAGGGGTAGATTGATCAGGAACCAAAGGGTGCAGGCACAACACCTGGAAGAATGCAGGATGCTGAGATGGCTGGTGAACTATGCAATTGATCATTGCTGGAGTAAGTAATGTACCTGAGTAAAGGGATTGAGCCAACTTGTATAAAGAACTGGCTGTCTCCCAGCTGGAGTTTGGGTCCAGTTCTGAGTACAAGGCATTGGGAAGGAAGCCAGAACTTAAGATATTCTGCAGATGCTGGAGAGGAATACAGTCGACTTTCCAAAGTTCAAGCTTCTAAGTAAACCACATAGGCACCTTGGCCAGTCTGTCCTGGTGCAACCACATAGACACCTTGGCCAGTCTGTCCTGGTGCAACCACATAGACACCATGGCCAGTCTGTCCTGGTGCAACCACATAGACATCATGGCCAGTCTGTCCTGGTGCAACCACATAGGCACCATGGCCAAGAAGCTCACCAATGCCTTTATTTCAGCAGAAGGCTAAAGAAACTTGGCATGCCCCCATTAATCATCACCAACTTTTAGCAATGCATGGTGAGGGGTTGGGGGCCTGGCAAGGTAACATAATGGTTAGCGCGATGCTTTATAGTGCCAGCGATCACTGATCGGAGTTCAAAAACAACCAATGTCTGTAAGAACTTTGTACATTCTCCCCGTGGTTTAATCCAGGTGCTCTGGTTTCCTCCCACATTCCAGAGACATACTGGTTAAGGTTGTGGGTATGCTATGCTGGTACCACAATACACATGGGCTGCCCAAAGCACAACCTCGGATTAGTGCTTGTTGAAACAAACAACATATTTCAATGTACGCTCTGATGTACATGTGACAAATAAAACTCATCTTTACTTTAGAAAGCATCCCATCCAGATAGATCACGCCTGGTTTGGCAACTGCTCTGCCCATGATTGCAAGAAACTGCAGAGAGTTGTGGACACAGCTCAGCACATCATGGAAATCAGCCTCTTCTCCCTGGACTCTATCTACACTTCTCACTGCCTCAGTAAATCAGCCAAAATAATCAAATACCCCTCCCACCCCAGACATACTCTCTTCTCAGTTTTCCTATTGGACAGAAGATTCAAAAGCCTGAAAGAATGTACCACCAAGCTCAAGGACAGCTTCTGTCCCGCTGTTTTAAGATTATTGAGCTGGCCCTCTGTCCAGTAAGATGGACTCTGGACCTTACAGTCTGCCTCATTACATACTTTATTATTTGTCTGCACTACACTTTCTCTGTAACTTTAACACTTTACTCTGTACTCAGCTATTGTTTTCCTTTGTACTACCGCAGTACACTGTTAACATACTACAGTACAGCACAATATGGGCCCTTCGGCCCGCAATGTTGTGTTGACCTACAGTATATAAGTCTACACCATGATCAATCAAACCCTTCCCACTTTCACACCTATAGCCCTCCACTTTCTTCTATCCATGTGCCTATCTATGAGCTTCTTCAATGGCATTATTGTATCAGTCTTTAGGACCAGCCCTGGCAGTATGTTCCAGGCACCCACCACACTCTGTGTGAAAAACATTTGTTTGACATCCTCCTCCACCCACCTCCCCAAACTTTACCTTCACCTTAAATGAACAACCTCTGCCCTGAGAGAAAGGCACTAGCTACCAATTCTATCTCATATTCCAACTAGGTAGCCTCCAGCAAGATGACAAGAACATCAATTTCTCCAACATCTAGTAATTTATACCCTCCCCCTTCTTCAATTCTCCACTCTGGCCCCATCTAACCTCTTCTCTTCTCCTCACCTGCCTATCACCTCTCCCTGATGCCCCTCCTCCTTTCCTTTTTCCCATGGTCCACTTCCCTCTCCTATCAGATTCCTTCATCTCAGGCCTATTTTCACCTATCACCTCCTAGCTTCTTACTTCACCCCCCTTCCCCACGCACCTGGTTTCACCTATCACCTGCCAGCTTGTACTCCTTCCCCTCTCCTCACCTTATTCTGGCTTCTTCCCCCTTCCTTTCCAGTCCTGATGAAGGGATTTGGCCCCAGACATCGACTGTTTATTCATTCCCATAGATGCTGCCTGACCTTCTGAGCTCCTCCAAAATCTTTGTGTGTCACTTGGATTAGACATTGGCTTTGTGGGAGAACCCAGTGAGCAGCAGTAGACAGTCACCTCTCTGACTGCTGGCCTGTGATCAGTGGTGTGTTGTGGGGCTGGTACTGGGTCCGTTGTTTGTCACCTATGTCAATAATCTGGATAATAAAATGGTTAACTAGATCAGCAAATTTGCAGATCACACCAAGATTGGGAGTGTAGTGGGAAGCAGGAAAGACTATCATGGCTTGCAGCGGGTTCTGGACCTTCTGGAAAACGGGCTGAAAAAATGGCAGATGGAATTTAATGCAGACAGATGAAAGGTCCAACCACAGAAGTTTTACAAAGTAAATGATAGGGCACTGAGGAGTGCTGTAGAACAGAGGGATCTGGGAATACAGGGCCATCATTCATTGAGAGTGGTTATATAGAAAGCTTCTGGCACATTGGCTTTCACAATTCAATGTATTGAATGCAGGAGATGGAATGTTATGTTGAAGTTGTATAAAACATTGGTAAGGCCTAATTGGAGTATTGTGTGCAGTCTGGTCACCTACCTACAGGAAGGATATAAATGAAGTTGAAAGAGTACAGAGAAAATTTACAAGTATATTGCCTGGACAGGAGGACCTGAGTTATGAGGAAACATTAAATAGGTTAGGACTTCATTCTTTGGAACGTAGAAAACTGAGGGGAGATTTGATGGAGGAATACAAAATTATGACAGGTATAGATAGGGTAAATGCAAGCAGGGTTTTTCCACTGAAGTTGAGTGGGTTATGGGTTAAGGGTGAAAGGTGAAAAGTTTAAGGGGAACATGAAGGGAAACCTTTTCACTCAAGAGGTTGTGAGAGTGTGGAATGAGTGGAAGTGGCACATGCAAGCTTGATTGCAATGTTCAGAGAAGTTCGGATAGGTACATGGGTGGGAGGGGTATGGGGGACTATGGTCCAGTTCAAGGCGGTGGGATTAGGCAGTTTAGATGGTTCAGCATGGGGTAGATGGGCAGAAGGGCTGCCCGTTTCTGGCTGCACTTCTGTATGGCTCTATGACTCTGATAAACTCATATTCCCTCACTCAAAGAAAAAAGCTTCGCCTCATAAGACAATTGTAATGAAATTATCTATGTGGATGGTATGTACAACAAAGTTTCTCACTGTGCCTAGGTACCTATGATAATAATAAACCTACTTATCAATTTAAAGTGAATGCTATCCATTGGTAATGAGAATGGATGCCTGAAGATTTAGCTGTTCCTGGTAACGAATCCACCCTGCAAGTGTAGATATCAGTAAGATTGAGAGAGTACAGAGAAAATTTACAAGGATGTTGCCAGGTCTTGAGGATCTGAGTTATAGGGAAAGGTTGAATAGTTTAGGAATTTATCCACTAAAGCGTAGGAGAATGAGCAGAGATTTGACAGAGGTGTATAAAATTATGGGGGTATAGATATGCTAAATGCAAGCAGGCTTTTTCCACTGAGGTTGCATGAGGCTAGAACTAGAGGTCATGGGTTAAGGGTTAAATGTGGAATATTTAGGGGGAATAGAGTTTGGAGTGTGGAACAAGCTGCCAGTGGAAGTGGTGGATGGGGGTTCAATTGCAACATTTATGAGAAGTTTAGGTAAGTACATAAATGGGAGGGATATGAAGACAGTATAACAGGACAGCATGGACTAGAGGGGTCAAATGGCCTGTTACTGGGCTATGGTGATCTATGACTCTATTCTGACCTGATGCAGCCTGCATGTAACTCCAGGTTTCACCATATGAGTCACTCTTTCCCTGAGAAATCTCTGACGGACAATGAACTTAAGACCATAAGACAAAGGAGCAGAATTAGGTCATTTGGCCATTCTATCAAAGTTGATTTATTATCCCTCTCAACCCCACTCACCTGCCTTCTCCCCTTGACCTTTGATGTCCTTACTAATCTAGAACCTATCAAACTTTGCTTTAAATATACTCAGTGAATTGGCCTCCACAGTCAAATGTGGTGATGAATTCTACAAATTCACCACCTTCTGGCTATAGAAATTCCTCCTCATCACTGTTCTAAAGGGATGTACTTGTATATTGAGATATGCACCCTGGTCCTAGATTCCCCCACTATTGGAAACATCCTCCCAACATCCAGGCTATTCCACTTTCAATAGGTTTTAGTGAGATCATACCTCATTGTTCTAAACTCCAGCATACAGGCCCAGCATTGTCAAACGCTCCTCATATGCTACCCCTTTCATTCCTGATATCAATTCTCGTAAATTTCCTCTGATCCCTCTCCAACGCCAGCACATCTTTTCTTAGATAAGGGGCCTAAAACTGCTCACAATTCTCCAAGTGCAGCCTGGCCAATGACTTATAAAGCCTCAACATTACATCCTTGTTTTTATATTCCAGTCCTCTTAAAGGACTGGATTGGATCCAATTGGAAGTGGACAATGATCCCACGTGCTATGAACGACTACAAGAAAAGGCATGGATGAATCAAATAAAACAGATTGGCTCACACTTACATGGAACAAAGGCGGGATTACGACACTTCTTGACATTGGCCTCACTCTGTGCAATGGAGCAAGAGTTGGGCTCGGCCTGGTAGGCGCACAAGGCCTCCCACTCCTTGTGAAGACGATCCTTGATCTTCAGGTGGTCCTCCATGTACGACTAGAAAAGAAGCAAATATGTCACAACCTTGGCAGAGTTTCAGAAGCCCTTTGAACTTCTCCCCTTCTCCTCAGCACCTCTGGACTCCTACCGAAATCCCTTATTCCCCGGACCCGAGTAAATCTCCCCCCATAAACTTGAAAACCCAAGCCTGGTCCTTGGAACAAGATTGCTGAAGCCTGGAGACTGGAGGCCTGTCTGTCTGTGTGGGTGGGTGGGAGGGAGGAATGGGGCTTGTTTTGCTGTTGTTCTGTTTTGTTGTGTTCTGTATGTACTGCCGAGCATCATGGGAACACAATGCTGGTGCCGTGAAGTGTGGCAACACTTGCAGGCTGCCCCCAGCACATCCCGAGGTTGTGTTGGTTTTCACTTTATGTTTTGAATACATCTGATAAATAAATCTGAATAAATGTGAATTTGAATTTGTTTATTTACATTTGTTTACTGATGTGCATTTATTTATGACTTGTACATTGTATCATTCTGAGTCCTCACCACTGATTTATCAGACTGCATCCTCAGTTCCTTGCTTCAGTATTATTTTTATTTGCTTTGATTAATAAGTTTTAGAGAGATTTGGGCCAAATGCCATTTGCTTAGATAGGCATCTTAGGTGGAGTGTTGCCGTGGTTACCAGAGGCTGTTTGGCCCATTGAGAGTGTACTGCTGCCAGGATCTGCTGTTACACTATGGAGCACAATGTAGCCCTGCCATCTACACTGCTTCCTAGCGGTGAAGTTCTGGAGATTTTGCAAAGTAAATGCAATGTTAGCATTCATTCAACAGTACTAGAGTATAAAGGCAACTAGGTAATGCTAATAGTTTATAAGGCATTGGTCAGACGGCACAGAGTAGTGTGAGCAGTTTTGATCCCCGTATGCAGGAAATGATATGCTGGCATTGAAGAGGGTCCAGAGATTTATGAAATGTAACTGCGGGTGAAAGAGTTAATGTATGAGGAGTGTTTGATGACTCTGGGCCTGTACTTGCTGGGGTTTAGAAGAATAAGGGGTTTCATGAACAGCTAGTTCCCTTCAACCATCTGGTGTTCAAACCAGCTGGCATCTTTACTTCCTTTCACTCTCTTAGAATCAGAGTCATAGAGTTAGAGAACATGGCAGCACAGAAACAGGCCTTTTGACCATCTAGTCCATGCCCAACTATTAATGCGCCTAGTCCCATCGACCTGCACCCAAACCAAAGCCCTCCATACCCTACCCATCCATGTACCTATCCAAACTTCTCTTAAAAGTTGAAATCACATCGACCGTTTCCGCTGGCAGCTCGTTCCACACTCCCACCACCCTCTGAGTGAAGAAGTTCCCATTTATGTTCCCCTTAAACAGTTCCCCTTTCACCATTAACCCATGGCCTCTAGTTCTAGTTCTACCCAACCTCAGTCAAAAAAGCCTTCTTGCATTTACCCTATCTATACCTTTTATAATTTTGTATACTTCTATCAAATCTGCCCTCATTCTCCTGTGCTCTAGGGAGTAAAGTCCAAACCTATTCAACCTTTCCCTAAAACTCGGGTCCTCAAGTCCTGGCAACATCTCTGCATTCTTTCAAATTTACTGATATCTTAGGAGGTTCAGCTTGTCACCAAACATTAACTTCCTTAAATATTCTGTTGAAAGTATCCTGACTGGGTGCATCATGGTTTGGTACAGCACTTTGAATGCACAGGAAAACTCCCGGGGTGGAAATGGCTAATACAAGGGAGTGCACCACCAAGTTCAGGAACAGCTACTTCCCTTCAACCATTTGGTTCTTGAACCAACCGGCACCACCCTAATCACTACAAGTTAGCGAAACTATGACCACTTTGATCAGTTGGTACTAAAATGGACTTGGCTTTTCTTATTCTAATTGTATATGTTTGCACAATTTACATTCATGTTTTCCTTCTGAATGTCGTGTCTGTTGCTCTGACGATGCTGCAAGTAAGTTTTTCATTGCACCTGTGCACACATGGACTTGTATATTTGACAATAAATGGGCTATGGTTCAGGTGCAGGTTGATGGGACTGGGCAAATGACATGAAGTTGATGGGCTGAAAGGCCTGTTTCTATGCTGTAGTCCTCTGATTCTAGAAACTTGAACTTTTCCTCTTCTCCTTCACCCTCCAACCTCCCCTCACTCCTTCAATCCTTGCCTCCTCTCCTCACTAACCTCCACTCTTTCACCTCTCACTCACCTTGATTACCTCACCACTCTCCTCCACTCCCTCAATCCTCACCTCTCCTTACTCTCCTCCACTCCCTCAATCCTCGCTTCCTCTCTTCACTCATCTCTCTTCCCCTTCTCAGACTTCCTTTACTTCACCTCAGACCCCTCCCCTTCGTCCCTCTGTTCTCTCTCCTCGCTCTCCGACCCTTGCCCCTGGCCCTGTCCAAGGCCAAGCCCACCACTCCCGCCTGGGGCCACTCCCCCCACCCCTCCCAGTTGCAGGGACTCACCAGGATCATGTGACCGGTGGAGATGTCCATGTTGGACTGAACGGGTTCCTCACACCAGGACGGAGTGCTGCTGTGGGAACTGGGACTGGCCTGCGGTGCGTCGCTGAACTGCGAGGAGACGCTGCTGACCCGAGATGTATCCGCTGCCTCCGCCCGCGTGTAGGATGACTTGGCTGCCATGTGCTGTCTGCACAGCTCCTGCCGGGCAGACAAATATTCAGTCTGCCCGTTGGTATCATTACCACAAGATGGTCTGCACTGGTCGTCCTCACAATCAGCAACATGCCAGATTATTTAGGAGGGTTGGAGGTTCTGTTGGAGTGGTGGGGATTAGATTGGATGGGCAGAGTGTATATATGAGGGGCAGAATGCATATTGGAAGGGTAGGGTATATACTGGTGTGCTGGAGGCTATATTGTAGAGACAGGTGGTTATATTGCTTCCTTAAGGTTGTTATAGCTGGGGAGGGCAGGTGGTAGTGAGGATGATTAAATGCGTGCATCTCAAATAGCCTCTGACAACCTCCTGGCCTTCATGTGTGGCTTAGCTATTAAGCCAGTCAGAACCATTTCTACTGACAGCAGAAGGGGCAAAAATGGGTTATTGGCACCTTAAAACCAGGCACTTCGGGCAGATGGGACTCGTCAGCCGCGATTGCAGCTCACCTAGAAGAAGGAAAATTCTTATCTCAAACTTCCACTGCCTTGCAGCTATGCCCACTCATGGGGAAAGCTTCAGGAGTAAATGCCGAGTAAAATTCCTTGAGGCCCTTAGCTGGAGTCCCTAAGGCAGTCCTACATTGAGTTCAATGCTGAATGGCAACTCCTGCGGCACCTGGACATTAGAGAGGTAGAGAGTAATTTGGAGGGTGGATGTTATGTTGAAGTGGATGAGTGATACCTGCTCAATGGGTAGCAGCTTGCTCTCCATATCACACTGCCCTGGCTTGGGTATCACATGGACAGCTGGGTTGCAACATCCATGGGCAACTCGACTAACAGAGGGCCTTGGAGGGGGGGGTTATATTGGAGGGGTGTGGGTATATTGGAGGAGTGGATGTTAAATTGTTGGAGTGGAGGTTATATTGGAGTTATTTTGGAGTGGTGGGTTTATATTAGACGGGTGGAGTACTTTGGAGGGGTGGGAGTTATATTGGACAGGGGTACTTGGAGGGATGGTGAAATATTGAGGGATAGAGGGTACATTGGAGGGGTAGAGGGCAATTTGGAAGGGTGGAAGTTATGTTAAAGGGGATATGGGTGATATTGGAGGGATGGCAGGATCATAAAACCATAAGAACACAGGAGCAGTATTAGGCTATTCAGCCCATTGAGTCTGCTCCGCTGTTCTATCAGAGCTGATTTATTATCCCTCTCAAGCCCATTCTCTTGCCTTGGGTAGATAGAGTGGAGGGAAGAAGGTAATTTGGAGGGTTGATGTTATGCTGGAGTGGTGAGTGGCATTGGAGGGGTAGAGAGTAATTTGGAGGGTGGATATGTTGATGGGGACGAGTGACATTGGAGGGGTAGAGGGTAATTTGAAAAGTGGATGTGTGTTGGAGGGATGGAGGGGAATTTGGAGGGTGGATGCTATGTAGGGAGGACGAGTGACATTGGAGGGGTAGAGGGTAATTTAGAGGGTGGTTATTATGTTGGAGGGGATGAGTGCTATCGGGGGATGGAGAGGGTGGAGACTACACTGTATATTTGATATTTGAGGATAAGTTGCCATCATGCCAGGGATAGTACCTGATATTCGAGAGAGGTGTCCGCTGCTCCCTCATTGCCCATCCCAGCCAACTTCCCCTTCTGACGCCGCTTGGCATTTTGCCGCAGGCAGAAGATGACAGCTCCGGCGATCAGAATCCCCGCGATGCAGGCCACGGCGATGAACGTCAGCAGCAGGAATCGGAAGGTGTCGCTGTGCCTCGCTGGCTTTGGCAGCAGGTGGAAGGCATTCCTCTGTGAAAACAGACAGGCCCGAAAGTGGTGAGTGGCAGGAACTGACTGTTAATTGATCTACACCATGGGATACAGTCCCCAGGGCTCCAACTAGGGTGGAGAGCAAAATGGAAAACCTCACAACACCAGATTTCATCACCTGCAGCCCATTGTCACCTTGACCTCTCACCTCCCAGCCTCTGTCACTACCTCCACTCTGCCCTCCCCTTCAGCCTGAATCCACTCATCATGGCAACACAGTGTAACAGTTAGCCTAATGCTATTACAGCACCAGCAATCCGGGTTCAACACCCAACGCTGTCTGTAAGGAATTTGTACGTTTTCCCTGTCACTGTGTGGGTTTCCTCTCACATTCCAAAGCTTCACGGGTTAGTAAGTTAATTGGGGTGTCGTGGAGCACAGCAGTTACTGTGACAGTATTACAGCTCGGGCTTCAGAGTTCAGAGTTCAATTCCAGCACCATCTGTAAGGAGTTTGTACATTCTCCCTGTGACTGCATGGGTTTCCTCAGGGCTGGTAGAGGCTGTACTGTGCTATATGTCTCTAAATAAAAAATAATTGGGCTGCGTAGGCTCGTGGGGCTGGAAGGGCCTGTTACAGTCTGCATCTCCAAATTAATAAAACCTTCTTCCTTCTAGAGGTCCGGAGATGGGGGGGGGGGGGGGGTGTGTGTGTGTGTGTGAGTGAGTGAGTGAGTGAGTGAGTGAGTGAGTGAGTGAGTGAGTGAGTGTGTGTGTGTGTGTGTGTGTGTGTGTGTGTGTGTGTGTGTGTGTGTGTGTGTGTGTGTGTGTGTGTGTGTGTGTGTGTATATGGGAGGGAATAAGTCTCTCACACACTAAAGATGAACTCTTGATCTCCTGGCCAATCTCACTCTGGTCCTTGCACTTTATTGTTTACCTGCACCTCACTTTCTCTGTAATTGGAACACTTTATTCTGCATTCAGTTTTCCTTTTTACCTCCTCAATGTGCAGTATAAATGGAATGATCTGCCCAGATGACATGCAAAGCAAAGGCCTTTCACTGCATCTTGGTACACATGACAATAGATAGATAGATAGATAGATAGATACTTTATTCATCCCCATGGGGAAATTCAGCATTTTTTCCAATGTCCCGTACACTTGTTGTAGCAGAAACTCATTACATACAATACAATACTTAACTCAGTAATAATATGATATGCATCTAAATCACTAGCTCAAAAAGCATTAATAATAGCTTTAAAAAGTTCTTAAGTCCTGGCGGTTGAATTGTAAAGCCTAATGGCATTGGGGAGTATTGACCTCTTCATCCTGTCTGAGGAGCATTGCATCGACAGTAACCTGTCGCTGAAACTGCTTCTCTGTCTCTGGATGGTGCTATGTAGAGGATGTTCAGGGTTTTCCATAATTGACCGTAGCCTACACAGCGCCCTTCGCTCAGCTACCGATGTTAAACTCTCCAGTACTTTGCCCACGACAGAGCCCGCCTTCCTTATCAGCTTATTAAGACGTGAGGCGTCCTTCTTCTTAATGCTTCCTCCCCAACACGCCACCACAAAGAAGAGGGCGCTCTCAACAACTGACCTATAGAACATCTTCAGCATCTCACTGCAGACATTGAATGACGCCAACCTTCTAAGGAAGTACAGTCGACTCTGTGCCTTCCTGCACAAGGCATCTGTGTTGGCAGTCCAGTCTAGCTTCTCGTCCAACTGTACTCCCAGATACTTGTAGGTCTTAACCTGCTCCACACACTCTCCATTAATGATCACTGGCTCCATGTGAGTCCTAGGTCTCCTAAAGTCCACCACCATCTCCTTGGTCTTGGTGACATTGAGACGCAGGTAGTTTGAGTTGCACCATATCACAAAGTCCTGTATCAGTTTCCTATACTCCTCCTCCTGTCCATTCCTGACACACCCCACTATGGCCGTGTCATCAGCGAACTTCTGCACATGGCAGGACTCCGAGTTATATTGGAAGTCAGATGTGTACAGGGTGAACAGGACCGGAGAGAGTACGGTTCCCTGTGGCGCTCCTGTGCTGCTGACCACTGTGTCAGACCTACAGTCTCCCAACCGCACATACTGAGGTCTATCTGTCAAGTAGTCCACTATCCAATCCACCATGTAAGAGTCTACTCCCATCTCCGTTAGTTTGTGCTTTAATATCTTGGGCTGGATGGTGTTAAAGGCACTAGAGAAGTCAAGGAATGTAATCCTCACAGCACAACTGACCCCATCTAGGTGAGAGAGTGATTTGTGCAGCAAATACGTGATAGCATCCTCCACTCCCACCTTCTCCTTATACGCAAACTGAAGCGGATCCCGGGCGTGCCTGGTTTGTGGCCTCAGATTCTGTATTATCAGCCGCTCCATGGTCTTCATCACGTGCGACGTCAAGGCAACAGGTCTGAAGTCATTCAACTCCTTTGGCTGTGGTTTCTTCGGTACCGGGACAATACAAGATGTTTTCCACTGTCTGGGTACTCTTCTCTGATCTAGACTCATGTTGAAGATGCGCTGTAGTGGTTCTCCCAGTTCAGTCGCACAGGCCCTTAGTAATCGTGGGGAAACTCCACGATAGTAAATCACTTACTAGTTGGAGTTTTGTGCAATAACATTGTGTGCAATGGGAGCAACTGGGAAGAGACAGAATCCGTTCAAATCCATGAGGGAGGTGATGCGAAAGAGCTTGATCCGCTAGGATTTGTGTAAAGTGACTCTGATTCCAGAGGGATCTATACAATTGAAGTGAATGTCTATACTCCATTGGAATTTTGTCCTTTGAGAATAAAAGGGGCCTATTCTTTTTATTTAGACCACAGGTTCCCAACCTTCTTGATGCCATGGACAAATACCATTAAGCAAGGGATCTGTAGAGTCCAGGTTGGGAACCCCTCATTTAGACATAAGATATAGGAGCAGAATTGGGCCATTTGACCCATAGATCCCGAAGATGAAAGATTAACTTTATTTGTCACATGTACGCTGATACAGTGAAATGCATCGTTTGCAACAATGACCAACAGAGTCTGAGAATTGTGCTGGGGGCAGCCTGCAAATATCGTCACGCTTCCATCGCCAACATAACATGCCTACAACTGACTAACCCTGACTTGTACATCTTTGAAATGTGGGAGGGAACTGGGGCAGCCAGAGGAAGCCCAAGAGTCTACAGTCACCCTAGTCACCACGGTGGTGGGAATTGATGCTCGCGCTGAAGAGCAATTCTGTGCTGGCATTTGATCTTGAGTGATTTATTTTCCCTCTCAGTCCCATTCTCCTCCCCATAAGCTTTGATACTCTTACAATTCAAGAACCTATCAAATTCTGCTTTAAATATACCCATTGATTTGTCCTGCACAGCCGTCTGTGGCACTGAATTCCACAGATTCACCTTCCTCTGGTTAAAGAAATTCCTTCTCATCTCTGTTCTAAAGGGAAATCCTTGTATTCTGAAGTTGTGCCCTCTGGTCCTAGACTCCCCCACTATAGGAAACATCCATTCCACATCCATTCTATCCATGCTTTTCAATAGTTGATAGGTTTCAATGAAATCCACCCCCCATTCTTCTAAATGCCCATGAGCACAGACCCACAGCTATCAAATGCTCCTCATACATTAACCCTTTCATTCCCAAAACCATTCCTAGGAACCTCCTCTGGACTCTCTCCAGTGCCAGCACATCCTTTGTTAGATATGGAGCCCAAAGCTGCTCACAACATTCTAAATGTGGCCTGACTAATTCCTTATACAGCCTCTGCATTGCATTCATTAATATTTCGAGGTATTTCCCTCCTTCCAGTGAAGGTGCTCCCACAATGAAGTTGGGGAAGGAGTTCCAAGTTGAAGCAGAGGCAATATACTATATTCCCAGAATGAGGAGGGAAACCAGCAGATGGCAGTGTAACCTTGCACCTGCTGCTCTTGTCATACTTGGCAGCAGAGATTGAAAGAATCTCTGAGGCTCTCTGCCCCTCTGCCATCAGATTTCTGAACGAGTCACGAACACCACCTCACTATTCCTCTTTTGCACTATTGTGACTTAGAATAATTTTTGTCTTGTGCTGTACTTCTGCCACAAAAGAACATATTTCATGACATATCTCAGTGATAATAAACCTGATTCTGCTCAGAAACGGGCCATTTGGCCCCAGTAGTCTGTATTGGTATTTATCCTGTTCCTCCCAAACCTCATCTTACAATATCAATATAACCTTTTCTCTTAAACATAGAACACAGAACACTACAGAACAGCACAGGCCTTTCAGCCCACGATTAAAAGATCAAAAGATTAATATGCCAACTTTTTAACCTACTGTAAGATCAATCTAACCCTTTCCTCCAACATAGCCCTCCATTTCCCTATAATCCATGTGTCTATCTGAAAGTTTCTTTAATTCCTTCAATGCACCAGCCCTGGCACTGCATTCCATATACCCACCATTCTCAATGCACCAGCCTCTACCACCAGCCCTGGCACTGCATTCCATATACCCACCACTCTCAATGTACCAGCCTCTACCACCAGCCCTGGCACTGCATTCCATATACCCACCACTCTCAATGTACCAGCCTCTACCACCAGCCCTGGCACTGCATTCCATATACCCACCATTCTCAATGCACCAGCCTCTACCACCAGCCCTGGCACTGCATTCCTCATATACCCACCACTCTCAATGTACCAGCCTCTATCACCAGCCCTGGCACTGCATTCCCCATATACCCACCACTCTCAATGTACCAGCCTCTACCACCAGCCCTGGCATTGCATTCCATATACCCACCACTCTCAATGCACCAGCCTCTACCACCAGCCCTGGCACTGCATTCCATATACCCACCACTCTCAATGCACCAGCCTCTACCACCAGCCCTGGCACTGCATTCCATATACCCACCACTCTCAATGTACCAGCCTCTACCACCAGCCCTGGCACTGCATTCCATATACCCGCCACTCTCAATGCACCAGCCTCTACCACCAGCCCTGGCACTGCATTCCATATACCCACCACTCTCAATGCACCAGCCTCTACCACCAGCCCTGGCACTGCATTCCATATACCCACCACTCTCAATGCACCAGCCTCTACCACCAGCCCTGGCACTGCATTCCATATACCCACCACTCTCAATGCACCAGCCTCTACCACCAGCCCTGGCACTGCATTCCATATACCCGCCACTCTCAATGTTTCAGGGGTTTCTTGCCCTCCATTGTCGGAATGGTCCATGACTCCATGAACACTAACTGCCTCACTATTTTTGCTCTCTTCTTGCACTACTTACTTAATTTTTCTATTTCTTATTGCAACTTACAGTATTTTTATGTCTTGCAATGTACTTCTGCTGCAAAACAACAAGTTACGCATTTGTCCGTGACAGTAATCAAATTCTGATTCAGAGGCTGTGCTGTACTGTTCTATGTTCTATTTCCATCATCTTCAGCACTGCTTTTGGGATATTTTGTTCCAATCTGAACCATTGTGTGACAGCATCCCTCTGCTAATTATTGCATTTGACAGGGTGGTGAGGAAGGCTTTTGGCATCAGGCAGAGTGCTGGAGTACAGAGGTGGGGATGTTCCTTTGCAGTTACACAAGCTGTTGGTGAGGCTGCATTTAGAATACTGTGTTCATTTTTGGTCTCCCCACTATAGGAAAGGTGCTATTCAGCTGGAAATAAAGTGCAGAGGAGATTTACTTATTTTAATTTGTATTATTTAGAGATATAACATGGAAACAGGACACCAGCCCAACAAGCCCACGCTGCCCAGTTTACCTACTAACCCGAAGGTCTTTGCAATGTGGTGGAAGCCAGGGGAGCTGAAGGAAACCCACACAGTCACGGGGAGAATGTACATGCAACAGCAGAATTAAACCCAGGTCGCCGGCGCTACACTACCATGCTGTTCTTTATGAGGACACTGCTGCGACTCACGGGACTGAGTTATGGGGTGAGGTTGGAGCAGAGCAGACTGAGAAATGAGCTTATAGAGGTGTATAAAACCACAAGGGGCATAGATAGGGCTGAATGCACAGAGTCCTTTCCCCAAGGCTGGATAATGTGGAACTAGAGGGCATAGGTTTAGGGTGAAAGGGGAAAGATTTAATAGGAACCTGAGGGGCAGCTTTTTCACCCCGAGCATATAGAACAATCTGCCAGAAGAAGTGGTTACAGCAGGTGCATTGACATTTTAAAGACACTTGCACAGGTACACGGATTGGGAAGATTTAGAGGGATATAGACCAAACACAGGCAAATAGAACTACTTTTGAAGGCTGTCTTGGTTGGCATGGATGAGTTGTGCTGAGGGGCCTGTTTCTCTGCTAAATAACTTTATGACTATCAATGTGCTTGTCTGTTAACTTGTACTAGGAAGTTCAAAGTTGAAAGTAAATTTATTATTGAAGTATGTATATACTATACTGAGATTCATTTTTTCTGCAGGCAATTACCATAGATCAAAGACAATTTGTTTGTACCTATCAATTTATCTGTGCTATTAATTTGTCTGATTTGTTAGAAACAGTTTATACACTGAGATAAGTAACTTACATTTTAACCAAAGATCTTGCTCACAGATGGAATGCTACTATTGCCTCTTGCTATTTCACTCACATCTTGCCATTACCAAAGTTGATGCTTTCCTCTATAAATCCATAGCTATTTCTTGACAGGATTCCTTCTCCAGTTCCTTAGGATGAAAGAGTAACAAACACAAAGTGCTGGAGGAACTCAGCAAGTCAGGCAGCATCTATGGAGGGGGATAAACAGTCAATGTTTCGGGCTAAGTCCCTTCATCATGACTGGAAGAGAGGGGAGCAGAAGACCATAAGACCTTAAGACTTAGGAGCAGAATTAGGCTATCAGCCCATCGAGTCTGCTCTGCTATTCAATCATGGCTGATCCTTTTTTCCTATCTGCTCCTCAACCCCAGTTCCCAGCCTTCTCCCCTTAATTTTTGATGCCATGTCCAATCAAGAACCTATTAATCTCTGTCTTAAATATACCCAACGACTTGGTCTCTACAGCTGCACATGGCAACAAATTCCACAAATTCACCACCCTTTGGCTAAAGAAATTTCTCTGCATCTCTGTTTTGAAAGGGCACCCCTCTATCCTGAGGCTGTGCCCTCGTCCTAGACTCTCCCACCATGGGAAACATCCTTTCCAGAACTACTCTGTCTAGGCCTTTCAACATTTGAAAGGTTTCAATCCTTCTGAATTCCAGCGAGTACAGACCCAGAGCTATAAAACGTTTCTCTTATGATATCCCTTTCATTCCTGGGCCATAAGAAGAAGTGGGGAGGGGAGCAGTAAAAGCTGGCAGGTGATAGGTGAAACTGGGTGAGAGAGGAGGAAATGAAGTGAGAAGCTGGGAGGTGATAAGTGGAAGAGGTAAAGTGTTGAAGAAGGAGGAATCGGATAGGAG
Source organism: Hemitrygon akajei (assembly GCF_048418815.1). Taxonomy (NCBI): domain Eukaryota; kingdom Metazoa; phylum Chordata; class Chondrichthyes; order Myliobatiformes; family Dasyatidae; genus Hemitrygon; species Hemitrygon akajei. Next base: position 113,859,034 of record NC_133128.1, read on the forward strand.
AGGACTGTGGACCAATGGAGAAAGGGATGGAGGAGGGGAACCAAAGGGAGGTGATGAGCAAGAGAGAAGGGCTAAAAGTGGAGTCAGAATTGGGGATGATAAAAGAGAGAAGGGGAAGAGGAGTCAGAAATTACTGGAAGTTAGAGAATCAGTGTTCATGCCATCAACCTGAGAGTGACCTCATCACGGTGGTAGAGAAATTCAAAGACAGACATATGGAAATTGGAATGGGAAGTATCTTTAGTATGAAACCCTTGTTTTCCAATTTTCCAGCCCCAGTTTGATGGGCAGCACTAGCCAAGTCAGCAAGATGTGGGTTCGAACTCCTTGCCAGTCAGTCGAGTATAGAATTTAGCAGACCCTCTCAGTGGGGTATTAAGGCAGTGTGACAGTGCTGAAGGAGCTATCCACTGGGTGGAGTGCTGAATCGAGGCTGCATCCTGATCGACCATAAACTGCTTCCATTTCCAGGAGATGTTTTGGCTCCTGGAGTCAATCAACATGACAAATAAGCAACACTTTCTGCCATTATCACATTACCTTTTCTAGAGTCGTGCTATCTGCAAATTGGTTACTGCAAGAAACAGCTAAGTTGTGGACACAGCTCAGCACATCACAGAAATCAGACTCCCGTCTATGGACTCTGTCTACGCTTCTCACTACCTCAGTAAAGCATCCAGCATAATCAAAAACCCCACCCACCTCAAAACTTCTCTCTTCTCCCCTTGCCCATCAGGTAGAAGATACAAAAGCCTGAAAACATGTATCACCAGATTCTTCTTTCACCCTGAAATAAGACTATTGAACAGTCCCCTGCTGCAGTAAATGGTCTCTTAACCTCACAATGTACCTCATTATGATCCTTTACCTTATTATCTACCTGCACTGCACTTTCTCTTTAACTACAACACTTTGTTATGCATTCTGTTGTCATTTTCCTTGTACTACCTCAATTCACTGTATAATGTATTGATCTGTATGAACAATATGCAAGACAAGCTTTTCAATGAATCTTGGTACATGTGAAAACAGTAAAGGTTAGCTTTATTTGTAACGTGCATCAAAACATACAGTGAAATGAATTGTTTGCGTCGGGGACATGCTGGGAGCAGCATGCAAAGGTCACCACATTTCTAGCACCATGGTAGCATGTTCAGACTTACTAATCCCAACCAACAGGTCTTTAAGATTTGGGAGGAAACCACATGGTCACAGGCAGAATGTACAAACTCCTTACAGTAGTGGGAACTGAACCCCGGCCTTACAACTGGCATGTTGTAAAGTGCTGCGCTTACCACGATTCCACTGTGCTACCCAATAAAGCAATACCCAGTGCTTTTCCTATGTACAACACTGACTGTACTGTACAACCTGCAACTGATTCAGAGGCAACTGAAGTCCCCAGATTACTCAGAAGCTTCTCTCACCACTCCCCTTTCCGCTCTATACTGGCTATCTCACATCTCCACAATCAGGCTTTCAACCTGAAACGTGTACAATTCCTTTCCTCCCCCGTGGACCTGCTGAATTCCTCCAGCAGATTGTTGGTTGGCCCCCATTCCACCATCTGCAGTCCCTCTTTTCTAATTGAGACACAGCGCGGACTAGGCCCTTCTGGCCCTTTCTGCCCAGCAATACTCAATTTAATGCTAGACCAATCACAGGACAATTTACAATGACCAGTTAACCTACCAACTGGCACATCTTTGGACAGTGGGAGGAGATCAGAGCACCAGAGGAAATTTTTGGTGTCACAGGGAGAATGTACAAGCAGTGGCAGAATTGAACCCAGGTTACTGGTACTGAAAAGCATTGTGCTAACCACTACGTTACTCTGCATCTCTTGTGTCTCTTCGAAGACACTTGTATAAAGGTACTTTATCAAACAATATAACAACCATTTCTAGTTGAATAAAACATCAACTTCTGCCTCAAATACAATCAGAGTTCCCATTGCCTGTAGAGCACACACCCATAAATTGTTTTATTGTGGTCACATATACCAAGAGCATTGCACTTGTAAGAGTATCTTCCTGTAGGGATGGGGATTAAAAAAGGGTTTTCATGATGGAAAATTGTGAATAGGACAATTCTGTTCAAGATGGTGCCGAGCTGCGATCTCCATTGAGGTTGTGGTTCAGTCTTGATTGCTTTTTTTTATTTGCTGGTGTTTAGTTCATAGTTTTGGGGACTGAGCAGTGATTTAGGGGTCAGGTTAGGGCTTATGGAAGGGGATGTGGGGGAATTAGAGGTCAGGCTGGAGTCTAGGTCTCCACTCTGTGTTCGAAGGCCTGCGACATGAACATGGGATGAAAGACATCTGTGGTCAGATGCTGGGCCAGCAGACCAGTGAGGATGAGAGCTGGTGGTCCCCCCAGGTCACTGAATCATCAGCAGGTTCCAGAATCACGTCGGCTGGAGGCACGAGCGATGGTGACCCTCTGGGTACGTGAGTTGGTGAGAACTAGTATTTGGGGTCCCAGTCAATGACGAGTCTGGCATTAAGGCCTGGAGTTCAGAGTCCTCATCCCTCATTATCAGCAAGTCCTAAGTTGATGCCAAAAAGCAAAGCTTGAAGGTCCATCAAAAGTCCAGAAGTTGAGATCTAATGGCCCATTCCTGAGTCTGCTGTGCAGCACTGGGGAAGGTGAAGCCGATGTCTGCAAATCCGTGAGCCCACTGGAGGCTGGTGTCTGGAGACGGCCTGTCCTGCGGTTGTAGAATTATGTGTGCGTGTGGTGGGTGAGTAGATGGGAGGGGCTGGCTTTGCTGTTGTTTTTTGCTCGTTCTGTTCTGTTTTGTTGGGTGTAGTTCTGACTGTGGGCTGCACACCACACATTTCGAGTGTGTTGGTTGTTAATGCAGGTGATGCATTTCACTGTATCCTTCGATATACATGTGCTAAATGAATGAATCTGAATCCGAATGACAATCTAGGACAGTTTGCTAGGAAGGCAACCCTTCTCTAATGTGGAAGTACATAGCCCTGTAAGTCAAAGCACTGTAGAATGTCCCAAGTGCACAAAAAAAATCACAAAGAATCACAGAGTCAAATATCATGGAAACAGGCTTTTGACCCAACTGCTCCATGCCAAGCGATGTATCTTTCTCAGCTACTCCCATTTGCCTGCATTTGACCCATAACCAGCTAAACCTATCAAATGTCCCTTAAACATTATGATGTGCCCACCTCTATCACTTCCTCATTTCATACACCCTCCATCCTCTGTGTGAAAAACACACACAAACAGTTGAGGAGGCAATATTGGAGAGGAATAAACTCAATGTTTCAGGCAGAGACTCTTCATCAGGTCAGGCTCCTGGCCCGAAATGTTGAGTGTTTATTTCGCTCTATAGATGCTGCCTGACCTGCACATTTCCTCCAGCATTTTATGCTTGTTGCTCTTAATTTCCAGCATCTGCAGAATGCCTTGTGTCTCCATGTGAAAAACTGGCCTATCAAGTACATTTGAAATCTTTCCCCTCTCTTCTTAAATCTATGCCCATAGACTTCTCCACCCGGGGAATAAGTCTGTGACCATCCCCCTTATCCATTTATAAATCCCTACAAGGTCACTCCTCAAGATCCTTTGCTCCAGAGAAAACAGACCCAGCCTTTTCCAGAGTGACACACACGAAGTGCTGGGGGAACTCAGCAGGTCAGGCAGTACCTATGGAAATGAATAAACAGTCAACATTTCCAGCTGAGACTCTTCTTCAGGATTGGAAGGCAAAAGGGAATATGCTAAAATAAAAAGGTTGGGGTGGGGAAGGAGGATTAGCAAGAAGGTGATAGGTGAAGCCAAGTAGGTGGGAAAGGTGAAAGACTGGAGAAGAAGGAATCAGATAGGAGAGGAGAGTGAACAATGGGAGAAAGGAAAGAAGGAGGAACACCAGGGGGATGTGATAGGTGTTGTATAATTAATATTTCAGTAATAGTTGAGTAATATTGTAAATATATTGTTTGATTAAGCATTCATTGTTGGTTGAATAATTCAGTATGGGTTATTTGTAAAAGTATGTGCATTGCATACATTATTTAAGATTTAAGATTCATTTACTGTATTATCAAAGAATGTATAAATTATACAACTTTGAGATTTGTCTGTTCACAGGTAGCCACAAAGCAAGAAACCAGAAAGAACCCCGATTAAACAAAAAAAGAATAAAAATAAAAACAAAAGATCAACACCTGATGTGCAAGAAAAAAAAATGAAAATATCACACCACCACGTCATTTATATTCATCTCGCTTAAGGCAAAAACAAAGTTAGACTTCATTCTGGACTCCCTTGTTTTTCTTCCAATTAGTTTTATGCTTGGAGTTACAAAATGTAACAATGGTGACAAAGGAAGCTTTAAATGAACTGGAGATGACTACTTACCTATTGAAGCACAGTGAGATTTTTGAGTTAAAAAAAGCACAGGGAGAAACGGTTGAATAAGAATAATAGCACAGCAGGTGTTCTTCGGAAGGGTTAGATATGGTCAAGTTTTAAAAAAGGCAGAAAGTGGACAAATTGATGGGTTCATAAACAGTGAGTACTAGGTGGCATAAATAATAAATACAAAATAAGTAGAAATGGCTGGCTACATCAGAAAGATGGATGTGCTAGACTGCACAAGAGATAACTGGCTGTTGTATTTGGAACAAATTGAGCAGTATGTAATAGCTGATGAAAAGCGAGTGCTAATTTTGCTGAGTGCAGTGGGCTTAAAGGCATGCAGACAACTAAACCAGCCAAAATAAGCTTTGCTGATTTTATGAGAGTAGTGCAGGAACATTCAGAACCAAAACCATTGACGATTGCAGAACACTTTAGGTTTTATAAGCAGAATCAAAAGGAAGGGAAGTCCATTTCAGTGTATGTGGCTGAATTGAACAGATTGTCTGAACATTGTCAGTTCAGTAATGAGTGTAATGATGCACTGAGAAATCATTTAGTTTGTGCAATCTTACAAGAAATAATTCAAACATGGCTCTTAACATATTTAAAGGAGCAGCTGAAATCGCTGTATCAATGGAAACAGCAGACAGAGGCAACATTGAGTTGCAGTCAGGAATGAAAGTGAGTGTGAACAAAATTGCAGTGTCTAAATAGAAACCAGCCTGGCCAAACAAATTATGTTACTGTTGTGTCAGGGGCTCACATACACCAGGCAAATGCACGTTTAAAGGCAAAACTTGGAGAAAATTCAACAAAGTAGAACACTTATAAAAAGCATGTTGGGCAGACAAAAATAAATGGACTGCACATGGAAGAGAAACAGATTTAAAAAATGTCAAGCTGCAGTTTCAAAATGAGCACTAGTCAGCATGCTGTTGATGAAAAAAGTGATAATGATGAGGATGACACAGGACCAGGTAGCCTTGAGATTCACAATGTGAAAACTTACAATAGACAAGCAATATGGCTTCCACCAGAAGAGAATGTCAAATTATTTAAAATGGAACTGGACACTGGCTCAGCTGTTTCAGTCATTTCACAAAATGAGTTTGACTGGCATTTCAAAGATAAAACTGAAGCCTTCAAGTATCTGACTAAGAATTTACAGTGGAGAAAAGATAACATCTGAGAGAATGACATTCTCAACAACGAAATATAACAACCATGACAAAAGCACAAGAGCGAGCATTGTCATGATTGGCTGAGACAACTACAAATTGATTGGAGATCCATCCACTATTTGCATCCCACATCCCATGCAAAAGGGTCAACTGAAAGTGAACTAAGAAAGGTACTGGATTATGCCACAACAGTGTTCAGGGATGGCTTTGGAAAACTCAAGCATATCAAAGATAGAGAGTATTAAATGAAATGCACTTCACTGGGAGTGCAAAGTTCATAGGATTCCTTATACCATCTGTAAAAATGTAGCCAGTGAGCTAGATCACATGGAGGCTGAAGAAATTCTTTCCAATGTTAAGTGGAGCCTACGGCAACGTCAGTGGTCCTAGAAGCCAAGATGAATGGGTCTGTCAGGCTCTGTGGTGCTCAAAGCTTTGTCTGGTGCCCTGGGATAGATCAGCAGATCAAGCAACTAGCAACTGTTCGGGATGCCAGCACATCCAGAAGATGCCAAGAGCAGCACCTCTCCATCCTGGGGAATGGCTGGCATTGCCCCGGCAAAGGATTCATATAGAATTTGTCAGACCATTCATGTGCACAAATTTCTTAGTAGTAGTGGATGTAGCTACAAAGTGTCCAGAAGTGACCCCAATAGCCTCCACTACAGCCTCACACACTGTTGATGTGTTGAGGTCAGTCTAAAGAATGTACTACAAGCAACGTCTGCAGTACACAAGACACTGACGCTGAATCAGAAGCTCGACAATTTCCTCCTTGCATATTACTATGCAGCACACACCACATTCAACAACTCACACGCTATGCTGCTCCCAGGTCATTCATGCTTGGATCTCCTCAAACCCAAACTCAGAACGAGTATGCAGGACAAACAGCTGAGACAAACTGAAGGCTCCTCATACAAGGAGGTTCAATGTTTCACTCCAGGACAAGCAGTCCTGGTGAAGGACAACAGAGGTGACCAAAAGTGGGTACTTGGAAAGATTAAGGACAGAAATGGACCACTCTCCTATGTGGTGGAGGGTGCATCTAGAGACAACACCTTGATCAGTTGATGAGAGTAGAGACAATTGTTAGAGAAGAAAAGAGCCCAGATCTGTCAGAACCACTTCCTGCAGTCTCAGAGTCAACTCCTACAATCACTAGAGGAGGCTCCTGAACCTGGGATTGTTTCACAGACACAAGTCTCACCTGCCAAGCGGACTGACCCCTGTTGTCGGGAAAGATTTTATTCCACAAGAGTAAAAAAGCCTCCACAGTGATTAAACCTTTAGGCCTGAATGGGACAATTTAACACTTACTATGCCATGGATGTCTATATGGTAGTTGTATTATATAGTATACTGTATATACGTATATATACGTTGAGATGCATTCTATGTGAGTTGCCGTTTATAACTAAACAGAGAAGAACGTTGTGTTTTTAATATTTCAGTAATAATTGAGAAATATTGTAAATATATTGTTTGAATAAGAATTTTTTGTTGTGTATATAATTCATTATAGTTATATGTAAATGTATGTGAATGGCCTACACCACCACATCACAGTGCGCTCTTTGCTTAAACTAAAAACACAGTTAGACTTCTATTCTGGACTCCCTTATTTTTCTTCCAATTAGTTTTACGTTTTCAGAGTTACAAAACATAACAATAGGCAGGTGAGGAGATGAGGTGAGTCAGAGTGGGAATAGAAGAAGAGGGAAGCAGAGGGAATTTTTTTACTGTAAAGAGAAATTTACATTCATGCCATCAACTTGGCGGCTACCCAGATCGAATATGAGATTTTTGCTCCTCCATCCTGAGAGTCACCTAATCATGGCAAAAGAGGCTATGTTGGAATGGGAATGGGGATAGGAATTACAATCGCTGATCACCGGGAAATTCTGCTCTTGATGGATGGAGCTGAGGTGCTTGACAAAGCGGTCCCCTATTATGTTTTGTAACTCCAAACCATAAAACTAATTGAAAGAAAAGCATGGGAGCCAGGGATAATTCGTGTACATTTAGTTTTACTATATATGGTGCTCACATATGATGTGGTGGCTTAATATTATATGCCATTCACATACTTTTACATACAACCCATAATAAATTATGTGAAAAGCAAAAACTGCTAAACCAAACAATATATTTACAATATTCTTCGATTATAATTGAAATAGTAAAGCAGTGCCCCAATTTATGTCAGGTTTCATCAATGTAGAGAAGACCACATCAGGAGCATTAGATACGGTAGACGATCCCAACAGATTTGCAGGTGAAGTGTTGCTGCACCGGGAAAGACTGTTTGGGGCCCTGAATGGAGGTAAAGGAGGAATTAAATGGGCAGATGCAGCACCTTGGTTGCTTTCAGGGGTACGTGCTAGGAGCAAGATTGGTAGGGAGGAACGAATGGACGTGGGGATCATGGAGCGAGCGATCCCTGCAGAAAGCAGAGAGCGGAGAGTGGGGAAGGTAGAGATGTGTTTGGTGGTAAGATACTGTTGAAGATGATGAAGGTTGCAGAGAATGATGTGTTGAATGCAGAGACTCATGGGGTGGTAGGTGAGGACCCCAACCCTAGCCTTTTCCAGACTCAAACACTCCTGTCCATGTAACATACTTGTGAGCATTAGCTGTGCCCTCTCTAGTTTCATCCCATCCTTCCTATCACCTGGTAACCAGATCTGCACACTATATTCCAGGTGTAGTCTTACTAATATCTTGTGTAGCTATAATATGACCTCCCAACTCTTATATTCTAGCTGGGGTATAGTGTCATAGAGTCATAAAACACTAGAACGCAGAAGCAGGCCCTTCAGCCTATCTAGACCATGCTGAAATACTATTCTATCTAATCTCATCGGCATGCATCTGGGCCACAGCCCTGCAGACCCCTCCTATCCATGTACTTATCCAAACTTCTCTTAAATGTTGAAATAGAACCCACATTCACCACTTCTGCTGGCAGCTCATTCCACACTCTCACCACCCTATGAGTAAAGAGTTTCTCCTCAGATTCCCTTTAAATATTTCAACTTTCATCCTTAACTGATGACCTCTAGATCTAGACTCACCCAACCTCAATGGAAAAAGCCTGCTTGCATTTACCCTATCTATACCCCTCATGATTTTGTATACCTCTAACTCCTGCACTCCAAAAATAATATTGGGACTGCTACTTTTCACATAGTTTGTCAGTGATTTGGATAATGGAATTGATGGCTTTATGGCAAAGTTTGCGGATGATACGAAGATAGGTGGAGGGGTAGGTAGCGCTGAGGAAGCAATGTGATTGCAGCATGACTTAGACAAATGGGGAGAATGGGCAAAAAAGTGGCAGATGGAATACAGCGTTGGGAAATGTATGATAATGCATATTTGGTGAAAGGAACAATAGTGCGGATTACTATCTAAATGGGGAGAAGGTTCAAACATCAGAGGTGGAGAGGGACTTAAGAGTCCTCGCACAAGATTACCAGAAGGTTAACTTACAGGTTGAATCTGTGGTGAAGAAGGCAAATGCAAAGTTGGCATTTACTTCAAGGGGAATAGAACATAAAATCAAAGATTAATGCCGAGACTTTATGAGACTCATGTCTGGCTGCACTTGGAGTATTGTCAACAGTTTTGGGCCTCAAATCTCAGAAAGGATGTGTTGTTATTGCAGGGAGCCCAGAGGAGATTCACAAGATTATTCCTGGAATGAAGGGGTTAACATATAAGGATTGTTTGGCAGCATTGGGCCTGTACTCACTAGAATTTAGAAGAATGTGTGGGTATCTCATTGAAACATACCGAATGTTGAATGGACTAGATAAGGTGGATGCTTTCTGTGGTGGGGGTATCCAGAATTAGAGGGGTGGCTTTTTAGAACAGAGATAAGGAGGAATATTTTTAGCCAGAGTAGTGAATCTGTGGAATGCTCTGCCACAAACTGCAGTGCAGACCAAGTCTGTGAGTATATTTAAGCCAGAAGTTGATCATTTCCTGATTGGTCAGGGCATCAAAGGATATGGAGAGAAGGTAGGTGTATGGGATTGAGTAGGATCCGATATCAGCTATGATGGAAAGGCAGAGCAGATTTGATGGGCTGAATGGCCTAATTCTGCTCCTATGTCTTATGGTCTTGTGGTCTAATAAAGTCCTAACCTATTCAACTTCTCCCTAATACTCAGGTCCTCAAGTCCTGGCAACGTCTTTGTAAATTTTCTCTGCACTCTTTCAATGTTATTGATATATTTCCAGTATGTATGTGACCGGAACGACACAGAATAATCCAAATTTGACCTCAATAATGTTTTATACAATTTCAACATAACATCCCAACTCTTGTCCTCAGTACTTTGATTTGTGAAGGACAATGTGCCAAAAGCTCTCCTTATGATCCTGTCTATGCTCCAGGGTTTTCAGTAGCATTGTGATTCATGCAATCACTTGACCCCTCCTGTGATTACCGACGAGGGCTCATTTCCTGCCGCTGCCTGTAAGGAGATTGTATGTTCTCCTGGTGACAGTGTAGGTTTCTTCCATGTGTTCCACACTCTTCCCACATTGCAAAGACACACAGTTCAGCATTAGTGAGTTGTGGGCATGTGTTGTAGGCACTGGAAATGTGGTGACACTTGCAGGCTGCCCCCAGCACAATCCTCGCTGATTTGATCTGACACCAAGTCACACGTTTCACTGTACATGTGACAAATAAAACCAATCTTTAATCTTAATCTGGGAGTGGCTGCTGACAATGTTTCTTTGGCGGAGAGTATAGCAGGTTTAGTGGGTTACCAAATCTGGGAAGCATTTTGATCGAGTGAATGGGAGCAGGTTGTAAATAAATAGGAAGGAGGCTGACGAGGGGATAAAGGAGGGGTGATTCAAGAGGAAGAGAAAGACTGATCAAAGGACAGGGGAAGAGAGGCACTGAATGAGGGAAACATTTAGGGTCACAGGAATTGAGGGGAAACGTTGACTGTTTATTCATTTCCATAGATGCTGCCTGACCTGCTGAGTTTCTCCAGCATTTTGTATGTGTTACTCTGAATTTCTAGCATCTGCATCTGTGTGTGACTAATTGAGGGAAATGGCTCGAGAGGTGGGAGGGGCATGCTTGGCATGATCTATATTGATGTATATATAAAAGTTGAGAAGACACCTTTTAAAAGAATGAAGAAATGGTGGGCTTTATGTGTGTTTTTTAAGTAGTTTGTTGGGTTCTTGTGTGTGGTCGTGGGCTTTTGAGATGGGCTTTGTTTTCACACGTTCTGTCTTTGTGTGGGGTCATACTGGAATCATTGCTTCCTAATTAGGGACAGCATTTTGGAACAAATACTATGCATGGTTTCACTGGTGACAATTAGTGCAAGATGATTAGGCGCCTGGGATATTTAATTAGTCCATGTACACGATTAATGAAAATCTATTAAAAGAGAGAGGAGGGCGTCTCTCTCAGCCACCTTCTGGTTAATCTCTGTTACACAAAAGGCCTCGATTGATGGTGGGTGAGGGCCAAAGAAGGTGGGAGGAGGTTGGGGGGGGGAGGGAGAAGGCCTCAAGCCTTTGTCTCCCACACTCTCCTGCCCCGCGAGGTCACTGTGGAAACGGCCGAGGAATAAAAGGAACTACCAACACAAAGCTGGCAGTGGGATACTGGAGCCTAGGCCAGAGTAGATCGCCATGGCAACAGCACAAAGCTAGGCTGAATCCTTAGCCCAAGCTTGCAGCAAAGCGTACCCACTGGCTGGTTTAAGATGCACACGTGCACATAAACACAGAAATAGCTTGTGAAAGTAGAGCCGTACATGGTTTTCATATCAAAGGGAATACATACCAGCAGTGAAAGTTTATCAGAACAGCTTCTTCCCTTCAACCATTGAGTTCTGGAACCATCCAACAAAACCCGAATCACTACAGAGTAGCAACACTATGACCACTTTGCACTAAAATATACCCAGTTTAAGCTTTTATTGCAACACACACAAAATGCTGGAGGAACTCAGCAGACCGGGCATCTCATCTATATGTTTTTATTGCATTTTCTTTAAAAATTGTGTATCATTAATGATTAATTTTATGCTTCTGTCGTGAATATTCAATCGGGAATAGTGTGAAATGACACATTTTGTAAGGTTGAACTTCAAGGCAGAGCACAGGTTAATGTCTGGATTCTAAGCATAGTAGAGGCACAGAGGGATATCTGGAGTGCAAGTCCATAGATCCCTCAAAGTTGCCATGCAAATTGATAGGGTGGTTAAGAAGGTGCACGGTGTGTTGGCCTTCATTAGTCGGGAGATTGAGTACAAGAGTCGCGAGGAAATGTTGCAGCTCTATAAAACTCTGGTTAGACCACACTTGGAATATTGTGTTCAGTTCTGGTTGCCTCATGAAAGGATGGATGTAAAAGTTTTAGAGAGGAGATTTACCAGGTGTGTAAGATTACAACAGGCATAGATAAGAGTGGACACCCTTATTTTCCCCCCGGGTGACAATTTTCAATACCAGAGAACATCCTTTTAATATGTGTGGAAGGAAGTATAGGGGAGATGCCAGAGGTAGTTCTTATTTTACATAGAATGGTGGTAGTAGAGGCTGACATATTAGAGATATTTAAGAAACTCTTTGATAGGCACATGCATGAAAGAAAAATGGAAGGTTATGTGGCAGGGAAGGGTTAGATTGATCGTGAAGTAGGTTGATACAGGTTGCCACAACGTCGTGGGCCAACGGACCCATACCGTAACGTTCTATGCTCTATGCTACTTCCTGTACATGATGCTATGTGCCTGTGCTGCTAATGCAAGGTAATTCATTTCACCTATGCATACCTAGAGTCGTGCATATGGCAATAAATCCAACTTTGACTTCGCTTTTGTCTTTGGAATAGTGGGTTTGTCCTGTAAGTGGCACTAAACTGGACCTGTGTTTGCTAGACTTTAGAAGAATGAAAGATGATATAATTAAATTATACAAAATTCTTATCGGCTTGTCAGGGTGCATTCAGAGAGGATGTTTCCTGAGCTGCACAAATGACAAAGTACATTTATTATCAAAGTATGTGTACTATGTACAACCTCGAGATTTGTCTCCTGGTTGTATACAGTATATTTAGACCAGCGATCACAGCCTTAGAATAATGTCCTGCCGAAAGCTCTTGGCCCAAAACAGTGACAGTTTACTTTTTCATAGATGCTGCCTGGCCTGCTGAGTTCCTCCAACATTTTGTGTGTGTTGCTCTGAATAAGGGGTTGGCTGTTCAGGAGAGAGGTGATGAGGAGATAAGGAAGGGGTTGACTGAGGGGACCAGTGGGAGGATTCCAACTAATCCTATTTTCCCTGGCCTGTTTAAGTGCCGGTCTAAACACACTGACTATGAGTCAGACTCATAGAGCAATACGGCATGGATACAGGCCCTTCAGCCCAACAGGGCCATGCTGACCACAGAATCCATCCAGTTAGTCCCAAGTTCCTGCATTCAGCCTATATCCCTCTAATCCATGAGCCTCTGCCTACCTATTCAACTCATTCTTAAATGACATTATTGTACCTGCCTCAACCAAAATGAGCCCATGAACACTACCTCATTATTTCCCTCTCTCTTTTTGCACTACTTATTTAATTTTCTGTTTTATATATATTTCTTATTGTAGTCTATAATTTTATTATTATGTATGGCAATGTGCTGCTGCCACAAACAACAAAATTGATGACACACGCCGGAGACGTTAAACCTGATTCTGATTCAAGACTTCTGCCGGCAGCTGGTTCCAAACACTCACCAATGTCACCATGAAGGTGAGAAAGGTCCCTTTCTAAGCCTTTCCTCTTTCACCCATAAACTACAGCCCCTAGTTCTGGACGCCGCTAGCCTGGAGAAAAATCTGTTGGCATCCACCTTATCAATGACCCTCATGATTTTAAACACTTCTGTAAGGTTTCCCCTCTATGCTCGCTTTGACCGTCTAGACATGGAGGAACCATTACGCACTCCCACAGCCCCCAGTGATCCTGTGATTTCAGTCTCTGAGGCCAATGTCAGAGCATCCTTCAGGAGGGTGGACCCATGGAAAGCATCCAGCCCAGATGGGGTACCTGTGGCATACCAAAGACCTCTGCTGATCAACGGGCCTGTGTGTTCACTGAGATATTCAACCTCTTGTTTCAGCAGTCTGAAGTACCCACCTGCTTCAAGCAGGCTTCAATTACATTGGTGCCTAGGAAGAATGTGGTAACCTTTCTCAATGACTGTCACCCAGTAGCACTTACATCCACAGTGATGAAGTGTTTTGAGAGGTTGATGATGAAACATATCAACTCTTGCCTAAGAAGTGACTTGGATCTGCTCCAAAATGCCTACTGACACAACAGGTCCGCAGCAGATGCCATTTCATTGGCTCTTCACTCAACCCTGGAACATCTGAATAGCAAAATGTACACATCAGGATACTCTTTATCAATTACAACTCGGCATTCAATACCATCAACCCTCAGAATTAATAAGCTTCATGACCTTGTCCTCAATACCTCCTTGTGCAATTAGATCCTCGATTTCCTCACTTGCAGACCCCAGTCAGTTCGGATTGGCAACAACATCTACTCCACAATCTCCATCAGCACAGGTATAACACAGGGCTGTGAGCTTAGCCCCCTGCTCTACTCGCTTTACACATGACTGTGAGGCTAAGCACTGCTCCAATACCATATTTAAGTTTGCTAATGACACCACTTACATAGACAGAATTAAAGGTGGTGGAGAATCAGCATATAAGAGGGAGAATGATAATCTGGCTGAGTGGTGCCACAACAATAACCTCCTACTCAATGTCAGCAAGACCAAGGAGCTGATTATTGAGTTCAGGAGGAGGAAACCAGAGATCCATGAGCCTGTCCTCATCAGAGGATCAGAGGTTGATAGGGTCAGCAATATTAAATCATCAGTGTTATCATTTCAGAGGACTTTTTCTGGGTTCAGCACATAAGTGCAATCACAAAGAAAGCACGGCAGTTGCAAAGATTTGGCATGTCATCTAAAACTTTGACGAAGTTCTATAGATGTGCAGTGGAGAGAGAATTGACTGGCTGCATCACAGCCTAGAATGGAAACACCAATGCCCTTGAACAGAATTTCCCACAGAAAGTAATGGATACAGCCCAGTACATAATGGATAAAGACATCCCCACCATTTTCCCTGTCTACACAGAGCATTATTGCAGGAAAGCAGTATTCCAGGACTCCAACCAACCAGGCCATGCTCTCTTCTCACTGCTGCCATCAGAGAGAAGGTAGAGGAATCTTAGGACTCACACTGTCAGGTTCATGAACAGTGATTACCCCTCAACCAGCAGACTCCTGAACAAGAATGGATAATTCACTCAACTTCACTTGCCCCATCACTGAATTGTTCCCACAAGCAATGGACTCACTTTCAAGGACTCTTCATTTCATGTTCTCGATATTTAATGCTTATTTTTGTTTCTTTTGGTACTTGCACAGTTTGTTCTCTGTTGCACGCTGGTTGTCCGCCCTGTTGGTATGGTCTTTCATTGCTTCTATTATGGTTATTGGATCTATTGAATATGCCAAGAAAATGAATCTCAGGGTTGTATACGGTAATATTTTATTTATTTATATATATATAATGAAAGTAATAACTGTACTTTAACTTTGAACTTGAACTAATTCTCCTACATTTCAAGGAATAAACACGCAGCCTGGCCATCATCTCTCTGTGACCTGAGGCCCTCCAGTCCGACAACATCCTGATGAATCTTTTCTATACACTTCCCAGTTCTTTCCAATAATAGGGTGACCAAAAATGTACACAAAGTTTAAACCAAAATGGGCAGATATTTGAAAATATATGGACATAACAGATTCAAGATTGCTTAATGTCATTTCCTGTACTCAAGTGTAAGGAGAACAAAATAATTGTTACTGACAAGCAGAAAAGGCAATGTGACTGAGTCATAATGTGTAGTTCCAGCTGAACCACATCTTTCCTACAACTGGGTGATCAAAACTGTACACAGTACTCCAAATGCCAGCTCACAATGACTTATGCAACTGCAACATCAAGTCCCCACTACTATACTCAACTGTATCTGACTCCACCACCTCCTCTGGAGGCAGGTTCCAGAGGACAAACCCACCATTCCAAAGTCAAAGTCAAGTCTGTGCACACGTCCACTTTCTGT
The DNA here is from genome assembly GCF_048418815.1 of Hemitrygon akajei. Lineage (NCBI taxonomy): Eukaryota > Metazoa > Chordata > Chondrichthyes > Myliobatiformes > Dasyatidae > Hemitrygon > Hemitrygon akajei. Next base: position 113,874,791 of record NC_133128.1, read on the forward strand.
CCTTGTGATTGGTTGACCAAGGATATTGGGAGCGTGGAATGAAGTTAAGTAAAACTGGAGTTAAATAGAACATCTCCTCCATAATCACCATCAGCACAGGTGCACCACAATGCTATGTGCTTAGCCCCCTGCCCTACTCACTGTACAGTCATGACCGTGAGGCAAGGCACAGTTCCAACACCATATTTCAGGACGCTAATGGCACTACTGTTGTTGGCCAATTCAAAGGTGGTGACGAATTGGCATATAGGAGGGAGACTGAAAAGCTGGTTGAGTGGTGCCACAAAACAATTGCTCACTCAATGTCAGCAACACCAAAGAGCTGATTATTGACTGCATGAGGAAGAAATTGGAGGTCCATGAGCCAGCCCTCAATAGCAGATCGGAGGGGGAGAGAGTCAGTAACTTTAAATTCCTTGGTGTTTTCATTTCAGAGGATCCTGGGGCCAGCACATCAATGTCATTACAAACAAGGCAAGGCAGTGTCTCTGCATCCTTCGAAGTTTGCACAGATTCGGTATGTCACCTAAAACTTTGACAAACTTCTAAAGATGCTTAGTGGAGAGTATCCCGACTGGTTGTGTCACAGCCTGATATAGAAACACCAATGCCCAGGAACAAAGTAGTTGATACAGCCCAGTCCATCACAGGAAAAGACCTCCCCATTATTGAGCACATTTACAAGGAGCACCTTCACAGGAAAACAATACCCAGCATCAAAGATCACCACCATCAGGGCCATGCTCTCTTCTCAATGCCATTGCTGCCATTGGGAAGTGGGTACAGGAGCCTCAGGTCCCACACCACCAGGTTTAGGAACAGTTATTACCTCCAACCATCAGCCTCTGGAACCAGTGTGGATAACTTCACTCATCTCGACACTGAACTGATCACTAAACACAAACTGTGGAGTCACTTTCAAGGACTCTATAATTAATGTTCTCAGATTTATTTATTTACTTATAATTTGCTTTTACTGTATTTGAACATTGGTGCTTTTCTCTAGTTTTTCATTGATTCTATTGTATTTATTTGTTCTACTATGAGTGCCTGCAAGAAAATGAATATATAAGGTGAGATATACAGTACGTAGGTTGATAAGTTTACTTTGATCTCTGAATGACAACGTGAGTTCAAGCATGGAGTCACACATCCATTGAAACACACAATGAAATGAGTCAATTGCGTCAACCACCAACACAGTCTGAGGATGTGCTGGGGGCAGCCCACAAGTGTCGGCAAACTTCCGGTTTAACGTAGCATGCCCGCTACTTACTGACCCTAACCTACATGTCTTAACCTAACTACTAATCTGGGAGGAAACTAGAGCAACTGGAGGAATCCCACACCGTTATGGGGAGAACATACGAACTCCTAGTGAGAACATATGAACTCCTTACAGACAGAGGCAGGAACGGAAACGACTTTAACAGTGTTACACTGACCGATATGTCGCCATGCTGTTCCTTTCCTTGAAACTTTATCTAAAATAAGAACTAAAGCTATTAATTATCTGTGCTACTTTGCAAATTAACCTAATACTGAAGTTATTGCAAGATAAAATTATTTCAAGGTCAAACACATCTTCAAACTTGATATCCAATTGGAACTGATAAAGAAGTTGTTCTCTTTAATGAGACACTGATGCTGATGCTGATATCTGGAGCAATAAGTAATGTGCTGGAGTAACTCAGGGGGTCCAGCAGCATCTGTGAGGAGGGAGGGGGATATTTTGGGTTAAAACCTTCCCCCAGGACCTGTGGTCTGTGCTTATAGATTCAAATGTTTCTAATCATTGTTTTTGTTTCTAATTTGTGTATTCAGTTTTGGGCAGCATGGAATGCTATCTGTAGGATTGAGTGTAAATTCCAACTGCTATCAGTGAGTAGGAGTTTATACATTTGCCCTGTGACTGTGCATTTCCTCTGGGTGCTCTGGTTTCCTCCCACAGTCCAAAGAGGCATGGGTTAGGGGTAGTATGTTGTGGGCATTCTAAGTTGGCATTGGAAGCATGGTGACACTTGTGTAACCAAAACATCCTCGGACTGTGTTGGTCATTGACACAAATGATGCATTTCAACGTATGCATGTCAAATAAAACTAATCATTTCCTTTTCAATTTTGATAGTTTTGAATCCTCTCTGAATGTTAGGGTTATTTAAGAATAAAGAATAGAACATTGCACAGCTTTTGTAGCCAGCAAAGATTAGGGGCAGGACAGAGCTTTGCTGTTTGTCAATGCCATCGGCAACAGTTTGGAGGTGGGGCTTCCACACTTCGCCACCATCAGGCCTGGAGGCCTGTTCTAGGGTTGGAGGACTGTTTGAAAGGTGCTTGTTTTCCTGCTGTTGTTTTGTTGCATTCTGTGTTGCTCTGCTGAGCAAGGTGGGCATGCTATGTTGGCACCAGAATGTGGGCTCCTCCCCTGCACATCCTTGGGTTTGTTGGTTGGTAACACAAGCGGCACAGTTATATGTTTCCATGTTCCTGTGATAAATAAATCTGAATCTAAATCCGGACTACACCGAGAGTGTGTGATTGAGGAGTTTCATTAGAAGTTTGAGGAGACTCGGTATGTCAACAAAGACTTGCAAATTTCTACAGATGTACTATGGAGAATGTTCTAACTGGTTGCATCGCTGTCTGGTATGGAGGGGGTGCACATCTGAAAAAGCTGCAGGAAGTTGTAAACTCAGCCAGCTTCCCCAACATCAAGAACATCTTCTAAAGGCGATGCCTCAAAAGAGCAGCTTCCAGCACCTATGACCCCCATCACCCAGGACATGCCCTCTTCTCATCGCTACCATCAAGGAGGAGGTACAGGAGCCTGAAGACACACACTCAATGTTTCAGGAATAGTTTCTTCCACTCTGTCATCAAATTTCTTTACCTCCACTGTTTTCTTTTTTTTGCTCTCTATTTCCACTACTTTATTTAGTTTTCATTTATACATCTCATTGTAGTCTATAGTTTTTTATTATTATGTATTGTAGTGTGTACTGCTGCCACAAAACAACACATTCTACCACATGTGCCAGTGATATTAAACCAGATTCTGATTCGTAAGTGGGATCAGGCTTGGCTTCCTTTAGTGAGAACTGGTCCTGTGAGTTTCAGTAGAGTGCAAGTGAGTTTGAATCCATAAACCAGTCAAATAATTCAGTGTCATGCTCCACTGTTGCAAATGCTGCTACTTTCAAATAAATTTTCAAGGTACATTTATTATCAAAGCATGTGTACTGTATGCAATCTTGAGATTTGTCTTCAAACAGGCAGCCACAAAAGAAAGAAGCACAGTAGAACCCATTAACAAAACCACACAACAAAGACTGTCAAACACTTAATGTAAAGAACAAACTGTGTAAACGATAAAAAAGTAAACAAATACCACACAGAACAGCAGCCCCAGTGTTCACGAAAGTGAATCCAGAGCCATGGAGCCAGATCAGCACTGAGGTGAGTGAAGCCAGGCCAGGAGCCCGATATCTGCAGGGCAGATAACCAGCCCAGGAGCCTGCAGGGGTATCAGCAGTGCAGCAACTGCTCCCAAACCCAGTGGTGAGAAATCCAGAACTCCTGCACCTGCTGCCCAACGTTAGTAGTGAGAAAAGGGGGGAGACGGGTCAAATGCTGGTTGACCCGCTGAACACCTGTTGGCTTTACCCTCTCGTCCGCGACGATTTTAATTTTGCTAGAACCTTTCAATCGGTTTGGAGTATTGGAGCCACCCACAGGTTTACCTTCCAGCATCAGGCCTCGATGCATCCATACGACTGGCTGATCAGATAATTGCATTAATGAGCTAGTGTAGAGGTGTACCTAATAAAGTGGCCACTGAGTGTCGATCGCAGAGTACCACTAGTTTTGGTAACAATCTAATGGTAATATAGAACAGAGAACAGCAGAACACAAACAACACCTTTCCATGTATGTTTCAACGTACATGTGCCAAATAAACTTGAAATTGAATTGATAAGATTCAAGGTGTTACCAAGCTCTGTATCAGTTTATATAGAACATAAAACATAGACAGGCCATTTGGCCTGCAATGTAGTGTTGAATTTATACCAATCTACCATATTAATTCTTTATAAAAGGTTGCACTGATGTATTTATACAATTAATGAATGGGCATTGTTGTCCTGGGTGCTCTTCAGCTGCCATGGTCCCCACCATCCCGGACACCATGGGCTCTCGCTCCATGTGACTGTCCATTTCTCTCCATAGCTGCTCTCTAACTGGCTGAGTTCCACCAGCGTTCTGTACGTATCACATCCCTTTATGCCTCGACCATTCACATATCTGACCAGCTGCCTCTTCAATGTTGTTACTGTCCCTGCCTCTGCCACCTCCTCTGGCAGCTTGTTCCATTCTCCAACTCCTCTTTGTGAGTCAGGTCCTTTTTAAACCTCCTCCCCCCTCACCATGCCCTCCCACCACGGAAAAGAAACACTGGCTATGCAGCCTATCCATCCCTCTCAAAAATTGCATCTGCCCTTCTGTCACCTCTCAGCCTCCTCTGTTCCAGTGAAAACTGAGCCAGCCAATCTGATCACTCATAATTCAGGCCCTTTAATCCAGGCAATATCCTTGTAAATCTTTTCCATACTCTCTCTTAGCTGGATCACGTTTTTCCTCAACTGTGGTGAGCAAAACTGCACAAAATTCACTAAGTGTGCTCCTAACCAACACTCAAACTCCAAACATTGAAAATTAATTTATTAGCAAAGCTGAAATTAAATTTATTATCAAAGTATGTAAATGTCACCATATACTATCCTGAGATCGTTTTCTTGTTGTCATTCACAGTAGAACAAAGAAATACAATAGAGTCAGAATCACAATCAGAATCAGGTCATTAGCATATGTCGTGAAATTTGTTGATTTGTGGCAGCAGTACAGTGCAATACACAGTAATTTAAAAAGCTATAAATTGCAATAATATGTATATATAAATATAAATAAGTAGTGCAAAAAAAGAGTAAAAAAGAAATAAAATAGTGAGGTAGTGTACACGGGTTCATTGTCCATCCAGAAATCTGATGAAAAACTACACACCAAGACAGAACATGCTGCTGAGATACATCCCAGGATGTGCCAGCACACAAAATCAGTGATGTAACCTGGGATCATCAAGTGTTTCAGATCTTTCAACATCAGACACCTTCACCCAGGTGACCCAGTCAGGGATGATCAGGCCCCGGCTTGTGTCCCAGCAACATTGGTCCACAGGTCATACCTCTTGATCCACAGCCATCTGGAGACTCGCTCACTGGCCTCTGTGATGGGCCTGATGGTTCTTTTCTTTGCAGCTCCCGCAATGCCAAGGAGAGAGAAGGTTCTGCACAGAGAGCAGCCAGCAAAACCTCTACACCCCACCCCTGTAGGTTTACATTGTGTCCTTCACTCCTGTCTCTACCAACTCCTGGTATTTGGCTTTCTAATGCTCAATCACCTCCTCGATCCAGTCTTCCCAAAGCACTGTCAGTTCTACCATGACCACCTGCTTGGAAGTTTCTGACAGAATGACCATGTCAGGCCTCTGGGATGATGATGCAGTGAAGTCAGGGAACTTTAATTGTTTGCCAAGATTGACTTCCGGTTGCCAGTCAGACACTGTGGCAAAGAAACCTGCTGGTGATTTGAGTTGAGGCTGAAACAACCAATGTGCAAAAGAACACAAACTGTACAAATAAATAATAAATAAATAATACTGAGAACATGAGTTGCCACAGTATGTATATGTTACCATATACTTTTCACTTTCTTCCAGGCATTCACAGTAGAACAACGAATACAATAAAGTCAACTAAAGAAACACACACAAAGTTATGTACAACTGTAACAAGCAAGTCCCAAATCTTGTACTCAGCACTTCAGTCAGCCTAGGTTAAGCATACCATACACCTTCTTCACCAATCTATCATCATGGACTCAGTCTGCACTGGTCAAGTAGCCAGTATAATCAGAGTCCTGATGAAGGGTCTCAGTCCAAAACATCAACTCCATATTCCCCTCCATAAATGCCGTCTGACTTGCTGAGTTTCTCCAGCACCATTGCTCTGGATTTCCAGCATCTGCAGAATCACTTGTGTTTATGAACACAATCAGAGGCTCCTGTTGGGGAGGAAGCATTAAGAAGAGGGACGCCTTACGTCTTAATAAGCTGGTAAGGAAGGCGGGCTCTGTCGTGGGCAAAGTACTGGAGAGTTTAACATTGGTAGCTGAGCGAAGGGCGCTGAGTAGGCTACGGTCAATTATGGATAACTCTGAACATCCTCTACATAGCACCATCCAGAGACAGAGAAGCAGTTTCAGCGACAGGTTACTATCGATACAATGCTCCTCATACAGGATGAAGAGGTCAATACTCCCCAATGCCATTAGGCTTTACAATTCTACCGCCAGGACTTAAGAACTTTTTAAAAGCTATTATTAATGCTTTTTGAGATAGTGATTTAGATGCATATCATATTTTTTACTGAGTTAAGTATTGTATGTAATTAGTTTTGCTACAACAAGTGTATGGGACATTGGAAAAAAAGTTGAATTTCCCCATGGGGATGAATAAAGTATCTATCTATCTATCTATCTTCTACACCAGACATTCTCTCTTTGCCACCCTCCTATAGGGCAGAAGATACAAAAGCCTGAAGGCACAAGACAGCTTCCATCCTGCTGTTACAAGACTATTGAATGGTCATCTATTATGATGAGATGGACTACTGATCTTACCTCATAGTGGCACTTACACCTCATTTCTGCCTGTACTGCACTTTCTCTGTAACTCTTAACACTTCATTCTGCATTCTGTTACTGTTTTTCCTTCTTGAAATTAACATAGAGACCTTTTGGTCCATAATATTGTGCCGACTCTTTAACATACTCGAAGATCAATCTAACCATTCCCTCCCTTCAAAGCCCTTCATCTTCCTGTCATCCACATGCCTGACAGTTTCTTTAATGCCCCTCATGAATCTGCCTTTACCACTACCCCAACAGCACATTCCAAGCACCCATCATTCTTGTGTAAAAAGAACCTATGACACCCCCTATATAACTTCCTCCAATCACCTTAAAATTATGCTCTCTGCCCAGAAAAATGTTTCTTGCTGTCCACTCTACTTATGCCTCTTATCAGCTCTATCAAGTTGCCTGTCATCCTCCTTCGCTCCAAAGAGAAAAGCCCTAGCTTGCTCAACATATCCTCATAAGACATTCTCTGTAATCCATCTTCTGGTAAATCTCCCCTCCACAGCTTCCACATCCTTCCTATACTGAGGGAACCAGAACTAAAATAATACTCAAGTTCAAATTCAAGTTTATTGTCATTCACATGTATACAGTTAAACGAAACAACGACGTTCCTCAGGTGCAAAGGTGCAAAACACAGTGTATATATATATCACATACAGCACATAAAATAAGATTAACAGATTTAAAAAGTACTCTGTAGATGTGGAAGTTGGCATAAAGTGCTTATACAACATATATTTATGAACCACGCCACCTACTTCCTCGTCCAAATGTGGAAAAGGTCTTAATTCATCATAAAGATATCCCAAAAGTATTTCAATAATAGAACGAAGAACAGTACAGCACTGGACAGGTCCTTCAGCTCACAATGTTGTGCTGAACTAAGTCAAACAAAGTATAAACACAAAAGCTTCTGCGGGTGCTGGAGATATAGAGCAACACACATATAAAAAAAAAATGCTGAAGGAACTTAGCAAGCCTGGCAGCATCTATGGAGAGAATAAACAGTTGACATTTCAAGACAAGACCCTCCATCAAGACTAGAAAGGAAGTGGGAAGAAGCCAGATTCAAATAATGTCTCCTAATTATTCTAATTCCTCTTTCCTGCACATGGACCATGTCACTCCCTAGTCTGCATATCCAGAGTCTCTAAGAGACCTTACAGTCTCTTAAACACTCCTATGCTATTTGCCTCTATCTCCACACCTGGCAGCCCATTCTAGGCATCCCTCACCCTCTGCATACAAAAACCTGTCTTGCATATCTCCTTTGTACATTTCCTCTCTTATCTTAAATACACGCCCTCTAGTACTAGACATCTCAATCCTGGGGAAAAAATTACTGGCCGTCTGCTCCATCTCTGCCTCGCATAATTTTATAAACTTTTTAAAATCTCCTCTCACCGTCCACCACTCTAGAGAAAACAGGTGCAACTTGTCTAACTTCTCCTCATAGCACAAACCAGGTCTCATTCTGGTAAAGCTCCTCTGCACCTTCTCCAGAATTTCCACATCCTTCCTGCAATGGGATGACCACAACTGAACACAATACTGTAACGTGGCCTAAGCAGAGTTTTATAAAGATGTAGCATAACACCCTGGCTCTTGAACTCAGTGCATCAACTAATGGAAGTACCACCCTATCAACTTTTAGGCAGCCAAGTAGCTAGACCCCAAGATCCCTGTCATCAATGCTATTAAGGATCCTGCCATTAACTGAGTACCCTCTCTTTATGTTAGATCTCCCAAAGAGCAGCAACTCACACTTGTACAGAATAGCATCTGCATGATAGCACAGTGATTAGCACAACCCTACTGGAGCATTGGAGTTCAGTGTTCAATTCCAGCATCCTCTGTATGAAAGTTTGTATGTTCTTCCCATGTGCACCTCAGGTGCTCCATTTTCCTCCTACAGTCCAAAGATATACAAGTTAGTAGAATAACTGGTCCTTGTGAATTGTCCTGTGATTAGGATAGGGTTAAATTGATGGGTTTCTAGGCAGCACATCTCTGTGGGCTGGAAGAGCCTGTTCCATGCTGTATGTTTAAATAAATAAACTCCATCCACCACTTCTCTCCTCATGTAATGTTTATCCTACTGTATTATTTGGGAATCTTCTATACAATCACAATGCCACAGATCTTTGTATCATATACAAACTTACTCACCCACCCTATTTTCATCCAAATCAACTATTTAAGACCATAAGACATATGAGCAGGACTAGGCCATTTGGCCCATCAAATTTGTTCTGCCATTCCATCATGACTGAATTCCTATATATCTCAATTTTATTCTCCTGTCTACTCCACATAACTTTTGACATCCTGAGTAATCAAGAACTTATCAACCTCTGCTTTAAATATACCTCATGACTTGGCTTCCTCAACCAACTGTAGCAATGAATTCCACAGATTCACCACGCTCTGGCAAAAGAAATTCCTCCTCACCTCTGTTCTAAAGAGATGACCTTCTATTCTGAGGCTGTGCTCCGTAGGAATAACAGAAGTCCCAGCTTTGCACAGTATACTTCAAATGTGGCCTCAAGAATTTAACAGCCCAACTTCCATTGCCAGTTCTCTGACTGATGAAGTCCAGTGTGCAAAAACCTTCTTCACCACCCTCTGTACCTGCTACTCCTTTCAGGAAGCCAAGTACTTATACTCCTAGTTTCCTCTTCCCCCAACACTTCTGGCGTTCACCCTTTATTTGTCACTCAAGATGCTTAGGAATGGTATGATTAAACTGGAAGGAGTGCAGAGGAGTGCTGGGATTGAAGGACTGGGTGATGGAGAGAGGTTGAGCAGGTTGGGAATTTTTCCGTTGGAGTGTAGGAGAATGAGGGCTAATTTTATAACAGGTATAAAATCACTAGGGGCACAGATAAGTTGAATACACTTTCCCAGTATTGGGGAATTGAGAATTAGAGGGTATAAGTTTAAGAGGCTGGAAGAACTCAGCAAGACAGACAGCATCTAAGGAGAGAAATAAAGAGTTGACGTTTTAGTCTGAGACCCTTTATCAGGTTTAAGAGATATAATGGGACCTGAGAGTGGTCAGTATATTGAATATGCTAGCAGAGGAGGTGGCCAAGACAGGTACAATAACAACATTTAAAGGTTACTGGAGTAGGCACATAGAGAGGAAAGGTGTGGATCAGCATTAACCAGTTAGGCTGAAGGGCCTGTTTCTATGCTGCATGACTTTAATTCTGAATCTAATGCAATAGTGTAGGGGTTAACTACACTTTGGCTGAGCCGTAATGAACCCATGCTCAGTCTCCTGCCCAAAGCAGAGCCCTAGTGCAAGAAGGCACTGTTAACAAGGCAGAAGTCACTTAAGATGTTGTTGAAGGTGAAGCACAGTTGTACCATCTGGACAACACACACAAAGTGCTGGAGAAATTCAGATGGTCAGGTAGCATCCATGGATCTCCAGCATCTGCAGAATCTCTTGTGTTTACGGACCACCAGGATTCAAGGGGTGCAGGGAAGGCACAGGCAGGTGTGTCAAGGCCATAAGGATCAGCCATCATCTCCATAAGACATAGAAGCAAAATTAGGCCATTCATCCCACTGAGTCTACAATGTCACTCAATCATGGCTGATATTTTCCCTCTCAATCCCATTCTCTAGCTTTCTCTCCATAGCCTTTGATGCCCTGACTAATCAAGAATTTATCAACCTCCACTTTGAATACACCCAATGACTTGGCCTTCGCAACTGTCTATGACAATGAATTTCATAGATTCACCAACCTCTGGCTAAAGAAATTCCTCCCATCTCCCTACTAAAGGAACATCCTTCTATTTTGCCTCCCCTACTATAGGAAACATACTGTCCACGTCATCTATCTAGACCTTTCGATATTCAATAAGTTTCAATGAGATTCCCCCTTCATTCTTTTAAACTCCAGTCAACGAGTACAGGCCCAGCATCATCAAACACTCCTCATACATTAACTCCTTCCTTCCCAGGATCATCCTCATGAGCTCCAATGGACCCTCTCTAATGCCAGCACATTCTAAATCCCAAGCGAGGTAAAACGTCTCTTACCCTGTTAAGCCTTGTGGTGGTGGCTCAGCGGCATACTGCTATCACTGTGCCAGCAACCCAGGTTCAATTCCACCGCTGCCTGTGAGGAGTTTGTACGTACTCCCTGTGACCGCATGAGTTTCCCTCGGGTGCTCCGGTTTCCTCCTACGTTCCAAAGATGTATGGGTTAGGGTTTCTGAGTCGTGGGAATGCTCTGTTGGCACGGAAAGCATGACGATACTTGCGGGCTGCCTCCCAGCACAATCCTCACTGATTTGATTTGACTCAAATGACAGATTTCACTGCATGTTTCAATATTTTGATATACATGTGACAAATAAAGCTAATCTTTAATCTTTATCTTTATAATTCCTTTAGGAATTTTCTCTCGTTCTTTGAAAGAAAAAACTGTAAACTAGCCCCACAATTCTTTACCCAATCTTCAATGAAGACATCAAAGCATTAGTCCAGGGACAAGGGATTAGGTTAGAAAAGCTTAACAAAATAGAGAAGCGATAAAGATTAGGTTTACCAAGATGGAAATGTGCTTTCACTCTCCGGAGCAGATTTTGACTCGGCTGTTTTTCTTCCAGTGGAGGAGGTTTTTAATTTGTCATTGGGCTCTCCCTTCCCTCCCTCCCTCCCACAATCCAGCCTTTGTCGGTCCCCTTGCTGAGATCATGTAGCCTATTGTTTCTAGCTGAAAACCTATTCACTGGCTGACAGATGAGAGCAGTCTGGCTGCATCAGCGTGCAGTCCACACAGTCGATAACAAGAGCCTTTAAGATGGTCAGGATGGGGCCCAGGCAAGGTTCAAGTGTCCCATTGCTTTATCCTTTCGACCCTACTCCTAAGCAGATGCATATTGCTTCAAGTTTCAAAATTCCTCCCAAATTCAGTTGGGTTTGAAATTAATAAAACATTTCATTTTGTTTCAAATATTGCATATCAACATTGAACCTTCAGAGGGTAAGTATGTTCTGTGAGAAAAGAGTTTCAACCTTAAATTAGATTGCCATGTTCAATTAAATGACATATTTTAGCCGGGTCTCTGCATATCTGCCAAGTTCTTTGTGAAAATTAAGAAAAATATCGGAATTATTTCTCGATTGGAGAACACCAGATCCCAAAGGGGTTTGACAGGAGGATTAGGGAGAACATTTTTTCCTCTTGTGGAGTCACTGTTTAAAGATTTAGGACAGAAATAAGGCAGAACATATTCCGTCAGAAGGCCAGGGCTGTTGGATCTCTCGTCCTCAAAGGACACTGGAAGCAGTCTTCAAAAAAGCACGAGGCACAGATACATTGATTCATGTTAAAGGTCAGAGAGACATAGAATCATAATTCATTAAGGAGCCCTTCAGCCCATCTGGTCCATGCTGACCAAGATGCTCATCCAAGCTTGCCCCCATTTGCCAGCGTTTGGCATGCTATGTTGGCACCAGAATACCTTCAGCACATCTTTAAGTTGTGTTGGTCATTAACTCAAATGAAGCTGTTCACTTTATCTATTGATAAACAACTGAATCTGAATTTGAATCATAAACTTCTAACTCTTTCCAATCCAGGTTCCTAATGACTATAAATGTTGTTTTTGTACCTGCCTCAGTCATTTCCTCTGGCATTCCATATACTGTACTGTGTAAAAGTCTTAGGCACACGTAAACAGAATCTGTAAAGTGAAGATGCTTTAAAAAATAATGAAATGAAAACTTCTGAATATCAAAAAAATGTTATAAAGGATAGTAAACAATAAAAAACTAAATCTAATCAATATTTGGTGTGACCACCCTTTGCCTTTAAAACTACTTCAGTACTCTTAGGTACGCTGTTATGCAGTGTTGTAAGAAAATCAGCTGGTAGGTTCTTCTAAGCATCTTGAAGAACTTGCCACACTTCTGTAGACTTTGACTGTCTCTCCAGATAATCCCAGATAGTCTCGATGATGTTACCATTTGAAATCTTATGAAAAATCTAGAGTGTCTAAGACTTTAGCACAGTACTACATATACTGCCTTGCTCCTCGTGTTCCTATTAAATCTTTCCTTTCTCACATTAAACCTATGCCCTCTAGTTTCTGATTCCCCAACATTGATCAGATCGATGCCCCTCATGATTCTATACATCACTCAGTCTCCTATGCTGCAAGGAAGAATCTCTGCTTTTCCAACCTCTCCCTATTCCTCAGTCCCTCACATCTTGGCAGCATCACAGAGGCATGATGTTAACCTGTATTCTTTGCCTTTTATTCTGACAGGAACAAAATTTCACTTTTGAAGCCCTCCCATTTACCAATATGTCCCATGGCACCTGGTAGGCAACACGCCATCTGAGAGTCTTGTTCTTGTCTGCAGAACCTCCTTTCTGTTCCCTTAACCAACGAATTCTCTATCACTACAGCTCTTCTCCCCCCTTCCCTCTGCGCCACGGAGCCAGACAGTGCCAGAGACCTTGCTGTGACTTCTCTCTGGTATCAAATATCCAGCACCCCAACAATATCCAAAGCAGTATACTTACTGTTGAAGGGAACAGCCACAGGGGTACTCTGCACTGGCTGACTACTCCCTTTCCCTCTCCTGACGGTCACCCAGGTACCTGCTTCCAGCAACTTAGGGGTGACTATTTCTCTGTTGCTCCTCCCTATCTCCTCCTCATTACCTGTTTGTGCCGAAGGACATCGAGCTGCAACTCCAATTGCTTGACACAGCCTCCAGGGAGATGCAGCTCGGTGCACTTTGTGCAGATGTAATTATCAGGGAGACTGCGGATCTCCCTAAATTCCCACATCTCACACAAGGAACATACCACTACCAGTGCACCAGCGATGTGCTAACAGAACAAAAAACTTACTAAAAACTTAAACACAAAGTACACTGCAGATGCTGTGGTCAAATCAACATGTACAACATGCTGGAGGAACTCAGCAGGTTGGGCAGCATTGGTGGAAACGAGCAGTCAATGTTTCGGGCTGAGACCCTTCGTCAGGCAGGGGCCCCATAAAGAAGGTGGGGGGAAGGTGGGAAGGTGGGAAGGAGAAGGTTGGTAGGTGCCAGGTGAAAAACCAATCAGAGGAAAGATCAAGGGGTGGAGGAGGGGAAGCAGGGAGGGGACAGGCAGGAGAGATGAAGAAGGAATGTAAGGGGAAAGCACTATGGGTAGTAGAAGAAGGCAGAGTCATGAGAGAGGTGATATGCAGCTGGAAGAGGAGGCAGAGTGAAAGTGGGATGGGGGAAGGGAGGGGGAGGGAATTACCGGAAGTTGGAGAATTCGATGTTCATACCAAGGGGCTGGAGACTACCCAGACGGTATATGAGATGTTGTTCCTCCAACCTGAGTTTGACCTCATCATGGCAGTAGAGGAGGCCATGTATGGACATATCCGAATGGGAATGTGAAGGAGAGTTGAAGTAAGTGGCAACTGGGAGATCCTGTCTGTTGTGGCGGGCGGAGCGGAGGTGCTTGATGAAGCGGTCCCCCAATCTGCGTCGGGTCTCGCCGATGTAGAGGAGACCGCACCGGGAGCACCAGATGCAATAGATTACCCCAACAGACTCACAAGTGAAGTGTTGCCTCACCTGGAAGGACTGTTTGGGGCCCTGAATGGTGGTAAGAGAGGAGGTGTAGGGACAGGTGTAGCACTTACACTTGCAGGGATAAGTACCAGGTGGGAGATCTGTGGGGAGGGACATGTGGACCAGGCAGTCGCGGAGGGAACGATCCCTGCGAAAAGCAGAGAGGGGTAGAGAGGGAAAGATGTCCTTAGTGGTGGGGTCCTGTTGAAGGTGGCGTAAGTTGCGGAGGATAATATGCTGGATCCGGAGGCTGGTGGGGGTGATAGGTGAGGACAAGCGGAACACGGTCCCTGTTGTGGTGACGGGAGGATGGGGTGAGGGCTGAAGTGCAGGAAATGGAGGAGATGTGGGTGAGGACGTCATTGATGATGGCAGAAGGGAAACCACGATTCTTAAAGAAAGAGGACATTTGAGATGTCCTAGAACGGAAAGCTTCATCCTGGGAGCAAATGCGGCAGAGACGGAGGAATAGGGAATAGTATTTTTACATTTGACAGGGTGGGAAGAGGTATAGTCGAGGTAGTTATGAGAGTCCATGGGTTTATAGAAGATGTCAGTGGACAGTCTGCGTCCAGAGATGGAGACCGAGAGATCAAGAAAGGGGAGAGAAGTGTCTGAGATGAACTAAGTGAATTTGAGGGCTGGGTGAAAGTTAGAGGCAAAGTTGATGAAATTGACGAGCTCAGCATGGGTGCAGGAAGCAGCACCAATGTAGTCATCAATGTATCGAAGGAAAAGTTGGGGAGCAGTACCAGCACAGATTTGGAGCATAGACTGTTCCACATAACCCACGAAGAGGCAGGCATAGCTGGGGCCCATGCGAGTGCCCATAGCTACACCCTTGGTCTGAAGAAAGTGGGAAGAGCCGAAGGAGAAGTTATTAAGTGTGAGTACCAGTTCCGCCAACCGGAGGAGTGTGGTGGTGTTGGGGAACTGGTGAAGTCTATTGTCAAGAAAGTAGCGGGGGGCTTTGAGGCCTTCTTGATGGGGAATAGAAGTGTATAAGGATTGGAATCCACGGTGAAAATGAAGCGGGCGGGACCGTGGAACTGGAAGTTATGGAGGTCATAGGATGTACCCTGGATGTAGGTGGGGAGGGACTGAACTATGGGTGACAAAATGGAGTCCAGGTAGGCAGATACAAGTTCGGTGGGGCAGGAGCAGGCTGAAACTATGGGTCTACCAGGCCAGTCAGGCTTGTGGATCTTGGGGAGGAGATAAAACCAAGCAGTGCGGGGTGTGGGAATTATGAGTTTTTTGGCTGAGGGTGGAAGGTCTCCGGAGATGATAAGGGCAGTGATGGTCGGGAGACAATGGTTTGATGTTTTTTGGTGGGGTCCTGTTCCAGGGGTAGGTAAGAGGAGGCGTCAGCTGCTGTTTGGCCTCAGTGAGGTAGAGGTCCATCCGCCAGACTACTATGGCACCACCTTTGTCTGCGGGTTTGATGGTGAGGTTAGGATTAGTATGGAGAGAGTAGAGGGCAGTGTGTTCAGAGGGAGTGAGGTTGGTGCAGGAGAGAGGAGTGGTGAAGTTGAGACAGTTGATGGCCCTTCTTTATGGGGCCCCTGCCTTCTTCTTCAGTCCTGACGAAGGGTCTCGGCCCAAAACATGGACTGATGCTGCCCAACCTGCTGAGTTCCTCTAGCTTGTTGTACATGTTTACTAGAAACTTACTTAGGACTTTTGCCTGAGCCTGCCCAAGCTTGCTGAGCTAAAGCTAGACTATTCCAACACTGCCCCATTCCCATGCTGGCCACGCTGCTTAAACCTTTCTTTTTATTGGCTCATTCCCAACGAGAGTTTTCAAATGGCTCCCGCCCTGCAAGATATTGCTCTTTCACTCACTACTTCGACCAGTGGCTTCAATATCGTCCAGTACAAGCGCACTATGACCTCCCAACTTGTATACTCAGTGCCCTGACTGACGAAGGCTAGCATGCCAAAAGCCTACGGGGCTCGAATTCCACTGCTGTCTGTATGTTCTCCCATGGGTTTCCTCCGGGTGCTTTGATTTCCTCTCTCACTCCAAAGACATACATATTAGATTAGAAGGTTATGGCCAGGCTATGTTGGTGCCAGAGGCAAGGCAACACTTGCAGGCTGCCCCCACTACATCCTTAGACTGTGCTGGTCATTGGTGCGAACAACGCTCTTCACTGAATGTTTCGATGTACTGTATATAAATAAAGCTAATCTTTTTATCTTTAATCTGTATGAGAAACCTACCCCTCAGCTCTTCCCTCTAAGTTCCCTCCCACTCACCTTAAACCTAAGCCCTCTGCTTTAGATACCCTCACCAAGGGAGAAGGATTCTGACCATCTGCAGTACCTTGTGGCCTCTCATAATTCTATATACTTCCCTCAGGTCACTCCTCAGTCTGCTTCGCTGTAGGGAAAATAAGTCTAAGCTATCCAATCTCTCCGGGAACTAAAAACCCCAATCCGGACACCATCCCAGCGAATTTCCTCCACATGCTGAAAGGCCGAGATGGTGTGGACATGGAGAGGATAGCTAAGGGAACTTGAAGGGGAAAACAGAGGGTAGTGTGACTGTGGAATGAGCTATTGGTGAGAGTGGTGGGTTTGGGTTTGATTGCACCATTTATGAGAAGTTTAGATAAGTACTCGGATGGGACGGGTACGGAGGGCTATAGTCCAGGTGTGTGCCGATGGGACTGGGCAGAATAACAGTTTGCATGGACTAGATGGGCCAAAGGGCCTGTTTCTGTGCTGCAGTGTTCTATGACTCTATGACCATAGTGATTAAAATGATCCCCCTTAAGAGTTGTGAGAGTATCTGTTTCCACCGCACCCTCGGGCAGTGCAGTCCAAATTCCACCCCCCCACCCCGGGTGAAAAATACTCTTCCTTACTCTTCTAACCCTTTTTCCCCCTTCCCTTAAACCAATGCTCTTTCATTATAGACATTGCTGCTCAGGGAAAAGTTTACTACTGCTGAGCTGTCCTGAATTACTGCCCATAAAACCATAAGATAGAGGAGCAGAATTAGCCCATTTGGCCCATTGAGTCTACTCTGCCATTCATTCATGGCTGATTTATTTTCCCTCTCAACCACATTCTCCCACCTTCTCCTCGCAACCTTTGATACCCTGACTAATCAGGAACCTATCAACCTTCCGTTTAAATATATCCAATGACTTGGCCCCCCCCCATGGCCTTCTGTGGCAATGAAAACCATTGATTCGCCATGCTCTGGCAAAAGAAATTCCTTGTCATCTCTGTTCTAAAGGGACATCCTTGTATTCTGAGCCTATTCCTTCTAGCCCGAGACTACCCCGCTATAGGAAACATACTCTCCACATCCACGTCAGAATCCAGTTTAATATCACCAGCGTATGTCGTGAAATTCATTAACGATGCGGCAACAGTGCATTGAAATACATGATAAATACAGAGAAAAAATCTGATTTACACTAAGTATAAACATGTCAATTAAATAGTCAAGTTAAAATAAGTAGTGCAAAAAAAACAGAAATAACAAGTAATGAGGTTGTGCTCATGGGTTAAATGTTCATTTAGAAATCGGATGGCAGAGGGGAAAACGCTGTTCCTGAATTGCCGAGTGTGTGCCACATCCACTCCATCTAGGCCTTTCAACTTTTTGTAGGTCAGTGAGACCCACCCCTCCCCGTCCCACTGCTCTAAACTCACCCCTCCCCTCCCACTGCTCTAAACTCACCCCTCCCCTCCCACTGCTCTAAACTCACCCCTCCCTCTCCCACTGCTCTAAACTCACCCCTCCCCGTCCCACTGCTCTAAACTCACCCCTCCCTCTCCCACTGCTCTAAACTCACCCCTCCCCGTCCCACTGTTCTAAAACTCACCCCTCCCCTCCCCACTGTTCTAAACTCACCCCTCCCCTCCCCACTGCTCTAAACTCACCCCTCCCCGTCCCACTGCTCTAAACTCACCCCACCCTCTCCCACTGCTCTAAACTCACCCCACCCCCGTCCCACTGTTCTAAACTCACCCCTCCCTCTCCCACTGCTCTAAACTCAACCCTCCCCGTCCCACTGTTCTAAACTCACCCCTCCCCTCCCCACTGTTCTAAACTCACCCCTCCCCTTCCCAGTGTTCTAAACTCACCCCTCCCCTCCCCACTGTTCTAAACTCACCCCCTCCCCTCCCCACTGCTCTAAACTCACCCTTCCCCGTCCCACTGTTCTAAACTCACCCCTCCCCTCCCCACTGTTCTAAACTCACCCCTCCCCTTCCCAGTGTTC
This sequence comes from Hemitrygon akajei, assembly GCF_048418815.1. Lineage (NCBI taxonomy): Eukaryota > Metazoa > Chordata > Chondrichthyes > Myliobatiformes > Dasyatidae > Hemitrygon > Hemitrygon akajei. Next base: position 113,893,399 of record NC_133128.1, read on the forward strand.
TAAACTCACCCCTCCCCTCCCCACTGTTCTAAACTCACCCCTCCCCTCCCCACTGCTCTAAACTCACCCCTCCCCTCCCCACTGCTCTAAACTCACCCCTCCCCTTCCCAGTGTTCTAAACTCACCCCTCCCCGTCCCACTGCTCTAAACTCACCCCTCCCCTTCTCACTGTTCTAAACTCACCCCTCCCCTTCCCACTGTTCTAAACTCACCCCTCCCCTCCCCACTGTTCTAAACTCACCCTCCCCTCCCCAGTGCTCTAAACTCACCCTCCCCTTCCCACTGTTCTAAACTCACCCCTCCCCTCCCCACTGTTCTAAACTCACCCCTCCCCTCCCCAGTGCTCTAAACTCACCCCTCCCCTCCCCAGTTCTAAACTCACCCCTCCCCTTCCCAGTGTTCTAAACTCACCCCTCCCTCTCCCACTGCTCTAAACTCACCCCTCCCTCTCCCACTGCTCTAAACTCACCCCACCCCGTCCCACTGTTCTAAACTCACCCCTCCCTCTCCCACTGCTCTAAACTCAACCCTCCCCGTCCCACTGTTCTAAACTCACCCCTCCCCTCCCCACTGTTCTAAACTCACCCCTCCCCTTCCCAGTGTTCTAAACTCACCCCTCCCCTCCCCACTGTTCTAAACTCACCCCCTCCCCTCCCCACTGCTCTAAACTCACCCCTCCCCGTCCCACTGTTCTAAACTCACCCCTCCCCTTCCCAGTGTTCTAAACTCACCCCTCCCCGTCCCACTGCTCTAAACTCAACCCTCCCCCGTCCCCACTGTTCTAAACTCACCCCTCCCCTCCCCACTGTTCTAAACTCACCCCTCCCCTTCCCAGTGTTCTAAACTCACCCCCTCCCCTCCCCACTGTTCTAAACTCACCCCTCCCCTCCCCACTGCTCTAAACTCACCCCTCCCCGTCCCACTGTTCTAAACTCACCCCTCCCCTTCCCAGTGTTCTAAACTCACCCCTCCCCTCCCCACTGTTCTAAACTCACCCCTCCCCCTCCCCACTGCTCTAAACTCACCCCTCCCCTCCCCACTGCTCTAAACTCACCCCTCCCTTCCCAGTGTTCTAAACTCACCCCTCCCCGTCCCACTGCTCTAAACTCACCCCTCCCTTCTCACTGTTCTAAACTCACCCCTCCCCTTCCCACTGTTCTAAACTCACCCCTCCCCTTCCCAGTGTTCTAAACTCACCCCTCCCCTCCCTACTGTTCTAAACTCACCCCTCCCCTCCCACTGCTCTAAACTCACCACTCCCCGTCCCACTGTTCTAAACTCACCCCACCCCTCCCCAGTGTTCTAAACTCACCCCACCCCGTCCCACTGCTCTAAACTCACCCCTCCCCTTCCCACTGTTCTAAAACTCACCCCACCCCGTCCCACTGTTCTAAACTCACCCCTCCCCGTCCCACTGTTCTAAACTCACCCCCAACCCCCGTCCCACTGCTCTAAACTCACCCCTCCCCTTCCCACTGTTCTAAACTCACCCCACCCCGTCCCACTGCTCTAAACTCACCCCTCCCCTCCCCAGTGTTCTAAACTCACCCCTCCCCGTCCCACTGTTCTAAACTCACCCCTCCCCTTCCCAGTGTTCTAAACTCACCCCTCCCCTCCCCAGTGCTCTAAACTCACACCTCCCCGTCCCACTGTTCTAAACTCACCCCCTCCCCTCCCCACTGTTCTAAACTCACCCCTCCCCTCCCCAGTGCTCTAAACTCACCCCTCCCCGTCCCACTGCTCTAAACTCACCCCACCCTCTCCCACTGCTCTAAACTCACCCCACCCCGTCCCACTGCTCTAAACTCACCCCTCCCTCTCCCACTGCTCTAAACTCAACCCTCCCCGTCCCACTGTTCTAAACTCACCCCTCCCCTCCCCACTGTTCTAAACTCAACCCCTCCCCTTCCCAGTGTTCTAAACTCACCCCTCCCCTCCCCACTGTTCTAACTCACCCCTCCCCTCCCCACTGCTCTAAAACTCACCCCTCCCCGTCCCACTGTTTTAAACTCACCCCTCCCCTCCCCACTGTTCTAAACTCACCCCTCCCCTTCCCAGTGTTCTAAACTCACCCCTCCCCTCCCCACTGTTCTAAACTCACCCCCTCCCCTCCCCACTGCTCTAAACTCACCCCTCCCCTCCCCACTGCTCTAAACTCACCCCTCCCCTTCCCAGTGTTCTAAACTCACCCCTCCCCGTCCCACTGCTCTAAACTCACCCCTCCCCTTCTCACTGTTCTAAACTCACCCCTCCCCTTCCCACTGTTCTAAACTCACCCCTCCCCTCCCCACTGTTCTAAACTCACCCCTCCCCTCCCCAGTGCTCTAAACTCACCCCCTCCCCTTCCCACTGTTCTAAACTCACCCCTCCCCTCCCCACTGTTCTAAACTCACCCCTCCCCTCCCCAGTGCTCTAAACTCACCCCTCCCCTCCCCAGTTCTAAACTCACCCCTCCCCTTCCCAGTGTTCTAAACTCACACCCTCCCTCTCCCACTGCTCTAAACTCACCCCTCCCTCTCCCACTGTTCTAAAACTCACCCCTCCCTCTCCCACTGCTCTAAACTCAACCCTCCCCGTCCCACTGTTCTAAACTCACCCCTCCCCTTCCCAGTGTTCTAAACTCACCCCTCCCCGTCCCACTGCTCTAAACTCACCCCTCCCCTTCTCACTGTTCTAAACTCACCCCTCCCCTTCCACTGTTCTAAACTCACCCCTCCCCTCCCCACTGTTCTAAACTCACCCCTCCCCTCCCCAGTGCTCTAAACTCACCCCTCCCCTTCCCACTGTTCTAAACTCACCCCTCCCCTCCCCACTGTTCTAAACTCACCCCTCCCCTCCCCAGTGCTCTAAACTCACCCCTCCCCTCCCCAGTTCTAAACTCACCCCTCCCCTTCCCAGTGTTCTAAACTCACCCCTCCCTCTCCACTGCTCTAAAACTCACCCCTCCCTCTCCCACTGCTCTAAACTCACCCCACCCCGTCCCACTGTTCTAAACTCACCCCTCCCTCTCCCACTGCTCTAAACTCAACCCTCCCCGTCCCACTGTTCTAAACTCACCCCTCCCCTCCCCACTGTTCTAAACTCACCCCTCCCCTTCCCAGTGTTCTAAACTCACCCCTCCCCTCCCCACTGTTCTAAACTCACCCCTCCCCTCCCCACTGCTCTAAACTCACCCCTCCCCGTCCCACTGTTCTAAACTCACCCCTCCCCTTCCCAGTGTTCTAAACTCACCCCTCCCCGTCCCACTGCTCTAACTCAACCCTCCCCGTCCCACTGTTCTAAACTCACCCCTCCCCTCCCCACTGTTCTAAACTCACCCCTCCCCTTCCCAGTGTTCTAAACTCACCCCTCCCCTCCCCACTGTTCTAAACTCACCCCTCCCCTCCCCACTGCTCTAAACTCACCCCTCCCCGTCCCACTGTTCTAAACTCACCCCTCCCCTTCCCAGTGTTCTAAACTCACCCCTCCCCTCCCCACTGTTCTAAACTCACCCCTCCCCTCCCCACTGCTCTAAACTCACCCCTCCCCTTCCCAGTGTTCTAAACTCACCCCTCCCCGTCCCACTGCTCTAAACTCACCACTCCCCGTCCCACTGTTCTAAACTCACCCCACCCCTCCCCAGTGTTCTAAACTCACCCCACCCCGTCCCACTGCTCTAAACTCACCCCTCCCCTTCCCACTGTTCTAAACTCACCCCACCCCGTCCCACTGTTCTAAACTCACCCCCTCCCCCGTCCCACTGTTCTAAACTCACCCCACCCCGTCCCACTGCTCTAAACTCACCCCTCCCCTTCCCACTGTTCTAAACTCACCCCACCCCGTCCCACTGCTCTAAACTCACCCCTCCCCTCCCCAGTGTTCTAAACTCACCCCCTCCCCGTCCCACTGTTCTAAACTCACCCCTCCCCTCCCCACTGTTCTAAACTCACCCCTCCCCTCCCCACTGCTCTAAACTCACCCCTCCCCGTCCCACTGCTCTAACACCCTCACCTCCCCGTCCCACTGTTCTAAACTCACCCTCCCAGTCCCACTGCTCTAAACTCACCCCTCCCCTCCCAGTGTTCTAAACTCACCCCTCCCCCTCCCCACTGTTCTAAACTCACCCCTCCCCGTCCCACTGTTCTAAACTCACCCCTCCCCGTCCCACTGCTCTAAACTCACCCCTCCCCTCCCCAGTGTTCTAAACTCACCCCTCCCCCGTCCCACTGCTCTAAACTCACCCCTCCCCTCCCCAGTGTTCTAAACTCACCCCTCCCCGTCCCACTGTTCTAAACTCACCCCTCCCCTCCCCAGTGTTCTAAACTCACCCCTCCCCTCCCCAGTGTTCTAAACTCACCCCTCCCAGTCCCACTGCTCTAAACTCACCCCTCCCCTCCCCAGTGTTCTAAACTCACCCCTCCCCGTCCCACTGCTCTAAACTCACCCCTCCCCTCCCCAGTGCTCTAAACTCACCCCTCCCCGTCCCACTGTTCTAAACTCACCCCTCCCCTCCCCAGTGCTCTAAACTCACCCCTCCCCTCCCCAGTGTTCTAAACTCACCCCTCCCCTCCCAGTGCTCTAAACTCACCCCTCCCCGTCCCACTGCTCTAAACTCACCCCTCCCCTCCCCAGTGTTCTAAACTCACCCCTCCCCGTCCCACTGCTCTAAACTCACCCCTCCCCTCCCCAGTGCTCTAAACTCACCCCTCCCCGTCCCACTGCTCTAAACTCACCCCTCCCCGTCCCACTGCTCTAAACTCACCCCGCCCCGTCCCACTGCTCTAAACTCACCCCTCCCCTCCCCAGTGCTCTAAACTCACCCCTCCCCGTCCCACTGCTCTAAACTCACCCCTCCCCTCCCCAGTGCTCTAAACTCACCCCTCCCCTTCCCAGTGCTCTAAAACTCACCCCTCCCCTCCCCAGTGTTCTAAACTCACCCCTCCCCGTCCCACTGCTCTAAACTCACCCCTCCCCTCCCCAGTGCTCTAAACTCACCCCTCCCCGTCCCACTGCTCTAAACTCACCCCTCCCCTCCCCAGTGCTCTAAACTCACCCCTCCCCGTCCCACTGCTCTAAACTCACCCCTCCCCTTCCCAGTGCTCTAAACTCACCCCTCCCCGTCCCACTGCTCTAAACTCACCCCTCCCCTCCCCACTGCTTTAAAACTCACCCCTCCCCGTCCCACTGCTCTAAACTCACCCCTCCCCTCCCCAGTGCTCTAAACTCACCCCTCCCCGTCCCACTGCTCTAAACTCACCCCTCCCCCTTCCCCCCCTCCCTTCCCCACTGCTCTAAACTCACCCCCTCCCTGTCCCACTGTTCTAAACTCACCCCTCCCCGTCCACTGCTCTAAACTCACCCCTCCCCTCCCCAGTGTTCTAAACTCACCCCTCCCCTCCCCAGTGCTCTAAACTCACCCCTCCCCTCCCCAGTGTTCTAAACTCACCCTCCCCTCCCCACTGTTCTAAACTCACCCCACCCCCGTCCCACTGCTCTAAACTCACCCCTCCCCTCCCCAGTGTTCTAAACTCACCCCTCCCCTCCCCACTGCTCTAAACTCACCCCACCCCTCCCCAGTGTTCTAAACTCACCCCTCCCCGTCCCACTGCTCTAAACTCACCCCTCCCCTCCCCACTGCTCTAAACTCACCCCTCCCCGTCCCACTGTTCTAAACTCACCCCTCCCCATCCCACTGCTCTAAACTCACCCCTCCCCTCCCCAGTGTTCTAAACTCACCCCTCCCCTCCCACTGCTCTAAACTCACCCCTCCCCCTCCCCACTGCTCTAAACTCACCCCTCCCCGTCCCCACTGTTCTAAACTCACCCCTCCCCCTCCCCAGTGCTCTAAACTCACCCCTCCCCCTCCCCACTGCTCTAAACTCCCCCTCCCCGTCCCACTGCTCTAAACTCACCCCACCCCGTCCCAGTGCTCTAAACTCACCCTCCCTCTCCCCACTGCTCTAAACTCACCCCCTCCCCCTCCCCCACTGCTCTAAACTCACCCCTCCCCGTCCCACTGTTCTAAGCTCACCCCTCCCCTCCCCACTGTTCTAAACTCACCCCTCCCCCGTCCCAGTGCTCTAACTCACCCCTCCCCCTCCCCACTGCTCTAAACTCACCCCTCCCCTCCCCGTCCCAGTGCTCTAAACTCACCCCTCCCCGTCCCACTGCTCTAAACTCACCCCACCCCTCCCCACTGCTCTAAACTCACCCCTCCCCTCCCCACTGTTCTAAACTCACCCCTCCCCCCGTCCCAGTGCTCTAAACTCACCCCTCCCCTCCCCACTGCTCTAAACTCACCCCACCCCTCCCCAGTGTTCTAAACTCACCCCACCCCTCCCCACTGTTCTAAACTCACCCTCCCCCGTCCCAGTGCTCTAAACTCACCCCTCCCCCTCCCCAGTGTTCTAAACTCACCCCTCCCCGTCCCACTGCTCTAAACTCACCCCTCCCCTCCCCAGTGCTCTAAACTCACCCCTCCCCGTCCCACTGTTCTAAACTCACCCCCTCCCCTCCCCAGTGCTCTAAACTCACCCCTCCCCTCCCCAGTGTTCTAAACTCACCCCTCCCCTCCCCAGTGCTCTAAACTCACCCCTCCCCGTCCCACTGCTCTAAACTCACCCCTCCCCTCCCCAGTGTTCTAAACTCACCCCTCCCCGTCCCACTGCTCTAAACTCACCCCTCCCCTCCCCAGTGCTCTAAACTCACCCCTCCCCGTCCCACTGCTCTAAACTCACCCCTCCCCGTCCCACTGCTCTAAACCTCACCCCCGCCCCGTCCCACTGCTCTAAACTCACCCCTCCCCTCCCCAGTGCTCTAAACTCACCCCTCCCCGTCCCACTGCTCTAAACTCACCCCTCCCCTCCCCAGTGCTCTAAACTCACCCCTCCCCTTCCCAGTGCTCTAAACTCACCCCTCCCTCCCCAGTGTTCTAAACTCACCCCTCCCCGTCCCACTGCTCTAAACTCACCCCTCCTCCCCTCCCCAGTGCTCTAAACTCACCCCTCCCCGTCCCACTGCTCTAAACTCACCCCTCCCCTCCCCAGTGCTCTAAACTCACCCCTCCCCTTCCCAGTGCTCTAAACTCACCCCTCCCCTCCCCAGTGTTCTAACCTCACCCCTCCCCGTCCCACTGCTCTAAACTCACCCCTCCCCTCCCCACTGCTTTAAACTCACCCCTCCCCGTCCCACTGCTCTAAACTCACCCCTCCCCTCCCCAGTGCTCTAAACTCACCCCTCCCCGTCCCACTGCTCTAAACTCACCCCTCCCTTCCCCACTGCTCTAAACTCACCCCTCCCTGTCCCACTGTTCTAAACTCACCCCTCCCCGTCCCACTGCTCTAAACTCACCCCTCCCCTCCCCAGTGTTCTAAACTCACCCCTCCCCTCCCCAGTGCTCTAAACTCACCCCTCCCCTCCCCAGTGTTCTAAACTCACCCCTCCCCTCCCCACTGTTCTAAACTCACCCCACCCCGTCCCACTGCTCTAAACTCACCCCTCCCCTCCCCAGTGTTCTAAACTCACCCCTCCCCTCCCCACTGCTCTAAACTCACCCCACCCCTCCCCAGTGTTCTAAACTCACCCCTCCCCGTCCCACTGCTCTAAACTCACCCCTCCCCCTCCCCACTGCTCTAAACTCACCCCTCCCCGTCCCACTGTTCTAAACTCACCCCTCCCCATCCCACTGCTCTAAACTCACCCCTCCCCTCCCCAGTGTTCTAAACTCACCCCTCCCCTCCCCACTGCTCTAAACTCACCCCTCCCCCTCCCCACTGCTCTAAACTCACCCCTCCCCGTCCCCACTGCTCTAAACTCACCCCCCTCCCCTCCCCAGTGCTCTAAACTCACCCCTCCCCCTCCCCACTGCTCTAAACTCACCCCTCCCCGTCCCACTGCTCTAAAACTCACCCCACCCCGTCCCAGTGCTCTAAACTCACCCCTCCCTCTCCCCACTGCTCTAAACTCACCCCTCCCCCTCCCCACTGCTCTAAACTCACCCCCTCCCCGTCCCACTGTTCTAAGCTCACCCCTCCCCTCCCCACTGTTCTAAACTCACCCCTCCCCCGTCCCAGTGCTCTAAACTCACCCCTCCCCCTCCCCACTGCTCTAAACTCACCCCTCCCCTCCCCGTCCCAGTGCTCTAAACTCACCCCTCCCCGTCCCACTGCTCTAAACTCACCCCACCCCTCCCCACTGCTCTAAACTCACCCCTCCCCTCCCCACTGTTCTAAAACTCACCCCTCCCCCGTCCCAGTGCTCTAAACTCACCCCTCCCCTCCCCACTGCTCTAAACTCACCCCACCCCTCCCCAGTGTTCTAAACTCACCCCACCCCTCCCCACTGTTCTAAACTCACCCCTCCCCCGTCCCAGTGCTCTAAACTCACCCTCCCCTCCCCACTGCTCTAAACTCACCCCACCCCTCCCCAGTGTTCTAAACTCACCCCTCCCCGTCCCACTGCTCTAAACTCACCCCCTCCCCGTCCCACTGCTCAAAACTCACCCCACCCCTCCCCACTGTTCTAAACTCACCCCTCCCCCGTCCCAGTGCTCTAAACTCACCCCTCCCCTCCCCACTGCTCTAAACTCACCCCACCCCTCCCTAGTGTTCTAAACTCACCCCTCCCGTCCCACTGCTCTAAACTCACCCCTCCCCGTCCCACTGCTCAAAACTCACCCTTCCCCGTCCCAGTGCTCTAAAACTCACCCACCCCTCCCCAGTGTTCTAAACTCACCCCTCCCCGTCCCACTGCTCTAAACTCACCCCTCCCCTCCCCAGTGTTCTAAACTCACCCCTCCCCTCCCCACTGCTCTAAACTCACCCCTCCCCGTCCCACTGCTCTAAACTCACCCCTCCCCGCCCCAGTGTTCTAAACTCACCCCTCCCCTCCCCACTGTTCTAAACTCACCCCTCCCCTCCCCACTGCTCTAAACTCACCCCTCCCCGTCCCACTGTTCTAAACTCACCCCTCCCCTCCCCAGTGCTCTAAACTCACCCCTCCCCATCCCACTGCTCTAAACTCACCCCTCCCCTCCTCACTGCTCTAAATTCACCCCTTCCCGCCCCAGTGTTCTAAACTCACCCCTCCCCACCCCACTGCTCTAAACTCACCCCACCCCTACCCACTGCTCTAAACTCACCCCTCCCCATCCCACTGCTCTAAACTCACCCCTCCCCTCCCCACTGCTCTAAACTCACCCCTCCGCGCCCCAGTGTTCTAAACTCACCCCTCCCGCCCCACTGCTCTAAACTCACCCCACCCTGTCCCACTGCTCTAAACTCACCCCTCCCCTCCCCACTGCTCTAAACTCACCCCTCCCCTTCCCACTGTTCTAAACTCACCCCACCCCGTCCCACTGTTCTAAACTCACCCCTCCCCGTCCCACTGTTCTAAACTCACCCCACCCCGTCCCACTGCTCTAAACTCACCCCTCCCCTTCCCACTGTTCTAAACTCACCCCACCCCGTCCCACCGCTCTAAACTCACCCCTCCCCCTCCCCAGTGTTCTAAACTCACCCCTCCCCGTCCCACTGTTCTAAACTCACCCCTCCCCTTCCCAGTGTTCTAAACTCACCCCTCCCCTCCCCACTGCTCTAAACTCACCCCTCCCCGTCCCACTGTTCTAAACTCACCCCACCCCGTCCCACTGCTCTAAACTCACCCCTCCCCTTCCCACTGTTCTAAACTCACCCCACCCCGTCCCACTGCTCTAAACTCACCCCTCCCCTCCCCAGTGTTCTAAACTCACCCCTCCCCTCCCCACTGTTCTAAACTCACCCCTCCCCGTCCCACTGTTCTAAACTCACCCCTCCCCGTCCCACTGCTCTAAACTCACCCCTCCCCTCCCCAGTGTTCTAAACTCACCCCTCCCCCGTCCCACTGCTCTAAACTCACCCCTCCCCTCCCCAGTGTTCTAAACTCACCCCTCCCGTCCCACTGTTCTAAACTCACCCCTCCCCGTCCCACTGCTCTAAACTCACCCCTCCCCTCCCCAGTGTTCTAAACTCACCCCTCCCCGTCCCACTGCTCTAAACTCACCCCTCCCCTCCCCAGTGTTCTAAACTCACCCCTCCCCGTCCCACTGTTCTAAACTCACCCCTCCCCGTCCCACTGCTCTAAACTCACCCCTCCCCTCCCCAGTGTTCTAAACTCACCCCTCCCCTCCCCAGTGTTCTAAACTCACCCCTCCCCGTCCCACTGCTCTAAACTCACCCCTCCCCTCCCCAGTGCTCTAAACTCACCCCTCCCCGTCCCACTGTTCTAAACTCACCCCTCCCCTCCCCAGTGCTCTAAACTCACCCCTCCCTCCCCAGTGTTCTAAACTCACCCCTCCCCTCCCCAGTGCTCTAAACTCACCCCTCCCCGTCCCACTGCTCTAAACTCACCCCTCCCCTCCCCAGTGTTCTAAACTCACCCCTCCCCGTCCCACTGCTCTAAACTCACCCCTCCCCTCCCCAGTGCTCTAAACTCACCCCTCCCCGTCCCACTGCTCTAAACTCACCCCTCCCCGTCCCACTGCTCTAAACTCACCCCGCCCCGTCCCACTGCTCTAAACTCACCCCTCCCCTCCCCAGTGCTCTAAACTCACCCCTCCCCGTCCCACTGCTCTAAACTCACCCCTCCCTCCCCAGTGCTCTAAACTCACCCCTCCCCTTCCCAGTGCTCTAAACTCACCCCTCCCCCTCCCCAGTGTTCTAAACTCACCCCTCCCCGTCCCACTGCTCTAAACTCACCCCTCCCCTCCCAGTGCTCTAAAACTCACCCCTCCCCGTCCCACTGCTCTAAACTCACCCCTCCCCTCCCCAGTGCTCTAAACTCACCCCTCCCCTTCCCAGTGCTCTAAACTCACCCCTCCCCTCCCCAGTGTTCTAAACTCACCCCTCCCCGTCCCACTGCTCTAAACTCACCCCTCCCCCTCCCCACTGCTTTAAACTCACCCCTCCCCGTCCCACTGCTCTAAACTCACCCCTCCCCTCCCCAGTGCTCTAAACTCACCCCTCCCCCGTCCCACTGCTCTAAACTCACCCCTCCCCTCCCCACTGCTCTAAACTCACCCCTCCCCTGTCCCACTGTTCTAAACTCACCCCTCCCCGTCCCACTGCTCTAAACTCACCCCTCCCCTCCCCAGTGTTCTAAACTCACCCCTCCCCCTCCCAGTGCTCTAAACTCACCCCTCCCCTCCCCAGTGTTCTAAACTCACCCCTCCCCTCCCCACTGTTCTAAACTCACCCCACCCCGTCCCACTGCTCTAACTCACCCCTCCCCTCCCCAGTGTTCTAAACTCACCCCTCCCCTCCCCACTGCTCTAAACTCACCCCACCCCTCCCCAGTGTTCTAAACTCACCCCTCCCCTCCCCACTGTTCTAAACTCACCCCTCCCGTCCCACTGCTCTAAACTCACCCCACCCCTCCCCAGTGTTCTAAACTCACCCCCTCCCCTCCCCACTGCTCTAAACTCACCCCTCCCCGTCCCACTGTTCTAAACTCACCCCTCCCCCTCCCCCACTGCTCTAAACTCACCCCTCCCCCTCCCCACTGCTCTAAAACTCACCCCTCCCCGTCCCACTGTTCTAAACTCACCCCTCCCCATCCCACTGCTCTAAACTCACCCCTCCCCTCCCCAGTGCTCTAAACTCACCCCTCCCCCTCCCCACTGCTCTAAACTCACCCCACCCCTCCCCAGTGTTCTAAACTCACCCCACCCCTCCCCACTGTTCTAAACTCACCCCTCCCCCGTCCCAGTGCTCTAAACTCACCCCTCCCCTCCCCACTGCTCTAAACTCACCCCACCCCTCCCCAGTGTTCTAAACTCACCCCCTCCCCGTCCCACTGCTCTAAACTCACCCCTCCCCGTCCCACTGCTCAAAACTCACCCCACCCCTCCGCACTGTTCTAAACTCACCCCTCCCCCGTCCCAGTGCTCTAAACTCACCCCTCCCCTCCCCACTGCTCTAAACTCACCCCACCCCTCCCCAGTGTTCTAAACTCACCCCTCCCCGTCCCACTGCTCTAAACTCACCCCTCCCCGTCCCACTGCTCAAAACTCACCCTTCCCCGTCCCAGTGCTCTAAACTCACCCCACCCCTCCCCCAGTGTTCTAAACTCACCCCTCCCCGTCCCACTGCTCTAAACTCACCCCTCCCCTCCCCAGTGTTCTAAACTCACCCCTCCCCTCCCCACTGCTCTAAACTCACCCCTCCCCGTCCCACTGCTCTAAACTCACCCCTCCCCGCCCCAGTGTTCTAAACTCACCCCTCCCCTCCCCACTGTTCTAAACTCACCCCTCCCCTCCCCACTGCTCTAAACTCACCCCTCCCCGTCCCACTGTTCTAAACTCACCCCTCCCCTCCCCAGTGCTCTAAACTCACCCCTCCCCATCCCACTGCTCTAAACTCACCCCTCCCCTCCTCACTGCTCTAAATTCACCCCCTTCCCGCCCCAGTGTTCTAAACTCACCCCTCCCCACCCCACTGCTCTAAACTCACCCCACCCCTACCCACTGCTCTAAACTCACCCCTCCCCCATCCCACTGCTCTAAACTCACCCCTCCCCTCCCCACTGCTCTAAACTCACCCCTCCGCGCCCCAGTGTTCTAAACTCACCCCTCCCCGCCCCACTGCTCTAAACTCACCCCACCCTGTCCCACTGCTCTAAACTCACCCCTCCCCTCCCCACTGCTCTAAACTCACCCCTCCCCGCCCCACTGTTCTAAACTCACCCCTCCCCGTCCCACTCTTCTCAAGTGAGTCCAGGCTCAGAGCCATCAAATGCTCCTCACACGTAAACTCTGTCGTTCTTGATCATTCCTGTAAACCTTCCTAGAACGTCTTCAATGTCAGTACATCCTTCAAAGAGTCAGAGAGTCACAGAGCACTACAGCACTCGGCAGACCCTTTGGCCCATTAATCAACCCAGTCCCACTGACCTGCACCAGGACCACAGTCCTACTTATCCCTCCCATCCATGTACCTATCCAAATTACTCTCAAAAGTTGAAAGCAAACCTGAATCCACCACTTCCACTGGTAGCTTGTTCCACACCTCTCACCAAGGACTCCCCCTCATGTTCCCTTTAAAACATTTCACTTGTCACACTTAACCCATGACCTCTAGTTCTAGTGGAAAATTTAGTGGAAAAAAAGTCTATTTGCATTCACCCTGTCTATACCCATCATAATTTTGTATACCTCATTCTCCTACGCTCCATGGAATGAAGTCCTAACCTGTTCAACCTCTCCATATAACTCAGGTTCTCAAGTTCTGCAAAATCCTTGTAAATTTTCTCTGCACTCTTTCACTCTTTTTGCTATTTCCTGTAGGTGGGTGACCAGAAATGTACACATTACTCCAAACTGGGCCTCCCCAACATCTTCTACAACTCCTACATAACATTTCATCTCCTGTACTCAATACTTTGATTTATGAAGGCCCAAGTGTCAAAAGCTTTCTGTATGACCCTATCCCACCTGTGACACCACTTTCAATGAACTATGGATCTGTATTCCCAGATCGCTCTGTTCTATCTCAATCCTCCATGCCCTACTGCTCACCATGTAAGTCCTACCCTTGGAGGTCCTCCCAAAGTGCAACACCTCGCACTTGTCTGCATTAAATTCCATCTGCCATTTCTCAGCCCATTTTACCAGCTGGTCCAGATGCCTCCACTGCAAGAATTGATTGCTTTCCTCACTGTTCACTACCCCCTGCCCCAATCTTGGTGTCATCTACAAATTTACTGATCCAGTTTACTACATTATCATCCAGATCATTGATACAGATGACAAGCAACAAAGGACCCAGCACCAATCCCTTGTGGCACACCACTAGTCACAGGACTCCAGTCAGAGAGACAACCATCTACCACCACTCTCTGTCTTATCCCACGAAGCCAATGTCTAATCCAATATACTACCTCATCTTGAATGCCAAGTGACTAAACCTTCTTGACCAGCCTCCTATGCAGGACCCTATCAAAGGCCTCACTAAATAAATGTAGATAACATTCACTGCCTTGCCTTTCCTGGTAACTTCCTTGATTAAATCTACAAGATTTGTTAGACATGATCTACCACACACAAAGCCATCTCGACTATCCCAATCAGCCCCTGTCTATCCTATTATTTATATATTCCGGTCTCTTAGAATATCTTCCAATAACTTACCCACTACTGATGTCAGACTCACCGGTTATAATTTCCTGGCTTATTCTTAGACAACAGAGCAACGAGCTGTTCTCATATCCTCTGGCACCTCAGCCGTGGCTAAGGACGTTTAAAAATATCTCTCCTCGGGCCCCTGCAATCTCTGCACTAGCAACCCACTAGGTGCTCTGAGGATTCATCCACCCTGATTTGCCTCAAGACAGCGAACACCCCCTCTATAATCTATACACAGTCGATGAGTTCACTGCTGCTTTGCCTGAATTCTAGACTCTGTATCCACCTCCTGAGTAAACACAGATGCAAAAAACCCATCTATCTTCCCCATCTCTTTCAGCTCCATGCACAGATAGAATTTGTCCTCTAATCTTCCAGAGGACTAATTTTGTCCCTTGCCTTCCTTAGATTAATTTGTTAAGAAATACAGCAAAGAAGAGGCCCTTCTGGTCCTTTGAGCTGTGCCGCCAGCCACCCCAAACAACTCCCCAAATGACCCTAAGCATGGGACAATGATCAATTACCCTACTAACCAGTGTATCTTTTAACTGTGGGAGGAAACAGAACACAGAAAGAAATCCCATGCATTACACAGGGAGATACACAAACTCTTTACAGAGGACTTCAGGATTGAACTCTGAACTCTGATGCCTCTGAGCTGTGATGGCACCACACTATCAGCCCAGAACTGCTCACGATACTCCAAATGCAGTCTGACCAATGCCTTATGATGCCTCCGCTGTATTGTCCATCATAAAGGTATAGACAATCATTAGGGGAAGAAAAATAGGGTGAATGCTTGCAGGCTTTTTCCACCCTGGTTGGTTGGGACTAGAACCAGAGGTCATAAGTTAAGAGTGAAAGGTGAAATGTTTAAGGGGAACATGAAGGGGAACTTCCTCACTCAGAGGGAGGTGAGAGTGTGGAATGAGCTGCCAGTGGAAGTGGTAGATGTGGATTCAATTGTAACGTTTCAGAAAAGTTTGGATACATGGGAAGGGTTTGGAGCGATATGGTCTGGGCTAGTTTTTCTCTTTGGAGTGAAGGAGGATGAGAGGTGAGTTGATGGAGGTCTACAAGATAATAAGAGGCCAGCCAGATATTTGATCCTAGAGTGGAAATGGCTCATATAATGGGGTATAATTGTAAAGTGATTGGAGGAAAATATAGGGGGATGTCAAAGGTGGCTTTTTGTTTTACAGAAAGTGGTGCGTACGTGGAACACCCTACCCTACCAGATGTGTTGGTAGAGGCACATACATTTGGGACATTTAAGGGTCTCTTAGATAGGCACATGGATGACAGAAAAAAGGAGGGCTGAGTAGGAGGGAAGGGTTAGATTGGATCTTGGAGTAAGTTAAAAAGGTCAGTATAACACCATGGGCCAAAGGGCCTGTACTGGGCTGTAGTGTTTTATGTTCTATCTGTCAGTGTTCCCGCCTGCCTCAGGGTAACGAATATTACGGTTGATATCTCACGCGAGAATGGAGCAGAAAATACCAGGACGTTCCTGTACTGGTGGAGTGCTGCATTGTCAGAGACACCATCCTGAACAAATTAGATCGGGACCCTGCCTTTTGAGCCACAGATTCCCCGGCTGGTATGTAGACAATTTATCCTTATTAGAGACACAGGATGGTAACTTCTGGCCCAATGAACTGCACTGTCCAGCAATCCACGTGACATGTCAGTACACCGAACCTTCGAAAACACACCGCAAAACGCATCATTTTGCATCACCGACCAACACAGCCGGAGAATGCGCTGGGGGCTGTCTACAAGTTTCGCTATGCACATGGCCACAGCTATGAAACATAGTGCTCCTTTGGAATGTGGAAGGAGACCAGGGCATCCAGAGGAAACCCATGGGGACAACATAGAAACTCCCTACAGACAGTAGTGGAACTGAACCCGGATCACTGGTGCTGTAATAGCTACCCGACCGTGCCTCACGTGGATTGCAGTTGTCACCTGCGTACGGACTGAACAGCAGTCCCTCACCCAACACAACTCGCCCTCACCTGCTCACAAGGCCTGATCAGTTTACGGATGACACAAAATTAGGAGATGTCATTGATAGTGAAGAAGGTTGCGGTAGATTGCCGGGGGACATTTTGGATTAGTTAGGGAGTGAGTGAGCTGATAAGTGGCAAATGGACATCAATACAGATAAGTGCGAGGTGATGGTTTTTTGAAAGTCAAACCCCTGTAGAATTTGTACTATGAATGGTGGGGCACTAGAAAGTGTAATGAAACAGAGAGACCTGGGAGTGTATGTGAATAATTAATTGGAAACAACATCAGTTATTTCTTCAGCGGTTTGATTGGCACACGATTGCGCAAGCGTGTGGTCGTCAGCCAGTGAGAACAGTGAGAAGAGCTTAAAAGGAGACAGCTTTATAGATCACAAAGCTATCTCCTTTACCATAGCATTGGAGAGGGATCGGAACAGACAAGTTAGGAAAGCGTTTAATTGGAGTAAGGGGAAATGAGACTATCAGGGAGGAACTTGGAAGCTTAAATTGGGAACAGGTGTTCTCAGGGAATTGTACGGAAGAAATGTGGCAAATGTTCAGGGGATATCTGCATGGAGTTCTGCATAGGTACGTTCCGATCAGACGGAAAGGATGGTAGGGTACAGGAACCCTGGTGTACAAAGGCTGTTGTAAATCTAGTCAAGAAGAAAAGAAGAGCTTATGAAAGGTTCAAAATACTACGTAATGATAGCGATCTAGAAAATTATAAGGCTAGCAGGAAGGAGCTTAAGAAAGAAATTAGGAGAGCCAGGAGGGCCATGAGAAGGGCTTGGCGGACAGGATTAAGGAAAACCCCAAGGCATTCTGCAAATATTTGAAGAGCAAGAGGATAAGACATGAGAAAATAGGACCAATCAAGTGTGATAGGAGAGCCAGGAGGGCCATGAGAAGGGCTTGGCGGACAGGATTAAGGAAAACCCCAAGGCATTCTGCAAATATTTGAAGAGCAAGAGGATAAGACATGAGAAAATAGGACCAATCAAGTGTGACAGTGGAAAAGTGTGTATGAAACGAGAGGAGATAGCAGAGGTACTTAATGAGTACTTTGTTTTAGTATTCACTACGGAAAAGAATCTTGGAGTTTGTAGAAAAGGCTACTATGGGAGGTGAGGGAGGAGATTGCTGAGCCTCTGGCGATGATCTTTGCATCATCAGTGGGGACGGGAGAGGTTCCAGAGGATTGGACGGTTGCGGATGTTGTTCCATTATTCAAGAAAGGGAGTAGAGATAGCCTAGGAAATTATAGACCAGTGAGTCTTACATCAGTGATTGGTAAGTTGATGAAGAAGATTCTGACAGGCAGGATTTATGAACATTTGGAAAGGCATAAGATGATTAGGAATAGTCAGCATGGCTTTGTCAAAGGCAGGTCGTGCCTTATGAGCCTGACTGAATTTTTTGAGAATGTGACTAAACACATTGATGAAGAAAAAATAAAAAACACAAGATGCTGGCAGAACTCAGCAGGCCAGACAGCATCTATGGGAGGAGGTAGTGACGACGCTTCGGGCCGAAACCCTTCATCAGGAGAGGCCCGAAACGTCGTCACTACCTCCTCCCATAGATGCTGTCTGGCCTGCTGAGTTCTGCCAGCATTTTGTGCTTTTTTATTTATTTCCAGCATCTGCAGATTCACTCGTGTTGACATTGATGAAGGGTTGATCAGTAGATGTAGTGTATATGGATTTCAGCAAGGCATTTGATAAGGTACCCCATGCAAGGCTTATTGAGAAAGTAAGGAAGCATGGGATCCAAGGGGACATTGCTTTGTGGATCCAGAACTGGCTTGCCCAGAGAAGGTAAAGAGTGGTTGTAGACAGGTCATATTCTGCATGCGGGTCGGTGACCAGTGGTGTGCCTCAGGGAGCTGTTCTGGGACCTCTACTCATTGTGATGACCTGGATGAGGAAGTGGAGGGATGGGTTAGTAAACTTGCTGATGACACAAAGGATTGGGGTGTTGTGGATAGTGTGGAGGGCTGTCAGAGATTACAGCGGGACATTGATAGGATGCAAAACTGGGCTGAGAAGTGGCAGATGGAGTTCAACCCAGATAAGTGTGAGATGGTTCATTTTGGTAGGTCAAATATAATGGCAGAATATAGTATTAATGGTAAGACTGTTGGCAGTGTGGAGGATCAGAGGGAACTTGTGGTCCAAGTCCATAGAACACTCAAAGCTACTGCGCAGGTTGACTCATTAGACAATAGATGCAGGAGTAGGCCGTTTGGCCCTTTGAGCCAGCACCGCCATTCACTGTGATCATGGCTGATCATCCACAATCAGTTCCCTGTTCCTGCCTTCTCCTCATATCCTTTGACTCCGCTATCTTTAAGAGCTTTTTCTAACTCTTTCTTGAAAGCATCCAGAGAATTGGCCTCCACTGCCTTCTGAGGCAGAGCATTCCACAGATTAACAACTCTCTGGGTGAAAAAGATTTTCCTCAACTCCGTTCTAAATGGCCTATCCCTTATTCTTAAACTGTGGCCTCTGGTTCTGGACTTTCCCAACATCGAGAACATGTTTCCTGCCTCTAGCGTATCCAATCCCTTAATAATCTTATATGTTTCAATCAGATCCCCTCTCATCCTTCTAAATTCCAGTGTATACAAGCCCAGTCGCTCCAATCTTTCAACATACGACAGCCCCGCCATCCCAGGAATTAACCTCGTGAACCTAAGCTGCACTCCCTCAATACCAAGAGTGTCCTTCCTCAAATTTGGAGACCAAAACTGCACACAATACTCCAGGTATGGTTTCACCAGGGCCCTGTACAACTGCAGAAGGACCTCTTTGTTCCTATACTCAACTCCCCTTGTTATGAAGGCCAACATGCCATTAGCTTTCTTCACTGCCTGCTGTACCTGCATGCCTACTTTCAGTGACTGATGAACAAGGGCACCCAGATCTCGTTGTACTTCCCCTTTTCCTAACTTGACAGCATTCAGATAGTAATCTGCCTTCCTGTTCTTGCATCAAAGTGGATAACCTCACATTTATCCACATTAAACTGCATCTGCCATGCATCTGCCCACTCACCCAACCTGTCCAAGTCACCCTGCATTCTCATAACATCTTCCTCATATTTCACACTGCCATCCAGCTTTGTGTCATCTGCAAATTTGCAGATTTGCTAATGTTACTTTTAATCCCTTCATCTAAATCATTAGTGTATATTGTAAATAGCTGTGATCCCAGCACAGAGCCTGGCGGTACCCCACTAGTCACTGCCTGCCATTCTGAAAGGGACCCGTTAATCCCTACTCTTTGTTTCCTGTCTGCCATCCAATCTTTTATCCATGTCAGTACCCTACCCCCCAATACCATGTGCTCTAATTTTGCCTACTAATCTCCTATGTGGGACCTTATCAAAGGCTTTCTGAAAGTCCAGGTACACTATGTCCACTGGCTCTCCCCTGTCCATTTTCATAGTCACATCCTCAAAAAATTCCAGAAGATTAGTCAAGCATGATTTCCTCTGTGGTTAAGAAACCATACAGTGCATTGGCCTTCATCAATCATGGGATTTATAATGTTGCAGCAGACCCTGGTCAGACCCCACTTGGAGTACTGTGCTCAGTAGTGAGGTCGCCTCACTACAGGAAGGGTGTGGAAACCATAGAAAGGCTGCAGAGGAGATTTAAAAGGATGCTGCCTGGATTGGGGAGCATGCCTTATGAGAATAGGTTGAGTGAACTCGGCCTTTTATCCTTGGAGCGACAGAGGATGAGAGGTAACCTGATTGAGGTGTACAAGATGATGAGAGGCATTGATCGTGTGGGTAGTCAGAGGCTTTTTCCCAGGGCTGAAATGACTAGCACGAGAGGCACAGTTTTAAGGTGCTTGGAAGTAGGTACAAAGGAGATGTCAGGGGTAAGTTTTTTTACGCAGAGAGTGGTGAGTGCGTAGAATGGGCTGCCGGCGACAGTGGTGGAGATGGATATGATAGGGTATTTTAAGAGACTCCTGGACAGGTACATGGAGCTCAGAAAAATAGAGGGCTATGGGTAAGCCTAGGTAATTTCTAAGGTAAGGACATGTTAGGCACAGCTTTGTGGGGTTGAAGGGCCTGCATTGTGCTGTAGGTTTTCTATGTTTTCTATGCAGAAAGGATGATTTAAAAAAAAGGCGTTCAGGAAACTGGTCTTCATCAGTTAGGACATTGAGTAAAGGAGTTGGGACACCATCTTGCAGTTGTGTAGGTTGCTGGTGAGGCCGTACTTGGAGTACCATGTAGTTTTGGTCACCTTGCTATGGAAAGATTTGGTTACACTGGAAAGAGTGTAGAAAAGATTGACAAGGATGTTGTGAGGACCAGAGGGCTTGAGTTCTAGGGAAAGGTCTTTATTCCTTGGATCGCTGGAGAATGAGGGGCATCATTGTCAAAGTGTTTAGAATGAAGCAAGGCAGAGATAAGGTAGATGGTAATAATTTTTCCCATTGTAAGGGAGTCTAAACTAGAGGGTATAGGTTAGGGTAAGAGGGTAAAGATTTAAATTAAGTGACATGCAGACAGTGTTGCGTAGAAGGATCGAGCTGCCACAGGAAGTGGCGGATACAACAGCAAGCCCATTCTCACAAATGTTGTACTGAACTAAGAAAAAAATTAAGCTTAGTTTTGTTTGCCACATGTACACCAAAACATTGAAACATCGAGTGAAATGCGTTCATGATCAACACAGTCCACTGATGTGCTGGAGACAGCCTGCACGAACTGCCAAGTGTCCACCTCATGCCCACGACTTACTAACTGTAACCTGCGCGTCTTTAGAATGTGGGCAGAAACCAGAGTACATGGAGGAAAGCCACATGATCACAGGGAGGATGGACAACCTCCTTCCAAACCGTGTCGGGAATTGAACCCCGACCTTCTGGTTGCTGGCACTGTAAAGCTTTATTCTAACCACAGTGCTACCGTGCCACCCTGATTACATTACATTAACATAATAAATGTATTCACATTAGTAATCAAATGTCCAACTAAATAATCCCTTCTGCCTACACGATATCTAGTTATATCCTTCCATTTCCTGCACATACATGAACTCACTCTTGACTGCCCCTATTGTACTGGCTTCCTCCACCATCTCAGAGAGCATATACCAGGCACCTACTGTTCTTTGTGCACATTGCCTCTTGAACTTACCCCCTCACCTTAAATGTATGCCCTCTAGTATCATTTTAGAAGCATTTGGATAGATACATAGAGGGGTGGAGCTTGAAAAGATATGGGCCGAATGCAGGAAATTGGGACTAGCTGGCTGGGCACCATGGTCAGCATGGACTAGTTGGGCTGAAGGGCCTGTATCTGTGCTGTATTGTTCTAGGTCTCTGCAACTTGACACGTGGGAACTTCAGACAATCTGCTGGAAGAACTGAGCAGTATCTGTGGGGGCACTGGAATGCAGGAAGAGGCTGGATCACCCGGGAGAGCATATAAACTCCACAGAGACAAACCCCGAGGCCAGGATCGAATCCAGGTCTCTGGAGCTCTCAGTCAGCAGCACAGATTCAGTTTTTTATCACATGTAAATTGAAATGTATAATGAAACGTGTGGTTTGTGTTAACAACCAGCACATCCGAGGACGTGCTGGGGCAGCCCGCAAGTGTCACCGCACATTCCAACCCCAGCATAGCATGTCCACAAAGTTCAGCAGAAAATCACAAGCAGCAACAACAATAACGACGACAGGGTCCTTAATGATGGAGGCCACCTTGTAGAGGCATCACTTTTCGACCAGGTACAGCAACTGCTCTGCCCTTGACCACAGGAATCTGAGACTGTTGTGTACACAGCTCAGTACATTCCCTCCATGGAGCTACCTACACTTCTCACTGCCTCAGTAAAGCAGCCAACCCACCCAGACATTCCTCTTTCCTCCACGCTTCCATAATGTAGAGGATACAAAACTTGAAAGCATGTGCCACGCAGGCTCAGGGACAGCTTCAGTTGTGCGATAAACACAAACTCTTCATCTCATAACCTGCCACATCATGGCTCTTGCACCTGATAAGACATAGGAGCAGGATTAGGCCATTCAGCCCATTATGTCTGCTCTGCTGAGCTATCATCTCTCTCAACCCCATTCTCCTGCTTTTATCCCATAACCTTCCACGCTCTTACTAATCAAGAACCTCCACTTTAAATGTACCAAACGACTTGGCCTCCACAGCAGTCCGTGGCAATGAATTCCACAGATTTATCCCTTCTGGCTAAAGAAATTCCTCCTCATCTCTGTTCTAAAAGCTGTGCTCTCTGATCCTGGACTCCTCCACTAAAGGAAAAATCCTCTCCACATTCTCTCTATCAAGGCCTTTCATTATTCATCAGGTTTCAATGAAATCCCCTGTCATTGTTCTGAACTGCAGTGAGTACAGGCCCAGAGCATTCAAATGTTAACCCCTTCATTCCTGGCATCATTCTCGTGGACCTCCTCTAGACTCTTTCCAATGCCAGCACATCCTTTGTTAGGGCCAAAACGGCTCACAATGATTGTCTAGCTGGACTGCACTTTCTCCATAAATGTAACATTTATTCTATAATTATTTTTTTCCTTTTTTACTACCTCAATGTTCTGTACTGGTATTTTGAAATTATCTGTATGTATGACAAAAGTCAAACTAAAGTTTTTCACTAGATCTTAGTACTTGCAGCAATGATAAACCAATTAGTAATTCTCCTACACACTTGGGGCAATTTACAGTAGCCAATCAGTCCACGTGGATTTGGAATGTGGGAAGAATCAGAGCACCTGGGAGAAATGGAAAACTCCACACAGACAACTCTGGGGGTCAGGATCCGAACATGTGACTCGGGAGCTCTGAAGCAGTAGTTCTGTGCTAGCTGTGCCACATGCATTCACTTTGCAGGATGAAGGACAGCCTTTATCCTGCTGTTACCAGACTATTCAAAAGACCTCTTATATTATAACGACAAGTGTTTGATCACACAACCTGCCTCATTGTGGCCTTTGCACCTTATTGTCTGTAAAAGCTGCAGATATGGGGAGGCATAATTTTAATCTGATTGGAGAAAAGTATTGGGGGGGATGCCAGAGTTAAGTTTTTTTTACACATGGAGTGGTGGGTGCATGGGAGATGGTAGAGGCAGATACATTAGGAACATTTAAGAGACTCTTAGGTAGGTAATTTTATGACAGAAAATGGAAGGGAAAGGTTAGACGGATCTTAGAGAAGGTTGGCACAACGTGAGAGCTGAGAAGCTTCTACTATGATGTAATGTTCCAAGCCATGTTTCAACCTGTACATAGACTCAGTGGCCACTTTATTAGGTACACCTGTACACCTGCTCATTAATGCAAATATTCACTCAGTCAATCACATGGCTGCAACTTAATGCATAAAAATCATGCTGACAAGGTCAAAAAGTTCAGTTGTGGTTCAGACCAAACTCCAGAACAGGGAAGAGATGTGACCTGTGAGTTTGACTGCAGAATGGTTGTTGGTGCCAGATGGGGTGGTTTGAGTATCTCAGAAACTGATGACCTCTTGGGATTTTCAATCCTTCTAAATGCACAAGGATGGACAGATTATCTAGCGTATGCAGAGAATCAAGTGAAAACAGGGAAAAAAATCCAGTGAGTTACTGAGTTAGTAAGTTACCAGATTAAACCAAGCTGGCAGGAAATGATATAAAGAACTCAAATAACCACACATTACAACAGTGGTTTGCAGAAGAGCATCTCTGAACACACAACATGTTGAACCTTGAAGTGGATAGGCTACACCGGGTTGCACTCCTGTACCTAATAAAGTGGCCACTGAGTGTGTTTTGCCTGATGTTCTGCAGTTATGGAGCATACGGCAATCTCACCACACTGACGATAATGATGCCTTTAGCAAGTCAACGTCAGACAAAGGCCCGAGAACAGCGGCTACAATGGAAAGTTTTCCAGGGGAGATGGTGGTACGAATGGAAATAAGGTCCCGAAGCAAGCCTTCGAAAAGCAGCTGGGCGGGCAGATTCAATGTCTGGGTCAGCTTCATTATCACTGATTGATACAAGAATTCAAGATCGTTTAATGTCTTTTTCAGTACACAAGGAGAACAAAATAATTGTTAGTCCAGATGCAATGCAGCACCAAAACTACAAAAGAAAACAATAATAAGAGAAACACATTAAATATAAGTACATAAGATAGCTTATATACATAGATTGATTGTATTTCTATAAAGTGACACTAGACAGGACACTCTGTACGTAAAGTGACTGACAGAAAATGATAAAATAGTGTGAAATCTGTTGTTTGCAGCAGCAGTACAGCCCAAAGACATAAAATAACAGAAATACAAGAATAAAAAGCATAAAAAGAATCAGATTTATTATCACTGACATTTGTCATGAAATTTGTTGTTTTGTGCAGCACTAGCCAGTCTTCACAGACCATTCAGAAACCAGTAACCATGGAAGGGGAATATTTAAAATTTGTTAGGTATGGATAAATACTCCAGAACTGAGAGGGGCTGAGAAACATTGGGAATGGTAATTGAAAAACATTAACAAGATACTGGAAATGGCTCTGAAATTGGAAATATTAGAACTGGATAAAGACCAAGAGACAGAGAGAAGAGAGAGGGAGAGAGAGGGAGAGAGAGGGGAGAGAGAGAAGGGACAGAGAGAGGGGAGAGAGAGAGGGGAGAGAAGGGAGAGAGAGAGGGGAGAGAGAGAGGGTGAGAGAGAGGGACTGAGAGGGGAGAGAGAGGGGAGAGAGAGGGAGTGAAAGGGGGAGAGAGAGGGGGAGAGAGAGAAGGGAGTGAGAAGGGGAGAGAGAGGGGGAGAGGGAGAGGGGAGGGAGAGGGAGAGAGAGGGAGAGAGGGAGAGAGAGGGGAGAGAGTGGGGAGAGAGAGGGGGGAGAAGGGGAGAGAGGGGGAGAGTGGAGAGAGAAAGGAGAGAGAGGGGAGAAAGTGGAGAGAGAGAGGGGAGAGAGAAATAGAGGGGGGAGAGAGAAAGGGCAAGGGGGAGAGAGAGAAGGGAGAAAGAGGGGAGAGAGAGTGAGAGAGAGGGGGAGGGGGAGAGAGAGAGAGGAAGAGCGGAGGGGAGGGGGAGGAGAGAGGGGGTGAGAGAGTGAGAAAGAGAGAGAGGGAGATGATTAAAAACAGATTCTGTATTGAAATAGGATTGGAAATATTGTCCTAGATGTTAGGTAGAGATAAATATTTCAAAACTCCACACTAAGAAGGGACTGAGAAACAATGGGGTCAAAAATTGAAAAATATATATTGGAAGTGACTCTGGAATTGGGAATATTGGAACTGCACAATAGGCAGTGATGATTAAAAACAGATTCTCCAATGAAATAGGATTGGAAATATTGTCCCAGGTGTAAGGTAGGGATAAAGAAAGGACATAATTAAGTCATTAAGAAAGGACTGAAAAACATTGGGAATGATCATTGAAAAAAATGTAAAGATTTTGGAATTAACTCTGGAACTGGGAATATTGGAACTGTATATTAGAGAGAGACTGGGAAAAACAGATTCTGCACTGAGAAGCGATTGGAAATATTATCCCAGAGTGAGAGATTTGCGAAAGGACTGGGAGAGTAGGCAAGTTATAACATTGAAAGAATTGGAAATATTGTCCCAGAGTGAGAGATTTGCAAAGGGAACAGAAAGAGACTGGGAGAGTAGGCAAGTTATACATTGAAAGGAAGAGTTAGGAAAATTCAGGGATTTTTAGGAATTCAAAAACTATTGCCTTGCTAATGGCACTTTGCATTCTGCCCTAGAGATTGCAGACCCCCACGGAACAAGCATTCTTCAATTTTACAGATAACAATTGCAATTTTTTAAAAATCATTATACATGCAAACATACATATATAACAGTTATTGCTTGTGTATGAACTATCTATATCTGCACTGTAATACACACATGCATATATATTAAATACATTCCCTGAAGTCCAGTAATAAACATAATTTATGCCTGTAACATATACCAATACCATTAAACAAAAGCATTAAATCCTCCTCAGTCACAATGTTGTTCACAGAAACTATTGCAGATTTTATGACCCCTTTGACAACATCCAGCAATTGCCACAAATCTGTACGCCAGCTCATTTAACCCAATTCCGCGCTACTTGGACTGTATTTCCAAAGATCTTCGGAAGCCCGGAATAAATCCAATTTCACTTCTTACCTCAGGTTTCTCCCTGTTTTCTCTGGACAGCGGGTTTTCAATCGAGGGACTGCACACTCGAGTCTCCATTCCCCCCCCCCCCTACTCTCCAGACGCACATCCAGCAGCCCACCCCCACCTCTAGGCTTTCACACTTGTAGACAATGAAAGATAATTACACACCGAAGTGACAAACACCAAGAAGTGTTGGCAGGCGATCTGAAGGAAATATATTTGGTAACGCTTGGCTTACCTCCCTGGCAGTCTTTGAGCAGGAATGTCTCTCGAAAATAGAGTTCAAATATAACAGTGGGCGGGTGGAGGGGAGGGGGAAATCAGAAAGAGAAAAGAGAGGGGGGAGCAGGTGGGAGGAAGAGGAGGAGGGGAGGAGAGAGAGGAAAAGGAGGAGGAAGGGGAAGGAGGGAGAGGAAGGAGGAAGAGGAGGAGGAAGGGAAAAGAGGGAGAGGAAGGATGGAGGGGAAGAATGGAGAGCAGGAAAGTGGGGAAGGAAGAGGGAGAGAAGGATAGGGAGAGGTGAGAAGGAGAGAAAAGGGAGAAGGTGGGGCAGTTGGGAGGGAGAGGGAGCAGGAGGCAAAGTAGGGAGTGGAGAGATGGAAGAGAGGGGTAAAGGAAAAGTGAGAGAATAAAGAGAAGGATGAAGAGGAGGGAGAGGGAGGGGAAAGCGAGGGGGGAGATGCAGATACAGGGAGCGTAACGGGGAGATGGTGGGAGAGAGGAGAAGGGAGAGAGAATGCAAGAAAGAGAAGAATATGCTAAATAAGAAATAGATCTCATTTATCAGCGAGAGCAGCAGAGATAGGTAGCAAAGGTGCAGGCTGCAAGGGGGAAGAGATAAAAACAAATCAGAGACAGACAGACAAAGACAGAGAGAGAAAGAGAAGGGGAGGAGGGGAAGAGAGAGGAGAGAGAGGGAGGGAGGAGAGGAGGAGAGAGAGAGAGAGGGTAATGGGGAAAGAGAGATAAAGTGAGAGACAGAAAGAGTGAGAGTGAGACAGTGAGGAACAGAGACAGGGACAGAAGAGAGAGAGAGACAGAGAGTAAAAAGAGATAGAGAGAGATAGAGAGAAGGGGGAGAGAGAGAGAGACGAAGGGATGAAGGGACAGAGGGCCATACACACAGACAGAGACAGAGACAGTGATGGAAAGAGAGAGGAGAGAGAGAGAATGAATGAATGAATCAGTGGGAACAGAGAAGGAGTGAGAGGGTGCAGCAGAGTACGAGAGGCAGAGGAAGCAGCGACAGGAGAGAATTAGACTGTGAGAGCGTGAGGGGCCTGTAACATTCTCAGTCTGTGCCTTAGAAGCTCCTAACCACCATTTGTTTTCTCTTGCCTCGTCAAACATCAGAAAAGGAGAGTTGCCATGACAGCCTCTCCACATGTTGCTGACGGATAGTGGACGTTCCTGTTGATCAATGCAAGGATTTTCTCTCTGTCATGCCTACATTAAAAAAAACCCAACTGACACTCCCCTTGTGTGCAGAGGCCCCGGCATTTAAGCCTTCCTTGCAGGGATGGGACAGGAGTGGAACCTTTGGGCAGATACACTCAGTAGCCACTTTATTAGGAACCTATTAGAGTAGCCACTGAGTGCGTGCTCGTGGTCTTCTGCTGCTGCAGCCCAACCACTTCAAAGTTCACTGCGTTTGTGTTCAGAGACACGCTACTGCACACCACTGTTGTAACACGTGGTTATCTGAGTGACTGTTGCCTTCCTGCCAGCTTGAAGCAATCTGGCTATTCTCCTCTGACCCATCTCATTAATGAGGTATTTTCGACAACAGCTCACTATTTTTTTTTGCACTCTAGAGACTATTGTGCATGAAAATCCAAGGAGATTGCAGTTTCTGAGATACTGAAAGGTCTAAGTAAATGTTATTATCAAAGCACATATATGTCACCATATACAACTCTGAGACATATTCTTATGGGCATACTCAATAAATCTATAGAACAATAACTATAATAGAATCAATGACAGACTGCCCACCTAGAGTGTTCAGCCAGAGTACAGAAGACAGCGAAGGAAGGAAGAAAGAAAGAAAGAAAGAGGGAGGGAGGGAGGGGGGAAGAGGGGGAGAGGGGGAGAGGGAGAGGGAGAGGGAGAGGGAGAGGGAGAGGGAGAGGGAGAGGGAGAGGGAGAGGGAGAGGGAGAGGGAGAGGGAGAGGGGGAGGGGGAGGGGGAGGGGGAGGGGGAGGGGGAGGGGGAGGGGGAGGGGGAGGGGGAGGGGGAGGGGGAGAGGGAGGGGGAGAGGGAGAGGGAGAGGGAGAGGGAGAGGGAGAGGGAGAGGGAGAGAGAGAGAGAGAGAGAGAGAGAGAGGGAGAGAGAGAGAGAGAGAGAGAGAGAGAGAGAGAGAGAGAGAGAGAGAGAGAGAGAGAGAGAGAGAGAGAAGCAATGAATATCAACAACATGAACTGAAGAGTCCCTGAAAGTCATTCCATTGGTTGTGGGATCAGTTCAATGATAGGGCAGGTAAATAAATAATACTGAGAATTTTAGTTGTAGAGTCCTTGAAGATGAGTCCATAGCTTGTGGAATCAGTTCAGAGTTGGGATGAGTGAAGTTATCCATACTAGTTCAAGAGCCTGATAGTTGAGGGGTAGTAATGTTCCCGAACCTGGTGGTGAGAGTTCCGGGACTCTTGTACCTTCTTCCTGATGTTATCAGTGAGAAGAGAGCATGACCTGGGTGTGGGGGTCCCTGATAATGGATGCTGATTTCTTGTAACAGCATTTTGTGTAGATATGCTCAATGGTGGGGAGGGTTTTACCCGTGTTGGATTTTTGTAGGATTTTCCATTCAAGAGTATTGGTGTTTCCATACCAGGCTGTGATGCAGCCAGTCAATATACTCTCCACTTCACACCTATAGAAGTTTGTCAAAGTTTTAGATGACGTGCTAAATTTCTGCAATATCTTAAGGAAGCACAGGTTCTGCTCTGCTTTCTTCATAACTGCACTTACGTGCTGGGCCCAGGACAGGTCCTCCGAAATAATAACACCTGGGAATTTAAAGTAGTTGACCCTCTCCACCTCTGATCCTCCAATGAGGACTGGCTCATGGACCTCTGGTTTCCTTCTCTTGCAGTCTATAATCAGCTCCTTGGTGTTGCTGACATTGAGTGAGAGGTTGTTGTTGTGACACTACTCAGCCAGATTTTCAATCTCTTTCCTATATGCTGATCCATCACCAGCTTTGATTTGGCCTATGACAGTGGTGTCATCAGCAAACTTGAATGTGGCATTGGAGCTGTGCTTAGCTTTAAGTGTAAAGCGAGTAGAGTAGGGAGCTAAGTACACAGCCTTGTGGTGAATCTGTGCTGATAGAGATTGTGGAGGCAATGTTGTTGCCAATCCGAACTGACTGGAGTCTGTAAGTGAGGAAATCCAGGATCACAAAGAGGTGATGAGGCCAAAGTCTTGAAGCTTATTGATTAATTCTGAGGGAATGATGGTATTGAATGCTGAGCTGTGGCTGATAAAGAGAATCCTGATGTATGCATCCTTGCTGTCCAGATGTTTAAGGGTTGAGTGAAGTGCCAGAGAAATGGCATCTGCTGTGGACCTGTTGTGCCAGTAGGCAAATTGTAGCAGATCCAAGTCACTTTTCAGGCAGGAGTTGATATATTTCATCATCAACCACTCAAAACACCACTCATCACTGTGGATGTAAACACCCTGTCTGGCACCAACAATCACTCCACAATTAAAGTCATGTAGATCCCCTTTCTTCCCCATTCTGATGTTCGGTCTGAACAACAGATGAATCACATGACTATGTCTGCATGCTTTTATGCACTGAGTTGCTGCCACATGATTAGATGATTAAATATGTGCATTAACAAGATGGTTGTTAGGTGCACTCAATAAAGTTGCCACTGAGGCTACGTCCACACTAGACCAGATAATTTTGAAGATGCTGGTTTCGCGTAAAGACAATAGGGACCCACACTATGCATTTTAAAAAATATTTCTATCCACACTGAAATGGAGATTTTGGCGAATCTCCTCCTCCTGCGCATGTGCAGGACACATCTACTGAAAACAAGCGACGTGTTTGGTATTGAATCTCACGTTGAGCGTTTGTGTAGTTACAGACTAGGAAAACGTAAAACGACAGACAGCTGTTGGCTTTCGCGCAGGAGAAATTAAAAGTTAAAAAAAAAACAAATACTGGAGCGTACAGAGGCAACCGACAGGGAGTTCACGGACAGATTGATCCGGCTGACGACAAACATTGAAAAACTGACTAACTCTGTTGCATTAATAAAGCACCTTGTTAAATGTATAAAACATGTCTGCATCAGTGTTATCTTGTATTTCCATACAATGTTACATTAGACTGTTACACATCTATTGTCAGAGAAGTACTTGCATAAATAGGTAAACCACCTTCATACGAGCAAGGACAGAAAACAGGGCAAAGTGAGTATACTTATTTATTCAGTAAGTTATGGGTCGAAGTATTTGGTGAGTACATTTCTAACTCTTCTGGTGTCAGTTTCGTTGCCGTCTGTTCTGAAATTGTTAGGTTGTGTTCAAGAAAACAATGAAGTAGCGCGCTGCCGTCTGACAGCGTTTTCAGATTTCCCCGGTTACCCCGTCCACACTGATCCGGCCAATCCGGCATTTTCAAAAATACACACTTTGGAGAGCGTTTCTGAAAAGCTCCGGTTTCGGGGGACGAAAACGCCGTTTTAGTGTGTACGAAGGGTAAAAACGAAGAGAAAAAGTTTCAGTTACGGATTTACCCGGTGTAATGTGGACGTAGCCTGAGTGTTGACTGATTGCGTGTACATAAAGAGACACTAGGTGATGTGCATGTAGTAACAGTGGGATGGGTTAATGGGTGGAGATGTTGTTCAGCTTGGGGGAAGTAGCTGTGTTTGAGTCTGGTGGTCCTGATGTGGATGCTGCATAGCCTTTTCCCTGATAGGAGAGGAACACACAGTCCACGAGCCGTATGGGTGTGAGCCTTCCTGATATTCTGGCACTTTTCTGTATATATCTCCTGGCATTGGTGCCAGTGATGCATGGGGGGGGGGGGGGTTTAACCATCCGTTGTAGAGGCTTCCTGTTTGTCACAGTGCAGTTTCCGTACCACGCAGGAACGCAGCATGTTAGGATGCTCTCTACTGCGCATCTGTGGAAGGTGATAAGAATTAGTGTGCTTCAGAAAGTAGAGGTGTCAGTGACCTTTGTTGGCAGTTGAGGATGTGTTCTGGGACCTTGAGAGTCCAACACCCTGTTGCACAGTGGGGTGCTTAGACAATCAAGAGCTGGCTTGACTGGCACCTCACCTACAACTCTACATACTAACTCCCTCCAGCAATGGTACACAGTGGCTGCAGTGTGCGCCATCTACAAGTGCACCACAGGCTACTCTCACACACCTTCCGCCAAGAAGGATGAGGTGCAGGAGAACACCACCGTCTGCAGTTACGGCATTCCTCATTTCAAAGTAAGAATTTATTATCAAAGTACATATACATAAGTCAAAATAAATGACCTTAAGGTCTCATCACTAGGACAGCAAGCTGTTTTATTGTATTGTTTTCTGTTTACTGTTCAACTTCTGCTATGCACTTTGAATTATATTTTATTAACTTACTTGTGCTAATTTTTTTTTAATGTGCCATGTGTGATATATCTATTGTGGGTGCATTGTGATCTGGAGGAACGGGTTGTTTCATTTGTATATATGTAGTCAGATGACAATAAAATTTAACTTGCAGGCTTTTACAGGAAAATAAAGAAATAGAATATATAACAAAACAGCACCACAATGTTGTGCCAATCTTTTAACCTCAGAATCAGAATCAGGTTTAATAGATAGATAGATAGATACTTTATTCATCCCCATGGGGAAATTCAACTTTTTTCCAATGTCCCATACACTTGTTGTAACAAAACTAATTACATACAATACTTAACTCAGTAAAAAAAAATATGATATGCATCTAAATCACTATCTCAAAAAGCATTAATAATAGCTTTTAAAAAGTTCTTAAGTCCTGGCGGTAGAATTGTAAAGCCTAATGGCATTGGGGAGTATTGACCTCTTCATCCTGTCTGAGGAGCATTGCATCGATAGTAACCTGTCGCTGAAACTGCTTCTCTGTCTCTGGATGGTGCTATGTAGAGGATGTTCAGAGTTATCCATAATTGACCGTAGCCTACTCAGCGCCCTTCGCTCAGCTACCGATGTTAAACTCTCCAGTACTTTGCCCACGACAGAGCCCGCCTTCCTTACCAGCTTATTAAGACGTGAGGCGTCCCTCTTCTTAATGCTTCCTCCCCAACACGCCACCACAAAGAAGAGGGCGCTCTCCACAACTGACCTATAGAACATCTTCAGCATCTCACTACAGACATTGAATGACGCCAACCTTCTTAGGAAGTACAGTCGACTCTGTGCCTTCCTGCATAAGGCATCTGTGTTGGCAGTCCAGTCTAGCTTCTCGTCTAACTGTACTCCCAGATACTTGTAGGTCTTAACCTGCTCCACACATTCTCCATTAATGATCACTGGCTCCATATGAGGCCTAGATCTCCTAAAGTCCACCACCATCTCCTTGGTCTTGGTGATATTGAGACGCAGGTAGTTTGAGTTGCACCATATCACAAAGTCCTGTATCAGATTCCTATACTCCTCCTCCTGGCATATCACTGGCATATGTTGTTTCCTCCTCTAAGATCAAGCTAACCTTTCCCTTGTATATAACCCTCATCCATGTGCCCTTCTAAGAGACTCTTAAATGCCCCTTGTGTACCTGCCTCTACTACCACCCCTGGCAGGGCGTTCCACACACCCACCACTCTGTGTGTAAACAACTTAACTCTGATATGCCCTTATACTTTCCTCCAATACCTTAAGATTATCCCCCTTTGTGTTAGCTGTTTACTCTGTCATCTTATCATCTTGTACACCTCTGTCAGGTCACCTCTCATCCTCCTTCACTCCAAACAGAAAAGCCCTAGCTCACTCAACGTGTACTCATAAGACATGTCTTCTAGTCCAGACAGCATCCTGGTACATCTCCTCTGAACCCTCTCTAAAGCTTCCACATCCTTCTTATAGCGCGGCGACCACAATATTCTAAGTGTGGTCAAACCATTACCTCATGGCTCTTGAACTCAATCACACATCTAGTGAATGTCAACACACCTCATGCACCTTCAGAACAATCTTATCATCCATGGGCATGACCCCAAGATCCCTCTGTTCCTCCGCACTAAGTAACCTGACATTAACTTGTACTCTGCCTTCAAATTCAACCTTCCAAAATGAATCACTTCACACTCTTCTGAGTTAAACTTCATCTGCAACTTGGAAGCTGTGCATCCAATCAATGTCCCATTGCACCCTACCAACAACCCTCCACTCTATCCACTAACCTTTGTGTCATCTGCAAACTTACTAACAATAGAATTAATGAATACCTACACATAAACAAAGAATGAGAAACTACCGATGTACAAGAGAAGAGAAATTGTGTAAATGATTTTAAAAATAAATAAATAAACTGAGAATGTGGAAACATTTTACGGTTCGCTCATCATGACTGGATCTAAATCCTGGATCTCCGCCCCCCCATGGCACTATGGGAGCTCCTTCACTAAGAGCACTGCAGCAGTTCAGGAACTGCTCACCATCACCATCTCAAGGCAATTAGAATCAGAATCAGGTTTATTATCACTGACGTACGTATGTTGTGAAATTTGTTGTTTTGTGGCAGCACAGTAGAGTGCAAAAAGAGACCACAAATAGAGAGGTAGTGTTCATGGCTTTGGGCCACTGTCTGCTCAGAAATCTGACGGCAGAGAAGAAGCTGCTGCTCCTAAAATACCGAGTGCGCGTCTTCAGGCTCTTGTACCTCCTGTCCGATGGTAGCAATGAGAAGAGGGCATGTCCTGGGTGATGAGGATTTTTCAGGATGGATGCCGCCTTTTTGAGGCTGTGATGCTGAGGAAGCCCGTGCCCGTGGTGGAGCTGCAACCCTCTGCAGTTTTTTGTGTTCCTGTGCAGGGGTCCCTCCATACCAGATGGTGAATGCAACCAGTCAGAATACTCTTCAAGGCACATCCATAGAAATTTGCTGGAGGCTTTGGTGACATACCAAATCTCCTCAGACTCCTAATGAAGTATAGCCGCTGGTGTGCCTTCTTCATGATTGCATCAATATGTTGGGACCAGGATAGATCTTCAGTTAGGACTGGCCTTGCTAACAACTCCCAGAACACAAAAGACTGATAGGCAGCTGAGTTTTGCAGAGGTTTCAGTTGGATATATGGACAGGATAGGAATGGAGGGTTATGGGCTGAGTACGGGCCAGTGGGACTAGGTGAGTGTAAGTGTCGGCATAGACTAGAAGGGCCGAGATGGCCTGTTTCTGTGCTGTAATTGTTGTATGGTTATATGGATGCACTGGTTGGACACCAGGGCCATGAAAGCTCACCAGCACCTCTATGTCCACAGGGGGCTGAAGAAATACAGCATGGCTTCTTCAACCTTCACCAATTCTAACCAATGCACCATAAACAGCATCCTATGCAGATGCATCACAGCTTGGTATGGGCAACCACTCTGCACGTGACTGCAAGAAACTGCAGAGAGTTGTGGACACAGCTCTGCCCATCACAGGAACTAACCTCCCCTCCATGGACTCTGCACTTCTCGCTGCTTCAGGTACACAGCCAGCAGAATCAAAGACCTCACCTATCCTAAAAATTCCCTCTTCTCCCCTCTCTCATCAGACAGAAGATACAAAAGCCTGAAAGCACGTACCAGCAGGCTCAAGGAGAGCTATAGTTCTCCTTATTGAATGATACAATAAGATGGACTCTTGGTTCCATAATCAACCTCGGTATGACCTTGCACCTTACTGACACCTGAACTGCACTTTCTCTGTAACACTTAAAGATTAGCTTTATTTGTCACCGGTGCATGGAAACACATGGTGAAATGTGTCATTTACGTCAGTGACCAACGCAGCCTGCAGGTGCTGCCATGCCAGGTAACGTAGCATGCCCACAATTTACTAATCTGTACGTCTTTTAGAATGTGAGAGGGAATCAGAGCACCTGGAGGAAACCTACATGGGCACGGGGAAAACATACAAACTCCTTGCAGACAGCAGTGAATTGAACCAGGGTTGCTGACAGGTAAAGCATTACGCTAACCACTACACTCGTTTGAACTTGTTCTACCTCGAGGCACGGTGTAATCAGTGTTTGTGATAGTATAGCAGTTAGCGCAACCCTATTACAATTGGAGGTCAGAGTTTAATTCCAGCATCATCCGTAAGGAGTCCGTACGTCCTTCCCGTGGAATGCATGGATTTTCCCCGGCACTCTGGTTTCCTCTCACACTCCAAAGATGTACCAGGTAGGATAATTGTCCTGTGATTAGGTTGGAGTTAAATTGGGGTTGTTAGGGGGTTGTGGGGAGGCACAGCTCGAAGGGCCAGAAGGGCCTACTCCATATTTTATTGCTAAATAAATTAATAACGATTTGATCTAATCCGAATGAACAGTATGTAAGTCAAACTTTTCAATGTATTGTTGGTTTAGACTCCTTAATTATTTTCTTTGCAGCTTTACAATTAATTACATGCTAATATTTTGCATGACTACTTGTATCAATATAACTTTTTAGTATATTTCCTAGTGGCCACAGTATGTATATGCAATTGTTCAGTGCGGCCCCTAGTGGTTCCTTTTGTATGATTCTAGAAGCTTCTCTTTGCATTGTATTATTTGAATAGGGATCAGCTGATTGGCTGACTGACATTGACGAATTTGAATGGGCTGTTTATCAATGGGGTATTAAAAGAGCTGACCACCTGGCTCAGCCGTCTTCTTTGCTTCTTCTCTGCCCTCTGCTACTAGCCTCTGCTCCTGGCATAGTCTGTTTTCAATTTTTTTTGTTCTATTAGCATTTAATAAAACAATTGTGAATTGTGCCTCTTTCCTGAGTTCCACAAGAACATCAGAATCCAGAAGTACCTCTGTATCTGTTACAGTAATAAACCAACATTAATTCCAGCTATTGC
Organism: Hemitrygon akajei; assembly: GCF_048418815.1. Lineage (NCBI taxonomy): Eukaryota > Metazoa > Chordata > Chondrichthyes > Myliobatiformes > Dasyatidae > Hemitrygon > Hemitrygon akajei. The sequence continues at coordinate 113,929,787 of NC_133128.1, forward strand.
AGCCAAGTCGTCCAAATGACCTGTGGTCCCTGAAGGTGCCAGCTCTGCCCAACCTTCCATCGCTGAGCCCTTAAGGATGGACCCACCTACCTCACCAACACCCGTCTGGATGATCTTCAGACCAGTCTCCGCTTCCAAGATGGTTTTGTCTGCAACTGCAGGAGAAGACAGGAGAAGAGGTGTGAACCGCAGGGGACACACACACATGGGAACTGGTAATTGCGTGCACATGTGGCACTGTGGGCAACCACACGGTGCCACAAACCCTCACACCAGGATCACCGGCTGAACCCTGCTACTGTCCCCTTTCATAGAAGAACATAATAAATAGAAGCAGGAATTGGGCATTTCACCCTCCCCCCCATCCCTGATCCTGCTCCACCTCTCAATACTGTTATACCCTCTGTAGACTCTGTCTACACTTCTCGCTGCCTCAGTAAAGCAGTCACCATGATTGAAGTCTCCAGATATTCTCTCTTCTCCCCCTCCCATTGGTCAGAAGGTACAAAAGCCTGAAAGCAGATACCACCAGGCTCAAGGACAGCTTGGACCCCACTGCTATCAAACTCTGAAATGGAAGATAAGATGGATCCTTGGCTATACAATCTACCTTGTTATAATCTTTTACTTTATCATTTACCAGCACTTTACTTTTTCTGCCTAACAATTCAGTAAGTGTGTGGATGAAACATGTTGCAGAGAGTGTAAACACAAAGGAATCTGCAGATGCTGGAAGTCCAGAGCAACACATACAGAATTCCGGAGGAACTCAGCAGGTCCGGCAGCGTCTATGGAAGTGAATAAACAGTCAATGTTTCGGGCTGAGAATCTTCTCTGTTCTGAAGCCTGAATGTGAAGGATCCCCTTCGGGACCTCCAGCTGTTCACAACACTCCCCCCCCGACGAATTCCGATAGGCACGATCAGAGCGTGTGGATTACAGGGGCTTGTGGTGTGAAGAGGATGGGGAGAGGGGGTGTCATTGGATTCTTAGACCAAGAGTTGTATTTTGAGTGGCATGGTAGTATAGCAGTTAGCATAACACTATTACAGTGCCAATTCCCAACACTGTAAGGAGTTTGTACATTCTCCACGTGACCGCAGGAGTTTCCGCTGGGTGCTCCGATTTCCTCCCACATTCTAAAGATGTGTGGGTTCGTAGGTTAATGGGCCACATGGTTATAATTGGCCACAATTAGCCGATTGGTCCGGAAGAGCCTATTACCGTGCTATATCTCTAAATAAAATTCTTCAAAAATTTAAAAAATGATTTATGAGGACGTTGCCAGGATGAGAGAGCCTGAGTTACAGGGGGAGGTTGGCCAGTCTGAAATTTTATTCCTTGGAATGTCAGTGAATGAGAGGTGACCCTATAGAAGTGTTTATAAATATGAGAGCACAGATAAGGTGGATGGTCCTTTTTCCAGTGTGGAGAAGTTCAAAACAAGAGTGACAGAGGTTTACGGTGAGGAGGGACAGATTTAAAGGGGACCTCAGAGGCAGCTTCTTCACACATAAGGTGGTGGGTATATGGAACGAGCTGGCTAGAGCAGGACTCTGATGTGGGAGTGTCTCAGCCCCTTTACCCGAGCCTGGCAATTTTTAATTAATCCTCTGCACTCTCTGAAGCAGGTGGAGCTGGAGTATGCTAACACTTGTGTTGACCCAGATTCAGCCTAAAGGTCACATCCATATTCATATTCACAGAATACAGAGTCCCTTTTCCAAGCTGCCCTGTCAAGCATTCACAGCCGCTCTTTAATGCAAGGCTGACAGTCGACGGCGTTGCTAACTGTGCCATAATTACCCACCATTCTTTATTAAGACTCCAAATGAATAGGATGGAAAGAGTCATCCTCAATGGACTAAGAGGCTCGTTTCAGTATGAAACTGTCTAAAGCTCTTGCGGAAGTTCGAATGCCCCCACCTCCCCCAATCTCCCTGAGATGTAGCTATATTGTTTTGTTGTAAGTAAATTGCATCTCCCTAGCTGTTGAAATACAAGTAGATGCTGTGTCTAGTGAGGCTGTCAGGAAGGATAGACAGATGAGAAAGCAAAATTGCAGTCAGTGGGATGCGATGAAGTGTGTCGTTAAACTAAATAGTAGGTTCAACTGTTCAAAATTTTTGAAAAATGAGGATAAAATAAAAGGGAAATAGAGTGCAGGAGAGGTTGCGAATGTTTCCAGAATAAATAAAAAGACAGAAAGTTTAGAAAGGGATAAGAATTTAACTTCTAATAACATAAGGGCAAAATTGAAAAGGGTGATGAATATAGGACTGAAGGTGTTATATTTCAATGCATGCTGCTTACGGAATAAGGTAGTGCAGTTCCAGATTGGCAGGTATGGTGTTGTGTGCATCACTGAGTCATGGCTGAAAGAAGATCACAGTCAGGAGATTAACATCCAAAGTTTACATTGTACTGAAAGAACATGCAGGTAGGCAAGGTTACTCTGTTGGTAAAAATTTAAATCAAATCCTCAGAAAAAGGTAATACGGGATTGTGAGATGTAGACTTCTTGTGGGGAGAGTTAAGAAGCTGCAAGGGTAAAAAGATCTTGTTGGGAATTATACACAGGCCTCCGAACAATAGCCAGGACGTGGGGTACAATTAGAATGGGAGATAGAAAGGGCATGTAAAAAGGGCAATGTCGGATTTCAATATGCAGGTAGATTGGGAAAATCAAGTTGGTGCTGAATCTCAAGAAAAGGACTTTGTAGAAAGCCTACGAGATGACTTTTCGAGCAGCTTGTGGTTAAGCCCATTAAGGAAAAGGCAATTCTGGATTGGGTGTTGTGTAATGGACCAGATTTGATTAGGGTGCTTAAGGTAAAGAAAGCTTTAGGAGGCAGTGATCATAATATGACAGAATTCACCCTGCAGTTCAAGAGGGAGATGATAAAATCAGATGTATCAATATTACAGTGGAGTGAAGGGAACTAGAGGCATGAGAGAGGAACTGGCCAAAGTTGATTGTAAGGGGACACTATAGGGGATGACAGCAGAACAGCAATGACTGGAGTTTCTGGGAGCAATTCCAAAGGTGGAGATAGATACATGCCAAAGAAGTATTCTAAAAGAAGGATGAGGCAACTGTGGCTGGCAAGGGAAGTGAAAAACAGCATACAAGCAAAAGAGAAGGCATACGATATGGTAAAAAATAGTGGGAAGTTAGAGATTGGGATGCTCATAAAAACCACCAGGTGGCAACTAAAAAAGCCATAAGGAGAAAAAGATGAACCATGAAGGTAAGCTGGCCAATAACATAAAAGAGGATACCAAAAGTTTTTTCACATGTATGAAGAGTAAAAGAAAGGCAAGAATGGAACACTTGAAAATGGTAGTAACAGGGGACAAAGAAATTGTGAACAAACTTTATAAATATTTTGCGTCAGTCTTCACTATGGAAGACACTGGCAGTATGCCAGAAATTCGGGAGTGTCAGGGGGCAGAAGTGAGTGTAGTTGCTATCACTAAGGAGAAGGTGCTCAGGAAGCTGAAAGGTCTGAAAGTAGTTAAGTCACCTGGACCAGATGGACTACAGCCCAGGGTTCTGGAAGATGTAGCTGAAAAGATTATGGAGGCATAAGTAGTGATCTTTCAAGAATCACTAGATTCCAGAATTGTTCCGGAGGACTGGAAAATTATAAATGTCATTCATTCTTCAGGAAGCGAGGGAGGCAAAAGACAGGAAATGATGGGCCAGTTAGCCTAACTTAAGTAGTTGGGAAGATGTTGGAGTCTATTATTAAGGATGAGGTTTCAGGGTACTTGGAGGCATATAATAAAAAAGGCCATAGTCAGCATGGTTTCCTTAAGGGGAAATCTTGCCTGACAAATCTGCTGGAATTCTCTGAGGAAATAGCAAACAGGATAGACAAAGAAGAGTCAATGGATGATGGTTACTTGGATTTTCAGAAGGCCTTTGACAGGTGCTGCATGTTAGGCTGCTAAACAAGATGAAAAAACCATGGTATTACTGGAAAGAATGGATAGCAAATTGGCTGATTGACAGGAGGCAAAGAATGGGGAAAAAAGAAGCCTTTTCTGGTTGGCTGTCGGTGACTAGTGGTGTTCCACAGGGTCAGTATTGAGACCGTTTTGTTTCACAATTGATTTTGATTACAAAATTGATGGCTTTGTGTCCAAGTTTGTGGACAAAACAAAGATAGATGGAGGGACAGGAAATCTGCAGAAGGAGTTAGGCAATTTGAGAGAATGGGCAAAGAAGTGGCAGATGGAGTATAGTGTATAGTAATACACATTGGTAATAGGAATAAAGATGTAGCTTATTTTCAAAACGGAGAGAAAATTTTAAAAATCAGAGGTGTAAAGGGACTTGGGAGTCCTTGTGCAAGATTCCCTAAAGGTTAACTTGCAGGTTGAGTCATTGGTAAGGAATCAAAATGCAATGTAAATCCTGCAAATGGACTTCCAAGTCCTTTGCACCTCTGATTTCTGAATCTTCTCCCCGTTTAGAAAATAGTCTACACCTTTATTCCTTCTACGAAACTGCACGATCACACACTTCCCTATATCGTATTCCATCTGCCACTCTGCCCATTCTCCCAATCTGTCTAAGGCATTCTGCAGACTCCCTGCTTCCTCAACACTACCTGCCCCTTCACCTATCTTTGTATCATCCAGAAACTTGGCCACAAAGCCATCAATTCTGTCATCGAAATCACTGACCTACAGTTAATGTGAAAAGAAGCAGTCCCAACATCAAACTCTGTGGTACACCATTCGTCACCGGTAACCAAACATAAAATGCCACTTTTATTACCACTTTTTGCCTCCTGTCAGTCAACCAATCTTCAATCCATGCTCTTATACCATGCTGTAATACCACGGGCTCTTAGCTTGTTAAGCAGCCTCATGTGTGGTACCTTATCAAAGGGCTTCTGAAAATCCGAGAGAGCAACATCCACTGACTCTCTCATGGACTTACATGTCATAGAGGGAACTGGTCTCCAACTTCCATAACCTAATCGATATCTCTAACTTCCTACTTCCTACCTCCCTCCCCTTCCCCACCTTATACTGGCTTCTGCTCCCTTTCCTTTCTAGCCCTGCTGAAGGGTCTCAGCCTGAAATGTCAATTGTTTATTCCCCTCCACAGATGCTGCCTGACCTGCTGAGATCCTCCAGTGTTGTGTGTGCATTGCTCAAGATTTCCAGCATCTGCAGAATCTCTTGTGTATCTGTTCCTGTGCCGTTCTATGTTAAACAGTTGATCCACTCACCCGCTTTACTGGCCACTTCTTCGACGGTCAGGTTGTGATCATTGTGCCTGAGTCTGAAGGTCAGTGCTGGTCCGATGACACTGAGAACAAAAAGTAAAACCCTCTATGACAAGGAAGACCATTGTCTCTCTTGAAAGTCAACAGTGCAACCTCCCCAGTCTCGTTCCCTGTAACTCCCATGGAAAAGGATGCCTGTTCTAGTTGTCTGGTGCTGGGCACGATTGCCTGGAGTTTAATCCAAGCTGGAACGAGGCAATGGGATGTCAAATGTAAAGGGAATGTATACAGTTAATGCCACTAAGATCTTGGGATCCAAGTCTATGTCTCCATATCTCCTTGCCCTATAAGGAAGGTGGTAAAATTTTAAGATTATGATGTTCTCTATTTGTCACATGTATATTAAAAAAATACAGTGAAATGCATCGTTTTGCATCAATGACCGACGTAGTCCATGGATTGTGCTGGGGGCAGCCCACAGGTGTCACCATGCTTCTGGTACCAGTATAGCATGCCCACAACTGATTAACCCTAACCCGTACACCTTTCTTTGGAATGTGGGAGGAAACCGGAGCACCTGGCGGAAATCCACACGGTCACGGGGAAAACGTACAAACTCCTTACAGACAGGGGTAGGAATTGAAGCCCCATCACTAGAACTGTACACTAATCACTACACTACCATGCCACCCCTGAAGAAGGCATGCAGCACGCTTGTCTTCATTGCCCAAGACACTGAGTATCAGAGTCAGGAAGTTATGTTGCAGCTGCATAACAGCTTGGTTGGGCCACTCTTAGTTCCGCATGCCCCATACAGGAGGACGTGAAGGGTGAGGAAAAGATTCACTGGGACGCTGACTGGATTAGAGGGTACGAGCTATAACGAGAGGTTGGACAAACTTGTGTCATTTTCTCTAGAGCGTTGGAAGCTGAAAGAAGATTAGATGATTATGAAAGACATAGGCAGGATAGGCAGTCAGAGTCTTGCTCTTAGGCTAAGATGGGGCCAGTGAGATTTCAGTCAATTGTAAAACTGATGGAGAGGACAGAGAGGGGAATGGATAGGACCTGGAGGAACGTGTTGTGAATTTTAAAGTTTAAAAGATCAATTTTATTTGTCATATGTACATCGAAACAGACAGTGAAATGTGTGGTATTGTGATAACAACCACTAACTGTCCAAGGATATGTTAGATCGGCAGTTTCTCCCCCTGTCATCTCTGCAGCAGTGTCTGGGCACTTGCCTGATATTGATGAAATTCACAGTGGCAAGGTGAAGCCTTAGAGCCAGGGATTCCAGTAACTTGATCCCATCGGAGAGAGTCAGGGGCCTGTGCACAGAAAAGGGGGGTGGAATAGAAGGGAGGGAATCGGGGAGGGGAGCGAGCAGTGGGGGGGGGGGGAGAGGAAGTGGGGAGAGAGGGAATGGGGAAGAAGGGAGGGGAAAAGATGGGGAAGGGAATAAGGAAGGGCAAGAGGGGATGGTGGGGATGAGAGGGATGGAGGAGAGAGGGGAGGAAGAAGAGGGGGAGTCGGGTAGAGAGGTGAAAAGTAGTGTGGGAGATAATGGGGTGGGGGAGGAGAGTGATTGAAGGGAGAAGGGAGAAAGTGGAGAGGGAGTGGGGAGAAAGGGGGGAATGGGGATGGCAGGGGAGAGGTACAGGTGAGGGGGTGGGGGATGGAGGAGAGAGATACAGAAAACAGGAGAAGAGATGGGAGAGGGGAGAGAGGAGAGGGGGCAAAAATGTGTCAGCATGAGCAGCAAGTTAATAGCAGGCATCTGCCACCATTACTGGGTAAAGAGGGTCTGGGTCACTTTGGTGAAATGTTAACTCATTTACATACTGGTCACAAATTCTCTCAAAATAAAATAAGGCTATTCAACCCGTCAACTGTAGTTGGCTCCCAGCGCAATTTCATTCCCTTACTTAGAACATGGAAATTTTTATTATCTCTAGTCTGAGTATGACTTTTTTTTCCCTTCGTCCTCTTGGTTTTTCCTTTGTTTACTCCTGGTTTCTGTAAACACTTACTAAAATGGATTAGCAATCAGTTTCAGGCCTCATTCTTGACTTCCAAAGGATTTTTGGGTCGTGGGTGCATCAGGATCCATAGGCACACAAACGTGTAGGAAATGGAAGGATATGGACATTGTGTAGTCAGAGGGGATTAGTTTTGATGCACATTTGATTACCAGTGTAAATTATACTCATGGTCACTTTATTACATCTCTACACCAGCTCGTTTCTGCAAGTATCTAATCAGCCAATCACGTGGCAGCAACTCAATGCATAAAAGCATGCAGACATGGTCAAGAGGTTCAGTTGTTCAGACCAAACGTCAGAATGGGGAATAGATGTGATCTGAGTGACTTTGACCGTGGAATGTTTGTTGGTGCCAGACGGGGTGGTTTGAATATCTCAGAAACTGCTGACCTGGGATTTTCACGCATCATAGTCTTTACAGGCTACAGAGAATGGTGTGAAAATCCAGTGAGCAGCAGTTCTGTGGGCAACAATGCCTTGTTAATGAGAGAACTCAGAGGAGAATGGCCAGACAGGCTCAAGCTGGCAGGAGGGCAACAGTAATTCAAATAACCACGCATTACAACAACAATGTACAGAAAAGCATCTCTAAACATTGAACTTTGAAGTGGATGGGCTACAGCAGCAGAAGACCATGAACATACACACAGTGGCCACTTCATTAGGTACAGGAGGTGACTAATAAGGTGGCCACTGAGTGCAGTTCAGCACAGCATTGTGGGCCGAAGGGCCTGTGCTGCATGCTCTATGTTCTATAGATCCACCCTACCAGCTCCCTGTGATGTCTTGGAAACCGCAACCCAAACACTTGAGGTGGAACCAGAACTTACTTCTTGTTGGTGACGATGTAGGCATACTCTTCCTTGTTGGGCGAGGCTGCAGTTGGAGGCCCCTCCGGTTGCAGAACCTCCCTGGATTTTGGAAAACCCTGGCGGGGCACATCCACCTCTTCTCGGGATAGTCCCAGCTCCACGGCTGCCGCCTGGACTCTCCGCCCACTCGCCTCCCTGGTCCGGCTGAAACCCCCTTCCTTACCGTCCTTCCAGGCACTGGCAAGGTTGAGAGGTGAGGCATCCAGGATCTGGGGTTCTAGCTCCTTCCTGCGCTGCCTGTGCCCATTCAACATGGAGGCCTGGAACAGCACACATAGATTTACACAGAAGCTGCAGAGAGCAGTGGACTCTACCCAATACATCCCTCCCCACCATCGGTGGTATCTCTAGGAGGTACTGCCTTAAGAAGGCAGCATATATCATCAAAGATCCCCACCATCTGGGCCACAACATCTTCTCACAACTACCATCAGGAAGGAGGTACAGAAGCATGAAGCCCCTCACCACCAGGTTCAAGAACAGTTGCTTCCCTTCAACCATTTGGTTCTTGAACCAACTAGCACAACCTTAATCATTACAGTTTAGCAAAACTATGTCCACTTTGATCACTTGTCACTAAAATTGATTTCTTGTAAAAATTGTGTATAATTTAGGTTTGATGTATGTTTTTCTTGTGAATGTTGTGTATCTGATGCTCTGTGCCTGTGATGCTGCTGGGAGTAAGTTTTTCATTGCACCCGTGCACAGGTGGACTTGTATATGTGACAACGTACTTGAATCAAGAGAAGGTGAGGGTTTCAAGTGACTGGAAAGAATAGAATTAATTAAGTGAACTGATTCTTGGGAATGTGATGGATGAAACTTGAATTTCCTGCTTCACCAGCACATCGGAAGGTGTGAAACACATAGAACATTGAACAGTATGCACAGTACAGGCCCTTTGCCCATGATGTTGTGCCGAACTTTTAACCTACTCTAAGATCGATCTAACACTCCTCTCTCACATAGCCCTCTATGTTTTTATAACATCTATGTGCCTATGTAAGAGTTTTTAAAAATGTCCCTATTGCATCTGTCTCTACCACGATCCTGGCAGCACGCTCCATACGCCCATCACTCTGTACAAAAAAACCTACCTCTGATTTCCCCCCCCCCTCCCCACCATACATTCCTCACACTACCTTAAAGTTATCAGGCAGGCAGCATCTATGGAAATAAATAAATAGTTGACATTTCGGGCAAAGGCCATTCATCAGGACTGATGAAGAGACTCAGCCTGAAATGTCGACTGTATTCTTTTCCATAGATGTTGCCTGAGTTCCTCCAGCAGCTTGTGTGTGTTACTTTGGATTTCCAGCATCTGCAGATTTCCTCATGTTTGTGACCTTAAAATTATGCCCTCTCATATTAACCATTTCCACCTTGGGAAAAGTTCTTTGGCTGTCCACTCATTCTTTATGCCTCATATCATGTTGTACACCTGTAGCAAATTAGCTCACATCTTCCTCTGTTCCAAAGAGAAAAGCCCTAACTCCCACAAACTTTACTCATAAGACATGCTCTCTAAACCAGGCAGCATCCCCGTAAGTCTCCTCAGCTGCCTCAGTTCCGCATCCTTCCTATAATGATGCAATAAAAATTGAACACAATACTCCACGTGTGGTCTAACCAGGGTTTTATAGATACATTATAGATATTTAAAAGATATCTGAGATAGGCACATGGGTGAAAGAAAAATGGAGGACTATGTGGGAGGGAAGGGTTAGATTGTTGTTGAAGTAGGTTAAAGGGTTGGCACAACATTGTGGGTTGAAGGGCCTGTACTGTATTGTTCTACACTCAGTGACCACTTTATTCTATACAGGAGGTGGCAACTGAATGTATGCTTGTGGCCTTAAACTGTTGTAACCCATCCCCCTTCAAGGTTCGACGTGTTGCACATTCTTCTGCACACCACTGTTGTAATGTGTGGTTATTTAAGTTACTGTTGCCTTCCTGTCAGCTTGAACCAGTCTGGCTATTCTCTTCTGACCTCTCTCATTAACACCAGATTTTTTTTTGTTTTTCACACCATTCTCTGTAAACTCTGGAGATTGTTGTATGTGAAAATCCCAGATTAGCAGTTTTTGAGGTGCTCAAACTATCCCATCTGGCACTAACAATTATTCCTCAGTGAAAATCACTTAGATCACATTTCTTCCCCATTCTGATGTTTGGTCTGAACCCACTGAATCTCCTGACCATGTCTGCATGCTTTTATGTAATACTGCCAAATAATTGACTGATTAGATATTTGCATTAACGATCAGGTGTACAGGTGTACCTAATAAAGTGGCCGCTGAGTGTAATTCCCACGTAGATAGTTCAGGATCGAGCCTGGGTCTCTGGCGTTGTAAAGCAGTGGCTCCACCTGCAGTGCCACTGTGCTGAGCTGGAATAATGGGGGGATTTTTTTCTAGGACAGATTCCAGCAATGAATGGAACTCATTGGCTTTCAGAAAGGGAGTTTGTTGTTCCTTTTTTGGGATGGGGGAGGTTCGAGTTTGCCACGGCTTTTCCTGTCCCGACAACCCTTGAGAAGGTGTCAGCCAGCCAAATGGGCCATTCCAGATGGTTGTCAGGTTCCTGGGTCTGAGCAAGGTCTGGAGATTCTCTCTGGTGACAGGCATCAGTGACCCAAGACCATAAGATGATAAGAGAGAGGAGTAGTTGGGCCATTCAGCTCATCAAGTCTGTTCCACTATTCCATCATGGCTGAGTTATTATCCCTCTCAAACCCATTTTCTGCCTTAGCCCAATAACCTTTGACATCCCTACTAATCAAGAACCATCAACATTCACTTTAAATATACCCAGTGACTTGACCTCCACAGCATCTGTGGCAATGAATTCTACAGAGTCACCGCCCTCTGGCTAAAGAAATTCCTCCTCATCTCTATTCTGAAGGGCCATACTTTTATCAGGAAGCTGTGTCCTCTGGTTCTGGACTTTTTACTGGCCACTGAAAAGGCTTTTCCATCAACAACAAGACCAGCTTTTACTTTTAAACAATTCCAGATTTTTAATGAACTGAATTGATTGCCACGGGGCGATTTGATTTCTGCATTACTAGCTCCAGTAATGATGGTGTACTCCCTTCTTGCCACGACCATCAGGAAGGAGCTACAGTAGCTTGAAAACCCACACTTAACGATTCAGAAACCATTTCTTCTCTTCTATTATCAGATTTCCGAACAGTCTATAAACCCATAAATACTGCCTCATTATTCCTTATTTTTGCACTTTTTATTTAATTTTATAATATATAGTAATTTTGCATCTTTGCACTGTATTGCTGTCACTAAGCAACAGATTTCACGTCACATAAATCAGTGATACTTCCAAGAGGACAACAACCTTGTCAGAGGATTGCTGGCCTCAATGACCCGGAGAGCTATGTTGGCCGGAGTCAGGACTTTATGCCTTGGCACTTGTTAGGGTCAAACATGCCAAGCAGGTCAAAGGGTAGAGGTCAGACTAAGAGTGGTCCACCAATCCTCCAGGTTTGGAGATTCAGCTCAGGCTGCCTCCAGTATATCCCTGGACTGTGTGGTGTTGACGCAAACAATGCATTTCATTGTATGATTCAATCTACATGTGACAAATAAAGCTAATCTTCTCGTTCTGATGAAGGGTGTTGACCTAAAACATCGACTGTTTGTTATGGTCGGGTCCGAAGTCCTCATTCTGGTTCTTGATCCAGTCCGCAGACTCTAGACTCCGGGTCCTTCGACCGTCCCTCGTTTTGCCTTGAACTCAAATAGTCACACCTGAGGATCATCTTAGCTTGGCTGGGCTCAAGGAGGCGCACCTGATGCCTATCGGTTGACTGTGAATATAAGGGGCTCTGGGATTGAGTATAGTTGGGGTGTTGTCCTGTCTGTCTTGGCTTGGAGTACCACCGTTAACGATGAGTTCTGTGAGTGAGTTATGCACTGGGCTGCTCCTTAGCTTGCCCGAGTCTTCCTGCTGCAGTGAGTCTTGAAGTCACCCCGCACCGAGCTCCCTTCCTACCCCCTGCCTCCGTCGAGTAAGCCAGGCCAGATTCCTGTTGCCCGGCGGAGGGCTCTGTCCCTTCCCCTCCCTTGCCTCTGTCAGGTAAGCCAGGCCAGATTGCCATTGCCTGGCGGAGGACTCTGCCCCTTCCTATCCCTCGCCTCTGACGGGTTGTGCCCCGTGATCTGCTCAGGCCCCTGTGTCCTGCCTGAGAGGTCCGGGCCCTGCCCAGGAGTTCCGCGGCCCACCCTGGGGGCTATCCTCCCAGCATTCTTAGTCCCAAGAACCCATCCTCTAGCCAAGCCTCAAGACCTCAGCCTCAAGAAAGCCTCAAGACCCCAGCCTCCAGCCAAGCCTCGAGACCCCAGCCTCCAGCCAAGCCTCGAGACCACCTTGGACCCCAAGATCTCTCTGAGCTCCAAGGTCATCTCTGAACTCCACAGTCTCCATGAACGCCATGGTCTCCACACCTTGTCCTATCCTTTAGCTTGTCCCATCCTGCCCCCAGTACTTCAGTGCCTGCGTCCTGCATTTGGGTCCAGTCTCACGTCCCCTTATGACACTGTTTATTCCTCTCCATAGATGCTGCCTGACCTGATGAGTTCCTCTGGCCTTTGGTGTGCGTTTATCTGGACTTCCAGCATCTGAAAAATCTCTTATTTTCATTTTCTTACCTTTAACTAGCTAACCACAATTTCAAGGTCATATATCCTGACAGCCACAGCGCTCTCTCCACAAGTCAATGATGAAATTCACTGTCTGCTTCTAACACTAGAGCAGAACTTGGCCAAAGGGAGCAGGGTGTCTAATCAGGACCTCAAACTGGCACAGAATTGGCAGTAAGGAAAGCAGACACAAGAGAATCTGCAGGTGCTGGAAACCCAGAGTACCACTCAAAATGCTGGAGAAACTCAGCAGGTCAGGCAGCATCTACGGAGAGGAATAAACCGTCAACAGCCTTACAGCCCCCAGGACATATGACATTGAAATTGTGGCTAACCAGTTAAAGATAACTTTATAAATACATGAGATTCTGCAGATGCTGGAAATCCAAAGCAATGCACACACAATGCTGGAGGAACTCAGCAGATCAGGCAGCATCAGAAAAAAATAAATGCAATGTTAGCATTCATTTCAAGAGGCCTCAAACATAAGAGTAAGGCTGTACTGCAGAGGCTTTATAAGGTGGGGGTATGACAACATTTGGAATATTGTAAGCAATTTTCAGAGTGGAATTAAGCCCCCCACCCACCTCCCAATCCCAAGTGAGCTCCATGAAAGGAGCAAAAGGTGTGAGAAGCCAGCATTTTGTGTTTGTACTCACAGATGGTGGGCCTTACCTTTTTCTGAAGTAGGCGGTCCAAATCCACCGCTGCTGCAGGGAAAAACAACGAGACGTTATTCCTCAACAGCTCAGAGCATGAAAACAGAGAACATTCTACAGGTTAATGGAGTCACAGATCAATACAGCACAGATACAGGCCCTTCGGCCCAACCACTCCATGCTGACCACAGTGTACAGCCAGCTAGTTTCAATTTCCTGCATTTAGCCCATATCCCTCTAAACACCTAAACAACACTTAGCACCAGTTGTGCTTCTTAAATAGCACTGTTGTACTCACCTCACCCACTCCCTCTAGCAGCTCATTCCATATACCTGTCACCCCCCGTGAAAGAGTTATCCCTCAGAGCCTTTTAAATCTCTCCCTTCTCACTGTAAACCTATGGCCCCCTAGTTCTGAACTCCCCTACCCTGGAGAAAGATGTTGATACTCACCTTATCCATGCCTCTCATAATTTTAAACTCTTGCATAAGGTCACCCCTCATTCTCCTAGGTATGTTCCAAGGAATAAAGACCTAGCCTGACCAACCCCTCTCTATAACTCAGGCTCTCAGGTCCTGGCAACATTCACGTAACTTTTGTTAATTGTTTTTTTTAATTTATTTATAGGTACAGCACAGTAAAAGGCCCTTCCTGCCCAACAAGCCCATGTCACCCAATTACACCCATGATACCAATACTAACGCCTTTGGAACGTGGAAGGAAACTGGAGCACCCGGATGAAACACACGTGGTCACTGGAAGAACATACAGCCAGACCACTGACACTGTAATAGTGTTACACTAATCATTACATTACTGTGACACCCCATGAGTGCAAAATTCCCTGCACTCTTTCCAGTTTAGTTATGGTCATCTCCTGCAGGTTGTACAAAGGGCTTTATGGCCAATTGAGTGACTTTAGGAATCAGAATATGTTCCATCCCTGACTCATCCATTGTAGGATCTCTCTAGCTCCATCTCAGGAGATAAGCTAGCTACAGATATCCACTAAAACCAACAGACTCCAACAGAGTTCCTGACAATAGCTCCCCCCACCCTGCCTCTTGTCATGGCTGTGTTCAATTCTCCATCTCCATTGCATTTACTCCACTCTGCAGAGAGCATTCTGACTGGCTGCATCACCGTCTGGTACGGAGGGGCTGCCACACAGGGTCGGAAAAAGACGCAGAGGGCTGCAAACTCAGCCAGCTCTGTCACGGACACTAGCCTCCCTGACATCAAGGACACCTTCAAAAGGTGGTGCCTGAAAAAGGCAGCATCAATCATTAAGGACCCTCACCATCAAAGGGTCTTCTCATTGCTACCATCAGGGAGGAGGTACAGGAACCTGAAGGTGCACACTCAATGTTTTAGGAACAGCTTCTTCCCCTCCACTATCAGATTTCTGAATGGTCCATGAACCCATGATACCTACGTCACCTTTGTGCTCTCTTTTTGCATTACTTATTTATTTCTTATTGTAACCTATAGCTTTTTTTAATGTCTTGCAATGTACTGCTGCCACAAAGCAGCAAGCTTCACGACATAAAGTATGTCAGTGTTAAACCTGATTCTGAGTGTCGATAAGTATTTGTGGGACAACACGGACAGAAGAATAGACGAGTACAGCACAAGAACAGGCCCTTCAGCTCATAATGTCTGTGCCGAACCCAATGCCAAATTAAACTAAATCTCTCTGCCTGCACGTGATCCATATCCCTCCAATTCCTGTATACTTACATGTCTAACCAAAAGCCTCTATCGCATTCGCTTCCGCCTCTACTCCTGGCCGTCCATCCCAGGCCCCCACAACTCTGCATAAGAAAAAGCTTGCACCACACACCTCCATTAAACATTCCCTCTCTCACCCTAAATCCATGCCCTCTGGTACTTACTGTTTTACCATGGGAAAATGATTCTGACTGTTCACCCTTCATATGCCTCTCTTCATTTTTTTTATTTTTTAAAAAATTTTTTTATTAGTTTTTCAAAACATTTTACAAAATTAAAAACCCCAAATCCCAATGAGGAGCATTAATACAGTGCAAGATTAAGCATACAATAACAATATGCTACAAAGGAAGAGAATTTAACAAAAAAGCACCTAAATTAAAGACAAGTGAGCTTAGTGTCCTCCCCAAGCCCCACAACACAAGAAAAAAACAACTCCAGACCAACCACCACACAATATAAAGAGTATAGGTCTGGACAGTCAAACTCCCAGACTGTGAATACACTTAGCAACAGAGGATAATAATGCCTACTACCAGAAAAAAAAAGGGAGCTGAAAGCAAGGGACCGAAAAGAAGAAAAAAAAGGAAAAAAACCCTAGTCAAGAGGAAGGTTATGAAAGTACTCGATAAAAGGTCCCCAGACCTTATGGAACTTTAGATCTGAATTAAGAACTGAATAATGAATTTTTTCGAGGTCCAAGCAGGCCATAATGTCGTTAAGCCATTGCGCATGAGTGGGCGGGGCAACATCTCTCCATCTAAGGAGGATCAAGCGTCTCGCCAGGAGAGAGGCAAAGAATAGTATTCAGCATTTGGTCGGAGCCAGACATAAATCTGTCTCGCCCCAAAAACTGAACAGAGCAATTAAGGGGTTAGGTTCTAGGTGCTGATTCAGAATACCCGATAATGTAGTGAAGACATCTTTCCAGAATTTCTCCAAGCTAGGACAGAACCAGTACATGTGGATGAGAGAGGCCACGCCCCTCTTGCATTTATCACAGAGTGGACTAATGCCAGGGTAGAATCGAGATAGTTTAGATTTAGACATATGGGCTCTATGAACAATCTTAAACTGTAAAAGGCAATGGCGAGCACAAAGGGAGGTTGAGTTAACCGATTTGAGAACTGAGTCCCAGCTCTCCTCGGATAAGGAGATATTTAAATCCTGCTCCCAGGCCATTTTAATTTTATCCACAGGGGCCCGTCGTAAGGCTGCTAGTTTATCTCGGATAATTGATATTAAAACTTTACCTAGTGGATTAATGGAAAGAAATAGGTCCATAGCATTTTTCGCAGGCATTTCAGGAAAGTTAGGAATTAAAGGAGCAGTAAAGTGTCGGATTTGGAGGTATCTGAAAAAGTGAGCGTTAGGCAGATTGAACTTAACGGAGAGCTGCTGAAAAGAAGCGAAGCGATTATCAATAAAGAGATCTTCAAAATGTCTAATGCACCTCTCTTCATTTTATAAACTTCTATCAGGTCGCCCTTCAGCCTCTCCTGCTCCAGAGAAAACAGCCCATGTTTGTCCAGCCTCTCCTTATGGCTCATACCCTCTGATCCAGGTGGTTCCTGATAACACAAGGAGGACTACAGATGCTGGAAACCTGGAGCAACACCCAGTCCTGATGAAGGGTCTTGACTCGGAACATCTACTGTCTTCATCTCTCTGTGGATGCTGCCTGACCTGCTGAGTTCTTTTAGCACTTTGTGTGCATTGTTCTAGATTTCCAGCTCTTTACTGAAGTGTAGTGAGTCCATGGAGGGATAGCTGATTACTGTAACGTGCTGAGCTGAGTTCACAACTCTCTGCACTTTCTTGTGGTCACAGGCAGAGTAGTTACCACACTAAGCCATGATGCATTCAGATAGGATGCTTTCTGCAGTGCATCGATGGAAATTGGTAATGGTCATCAGGGACATGCTGTAATTGCTTAGAGCCCCCAGTAGAGGCACTGGCGAGCATTCTTGTCTGTGGAGTCAACATGGTTGGACCAGGACCATGGCTGATTTATCATCCCTCTCAACCCCATTCTCCTGCCTTCTCCTTGTAACCTTTGATACCCTTACTAATCAAATACCTGTCAACCTCTGCTTTAAATATACCCAATGACAGCCCCCAATGTACTACACAGGTTCACCAAGCCCTTTCATGTGATGAATTCCCCTTCATCTGTGTTGAAAAGGCACATCCTTGCACACATCTCCTGCCTGGGATTGAAATCCCACTTCAAACTGAGTCGCTACCCCTTTCTCCCTATACCAGTTTTCTTGCCTCCCTGCTCTCAGTCCTGATGGGGGGGGGGAGGGGTTCAACCTGAAACATCGATAACTGCTTTCCTCCCACAGACGCTGTTCCACCCACTGAGTTCCCCTAGCAGGTTGTTTAAATGTTCATGAACCGTTCAGAAATCTGACAACGGAGGGGAAGAAGCTGACTCTGAATCACAGAGTGTGGATCCTGTACCTCCCTCCCCAATGGAAGCAACGAGAAGAGGCCACGTTCTGGGTGGTGAGGGTCTTTTGTGATGGACGCCACCGTGCTCAGGAAGGCCAATCGGTCGGTATGGATGGATTGGACTGGGCAGCCTTTTCTGTGGTGGAGCACGAAAGTGAATCGGATGCCCGGAGCCTGGAGCCAGGACCCCATCCTGGAGTTAGCGGACTGTCCATGTGTGTACGTGGGAGGAACAGGGCTTGTTTAGTTGTTGTTGTTCTGTTGCTTGTTGTGGTCTTGTTGTTTTGTTCTGAGCATTGTGGGAATGCTGTGTTGGCACCGGAATGTGTGACAATGCCTGCCGGCTGCTCCCTGCACGTCCCTAGGTTGTGTTGATTGTTAACGCAAACAAGGTATTTCATTTAATGTTTTGATGTACAAGAGATAAATAAACTTGAATCCTTAGACTAACACAAACAATGCATTCACTGTACAGGTAATGGCCACCACAGCAGTGTAGCAGTTAGTACAACACTTACAGCTCGGGGTGGTCAACAGTTCAGAGTTCTGCAGGAGTTTCTGTATGATCTCCTCCATGGAATGAATGGGTTTTCCCGGAGTGCTCTGGTGTCCTCCCACTGTACAAAGACGTACCAGGTAGGATAATTGGTCATTGTAAATTGTCCTGTCATTAGGTTAGGGTTAATCGGGGTTGTGGGGGTGCTGGGGGCAGCATGGCACAAAGTGCCAGAAGGTCTCCTCCATGCTGTATCGTCAAATAAATAAATAATATCAGAATCTTCCAACAGCCAAAGGGAACCAAGGGAGATCCCTAAGAGACTAGCACTCAAAGGCTGATGCAAAGTTTGTGGGACTGATTCAGGAAGTATTCCTCCCATTCAAACTGAGAACAGGTGTAGGGTTGTTGGCTCCGATGGACTGAGTCACCAGGAGTAATTTTGTCACAAACTTTCTCTCTCTCTCTGCGACAGCAATAACCACATACGCACTTCACAGAAGTGTAAACAGTGTGCCGAAGAGAATGGTACAAACCCACGCAGGTTTAATTTTAGTTCAGAGGTTGTGTGGGAGAAAGTGCAGAGTACGTCAGATGTGACTCAAGCAAGGAGGGTCTCACTGGAAGATCAGGGCATCAAACAATCAAACTGCACTGTTACAGCCGACCCACCCCCTGCAGTCAGGCAGTTCCCATGCTGTTGTCATCTGGGAAACATGGCAGACAAAGCTACACACAGGAAGACTCAAGATTCAAGTTTATTTATCAGATGTACATTGAAACCTGCTGTGAAATCTGCTACCAACCAACACAGGTGAGGATGTGCTGAGGGCAGCCTGCAAGGGTCACCACAAATTTCAGCACCAGTGTAGCACGCCCACAATGCTCGGCAGAACAACACAGAACACAGTAAGCAACAAAACAGCAACAGCAAAACAAGCCCTGTTCCTCCCTCCCACCATGAACCCACACAGTCATCTATCCCCAGTGGACCAGGATCTGAACTCAGACACACAGTTATTGCGCCTTCGACTGCCCCAGTAGGCTCTCAGAGATTTGCAGACCTGGGACTACGGCCAATAGGCCTCGAATTCCAGACTTCTGATTCGACCCTTGGGTGTCGATCCTCAGCAACAATCCCAGGACCTGCCAGTCACTGGACACTAGGCCTCGAACCCCGGTCTCACTGATTAACAAAGCCAGGGTCAGTGGAACTCGCTCCTCCCGGCCACACGGAACTCCGTCTCCGATGCGCATTTCACTGAATGTATTGACGTACAGGTAATAAACAAATCTGGATCTAAATCTCTAAATGACAAATAAAGTAACAACTCGCTGACCTTGGGGGAGGGGTCCACGCTACTCTGTCACTCTGACATCTGGCTGAGCGACCTGGTCTGGCCCACGTACGTCCCACATCCTGGTCACTGTCCTTCAAATATGGTGCGGACCCCAGCCTGTCCTCTAATCCCCCACATCCCTGTCCCTATCCTGACCCTTATCTGCATTCACTGTCCACAAACACTAAAAAACAACTAAAACTGAGCCACAACCTCAGTGGAGGTCACAACTCAGTGCCATCTTGACTAATCTTGACAAGAGCAAAGCAAGGAACAGAGGGTTATGTCCAGAGGTACTGCCATCTCCAGGAAATGAGGGTCAAAGCCAATCTCTTCATCAAAAGTGTAAAATCTCACACCAAATGCATTTATTTTACTTTTTATTTAGAGGTATAGATCCAGACTGAGATTTATTTATCACAAGTACATTCGAAACACACAGTGAAATATGTCATTTGTGCTGACAACCAACACAGCCAGAGGATGTGCTGGGGGCCGCCCACAAGTGTTGCCACACATTCCAACACCAACGTAGCACGCCCACAATGCTTGGCAGAACAAACAGCCCCTTCCTGCCCAACAAGCCTGTGCTGCCCAATTGCACCCAGGAGACCCATTAACCTACTAAACCTGCACGCCTTTAGGGATGTGGGAGGAAACCGGAGCACCTGGACAAAACCCACTAACTCATGGGGTGAACGTACAAGCTCCTAACAGACGGCGACAGGAATTGACCTCAGGTCATTAGAGCTGTAAAGCGTTACACTAACTGCGACGGTACCATCATTAACATTTCTAGTTTGTCATGTACTCAAACGATTTGCTCTCTTTTTGAACAGCTTTATTTTTTTTTCATACACATCCATTTCTTTTTGTAACTTATATTTTACGTATTACACTGCATTGCTGCCACAAAACAACACATTTCATGATGCAGGTGAGTGATAATAAACCTGATTCTGGCTCTGGATGTGGAAGTACAAAGCATGGTCAGTAAGTGTGCAGACAGTACGAAAATAGGTGATGTTGTAGATAGTGTAGAAGTTTTATGAGGAACTTGATCAGTGGGGTACACATGTGAGCGAAAGATTGGCAAATGGCTTTCAATCCAGATGAATATGAGGAATGCATTTAGGGAGATCACACCAGGGTAGGACTTATACAGTGAGTAGTAGGGCCCTGGGGAGTGTTGTGGAACAGAGGGACCCAGAGGTTCACTGGAAGTGACATCTCAGATTAGGCAGAGAAGACAGTGTTAAACACGTTGGCCTTCATCAGTCAGGGCACTAAGCACAGCAGCTGTGAATTACGTTGCCGTTACGTACAGTATACAAGATGTTCATAAAGAGGCACTTCGAGTATTGTGTGCAGCTTTGGTCACCGTGATAAGAAGGATGTCGATAAACTGGTAAGAGTGCAGAAAAGGTTTGCCAAGATGTTGACTAGACTTAGGGGCCTGAGTTACAAGGAGAGGTTATGTAGGCTAGGAACCAAGTTAATGTATGAGGAGCGTTTGATGGCTCTGGGCCTTACTCACTGGGGTTGAGAAGAATGAGGGGGTGTCTCAGTAAAATGTATCATATACAGGAAGGCCTATATTGAGTGGACATGACGAAGAAACTTCCTATAGTGGGGGAGTCTAGGATCAGAGGGCAAAGTCTCAAAATAGAAGGACATTCCTCTAGAACAGAGGTAAGGAAGGATTTCTTCACCAGGGGGTGGTGAATCTCCGAAATTCAGTGCCATAGACAGTTGTGGAGGCCAAATCATTCGGCATATTTAAAGCAGAGGTTGATAGGTTCCTAATTAGTGGGGGTGTCAAAGGTTATGGGTGGAAGACAGGTGAATGGAGTAGAGAGGGAAAATAAATCAGCCATGATTGAATGGTGGAGCAGACTCAGTGGGCTAAGTGATTACGGACTTTATCCCCTGGAACACAAGAGTATGAGGGATGACCAGATAAAGGTGTATTAGATCATGAACGGCGTGGAGAGGGGGGGGGGCTTGTTTTTGCTGCTGTTTGTATGTTGCTTGTTGTGGCCATGTCATGTTGGTGCCAGAATGTGTGGTGACACTTGTGGGCTGCCCCCCAGTACATCCCTAGGTTGCGTTGGTTGTTAATGGAATTAGCATTTCACTGTGTGCCTTCAAGTACATGTGATAAATAAATGTAATTCTGAATCTGTATTTCTAAATGAAAAACTTGAGTCCTGAATCCCTCCCCATCATCAGTAGTATCTACACAAGGTACTGTCTCACTAAGGCAACATCCATCATCAAAGACCCCCACCATCCAGGCCACGCTCTCTTCATACAGCCACCATCATACGGAAGCCTGAAGTCCCACACCTCCAAGTTCAAGAACAGCTACTTTCCTTCAACCAACCGGCTCAACCATAATCACTACTGTTTAGAGACACTCTGACCACTTTGCACTAAATCGGACAGTACAGGTATATATTTTTTTGTTTTAATGGTCTTCTTTCTTGTAAAATTGGAACATAAATTATACATAATTTACGTTTTCCTTGTAACCTGCTGATTATCTGATGCTCTGTGCCTGCGATGCTGGTGCAATAAGTTCTTCAGATGGCCTCGTGCATCTGACAATAAACTCGACTTTAATTTTAAGGCTCCTTCACACACTCCCGGGGTCAGACACACAATGAAACTCCCAGGTCAGACACAGAGTGAAGCTGCCGGTGAATCCCTTGGACCAGAGCTGCTGGGGTCCCCTTCATACCTGTCTCCTGGGGAGGGTGATATAACCTGCATGCCGACCCCATCAACTAATGGCCTGCAGGGAGTCCCTGGGGATTTTCCCTCCATCGTGGTAACTGTGGATAAGACTGGTGCGACGGTGGAGCGGGAAGATATGAGTGAGGTACCCGCTGCGCAGTGTGGGTTACAAGTGCAGCCACCTTATACAACACACGAGGAGGAAGATGGGGGATCTGTCTGCAGTGAGGGGTTGGAGGGAGACTCTTTTGATAGCGAGACAATGGACATCCTCACCCCTCCTGAGAAATCACCATTGATACCTGTGGAGGAGATCAGAGAGTTCATTCACTCCTCTGTGGGTGCAAAGCATCGGCCTAAACTAGCCTCGCTTCGCTGGCCTAGCATGCCGAGGCTGGTGAAGTCCCTGTGAGTCATTCTCAGACGGAAGGGGAAGGGGAAGAGGAATACTGTGTTGGGGAATGACAGACGGCAGCTGAAATCTTTCCTGGATGACCTGGTGAGGGACATCAGGGTGGAAAGCAGCCTCGCTCCTTCGGGAGATGGTGGGTCACAGGGTAGTGATGGTAGCAGTCGGGCCCGGAAAGCAAAGAATATTCTTGGTTTTCTTCTGGATAGTGCGGCTGAGGGCGCCACCGCTCTCAGCGGGAAGGGTACTGGTGCTGAGGCCTAGTGTGCTCCCGACATGAAACTTACCATAGTTAGTCTAAATGTAAACGGTAGCAGGGGCTCTCTCCGCAGATATAACAATCTCTCAGTCCTCAGGGATATGCGGTGAGTTTCCTGCAGGAAACCCATACCACCCCGGGGTACGAGTCCGCTTGGCTCCTGGAGTGGCAGGGCGGCGTCTACATGAGTCACCTTAGCTCCAACTCTAGCGGGGTGGCGATCTTGTTGGCCCCAACCTTTCGGCCAGAAATCGTAAGAGTCCAAGATGTTGTGCCCGGCCGTCTGCTCCACCTGGCTGTGCGCCTGGATGGAGTACCGCTGCATTTTATCAACGTGTATGCTCCGAGGCGCGGGGTGCTGCAGACGCGCCTATTCTGTCAGCTGTCCACCTTGCTGACCTGGGGACTGCGTCATCCTCGGGGGAGACTTCAACTGTACCCTCAAGGTGGAGGACCGCTCGGGCCTCTAACGCGACCCAGCATCGGCAAAAAAGTTAAAGGAGCTAGTCAGCTCCTTTGACTTGGTGGACAGCTGGCGGAATCTTCACCCCGACTCTAGCGCCTTCTCCGGAAGATCTAGAGAGGGGGTTCCCGGATAGACCGCCTGTATATCTCTCGGGCTTATATCTCCCGCGTGTCGGCGTCCTCCATGCGGCCGGTGTCGTGCTCGGATCATCACCTTGTGTGGATGGAATTTACCCCTCTGCACCCTTGGGTGGGATCTGGGTATTGGCACTTTAACAACCGGCTGCTGGAGGACAGCCGATTCCGAGATTTGTTCCAAGCGTTCTGGGCCACCTGGAGAGAGAGACGGAGAGAGTTCTGCTCCCTACGGCTGTGGTGGAGTACACTAGGGGGTTGACAAAGAGGCGGGGCTCTGAGATTGAGCGGCTTGAGAGAGCGTTGCTTGACCTAGAGTCCCGTTTTGGTCCGACCGCTGGAGGCCAACAGGTGTGGTAGGAATACCAGGAGAAGAAGGACGCACTAAGGAATCTGTAGCTTCAGCAGTCCCGAGGTGCATATGTGAGGTCGGGGATTCAAATGCTGCAAGATTCGGACCGCGGCTCACCCTTCTACTCGTTGGAGAAGTGGCGGGGAGCTCAAAAGCAGCTGGTGAAGCTACTGGCTGCTGATGGCTCCTCCATCACGGACCCCGACAAAATTATCAAAGAAGTCAGTACTTTCTATCGGTCCTTATTCTCACCAGATCCGTCAAATGCGGAGGCGTGCAATGAGGTCTGGGAAGATTTGCCGAAGGTTAGCCCAGAGGACGCATCGCGTCTGGACGCTCCACTGACTCGGGAGGAGCTGTCTACTGCCCTTCGGCAACTCCGGAGGGATAAGTCCCCTGGCTTAGATGGTCTGAGTGTGGAGTTTTATCAGGCTTTTTGGGATGTCCTGGGGGTTGATTACAGCCTTGTTCTAGGGGAGAGCCTAGTCACCGGGGAAATGCCCCTCTCATGGCGGAGAGCTGTTGTGGTCCTACTGCCCAAGAAGGGAGACCTCCGCCGGCTAAAGAACTGGTGCCCAGTCTCCCTCTTGTGCGCAGACTACAAGATCTTCGCCCGGGCAATGGCCAACCGTCTTGGTTCAGTACTGAGACGGGTGATCCATCCTGACCAATCTTACACGGTCCCGGGCCGCTCCATCCAGGACAATGTCCACCTAGTACGGGACCTGATCCACCTGCAACAGAAGACTGGGTCCCGGGCAGCGTTTCTTTCTCTTGACCAGAAGAAGGCGTTTGACCGGGTAGACCACAGTTTCCTGGTGGGCACTCTGCAGGCCTTTGGGCTCGGACCACACTTTGTAGCCCGAGTTCAGCTCCTATACTCTGACGCAGAGTCCCTTGTTAAGGTCAATGGATCACTGGCAGCGCCCATTCCCTTCAGGAGAGGAGTACATCGGGGTGCCCCATGTCTGGTCAATTGTATGCGACCTGTGTCGAGCCATTCCTGAGCCTTCTTCGGCGAAGGCCGACAGGTCTGGTTCTGCGTGAACTGGACATGGAGGTCGTCCTCTCGGCCTACGCCGATGATGTACTCCTCATGATGACAGATCCCAATGACCTGCGGAGGATGCGCGAGTGCCAAGAAGTTTTCTTGGCGGCATCCTCCGTTAGGATCAACTGGGAGAAATGTTCTGGACTCTTAGTGGGTCAGTGGCAGGTGGACTCCCTGCCGGAGGAGATGAGAGCTTTTGAGTGGAGCACTAGACATCTCCTCTATCTGGGAGTCTACCTGAGTCCTTCTGGGGAGACCTGGCTGGCGAACTGGCAGGACCTGGAGATGAAAGTCATGGCCCGGCTGGGGCACTGGTCAGGCCTTCTCAGGGTGCTTTCCTATCAAGGCAGGGTGGTGGTCATAAACCAGCTGGTGGCCTCCATGTTGTGGTACCGGATGGTTACCTAGGCCCCTCCTGCCCCGTTTGTTGCGAGAATGCAGAGGAAGTTAGTGGACTTCTTCTGGGGCAACAGGAAACACTGGGTCTCTGCAGCGGTCTTGAGTCTCCCAGTGGGAGAGGGCAGACAGTCGCTGGTGTGCGTTCGAACGCGACTGGCGGCTCTCCGCCTCAGGACTCTGCAGAGATTCCTGTACGCCGAGCACCCTCCCAGGTGGCACGTGTTGGCGACTTTCTTCCTCCGGAGGGGTTGCTGTCTTCACGAAGACATGCGGCTACCGCCACCGGGCGTCAGCCATACTGCTTTGCGGAGTCTGCCCTGCTTCTATCAGGACCTACTGAGAGTCTGGAACATGGTCGCCTCAGGCCGGGAATCCCGTCCTCTGACAGAGGGCGGAGTCCTGGCCGACCCTTGTCCTACCTCAGTGGATGTCGGTGCGGCTCAGGTGTGTGAACCGACTCAGGCCGAGCTGCTTGTCGGGCCGAGGCCCTGCAATCTTCTCCGAGAGCCGTGTCCACACAACTTGAGCCGTCTCTCCTCGACACCCACAGTCCCTTTCAGGGATGCAAGTAGGAGGTATTTGTATGGGCTGCTGCTCCACACCCTCCACTTCCTTACCCTTGTCCACCGTCCCGACACGCCATGGCGGTCGGTCTTTCCACCCGGAGATGAGGAGGGTCCCCACTGCAAGTCCCTTTACGAGGGGGTTCTTCCCATGCACCTGGGGGATCTCGGCTGGAGGATGCTGCATAGAGCGGTGCCCTGCAATAAGTTCTTCAGTTTGTACACGGATCTCCCACCCGCATGTCATTTCTGCGGGCTGGAGGAGACCGTGTACCACATGTACCAGGAGTGTGTGAGGCTGCAGCCTCTTTTTGCGTATTTGCGTGGGCTGCTTCTCGCCTTCTGGCTGCACTTTAGCCCCACCCTATTTATATATGGTCATCCAGTAAGGAAGGGGGCATGGAGGGATGAGGATGTCCTTGTCAACTTGCTCCTGGGGCTGGTGAAAACAGCCATCCATGGGTCTTGGAAACGGGTGGCGGGAGGAGCTGCCCGGGCAGACTGCCTGCCAATGTTTAGGGGGTATGTTTGTGCTCGGGTGAATATTGAAAAGGAACACGCGCAGTCCATGGCGAACTTAGAGGAGTTTCGGGACCGTTGGGCTCCGCGGGGTGTAAATGCCATCATTGATAGAGATGGCAACATTTTGGTGTAATGTCTATAGTCCATTTGTAGTGAAGTAATTGTGTTTGCCACTGTTTGTATATATTGTATAGCACCGATATTTGTAATAAAGTACTTTGTAAAAAAAAAGGGTCAGATACAGAGAGAAGCTCCCTCTACCTTGTCCCATCACACACTCCCAGGGTCAGACAGAATAAAGCTCCTTCTGTACTGTCCCATCACGCACTCCCAGGGTCAGACACAGAGTGAAGCTCCCTCCACACCATCCCATCACACACTCCCGGGGTCAGACACAGAGTGAAGCTCCCTCCACACCATCCCATCACACACTCCCAGGGTCAGACACAGAGTGAAACTCCCTCTACAGTGTCCCATCACACACTCCCAGAGTCAGACAGAGTGAAGCTCCCTCTACACTGTCTCATCACACACTCCCGGGGTCAGACACAGAGTGAAGCTCCCTCCACACCATCCCATCACACACTCCCAGGGTCAGATACAGAGTGAAGCTCTCCCTACAGTGTCCCATCACACACTCCCAGGGTCAGACAGAGTGAAGCTCCCTCTACACTGTCCCATCACACACTCCCAGGGTCAGACAGAGTGAAGCTCCCTCTACACTATCCCATCACACACTCCCAGGGTCAGACACAGAGTGAAGCTCCCTCTACACTGTCCCATCACACACTCCCAGGGTCAGACACAGAGTGAAGCTCCCTCCACACTATCCCATCACACACTCCCAGGGTCAGACACAGAGTGAAGCTCCCTCCACACCATCCCATCACACACTCCCAGGGTCAGACACAGAGTGAAACTCCCTCTACAGTGTCCCATCACACACTCCCAGAGTCAGACAGAGTGAAGCTCCCTCTACACTGTCTCATCACACACTCCCGGGGTCAGACACAGAGTGAAGCTCCCTCCACACCATCCCATCACACACTCCCAGGGTCAGATACAGAGTGAAGCTCTCCCTACAGTGTCCCATCACACACTCCCAGAGTCAGACAGAATGAAGCTCCCTCTACAGTGTCCCATCACACACTCCCAGGGTCAGACAGAGTGAAGCTCCCTCTACACTGTCCCATCACACACTCCCAGGGTCAGACAGAGTGAAGCTCCCTCTACACTATCCCATCACACACTCCCAGGGTCAGACACAGAGTGAAGCTCCCTCTACACTGTCCCATCACACACTCCCAGGGTCAGACACAGAGTGAAGCTCCCTCCACACTATCCCATCACACACTCCCAGGGTCAGACACAGAGTGAAGCTCCCTCTACACTGTCTCATCACACACACCCAGGGTCAGACACAGTGAAGCTCCCTCCACACTATCCCATCACACACTCCCAGGGTCAGACACAGTGAAGCTCCCTCCACACCATCCCATCACACACTCCCGGGGTCAGTCCACAGAGTGAAGCTCCCTCCACACTGTCCCATCACACTCTTTCAGCAGCAGACAGAGGGAACAGACTGGACGCTGGGCCTGTCCTGACAGGGCAGCACCCCCTCAGTGCTGGGCCAGCCACCTCAGCCTAAACTGAGATTTAATCCATGCCGTTCCAATGTGGTGAACCAGCTGTCCCTGAGTCTGATGGCACATGCTTTTGTATCTTCAGATGGGAGGGGTGGGGTGGGAGAGAATGTCCGAAGAGCATGGGGTCTTTCCCATCCCTGAGGATTTTGGATCATTGCAGGAGTTTTGGTGAAGGTGCTCCCAATGTACGGATGGGCAGGGAGTCCTGGTATTCAGATGAATGTGCAGTGATACGTTTCCAAGTTGGGATCTAGTTCACTGTAAGGAGAATGTCCTGAAAGCACATACCACCAGGCTCAAAGACAGGTTTTACCCTGCTGTTATTCATGAGAATGATTCCAGGCATGAAAGGGTTACCGTTTGAGGAATGTCTGGCAGCTCTTGGGCTGTAATCCCTGGAGTTCAGGAGAATGATGGGAGGGATCTCATAGAAACATTCCGAATGCTAAAAGGCCTGAACAGATTAGATATGGCAAAGTTATTTCCCATGATAGGGGAGTCTAGGACAAGAGGGCACGACTTCAGGATTGAAGGATGCCCATTTAGAACAGAGATGCGGAGAAATTACTTTAGTCAAGGGGTGGTAAATCTGTGGAACTTGTTGCCATGAGAGGCTGTGGAGGGCAAGTTTTTGGGTGTATTTAAGGCAGAGGTAGATAGGTTCTTGATTAGCCAGGGAATCACAGGGTATGGGGAGAAGGCAGGGGAACGGGGATGACTGGAAGAATTGGATCAGCACATGATTGAATGGACTCAATGGGCCAAATGGCCTACTTCTGCTCCTATATCTTATGGTCTTATAGTCTTATGGTTATAAAGCTATTGAAGAGTTTCCTAATATAATAGGATGGATTCTTGACTACACAATCTACTCTGACATGGTCATGCACATTGTTTACCTGCACTGCACTTTCTCTGCAGCTGTTACACTTTATTCTGCATTCTTATTGTTTCACTTTGTTCTAGGTTAATGCACCATCTGATCTGTATGAACAGTACACAAGACAAGCTTTTCACTGCATCTCAGTAAATGTGACAATAAGAAATCAATTACCATTTTTACCAATTTCCAACAAAAAATAAAGGGAGTCTGTTTGGTCTCTCATGGTCAGCTCTGGCCAACAATAGTGTTGTTCAGTATGGAAACAGGTCCTTCAGCCCAATTGGTCCACGCTGACCAAGATGCCATTCAAAGCTGTTCCCATTTGCCCATGTTTGACATATATCTCTCTAAACCTTTCCTATCCATTAGGAACAACACGAGAGATTCTGCAGATACAGGATTGTTTAAATAGTCGACGATTCGGGCTGAGACCCTTCATCAGGACTGATGTAGAGTCTCGGCCCGAAACATTGACTATTTACTCTTTTCCATAGATGCTGCCTGACCTGCTGAGTTCCTCCAGCACTTTGTGTGTGTTGCTTTGGATTTCCAGCATCTGCAGATTTTCTCGTGTTTGTACAAGTTTGTTTAATGTCATTTCCAGTACACAAGTATAAAGGAGAAAAAATTATTGTTACTCCGGATCTGATGCAGCACAAAAAAAAACACAAATAAGATAAGGAACACAATAATATTAAAAATCACAATAAATATTAATTCATAAGATAGCTTATATACCGTACATGGATCGATTGCCTGTCCACAAAGTGACGCCATGCACAGAGTGTCTGTACATAAAGTGACTGACGGGAAATGATAAAGTAGTGGTTGTGTGGGTGGAGGTGTTGATCAGCCTTGCTGCTTGGGGAGAGGAACTGTTTTTGAGTCTGGTGGTCCTGGCGTGGATGCTGTGTAACCACCTCCCTGATGGGAGTGGGACAAACAGTCCATGAGCAGGGTGGTGGGATCCTTCATGATATTTCTGGCATTTGTCTGGCTCTTTGATGGCGGGTAGGCTGGTGTCAGTGATTCATTGGGCAGTTCTGACTGCCTGTCGCAGAGCCTTCCTGCCCATTCAGTGCAGCATGCTCAGTCTTGAGCAACACACAGCAGGTCAGGCAGCGTATCTGGATCGGAATAAACAGTCAACGTTCGGGGACAAGACCCTTCACTAGGACTGGAAAGGAAAGGGGCAGAAGCCAGAAAGAGAAGGTGGGGGGGGGGAAGGAATACAAGCTGGGTGGTGTTAGATGTGAGGGGGGGTGAAGCAAGAAGCCAGGAGTTTGCCCCACTCCCATCGGGGAAGGGACTGCGCAGCATCCATGCCAGGACCACCAGACTCGAAAACAGTTACATTCCCCAAGCAGCAAGGCTGATCAACACCCCCACCCACTAACCCACCCTCCACACCCCCCAGCACCACTACTTTATCATTTTCTGTTAGTCACCTAATGTACAGACACTCCTGTGCCTAGCGTCACTTTACGAACGTACAGTCAATCCACCTACAGTACCTTGGAAAAGTATTCAGCCACCAACCCTTTGTTCACATAATTAAGTATTACAACTTGGGATTTTGATGAATTTAACTGAGAATTTTTATTTGTGAATCATGTGCTCCTTTTTCACAGTAGAGCTCTAAAAAGAGGAAAAATTGTAAAGCATGAAAAACTAAAAATTCAGAAACTGAAAGGTCAGCAGTTTAAAGACATTTATCCCCCTTTGCTCAGAACTTAGTTGATTCGCCTCTTGCAGCTATTACAGGCAGTAGTCTTTTTGGATAAGTCTCTATTAGTTTTGTACAACGTGTCAAACTCTGCCAGGTTAGTTGGGTAGCGGCAGTGGACAGCAATCCTGAGGTCTTGCCAAAGATGCTCAATCAGGTACTGAGCTCCGAGGTATGTTCAGCGCCTTTGAGATGGTCCTGTACCCTTCCCCAGATTAGTGTTTCTCTGTTATCATTTTCCTAACTTGCCTTGAATGCCCTTTTGTCTTCATTTTGGTTTTGTCTGCTGAAAATCTACCATAATGTTGGACCTTACAGGAAGCGGGGTTATTTATTCTTATGAATTAATGAAAACAGGTGATCCTTCAATTCTCTGCATCAACAAACTGGGAGAGTTGGTAATGTAATACAGTATCTGAGAAAAGTTAGTGCAGTAATTACAAAAGGGATGAGTACTTCTCTAGCCTCACAATTTTGATTTATAATTTTTAGTAAATTGCTAACAGGTCTGAAATTTTTCTTTTGATTTGACATGTTTTATAAATTAGCTCAAAAAAATCGTACTGCAATAAATGTTTAACGAGACAGTAAGATCTGAAAGTAGCAGTGGCGGCTGAATACTTTTTCCAAGGCACTGTATATAAGTCATCTCAAGCATTTGTATTTATTGCAACACACACAGAATGCTGGAGGATATGTTGGATTTCTAGCATCTGCAGATTTTCTCGTTATTTATATTTATCGTTTTTAAAAAATTATTATTGTGTTCTTTATCTTATTGTGGATTTTTAGCTGAAGCAGATCTGGAGTAACAATTATTTTGCTCTGCTTTACCTTTGTTTACTGGAAATGACATTAAACAATCTAGAATCATTGGTGACCTGGAGGGGAAAGCTTCTCTAAAAATGAGTAATGAGTGAAAACCGCTCCACACTGCCACTGGGTGGACAGAGGTTGCTACTCCATATCAGCTCAGTTTTGAGGGTGTTCCCACCAGATATATAGCACAGAAGCTGGCCCTCCGGATCACCAAGCCCCCAATGACCCTTTCATCCATCTCCACTAATCCCATTTCCCTGTATTCTTTCATACCTCTCTTACTTATGTGCACTCACCACAACTCTGAACTGATTCTATGACCTAGAGACTCATCTTTAAGGATTGGTACATGCATGGGACATTTATGGTTCAGGGGTAGGTCGATGGGACAAGGCAGAATAACAGTTCACTTCAATGAAATAGGCAGAAGGGCCCATTTCTGTGCTGTAGTGCTCTATGACACAATGACCCTTACAACTCATGTTCTTAAAATTATACTTATTTACTCAGATTGTCTTCTTTTTTGCACATTGGTTGTCAGTCTTTGTTTATATATAATTTTTCAGAAATTCTATTGCATTTCCTTTTTTCCTGTAAATGCCTGCAAGAAAATGAATCTCAAGGTGGTATATGGTAACATTTGGTAGCATTTGGTAATAAATTAACTTCGAGCTTAAATGTAGGAATTGTATCTGACTCCGTCAACTCCTCTGGCAGAAAGTACCAGATATCAAGAAAAGTTCACCGTTCAAAGTAAAGTTTATTATCAGAGTACATACACGTCACCACTTACAACCCTGAGAGTCTTTTTCCTGTGGGCATACTCAGCAAATCTACAGAACAGTGACTGTAAACAGGGTCAATGAACCACAAACTGTGCAAATGCAAATATAAATAAATAGCAATAAATAACGAGAGCATGAAATAACAAGATAAAGAGTCCTTAAAGTGAGATCATCGGTTGTGGGAACACCAGAAATAGAATGAGTGTAGTTATTTCCTTTTGTTCAAGAGCCTGAGGGGTAGTAACTGTTCTTGAACCTGGTGGTGCAAGTTCTGAGGCACCTGCACCTTCCACCTGAAGGGAGCAGCAAGAAAAGAGTATGGCGTGGGTGGTAAGGAACTTTGATGATGGATGCTGATGTTCTATGGCAACATTTCATGTAGGTGTGATCAATGGTTGAGAGGGTTTACCCGTGATGTACTGTGGTGAATACACTGCCTTTTGTAGGATTTTCTGTTCAAAGATATTGGTGTTCCCATACCAGGCCGTAATGCAGTTAGTTAGTACACTTTTCACTACACTCCTGTAGAAGTTTACCAAGGTTTTTAACGACACACTGAATCTCTGCAGACTCCTGAGGAAGTAGAGGTGCTGTCGTGCTTCCTTTGCGAGTATATTTACATAATGATCTTCTGAGATAGTGACACCCAGGAATTTAAACTTACTGACCCTCTCCACCTCTGATGATTACTGGCTCATGGACCTCTGGTTTCCCTCTCCTGAAGTCTACAATCAGTTCCTTGGTCCTATTGCCATTGAGTGAGAGGTTGTTGTTGTTACACCACTCAGCCAAGATTTCATTCTCCCTCCTGTATGCTGATTCATCACCTCCTTTGATACAGCCCACAACCATGGTGTCGTCAACAAACTTGTATATGGGTTGGAGCTGTATGTAGCCATATAGTCATAAGTGTAAAGCAAGTAGAGCAGGGGACTAGGTACACATCCCTGAGGTGCTCCTGTGCTGATGAAGATCGTGGAGGAGATGCTTTTATCAGTGTGAACTGACTGGGGTCTACAAGTGAGGAAATCCAGGATCCAATTGCACAAGGGGGTACTGAGGCCCAGGTCTTGGAGTTTACTGATTAGTTTTGAGAGGATGATGGTGTTAAATACTGAGCTGTAATTGATAAAAAGCATCCTGATGTTTGCATCTTTGCTGTCCAGATGTTCCAGAACCCCTTGTGTAAAAAAAAGGTTGCCCTCAGATCCCCTTTAGAACTCTTTCCTCTCACCTTAAGTCTATGCCTTGTATTCTGTATTCTGTTTTACTTTCTACTACTTCAATGTTCATACATCAGGAATGATCTGTGTGAGGTATCCAAAGCAAAGCTTTTCACTGTATCTGAGTACAGGTGATGATAATAAACTAACCAGCAATAAACCAATCTAATTATCAAGCTTTAACTTTGAAATTACCTGCCAGAGGTTGAGGTGTGTTGGGCCCAGTATTAATGTCTTTCATCCGGTTTTGGTTTTTCAGGTTCTGGTCTTGTGAGTACTCCATGACTGGCCCATAGCGGTTGCCATGGTCACTGGGATAGTCCTGGTCGATGATCCCATCAAGTCCAGCCCTCCTCTGAAGGCTCCTCTCCTCATCGCCGCCCAGCTCCAACATGTTCCCGCCCTGTTCAAACACACGGGACCCATTAGCTGCTGACTGAGTGCTGAGAAATTGTAATAGCCTATCCCGTCTGTACTGGACATCTAACCGCATCCCATCTCGATAAGGTCATAAGACATAAGGGCAGAATTAAGCCGTTACATCATTGCTGATTTATTACCCCTCTTAAAACCACTCTTCTGTCTTCTCCCCATAACCTTTGACACCCTGACTAATCAAGAACCTATCAATCTCCACTTTAAATATACCCAATAACTTGGCCTCCAAAGCTGTCTGTGGCAATGAATTCCAAAGAATCACCACCCTCTGGAAAAGTAATTCTTCCTCATCTCTGTAAAAAGGGACATCCTTGCATTCTGAGGCTGAGCCCTCTGGTCTGAGACCCCCCCCTCCCCCACTATAGGAATGATCCTCTCCACATCTACTCTAATGAGTTTTAATATTTGACAGATTTCAATGAGAGTCTCCCCCTCCCCATTCTTCTAAACACTAACAAGTACAGGCACAGAGCCATCAAATGCTCCTCATATGTTAACCCTTTAATTCCCAGGAAAATTTTCATGAACCTCCTCTGGACCCTCTCCAATGACAACATATCGTTTCTTAAATCATGGACCCAAAACTGCTCACCGTATTTCATAATTACATACTTGCTTTTATATGCTAGTCCTTTTTGAAATGAATGCTAACATTGCATTTACCTTCCTCACCACAGACTCAACCTGCAAGTTAACCTTAGATAATCCTGCACGAAGACTCCCAAGTCCCTTTGCACCTCTCATTTCTGATTTCCTCCCTGTTTAGAAAATAGTCTACTAATTTCTACTCATTAGTCACTTTATTAGGTGCCTTCTGTGCCTAATAAAGTGGCCACTGTGTGTATGTTCGTGGTCTTCTGCTGCTGTAGCCCATCCACTTCGAGGTTCGATGTGCTGTTTATTCAAACGTGCTCTTCTTCACACCACCGTTATAACACATGGTTATTTGAGTTACTGTCACCTTCCTGTCAGCTTGAACCAGTCTAGCCATTCTCCTCTGACCGCTCTCATTAACATGCCCAAAAAACTGCCATTCACTGGAAATTGTTTTGATTTTTGTTTTGTACCATTATCTGTAAACTCTGTTGTGCATGAAAATCCCAGGAGGTCGGTAATTCCTGAGATACACAACCTCGTCTGGCACAAGCATGGCCAAAGTCACTTAGTCACATTTCTTCCCCATTCTGATGTTTGGTCTGAACAACAACTGAACCTCTTGACCATGTCTGAATGCTTTTATGGTTTGAGCTGTTGCCACATGATTGGCTGATTAGATGTTTGCATTAACGAGTAGGTGTACAGTTGTACCTAATAACGTGATCACGGAGTGTAATCCTTCTACCAAAGTGTAGGACCAAAAACTTTCCTACGCTGTATTCCATCTGCCACTTCTTTGCCCATTCCTCTAATCTGTCCAAGACCTTTTGCTAATTCCCTGCTTCCTCAACACTACCTGCCCCTCCACCTACCTTCATATCATCATCAAATTTCACTACAAAGCCATGAATTCCAGCATGCAATCATTGACATATAACGTGAAAAGAAGTAGTCCCAACAATGACCCCTGTGGAATACCACTAGATATCGGCAGCAAGCCAGAAAAGCCCCCCTTTACCCCCACTCTTTGCCTTCTGCCAGTCTGACAATTTTCCATCCTATCGTTGTGTGTAACCAAGAGACAATGAGTACAACTATGCGGTTCCCTGAGAGGTAGACAAGATGGCAGTTTTTAGCATGTTGGCCTTCATTGAGTAGAAAAGTTGATACAGTTTTACAAGACACTGGTGAGGTTGCACTGGGAGTATTGTATTCAGTTTTGTTTGCCCTGCTATGGGAAAGATGTCATTTAAACTGGAAAGAGCACAGAAAAGATTTACAAAGATGTTGCCATATCTCGTGGGTCTAAATTAAAGAGAGGCTAGGACTTTATACCTTAGAGTGTAAGAGGCTGAGAGGCAACCTGCATAAAATCATAAGGGGCACAGATAGGGTGAATGCACACAGTCCTTTCCCCTGGGTTGTAGAATCAAGAACTAGTGGACATAGGTTTAAGGTACGGGGGGACACATTTAATGGTGGTACAGTAGCATAACACTTTATAGCACCAGCTGTAAGAAAGGGTTCAATTCCCACTGCTGTCTGTAAGGAGTTTGTATGCTCTCCCATGACCTCTTGCGTTTCCTCCAGATGCTCTGGTTTCCTCCCAAAATCCAAAGTTTACGGTTAAGTTTGGGGAGTTGTGGGCATACGGGTTGGAGCTGGAAGCATGGTGACAATTGCAGACTGCACCCAGCACATTTCGGACTGTGTTGGTCATTGGATCAAATGACATAATTTACTGTACGTTTCAATGTTCATATAACAAATGAAGCTAATTTTTATCTTTATAAACACAAGACATTCTGCAGATACTGAAGATCTAGAGTAACACACACAAAAATGCTCGACAAACTCAGCAGTTCAGGCAGCATCTGTAGAGAGGAATCTAGAAAGTTGATATTTCAGGCCGAGTCCCTTCATCAAGACATCATTTTGATCTTGCACCTTTCAACTGTAACACTTTACTCTGCATTCTTTTACTGTTTTCCCTTGTACTACCTCAGTGTAATAAAGTGATCTTTCTGGATGGCATGGAAAACAAACATTTTCACTGTACTTGGTACATGTGACAATAAGAAACCAATTTATCATTCCCACAAAATGGTCACAGATGGAAAAGTCTTCCAGCTTCATTACCTAAAGCCAAATCCAGAAATGCCACTCATGTAGTTGGGCTGGTGATATACAGGTGGGTAAGGATCTCCAGAAATTAATCTGCAAAGTTTCACTTCAGGAAATCATTCCTTCTCACAACTATTTCTTTAAGTTATTCCCTCTGCCCCTATCCATCTGTGTAACAGAACTGAATGGTCTCAAGTTCATACTTTACTTACCTCAAGGGAGGTGGTAATTCAGCCCATCGAGTCTATGCAGACTCGCAGAGAAATTCCAATCCCTAGTTACTTCCTCGTGATCAACTTACTCTCACATCTCCATCAGCCCGGGATGCAGGAGGAACATATAGGTGAAACCCACACGGTTACAGAGAGAACATAAAAATGCCGCACAACCGGCGCCAGACCTCCCTCTGCAACTGGACCCTCAACTCCCTAACTGGAAGATCATAATCTGTGTGGATTAGAAATAACATCTCCACCTTGCTGACAATTAACACTGGTGTTCCAAAGAGGGTGTGTGTTTAGCCCACTGCTCTACTCTCTCTCCACCCATTATTGTGTAGCTCAAACAGCATCTGATGATACAACCATTGTTGACAGAATTTCAGATGGTTATGAAAGGGCATACAGGGATGAAAGGGAGTGAGATATACCAGCTAGTTGAGTGGTGTTGCAGCAACAATCTTACACTCAACATCCGTAAGACCAAAAAACTGATTGTGGACTTTAGGAAAGTTAAGACGAAGGAACACAAACCAATCCTCATAGAGGGATCAGGAGTGGAGAGAGTGAGCAGTTTCAAGTTCCTGCGTGTCAGTACCTCTGAGGACCTAACCAGAACGCAACATATTGATGCAGCTATAAAGAAGGCGAAGTAAGTTACAGAAACTTGTAAAGTTAGTCAACTCCATCATGGGTACCAGCCTACGTAGTATCCAAAACACGCTCAAGGAGCAGTGCCTTAGGAAGGCAACGTCCATCATTAAGGATCCCCACCACCCAGGATGTGCCCTCCTCACACTGTTACCATCGGAAAGGAGATGCAGAAGCTTGAAGGCACACACTCAGCGATTCAGGAACAGCTTCTTCCTCTCTGCCGTACAATTGCATGGAACCTATGAACACTACCTCACGACTTCATTATTTCCGTTATTTTTGCACTACTTATTTTAACTTAACTATTTAATAGACTATATATATATATATATATAATGTAACTCTTTTTCCATCTATATTTATTTGTCATGTATTTCATTGTACTGCTTCCATTAACAAATTTTGCAACATATGCTGGTGATATTAAATCTGATTCTGATGCCCATCTAATCTAGTCCATTTGCCTATATTTTGCCCATATCTTCCTAAAGCTTTCCTTTGCACATACCAGTCCAAGTGTCTTTTAAATGCTGTTATTGTACTCAGCCACTTCCTCTGGGAGCCCATTCCATATACTGACCACTTTGGGTGAAAATGTTCCTATTAAAGCTCTTCTCTTTCACCTTAAACCTATACCCTCTCATTCTTGATTCCCCAACCCTGGGAAAAAGACTATGCATTTACCCTATCTATACTCCTCGTGAATTTATATATCTCTATAAGATCACCTCTCAGTAAATCTGAGCCTGCTTAACCTCTCCCAGTCCCTCGAGTCCTGGCAATATACTCAGAAATATTTTCTGCACTCTTTCCGACTTAATGGTATTGTTCATACAGCAGGTAACCAAAACTGAACACAATACTCCAAGACATAAACACAAGAGTATGCAGATGCTGGAGGAACTCAGCAGGTCAGGGTGCATCTTTGGAAATGAGTATACAGTCAACCTTTTAGGCTGTGACATTTCTGCTTATGTTTCTGTTGGGTCCATCCCCTTCCTTGTTGATGTTGGTCACATTTCTGCATCCTTCCCTCAGTCCCCACTAGACCAGTTTAGTGACAGATGAGTCAAGCGCTGATGTCAAAATAGCACAAAGACTTTACTTCCACATTTGATCCTATCCACACCTGTGCTATACTTGTACAGTCTCGCTCCTAGACTCCATTACCCCTTCTCCACAGTCACTGACTCACCATGTCTCCCAACTAAGCACAGGTAGAAGTTTAGGGCAGCGGTTAGCGCAGTGCTATTATGTGCCAATGACCAGGTTTCCATTGCTGCCACTTTCTGTAAGGAGTCTGTACATTCTCCCTATGACCACATGGGTTTCCTCCCTGGAGGGGAGTAAGTCGTTGTCATCTCAGACTGTGACCCTTCATCAGAACTCCAAATGCAGCCTCGCCAATGTCTTGTACAACCGCCACATTACATCCCAACTCCTATACTCAATATCAAGCATGCCAAAACCTTCTTCAATGCCTTGTCTACCTGTGATGCCATTGTCAGAGAGCCACAGGCTTGTACCTCCTGGCTCCCTCCACTCTACAATGCTCTCCAGTGACCTACTGAGAAAGACCATTTAGCTTCCCAAAATGCATCACCTCACACTCATCCAACTTAAGCTCTACCTGCCATTCCTCGGCCTACTTACCCAACTGACCCAAGATTCAGCTGTAATTCCCGACAGAAGAGAGGAAAACTTAACATAGGTGACCCTAGTATATACCTTGCCGATGGGATAGGGCCCCATGACATCTCCACTACCGCCACGGCCCAGAGACAACTCAGGTCTGCTGCTGTGGAGAAGAAACTTCAGGTA
Source organism: Hemitrygon akajei (assembly GCF_048418815.1). NCBI lineage: Eukaryota > Metazoa > Chordata > Chondrichthyes > Myliobatiformes > Dasyatidae > Hemitrygon > Hemitrygon akajei. The sequence goes on from NC_133128.1 coordinate 113,969,126, forward strand.
ACGATGAATCTCCTTCGTCGGCCACTGCTCCAGAGGAATGCTCATGGAATTTGGCCCTTTGTCCGTGGGCAGTGGGAATCTGAAAGGGAAAATGATATGAATTTGGGAATTCCAATTGAAACAAAGGATCAGGGGCTGCCATAGGCTAGGAAATCAGCAAGCCTTGGGTCTCATCTGAATGGTGGTAGTGAGAAGAAAACGTGGTCTGGATGATGGGTGTCCTTGTCAATCGATGCAACCTCCTTCTGGAAGCGCTGAACAAGAAAGTACCTCAGCGAGATAACTGTTGCTAACTTAATAAAAAAGGTTTTTACTTTGCTTGCTTTCTTTCCTTGCCCATGAGCTCAGAATTTAGGATTCAGAGTACAGCTGCTGCACTGGTATACAATGGAGAGCAATCTGAAAGGTTGCATGGCCGTCTGAAATGGATGTTGCAATGCACAGGATTACAAGAGGCTGCAGCAAGGTTGGAGACTCAGCGAGCTCCATCGGGGGGCATTACCCTCCCCACCAGCGAGGACATCCTAAAGAGGTGGTGACTCGAAGGCGGCATCCGTTATTAAGGTCGATCACCATCTGGGCCATGCCTCTCCTTATTGCTATCAAAGCGGTGATACAGGAGCCAGATGACCCACACTTGATAATTCAGAACAGCTTCCCCTCCAGCATCTGATTTCTGAGCAGTTCATGAACCCATGAACTTCACCTCATTATTCTTTTTTTCTGCACTATTTATTTAATGTTGTAATTTATAGCAAATTTATGTATTTGCACTTACTGCTGCCACAAAGTAACAAATTTCATATCAGTGTGAAAATAAATCTGATTCAGTCCCATCACACACTCCCAGGGTCAGATACAGAGTGAAGCTCCCTCTATAATGTTCCATCATTATAGGAGACTACGCCAGGCACAATTGGAGAGGGTGAAGACATGACCGCTAAGCTGATTCAGTGTGCTATGTGCATGATGTGGGAGGTCAGGGACACTGATGGTGCCCCCGGCTGCTACAGCTGTGGAAAGTGTGTCCAGATTCAGCTTCTGAAGGAGCATGTTGCAGCACTGAAGAAAGAACTGGATGATCTCAGGTTTATCTGCGAAAACGAGGGTTTTCTGGACAGGACCTACAGTGAGGTCATTACACCGAGGATACCGGAAGAGAGAAAGGGGGCGATGATGAGGAAGGAAAGGATGCTTGAAGTACAGGAGACCCCAAGGGATGTACCTCTCGTAAACAGGTTCACCCTCTTGGAAGCTGTCAGGACAGAAGATACTGCCAGTCTGAGAGGCAGACAGGTCTGCGAGCCGAAAATTGGTGCAGAAGCAGAGCCGAGGAGTCAGACATCAGGAAGAGCCGTGGTAGTAGGGGACTCCATAGTAAGAGGTACAGAAAGGGGTTTCTGCGGCAACAGGCGAGATTTAAGGATGGTGTGTTGCCTCCCTGGTGCTAGGATCCAGGACATCACGGACCGATTGCAGGGAATCCTGAAGGGTGAAGGTGAACAGCCGGAAGTGGTAGTGCATGTTGACACAAATGACATCGGGAAGTAGAGGAAGGACATTCTGCAGTGGGACTTCAGAGAACTCGGAAGAAGGCTGAAAAGCAGGACTTCCAGGGTGGTTATCTCTGGTTTGCTTCCAGTTCCTCGTGCTGGAGAGGGCAGGAACAGGGAGATAATGGATCTGAATGTGTGGCTGAGGAACTGGTGCAGGAAGCAAGGATTTACATTCTTGGACCACTGGGATTTGTTTTGGGGTAGGGATGAATTGTACAAAAGGGACGGGTTGCACCTTACTAGGTGGGGGATCAGCATTCTGGCAGACAGGTTTGCCACTGCAATACGGATGTGTTTAAACTAATTAGTGGGGGGGGGAGGGGATGAACTGGAAATATAAGGATGGAGTTAAAGGGAAAGTGAAAATAAGAAAAGTTAAAAAGGACAACAGAATCAATGGAGTAGAAAGCTCGAGAAGAGATCATACAGTATGCCCAAGTGAAATAGGAATTGATATGAAAGGAGAGGAGAGTAACGAATTAAAAGTATTATATATGAATGCACGAAGCATAAGGAATAAAGTAGATGAGCTTGAGGCTCAGTTGGAAATTGGCAAGTACAATGTTGTGGGAATAACAGAGACATGGCTTCAAGCGGACAGGACCTGGGAAATGAATATTCAAGGATAGACATCTTATCGAAAGGACAGACTGACTGGCAGAGGGGGTGGGGTGGCTCTGTTGGTGAGGAATGATATTCAGTCCCTTGCAAGGGGGGACATAGAATCAGGGGATGTAGAGTCAGTATGGATAGAACTGAGAAATTCTAAGGGTAGAAAGACCCTAATGGGAGTTATCTACAGGCCCCCAAACAGCAGTCTGGATATAGGGTGTAAGTTGAATGAAGAGTTAAAATTGGCATGTCGCAAAGGTAATGATACAGTTGTCATGGGGGATTTCAACATGTAGGTGGACTGGGAGAATCAGAATGGTACTGGACCCTAAGAAAGGGAGTTTGTGGAGTGCCTCCGAGATGGATTCCTAGAACAGCTTGTACTGGAGCCTACCAGGGAGAAGGCAATTCTCGATTTAGTGTTGTGCAATGAACCAGATTTGATCAGGGACCTCAAGGTAAGGAACCATTAGGAGGTAGTGACCATAATATGATATGTTTTAACCTACAATTTGAGAAGGAGAAGGGAAAATCGGATGTGTCAGTATTACAGTTGAACAAAGGGAACTATGGAGCTATGAGGAAGGAGCTGGCCAAAGTTCAATGGAACAATACCCTAGCAGGGAAGACAGTGGAACAACAATGGCAAGTATTTCTGGGAATAATGCAGAAGGTGCAGGATCGGTTCATTCCAAAGAGGAAGAAAGATCCTAAGGGGAGTAAGGGGCGGCCATGGCTGAGGAGGGAAGTAAAGGGCAGTATAAAAATAAAAGAGAAGTATAACATAGCAAAGATGAGCGGGAGGACTGGGAAGCTTTTAAAGAGCAGCAGAAGATAACAAAAAAGGCAATACGCCAAGAAAAAATGAGGTACAAAGGTAAACTAGCCAAGAATATAAAGGAGGATAGTAAAAGCTTCTTTAGGTATGTGAATAGCAAAAAAAAACTTAAGACCAAAATTGGGCCATTGAAGACAGAAACGGGTGGATTTATTATGGGGAACAAGGAAATGGCAGACGAGTTGAACAGGTACTTTGGATCTGTCTTCACTAGGGAAGACACAAACAATCTCCCAGATGTAATAGTGGCCAAAGGAACTAGGGTAAAGGATGAACTGAAGGAAATTTAAATTAGGCAAGAAACGGTGTTGGATAGACTGTTGAGTCTGAAGGCTGATAAGTCCCCGGGACCTGATGGTCTGCATCCCAGGGTACTTAAAGAGGTGGCTCTAGAAATCGTGGATGCATTGGTAATCATTTTCCAATGTTCTATAGATTCAGGAACAGTTCCTGCTGATTGGAGGGTGGCTAATGTTGTCCCACTTTTCAAGAAAGGAGGGAGAGAGAAAACAGGGAATTATAGACCGGTTAGCCTGACGTTAGTGGTGGGAAAGATGCTGGAGTCAATTATAAAAGAGGAAATTACGACACATTTGGATAGCAGTAGAAGGATCAGTCCGAGTCAGCATGTATTTATGAAGGGAAAATCATGCTTGACTAATCTTCTGGAGTTTTTTGAGGATGTAACTATGAAAATGGACAAGGGAGAGCCAGTGGATGTAGTGTACCTGGACTTCCAGAAAGCTTTTGATAAAGTCCCACATAGGAGATTAGTGGGCAAAATTAGGGCACATGGTATTGGGGGCAGAGTACTGACATGGATTGAAAATTAGCTGGCTGACAGGAAACAAAGAGTAGCGATTAACGGGTCCCTTTCGGAATGGCAGGCTGTGACCAGTGGGGTACCGCAAGGTTCGGTGCTGGGACCGCAGCTGTTTACAATATACATTAATGATTTAGATGAAGGGATTAACAATAACATTAGCAAATTTGCTGATGACACAAAGCTGGGTGGCAGTGTTAAATGTCAGGAGGATGTTATGAGAATGCAGGGTGACTTGGACAGGTTGGGTGAGTGGGCAAATGTATGGCAGATGCAGTTTAATGTGGATAAGTGTGAGGTTATCCACTTTGGTGGCAAGAACAGGAAGGCAGATTACTATCTAAATGGAGTCAAGTTAGGAAAAGGGGAAGTACAACAAGATCTAGATGTTCTTGTACATCAGTCAATGAAAGCAAGCATGCAGGTACAGCAGGCAGTGAAGAAAGCTAATGGCATGCTAGCCTTTATAACAAGAGGAATTGAGTATAGGAGTAAAGAGGTCCTTCTGCAGCTGTACAGGGCCCTGGTGAGACCCCACCTGGAGTATTGTGTTCAGTTTTGGTCTCCAAATTTGAGGAAGGACATTCTTGCTATTGAGGGAGTGCAGCGTAGGTTCACAAGGTTAATTCCTGGAATGGCGGGACTGTCATATGTTGAAAGATTGGAGTGACTGGGCTTGTATACACTGGAATTTAGAAGAATGAGAGGGAATCTGATTGAAACATATAAGATTATTAAGGGATTGGACACGCTGGAGGCAGGAAGCATGTTCCCGCTGATGGGTGAGTCCAGAACTAGAGGCCACAGTTTAAGAATAAGGGGTAGGCCATTTAGGACAGAGATGTGGAAAAACTTTTTCACCCAGAGAGTGGTGGATATGTGGAATGCTCTGCCCCAGAAGGCAGTGGAGGCCAAGTCTCTGGAAGCATTCAAGAGAGAGTTAGATAGAGCTCTTATAGATAGTGGGGTCAAGGGATATAGGGAGAGGGCAGGAATGGGGTACTGATTGTGTATGATCAGCCATGATCACAGTGAATGGTGGTGCTGACTAGAAGGGCCGAAGGGCCTACTCCTGCACCTATTGTCTATTGTCTATCACACACTCCCAGGGTCAGACACAGAGTGAAGCACCCTCCACATTGTCCAATCACACACCCCCAGGGTTAGACACAGAGTGAAGCTCCCTCGACACCATCCCATCACACACTCCTGGGGTCAGACACAGAGTGAAGCTCCCTCTACACTGTCCCATCACACACTCCCAGGGTCAGACACAGAGTGAAGCTCCCTCTACACCATCCCATCACACACTCCTGGGGTCAGATACAGAGTGAAGCTCCCTCTACACTGTCCCATCACACACTCCCAGGGTCAGACACAGAGTGAAGCTCCCTCTACACTGTCCCATCACACACTCCCGGGGTCAGACACAGAGTGAAGCTCCCTCTACACTGTCCCATCACACACTCCCAGGGTCAGACACAGAGTGAAGCTCCCTCTACACTGTCCCATCACACACTCCCGGGGTCAGACACAGAGTGAAGCTCCCTCTACACCATCCCATCACACACTCCTGGGGTCAGATACAGAGTGAAGCTCCCTCTACACTGTCCCATCACACACTCCCGGGGTCAGACACAGAGTGAAGCTCCCTCTACACTGTCCCATCACACACTCCCAGGGTCAGACACAGAGTGAAGCTCCCTCTACACCATCCCATCACACACTCCTGGGGTCAGATACAGAGTGAAGCTCCCTCTATAATTCAAGATCCTCCCTCAAATCTTCCAGTCAAGATGGCACCTGTGTACAATGCCCTTTAGTTGACATCGTCAGGATAGATCATGAACCACATACGTATTTCACTTCTTTTATGTCTTTTACATTTGCTTTTCATCTGGAATGTGATTCTAGAACTGCTGGAGCCTGTGATTTGCTGTCTGGTGATTGTTTGAGTATTCCAGTGCTCTGTAGTCTCTGAGAGGATTCCGGAAGGCAGAGGCAGTGTGCAGGAACCTCGTGAAAAAGGCCATGAGTTGATGTTTGACTCCATTTCACCAGTTAAAGCTTCCATTGTGCGCCATTGAAAGCGATGAGGGAGATTCCTGCCTTTTTATCGCTGGTGATATCACTCTGCTACGGAGAGGGAGAATGTTGCCCAGGTTTTCTGCACTTTAGATGTGGACCTGGACTCTGGACTTACAGTTTTTTTGAATTCTGTGTTTTTCACCCTCTCTTCCTTGCTTTCTTTTGTTTTGTGTGTGGGGGGGAGGTGGGATTTGGGGGTTGACGATAGTGCTGCCTTTCTTTTCTTTCTTGGTTTCATGGCTATCTGGAGAAGAAGAATTTTGGAGTTGTGTACTTTAATAATAAAGGAACCTTTGAACACTATCCCATCACACACTCCAGGGATCAGATGCAGAGTAAAGCTCCCTCTACACTGTCCCATCACACAGCCTTTAGGGTTAGACACAGTGAAGCTTCTTCAACACAGTCCCATCACACACACCCAGGGTCAGACAGAGTGAAACTCCCTCTACACCGTCCGATCACCCACTCCCACGGTCAGACACTGGAATGGCGCTTTGTCTATAAAGCCCCACAGGACTTTGGGAAAAGCACATTTTTTTCACAATGTGCTAACTCTGATGGCACTAGCATGGAGAATTGGGTACTCTCCTGGCTGAGACCGGAAACTCCACTGAGGTGTCTCTTGGCTTTGTGCAGATCAGAGGGTGTGCTATAGGCCCACTGTACATCCAGGCTGTGGTCTGCCCCTGAAAACATCCCTGCAGTGGAAGGTAACAAGTGCTCTTGTGCCCCGGAACAGCCCCTGCTCCTTCCCCTTCCCTGTTGCCAAACAGCCGGTGGTCACCTCTCATCTCCCATCACAGTGGACAGGCGGAGCTGCTGAGGGTGGAGCTTTGGGACCTTTTCCATCTCCATGGCGATCACATACTGGGTGATGTCATCCTGCCATGACAACCCTGGAAGGAAAGAGCAGGCGGGATGAGAGATTTGGAAAGGCAGAACTGAGTAATAGCAAGGAGGCAGAACAACATTAACAACACAAGCCATCAATAGCAGCAACACAATAAATCCAGGCAATTTTGTTCTATTTGTGCTCTCTTTTGTATAGTTTTGTTTGTGTTTTTCTTGTCCTAATGCTGCATGCCTGTAAGTTTTTCATGGCACGTACTGACGCAGTCTACAACCACTTTATACTTCACAAATATTGAATGTAGTTATTTTCCGTTGCATATCGCATCTCAACCAACACACCACAACAAATTCCTGATACATATAAACTTATGTAATGCCCTGGCTCATATGTTTTACTGTTATGCTCCATGTACTTCATTTTGTGCTGTTCTATGAGAGCTGCTTGTTTGGGTTATTGTTGAAGATAAGGGAGGAGGGGAAACGTGTGCCGTCCAATGAGGATGGTCGAATTGAAGGGGAGGTTTCACTAGTGAGGGACACTAAGGTTGGGCTTCGGGGCTCTTGTTCGAGAGAAGATGACGAGAGAGTAGCAAATGATCCGGTGGGAGACCCATTTGTTCGAGGTGGATTGCGAGCGACGAGGTGGTGTGAGCTTTCATGTTGACCGAGGGCCCAGTGCGTGAGTGACAGAGGTTCAAGATGAGCTCCAACTTGTGCACGTTTACTGTCTAATTAAAATGGGCCCTTTTCTTTTTGTTATTCTTTACCAACCCTTTAGTTAAGATTCATAAATATAATTCCTTTAATCGTATGCAGTGATATTTTGGGGCATTATTGTGACCTCTGTACAGTGGCCATGCGCTTGTGCTTGTATATTGGGATTGATTGGGATTCCCTCAACACCAGCTCCATAGCAAAGAAAGCCCAGCAGCGTCTCTACTTTTTGCGAAGGCTGAGGAAAGTCCATCTCCCACCCCCCATCCTCATCACATTCTACAGGGGTTGTATTGAGAGCGTCCTACCATCACTGCAGGACTTGTATGTGTCCAAAGCAAAATCATTGCAGACACTACCTACCCCGCAAACTGCCTCTTCCAAAAACTCCCTTCTGAAAAGCACTCCAGGTCAATTAAAACACAAACTTCATGCCATCTTAAACTTTCTTCCCCCAGTCTGATCAGCCAGTCTAGTTAGTTATCCCCACCCCCTCTATCTATCACCACAGTCACTGCACTGTAAAGAATTCAAATTACTTTTTATAATGCTGCTTATATTGTAAATATGTGCTGGTATTTATGTTCATTTTATTCCATGTCCACACTTCAACCTCTACGGTTGTCACATCCGGAATTATTTCTAGGTAGGAGACAATTTCCTTCCACGTTGCTCTGACATATTGGGAAATCACGTACTAGGCAAGTTACACCAGAGGTCTGCCATTGCCTTCTGTCGAGTGAGTTTTTTTTTAAGAGATCACCAGCTCTTAACAGGAACCTCTCGTCCCGAAGTCCAGCACTGATGCCACTACGCCACCAGCCAGCCTTCAACCTCTAACTTATCTTTAAATAATTCTGCACAGTGGGAGAGGGAGGGAGGGATGATCTCATGGTATTCTGTACAATGAGAATGAATACACTTGTATTTCATACAAAGGCAGGAACAGGAATGGACAGGACCCCATGGAGTTCTGTGTATTGGATATGGATGCAGAGGGAAGGGATGCCCTGAAATTCCACACAATGGGAATGGACTGGGCCCACTGGAATTATTTGCAATGGGAGTGAATGGGAAAGGGTTGAATCTCCTGGACTTTTATGCAATAGAAGTGATGGGAAAGGAATGAATCCACTGAAATTGTGTATATTGCGATTGATTGGGATTCCCTCAACACCAGCTCCATAGCAAAGAAAGCCCAGCAGCGTCTCTACTTTTTGCGAAGGCTGAGGAAAGTCCATCTCCCACCCCCCATTCTCATCACATTCTACAGGGGTCGTATTGAGAGCATCCTGAGCAGCTGCATCACTGCCTGGTTCGGAAATTGCACCATCTCGGATCGCAAGACTCTGCAGCGGATAGTGAGATCAGCTGAGAAGATCATCGGGGTCTCTTCCCACCATCATGGACATTTACACTACATGCTGCATCTGCAAAGGAAACAGCATTATGAAGGACCCCATGCACCCCTCATACAATCTCTTCTCCCTCCTGCCGTCTGGGAAAAGGCTCCGAAGCATTCGGGCTCTCACGACCAGACTATGTAACAGTTTCTTCCCTCAAGCTATCAGACTCCTCAATACCCGAAGCCTGGACTGACACCTTGCCCTACTGTCCTGTTTATTATTTATTGTAATACCTGAACTGTTTTTGTGCACTTTATGCAGTCCTGTGTAGGTCTGTAGTCTAGTGTAGCTTTCTCTGTGTTGTTTTTTTTATATTGTTCTGTCTAGTTTTTTGTACTGTGTCATGTAACACCATGGTCCCGAAAAACGTTGTCTCGTTTTTACTGTGTACTGTACCAGCAGTTATGGTCGAAATGACAATAAAAGTGACTTGACTTGATTGCGATGGGATTCTATACAAGGGGAGTGACTGGATCCATTGGGATTATGTACAACAGGAGTGAATGGGAAGGATCTGGATTTTCAAGGATTCTGTACAATTGTGGAATAGGCAATGGGAAGGGATTAGATCTCTTGGGATTCCGTAAAACAGGAGTTATTGGGTAGGGTCTGGATTTCCTACAATGGGAGTGATAAGAAGGTTCGGATCTCCTGGGACTCTTAAAAAGTTATTGAAAAGGGGCTGGATTTGCTAGGATTCCATACAATGGGAATCATCAAATGATCTCCTGTACAAGTGGAAAGAATGGGAATAGGCTGGATTTCCCAAGATTAATAGGAGAAGGGCTGGATCTCATGAGATTCCACACAATAGGAATGATTAGAAAGGGGCTGGATTACCTGGGATTGTGTACAAGCAGAGAGAATGGGAATGGGATCAATATCCCAGGGTTCTGTAGAAATGGGAAAAGGACTGGATCTGCAGGGATTCCATACAATGGGAGCAATGGGGAGCGACTAGGAAGGAGCAGGGTCCTCAGGAGAAAGTGGTGTGGCTATTTACGGTGGGAGCTGAGCCCATTGCTTCCTACCTTGTAGCAGCAGCTGCCTCAGCACCTCCCGAAGTCGGCCCAGGACCAGAGGGGACACGTCATACTGGGTCCTGATTGGCAGCAAGGCATCCTGACAGTGCCCGAAGAGTCCATCTAGACAAAGAAAGAAACTCTCTTTAGTTTTAAGCTGGGTCATTGTCTCAGTCACCACATCAAAAACTCACATCCAGACTAGGAAGCTGTTCACCAAGCATGTAGACGAAAAGAAAGGCTTGAATTTATGTAGCACTGCTCCCATGTGCCTTAGTGTCAATGAGATAATCCTGAGAAATCTTCTTGTAAAAAGTGAGAAATAAGGGAGGAGCGTGCTCTCACAAACCATGATGAAGTGTAATCATAAGAGAATTATGTCATTTGAAGGGACAGCCCAATTCCTTCCATAACTGTTTCCCTGCAAACATCACTCTAGAACACCTCCTGGACAGTTCTTGCTGAATCAGCTCAATCCATCATGGGCACATCCCTCCCCACCATCAGTAACATCTACACGAGGCACTGCCTCAAGAGGGCAACATCTATCATCAAAGGTCCTCGCCATCCAGGCCATGCCAGCTTCTCACAGCATCCGTCAGGCAGCCTGAAATCCCGCACCACCAGGTTCAGGAACAGCTACCTCCCTTTGAACACTTAGTTCTTGAACAATCTAGCACAACTCTAATCACTACAGTTTGGCAACACGATGACCAGTTTGCACTTCAGTGGACATTTTTTTTGTTCTAATGGTGTTCTTTGTTGTAAAAACTGTATATTATTAGTATTTAATATATCTTCTTGTATTTCTAATGCTATGTGCCTGTGATGCTGCAGCAAGCAAGCTTTTCATTGCACTTGTGTATACATGTAGCTATGGATACCAAAGAGATGTCCTTGTATTCTGAGGCTGTACCAGAGGACGCAGCCTCAGGTTAGAAGGATCTCTGTTTAGAACAGACAGGAGGAATTTCTTTAGCCTGAGAGTGGTGAATCCATGGAATTCATTGCCACAGACAGCACTGCAAGCCAAGACTTTCGGTATTTTTAAAGTGGAGGTTGTAGGTCATTGATTAGTAAGGGCTTCAAAAAGATACGGGGAAAAGGTAGGAAAATGGGGTTGAGAGGGATAATTGATCACCAACAATAGATGGCAGAGCAGACTTGATAGGCCAAATGGCCAAATTCTGCTTCTATACCTTATGTTCTTGTATGAAGAATTTCAGGATGTATGTTGTATACATTTCTCTGATACTAAATGGAACTATTGACAATAAAGTCAGCTTTGAGTTTGATCACCTTCCCAGGCAGAGCACGTCATATCAGGGTAGATAATTATGTCTGTCCTAGATGTCCTCTTGCAGATCTATGATGACTTCCTGTATCTGGGCAACTTCCCTCCCACCATCGGAAAAATTATCTCCAGATAGTCCACACAATGCCTTCCTTCTCTATCCTTCTCCCTGGAATCAGCTACAGAACTTTCCCTCAGCTGTGGGATGGCTTTCCATCTGTCAGTCAGGATGTTTAGCTGAACAGTGGGGCCACCAGTTAAAATTGGTGAGCCTCCACATTTCAAATGCAGTAACAATTTAACACAGTGGTACATTTGGTAGCAACTGGAATTTAGAAGGATGAGAGGGGATCTGGTTGAAACATATAAAATTATTAAGGGATTGGACATGCTAGAGCATATATGTCAAAGTCAAGGCCCGCGGGCCAAATCCAGCCCGCGGTGGAATTATCTTTGGCCCACGAGATAATATCTAATTACTATTAAAGCTGGCCCCAGTAATCGAAGCGCCTATGGCGTATGATATGGCTAATGCTGAGTTTATTCAGGTACCAGGTTTTCAGGGTTTTTAGTGTTTATTCGGCAGTCTTCTTCATAAGAAACGGAATTTGTAAAGTGAAACACTTTGTAGTTATAGCAGAGACTGAGACACATGAGAGCAGGCTGCAAAAACGGAGGCAACGAAAGCTGCGTTCGCACGCGTCCGACTGATCCGGCCCGCATGAAGCTGCATTTTGCTCAATCCGGCCCGTGACCTAAAATGAGTTTGACACCCCTGTGCTAGAGGCAGGAAACATGTTCCCAATGTTGGGGGAGTCCAGAACCAGAGGCCACAGTTTAAGAATAAGGGGTAGGCCATTTAGAATGGAGTTGAGGAAAAACTTTTTCACCCAGAGTTGTGGATCTATGGAATGCTCTGCCTCAGAAGGCAGTGGAGGCCAATTCTCTGGATGCTTTCAAGACAGAGTTAGATAGAGCTCTTAAAGATAGCAGGGTCAAGGGATATGGGGAGAAGGCAGGAACGGGGTACTGATTGTGGATGATCAGCCATGATCACATTGAATGGTGGTGCTAGCTCAAAGGGCCGAATGGCCTACTCCTGCGTCTATTGTCTCCATCTTACAGTTCCAGAGACCTCACAACAGCTCAGCTTTAGGATGTTATGTTGAAGCTGTATAAGAAGTTGGTGAAGTGAGGCCAAATTTGGAGTACTGTGTACAGTTCTGGTCACCTACCTACAGGAAAGATATCAAATGATTGAAAGAATGCAGAGAAAATTTATAAGGACGCCATCAGGACTTGAGGACATGAGTTACTGGGAAAAGGTGAATAGGACATGACATCTGAAATGTTAAAGCTGAGGTATTTAAAGTTGCTGACCCTCTCCACATCTGATCCTCTGATGAGGAATGGCTCATGGGCCTACCTCTGTGCTGTAGTGTTCTATGACTCTATGGCTAAGTGCATCCAAAACAGGCCAACAGAGTTTTGGACATGTAGAGACTCATACTGCTCCACTGGGAATTGGATGCGAATTGAGATCAAGTGTGAGACGTGGAGTTACACATTTAGTACAACTTCAGCCTCATCGTCCTGGGTTCAATTCTGGCCTCAGGAGCTGTTTGTTTGAAGTCTGCATGCTCTCCCTGGGACCACTGGGTTTTCCCCCAGGTGCCCAGATCCCAAAGGTTAGGTTAATTAGCCAATGTGAATTGCCCCTATAGTGTACGCGAGGGGTGGAATCACGGGTGAGTAGTTGGGAATGTGAGGAAGATAAACAATGGGCTTTGAGTATTAAAAGCTCGATGGTCAGTAAAGACGAGTAGAATTAAAATCTGACACAACAGCTGGAGAATAGTGTGACCTCTGGTAAGATGGCAGCACGCTTAGACGCAATGACTTCTACAGGGTCAATCAAATGTGCTGTTGTCTTTTATCATGATCACAAGACTTTTGTGGACATTAAGATCTTAAAGATCTGCAGGTTTACTCCATCAGCGAGTTGCGCGTTGGTGGAGAAACTGAAGGAGCTGGACTTGGTGCAAATCGTGCTGCTGCCTGCGTCAGAGAGGCGTTGGTGGAGGTGTGCAGTCTAACAGCAAGTAATTGGCTTAGCCCCTTTTGTGATCGCAAGGAACAGTTGGACATTGGTAATGTGGAATGCTACAAGTCCAATTCACTGTTTATTGGTGTACGGCCTCGGTCACAGTGAGGACTAGCACTCAGCCCTCGGTGTTGCCTGCTGACAACCGCCCAGCAGAGAGGCAGAGGCTGTGTGCTCCGGAGTACAGGAGACGGTGTGGTGCAGCGTCCGTGCTGGAGTCAGCACTGCCCTCCAGTGTTCACTCAGAAGAAGAAAAGACGTCTGCCGTTTGACTGCAGACTGCTGCAACATTCATGGACTCAGGGACTTGCACGATGCTCTCTTATTTGTGCTATGTGTGTGTCATGCTGTGAGTGACTGCTGGTACTGCGTTTTGCACCTTGGCCTCAAGAGTAACACTTTTTTGTTTGGCTGCGCTGTGAAATTCCAGGTTCTAAAAACTTGGGAAACACACACAATACTGGAGGAACTCAGCAGGTCAGGTGGCATCTATGGAAGGGAATAAATAGTCAACGGTTTGGGCCCAAGACCATCATTAAAAGCTTGGGTTGTTTTTTTTTTCTCTGGAGCGTCAGGGGCTGAGGGAAGACTTGAGAAAAGATTATAAAATTCTGAGAGGCATACTGTAGTTACAGTAGACAATCAGAATCTTTTTCTATTACAGTCGAGTAACAGGGGAATTCATTTAAAGTCAGGAGGTGTCTGTAAGTTTAAGGAAAATGTGTGGGACAAGTATTTTTAATACACAAAGAGAGTGGTGGGTGCATAGAATGGGCTTTCAGAGGTGGTGGTGGAAGCAAATATGATAGAGCTGTTTAAGAGGCTGTTAAAGCTGTGAATATGCAGGGAATTGAGAGATGTGGATCATGTGCAGACAGAAGAGATTTAGTTTAATTCAACCTAGTGTTTGGTGCATCTGGTCCAGAATGTGTAATCAGGCAAATCTCCCTCCTGAGGAATCTGTGAACAAGGATAATTTACAGAGTCGTAATGCACAGACCCAATACATGGCACCAATGCACAGGATTGGAAAAAACTGCAGAGAGTTGTAAACTCAGCCAGCTCCATCATGGGCACTAGTCTCCCCACCATCGAGGACATCTTCAAAAGGTCATGCCTCAAAGAGGCAGCATCCAGCATGAATGACCCTCCCATCTGGGACGTGCCCTCTTCTCATTACTGTCATCTCATTCATGCCAAACATGGTGCCAACCAGCTTAGTCCCATTTAAAGATAAAAGAGGAGCTTTACTTGTCGCATGTACATTGAAAAATACAGTGAAATGAGTCATTTGCCTCAAATCAAACCAGTGAGGGTTGTTCTGAATACCCACAAGGGTTGCTATACTTCCAACACCAACAAGGCATGTCCACAATTCACAAACCCTAACCATAGGCCCTTTTGGAAAGTGGAAGTATACCGGGGCACCTGGAGGAAAGCCACACAGTCATAAGGAGAGCATACAGATGGCGGCGCGACGACGCAGGGCGCAGCGGCCACTCCAGTAAGGAATATCCGTTATCTGTAAGTAGGGGCCATGCACAATCCTGATTTGATTGAGACGGATGTGTGAAGCACGGAGGAACATCTGGCGAAACTTCTGACATGCCTGTGCTGCTGACGCTGCTACTGAGCGATCGGAGAGATCTCCAGAGAGGAAGGCCCCGAATCCTCGGCTTTGCCTGTTGCTTGGTGGCCGGAGCCGGGGTTGAAGCACTCGGCAGAGATGGTGCTCGGTGCTCGGTGTCGGAGGGCTGGTCGGAGGCACGAAGTTGTCGGAAGTTTTCGGACGGACTCACAGTTGGCTGTGCTCGGGTGCTTCCAGAGGCTGCATCGGGAAGTTTTGCCACGTTGGAGGTTTCTTCCTTCTGCCATCTGCGTGAGATGATGGGCTATCTGGGACTTTGAGACTTTTTTTTACCGTGCCCATGGTCTGCTCTTATCAAATTATGGTATTGCTTTGCACTGTTGTAACTGTATGTTATAATTATGTGGTTTTTTGGTCAGTTAGTCTTGGTCTGTCTTGTGTTTATGTGATATCATACTGGAGGAACATTGAATTTCCCCTTGGGGATGAATAAAGTATCTATCTATCTATCTATCTATCTACAGAGCAGTGGGAGTTGAACCACAATCTCACTGTAAGGCAACTATGATAACCGCTAAAATTCCACGCCACACAACTACCCTGCTGCCTGTGTTTGCCCTCGAAACATCTCCAAGCCAAATACTTAATTAATGTTTCTTGTTTGTTGTTATTGTACATACATATCTGGCAGCTTGTTCCATATTTATTCACTTACTCAGTGCACAACAGGCCTTTCTGGCCCAGTGAGCCACACTGCCCAGAAACCTGACCATTTAACCCTAGTCTAAACACAGGGGAATTTACAATGACCAATTAACCTACTAACAGAGTCGTAATGAAATGTCTTTGAAATGTGGGAGGAAACTGGAGCACCCAGATCACGGGGAGGACGTACAAACTCCTTACAGACAGTGCCAGAATTGAACTCCAAACTCCAGAACGCCCTGAGCTGTCATAGTGTTGCACTAACCCCTACGTTACAGTGGCACCCCAATTATTGATATCTTTCCTGCAGGTAGGTGACCATTACAGACTCCCTCTCTGTGAAAAATTTGTTCCTCGGGTTGCATTAAAATCTTCCTGTTCTCATTCTATACCTACGCCACCTGGTTCTTTATACCCCAACTCTAGGAAAAAGTCTGCCCATCCACCCTATTTATGCCCCTCATGATTTTATATACCTCACTCTCTTACAATGAATTAAGTCTCGACCCGCTCAATCTCTCTCTATTACTGAGTTGCTCGAGTCTTGGAAAAATCATCATAAACCTTCATAGCTCTCTCACTAGCTTAATGGTATCCTTCCTGTTGCAGAGTGACCAAAGCTAAATACAATATTCAAAGTGCAGCCATGCCAAAGTCTTGGACAGGAGGCACAGGAATTGAACACAGCACTGACCACTGGGTGGATGACCGCTCCCTCTGCTGTACTTGGAGTTCAGTGCTGGTCACCACATAGGAAAGATGTGGAAGCTTTAAAGGGAGTGTAGGAAGGTTTATCAGGATGCCTGGATTAGAGAGCATGTCTTATGAGGATAGGTTGAGCAAGCTAGGGTTTTTCTCTTTGGAGCAAAGGTGGACAAGAGGTGACTTGATAAGAGGCATAGATAGAGTGGTGAGCCAGAAACTTTTTCCCAGAGTGAAAATGACTAACATGAGAGGCTATAATTTTAAGGTGATTGGAGGGAAGTATGGAGGGGGGATATCAGAGGCAAGTTTATTTACACAGAGAATGTGAGGGTGTGAAACACCCTTCCAGGGAGTGATGGTAGAGGCAGATACAACAGGGGCACTTAAGAAACTCTCGGATAGGCACATGGATGAAAGATAAATGGAGGGCTACATGTAAGGGAAGGGTTAGATTGATCTTAGAGGGAGTAAAATATTGGCACAACATCATGGGCCAGAGTGCCTGTACTGTGTTGTACTGTTAGACCATAAAACCATAATTAGGCCATTTGGCCCATTGAGTGTACTGCATTCCATCATGGCTGATTTATTATCCCTCTCAACCTCATTGCCTTGCCTTGTCCCCATAACCTCTGATGCCCCGACTAAACAAGAGCCTAATAACCTCCACTTCCAATAAAGCAATGACTTGGCCTCCACAGAAAGGAGGGCAAGTCACTGGAGAGGGTCAATAGGAGACTTGTGAGAATGAAAGAGTATGAGGGACATTTGATGGCCCTGGGCATGCACTCACTGAAGTTTAGGAGTCTAGAACCAGAGAGTACAGCCTCCAAATAGAAGTATGTCCCTTTAGAACAGAGGTGAGGAGGAATTTCTTCAGCTAGAGGGTGGTGAATCTGTGGAATTCAGTGGAGGCAAAGTCATTGGGTACATATAGTGCGGAGGTTGGTGGGCTTTTGATTAGTAATGGAGTCAAAGGTTACAGGGAAAAGGCAGGAGAATGCAGTTCAGAGGGATAATAAATCAGCCATGATGGAATGGTGGAACAGACTCGATTGGCCAATGGCCTCACTCTGCTCCTGTCTTATAGCCTTATGATGTGTAGGCAGACGGGATGAGCTGAACTTCTCATAATGGTCAACACAGACATTGTGGGCCGAATGGCCTGTTCCTGTGCTGTACAGTTCTATGTTCTAATTTGTCATTTGCTCACTGTTAATATTTGCAATAAATGTGCTTTGCTTCTTTTTTAATGAAACTTCTTCAGTAATGAATGAAAAGGCAAGTGATTTGAATCATATGATTGATGCAAGAACGGAGACACATCTAGTGACGGCTGAATCTCTCAATTCACGCTCAAGGCAGGCCCACTGATGACAAATCTGCCAACTAGTTTCTTGGCTGTTGTCATGGAGACACAGCCCACATATAACCTCAGCCCGCATCTTCATCATCACTGAATCCATGAGGCTAAATTAAATCCTTTTCCCATCTCACGCAAGGGAACGCTCTGCTTGCTCTCCATCCCCACCTCCTGGGAGCTGGCTTAACACATAGCATCAACTGCCTCCTCCCCCACTAATCCCTCCACACCTCCCCTTCCCCCTCTCCCTCTCGCCACTGCAAGGTGACTCAGCCTCAGTGACGTAGCCGAGATCCACGTCACCGCTGCCAACCAATGGCAGCCACCCTAGAAATAGGAGCCTGACATCACAAAGGCCCATCCCGTCCCCTCCCCGGCATCATCAGACGCACATTCGGGGGACCGGTTAGGCTGAGAGACTCCACAGGGCGCCTCCAATCACGTCACATCCATGGAGAGGGTGGCTACTCCTGTGTTAACCAGTGAGGCTCCAGTATAAGATGATTTTCATCACACACAGCTCTCTCCTCCACCAGCGATTCACCCCTCTCACATTACCTGTTGGCATGATTCAGAAGGCCATTCCACCCATCGAGCCTATTCCAGCTTTTTTGAAAAGGGCTGTGCATGCACACGTATCTTTTGCTACTAGTGCACGAAGGAATTTAAACCACACACAAAAGGTTGTCACCCTCTACCTCATTGCATGCTAAGCATATTTCACAATTGTAGACAATCACATTTCCTTTTCCAGTTTCTGATGCAGACGGTGTTGACAACATGGAGTTTGTGATGACTTGTCTACTCATTTTAGAATTGGCTTACTCATACTGCAAAAGGGTTTTGGCCTGAAACATTGACTCTACTCTTTTCCATGGATGCTGCCTGGCCTGCTGAGCTCCTCCAGCATTTTGTGTGTGTGTTGTTTGGATTTCCAGTATCAGCAGGTTTTCTCTTGTTTGTGATTGGCTTATTTATACTGTTTTTATTGAAGAAATTATTCAGTGTGCACACGTTTTTTGCACACACTGTTCATTACAAGTTATTGGGAACATTGATCCTCACCTCCCATTTAGTAGGAATTGTGGGAAAGCACAGTCAGTATTATTAGGTGTACAGCAGATGTAGGGACTTAATGAGTATGTTTGGTCTATTTGAGGTCCAATCAATGGGCAGGGGTTTAATCTACTGACATTCATGAGACATTCTTTTATATTAGATTGACGAGAATGATCCCAGGAATTAAAGAGTTAACATCTGAGGAGCGCTCGATGTCTCTGGACCTGTACGTGCTAGAGTTTAGAAGAATGAGTGGGGGGGGGGTGTATTTCACTGAAACCTATCAAATATTGAAAGGCCTAGACAGAGTGGATGTGGAGAGGGTGTTTTACTGTAGTGGGGGAACTTAGGACCAGAGGCACAGTCTCAGAATAGAGGGACGTTCATTAAGAACAGAGATGAGGAGAAATTTCTTTAGCCAGAGTGTGGTGAATCTGTGGAATTCATTGCCAAGGACAGCTGCATAGGCCAAGTCATTGGATACATTCAAAGCAGAAGTTGATAGGTTCTTGATTAGTAAGGGTGTCAAAGGTTACAGGGAGAAACAGAAGAATGGGGCTGAGAGGTGCAATAAATCGGCCATAGAGTGGCAAGGCAAACACGATGGGCCAAATGGCCTCATTCTGCTCCTATGACTTATGAATTATTCTTTATACTTGGAGTGAATGGAAAAGAGCACTTGAAATTCTGTACATTGAGAGTAGATGGCAAAGGTGATTTTTGGAGTTTCAGCGTTGGGCGTGAATGGGGCTTGGTCCACTGTGATGCAATATATTGGGGGAGAATAGGAACATGGAACAATACAGGATACTGAACAGGCCTTTCGGCCCACATTGTTGTGCCACACCATTTAAACTAATGACACCGAATCCCTTCTGCCTGCCCATGGTCCACATCCATCTGTTCTCTGCCTCGTAAATGTCTCTTTCGTATCTATGTCCATCAGTGCAGTACAAGTCCCCACTACTCTGTGTTTAGATGGACAACACAGATTAGACACAGTGCCTTTGAAAATCTGTTCATTGAGATTGGATAGGACGGGGATCTGTATATTAGGAGTAAGTGGGAGGAGGCATTTGGAAGTTTGTATGCCAGGAATAAACAGGAGAGGATTTGGTAAAGTTATTCCAATGTGCCCCCTTTTCTCAATAAGCTGTGCCTCTGCCTTGTACATCATGCAAGCTTCATGTTATGGGTCTCTGGAGATGCCTCTGCCTGTGTGCCAGTTTGTGGAAGACACCAAGTTTGGTGGAGCTGCAAACCACTGCGAAGGACCATCAAAGAACACAGCAGAATGCAGAGAAGTGGAAGATGGAGTTTAATCTGGGCAAACGTGACGTGTTACACATTGAAAAATCAAATGAAAGGAAAAGGTGAAACGGAGACACCTCTTTTCCTCTTATTAGGGAGCAGAGAGCCTGTGGTATGTCGAATTACCGGGTGAATGAGTAGACTTTGGGGTACTGCAATGAAGTCTGTGTCTTTATTTTTGCTTTGCTGCACGCTTGAGTGCTCAGTGGAGGGTGCAAATGCTTATTTGCTGGTGGGGGGTATGTCACTTTGCTGCTGCATGGTAGGGGGAGCTGGGGGGACTTTGGGGTTCTAGCATTTAACTGTCATTCATTCTTTGGGGGCAATCCTCTGTTTTAGTGGATGGTTGCGAAGAAAAAGAATTTCAGGATGTATATTGTACACATTTCTCTGACATTAAATGTACCTTTGAAACCTTTGAAAAGATATACTGTTGGTTGTAGACCCCTTAATAACACTGAGGTACAGAGGGATCTTGGGGTCCAGGTCCATAGTTCACTGAAAGTGGCTGTGCAAGAAGATAAGTTGGTAAAGAAAGTAGGTGTACAGGATGTTTGCCTCCACGGGTCATGGTGTTGAATATAAGAGCAAGGAAATCTGTACAAAATTTCAGTCAGACCACACGAGCAGTATTGTGTGCAGTTCTGGTCACCACATTATACGAAGGATGTGGAGGATGTGGAGACTGTGGTGAGGGTCAAGAGGATGCTGCCTGGATTAGGCATGAGCTAAAATGAAAGGTAGGATAAACTTGGGTTCTTCTCCCAAAAGCATTGGAGGCTGAGGAGAGACCTAACAGAGGTTTTTAAAACCCTGAGGGGCATAGATAGAGTAGAATCTCCTCCCCTGATAGAAATATCAAACAACAAAGGACATTCTTTTAAGGTTGAAGGCCCCTGCCCCAAGGGAGTTTAAAGGAAACATGAGGGGCTTTTTTTTTTGCGTGGAGTGGTGAGTTACTGGGGTAGTAGTGGAAGCCTGAGGTTAACAGGCTTTTAAGTAGACTTATGGATATGAAGGGAATGGAGGGATATGGACACAGGAGAAGGAAGTTTAGTACTAATAGGGATCAAGACCAGCACAACATTCTGGGCTGAGCAGCCTGCCCAGTGTTAACTGTTCCACGTTCGATGTTTTTGCTATGCTATAAATCTCAGCAACCTGCCACCATGTGCTGTGTCCTTCACGTTCTTTTGAAATCACTCCCCAGGAGATGTGCTCTTTAAAAGTCTATTACAGCGAATTAATTGAAGTAAAGTGGAATCAGTGGGGGCTGCCTTTACAGCACAGCGACCCACACAGAGCCTTGAGAAGCTCTGACTGGGAGGGCATATAGGAGCAGAGTGTGTCAGTCACTATGAATATCTCCCACACACAGTAAACTGCATCATGACAAGGCTTGAACCGCTGGCCACTGAACAGAGGTCACAACACAAGGGATCAAGGATCAACTTTATTCACTATATACATTTACATGTATTAGGAATTTGCTGTGGTGTGTTGGTCAGGGCACAACAAGCAACAGAACACAACAATATTCAACAATTATAAAGAAATGTGAGTTAGAGTTAAAGCACGACATGGAATAAATGTGCAAAAAAAAACTGGAATTTATGTACTTACGCACATTTTATTCCAGATCAGAGTGTAGAGGGAGCTTCACTCTGTGTCTGACCCCAGGAGTGTGTGATGGGACAGTGTGGAGGGAGATTCACTGTGTCTAACCCCAGGAGTGTGTGATGGGACAGTGTGAAAGGAGTTTCACTCTGTGTCTGACCCCGGGAGTGTGTGATGGGACAAGTTAGTGGGAGTTTCAATCTGTGCGTGACCTTGAGTATGTGATAAGATGGTGTAGAGACATCTGACCCTTGGAGTGCGTTTTGGGAAGTGTAGAAGGGCTTATACAAAGAACTTAGGAATGTCTGATTGCCCTATTGCCCTATTAACATAAAAACATTAAAACAGTAACAACGGCAAATTTTAATTGTATCGGAACAGGAAGAAAACTGACCAGTCACACAGCGCTCCTGATGTGAGCAGAGGCTCTCGTCAAACAGGCACCCTGCAAAAGAGAGAGAAAAATATCAAAATGACTGAACAACGGCTTACATGTCATTACCGGAGGGTGGCATATCTATGGAATTCACTGTCACAGATGGCTGTGAAGGCCAAGTCACTGGGTATATTTAAAGCAGATATTCACAGGATCTTTATTAGTCAATGTGTCAAAGTTTAAGAGGAGAAGGCAGGAGAATTGATTAGAGAGGGAAAATACATCAGCCATGATTGAATTGCAGAGCAGACTTGATGGACTCAATGGCCTCATTCTGCTCCTATATCTTTTGGTCTTACACAAGTCCTTCAGGAACTGCTATGGGGAGTGAACACAGGAAACGGGACTGAGTTCAAGAACCAGCCACAGAATGGGACTGAATGGCCAATGCAATGCCTGCTTCTGGGCAGCACTCTAGCATGGCAGTTAGCATAATGCTAACACCCAGCCAGCAACCTGAGTTGAAAGAGTTTGTACTTTCTTCCTAAAACCACATGGTACTTCGGTTTCCTTCCACATTTCAAAGACACACAGGATGGTTTTGTAACTCCAGAATCTAATCGAAAGAAAAACAAAAGGGCCCAGGATACCGTAACTTGTCCTCGTAGGTTTCCTTTAGTGAAATGTTCACATACGGTGTGGTGGTGTAATGACATTCATGTACTTCTGATATAAAACCCATCGTGAATTATGTAAACAAACTACGCTTAACTAAACAATATTACATAAATATTATAAGACCATCAGATATAAGAGCAGAATTAGGCCATTTGGCCCATCAAGCTGGCTCCACCATTTCATCATGGCTGATCCATTTTCCCTCTCAGCCTCAATCACCTGTCTTCTCCCCGTATCCC
The DNA here is from genome assembly GCF_048418815.1 of Hemitrygon akajei. NCBI lineage: Eukaryota > Metazoa > Chordata > Chondrichthyes > Myliobatiformes > Dasyatidae > Hemitrygon > Hemitrygon akajei. The sequence goes on from NC_133128.1 coordinate 113,992,079, forward strand.
TTCGTGCCCTGACCAATCAAGAATCTATCAACCTCTGCCTTAAATATATGTAATGACTTGGCCTCCACAGCTGCCTGTGGCAAAGAATTTCACAGATTCATCACTCTCTGGCTAAAGAAATTCCTCCTCATCTCCATTCTAAAAGGACACCCTTCTATTCTAAGGCTGTGTCCTCTGATCTTAGACTTTCCCACCGTAGGAAACATCCTCTCCACATCCAGGCTATCAAGGCCTTTTAATGAGGTCACCCTTCATTCTTCTGAATTCCAGTGAATACAGGCTCAGAGCCATCAAGTGCTCTTCATGTGACAAGCCTTTCAATCCTGGAATCTTATTTGTGAACCTCCTTTGAACCCTCTCCAGTTTCAGCTCATCCTTTCTAAGATAAGGGGCCCAAACCTGCTCACAATACTCCAAATGAGGTCATACCAGTGCTTTATAAAGTCTCAACATTACATCCTTGCTTTTATATTCTAGTCCTCTTGAATTAAATGCTAACATTGCATTTGCCTTCCTCACCACAGAGTCAACCTGCAAATTAACCTTTAGGGAATCCTACACAAGGAGCCCCAAGTCCCTTTGCAACCCAGTTGTTTGTATTTTCTCTCTATTTAGTCACCTCTTTCATTTCTGCTACCAAAGTGCATGACCATACATTTCTTGACACTGTATTTCATCTGCCATTTCCTTGCCCATTCTCTTAATCTGTTTAAGTCCTTCTGTAGCTTCTCTACTTCCTCAAAACTACCTGCCTCTTCACCTATCTTAAATTCGTCTGCAAACTTTTCAACAAAGTCATCAATTTCAATGTCCAAATCATTGACATATAATGTAAAAAAGAATCGGTCCCAACACAGACCTTTGGAACACCACCAGTCACCTGCAGCCAATCCAGAAAGGCTCCCTTTATTCCCACTCTTTGCCTCCTGCCAGTCAGCCACTGCTCTATCCATGCTAGTATCTTTCCTGTAATACCATGGGCTCTTAAGCTCATGTGTGGCACCTTGTCACCTTGCAAAGTACACAGTATTAACAATTCTCCTTTGTCTATCTTGCTTGTTCTTTCTTCAAAGAATTCCAACAGGTTTGTCAGGTAAGATGTCCCTTAAGGAAACTATGCTAACAACTTATTTTGTCATGTGCCTCCAAGTACCCCAAAACCACATCCTTATAATCGACTCCAACATCATTCCAACAACAGAGGTCACACTAACTGGGCTATAGTTTCCTTTCTTCTGCCTCTCTTAAAGAATAGAGTGACATTCTTTCGCCTTCTAACACTCGTGAACATCTGGCATACTGCTAGTGGCTCCACAGTGAAGACTGATACAAAATACTTATCCAATTTTTCCACCTTGTCCCCAATTCTACCTCTCTAGCATCATTTTCCAGCAGTCCAATATCTACTCTTGCTTCTCTTTTACATTTTTATATATCTGAAGAAACTTTTGTTATCCTCTGTAATATTATTGGCTAGCTTCCCTTGTATTACATTTTTTCCTTCTTTATGAATTTTTAAGTTGACTTCTGTTGGTTTTTAAAAGCTTCCCAATCCTCTAATTTCCCACTTACATTTGCTCTACTATATGCCCTCTTTTTCGTAGAAACATAGAAAACCTACAGCACAATACAGGCCCTTTGGCCCACAAAGCTGTGCCGAACATGTCCTTACCTTAGAAATTACCTAGGGTTACCCATAGCCCTCTATTTTTCCAAGCTCCACATAGCCATCCGGGTAATGTATCGTATCGTATCGTATCTGCATCCACCACTGTCGCCGGCAGCCCATTCCACACACTTACCACTCTCTGCATAAAAAACTTACCCCTGACATCTCCTCTGTACCTATTTCCAAGCACCTTAACATGGTGTCATCTCATGCTAGCCACTTCAGCCCTGGAAAAAAGCCTCTGACTATCCACATGATCAATGCCTCTCATCATCTTGTACATCTCTATCAGGTCACTTCTCATCCTCTGTCACTCCAAGGAGAAAAGGCCGAGTTCACTCAACCTATTCTCATAAGACATGCCCCCCAACCCAGGCAACATCCTTGTAAATCTCCTCTGCACCCTTTCTATGGCTTCCACATCCTTCCTGTAGTGAGGCGACCAGAACTGAGCACAGTACTCCAAGTGGGGTCTGACCAGGGTCCTATATAGCTGCAACATTACCTCTTGACTCCTAAACACAATCCCACGGTTGATGAAGGACAATGCACCGTATGTCTTCTTAACCACAGAATCAATCTGCGCAGCAGCTTTGAGTGTCCTATGGACTCGGACCCCAAGATCCCTCTGATCCTCCATACTGCCAAGGATCTTACCATTAATACTATATTCTGCCATCATATTTAACCTGCCAAAATGAACCACTTCACACTTATCTGGGTTGAATTCCATCTGCCACTTCTCAGCCCAGTTTTGTATCCTATCAATGTCCTGCTGTAACCTCTGACAGTCCTCCACACTATCCACAACACCCCCAACCTTTGTGTCATCAGCAAACTTATTAACCCATCCCTCCATTTCCTCATCCAGGTCATTTATAAAAATCACAAAGAGTAGGGGTCCCAGAACAGATCTCTGAAGCACACCACTGGTCACTGATCTCCACGCAGAATATGACCCGTCTACAACCACTCTTTGGCTTCTGTGGGCAAGCCAGTTCTGGATCCACAAAGCAATATACCCTTGGATCCCATGCCTCCTTACTTTCTCAATAGGTACCTTATCAAATGCCTTGCTGAAATCCATATACACTACATCTACTACTCTACCTCCATCAATGTGTTTAGTCACATCCTCAAAAAATTCAATCAGGCTCGTAAGGCACGACCTGCTTTGACAAAGCCATGCTGACTAGTCCTAATCATATTATGCCTCTCCAAATGTTCATAAATCCTGCCTCTCGGGATTTTCACTTTTACCTCAGCTTTAACTTCTCTTATCAGGCACGGTTGTGTCATCCTGCCTTTAGAATACTTTTTTCTCTTTGAGATGTATATATCCTGCGCCTTCTGAATTGCTCCTAGAAATTCCAACCGTTGCTGCTTTGCCACATCCTTGCTTATGTTCCTTTCCAGTCAATTTTGGCCAGCTCCTCTCTTACGCCTCTGTAATTCCCTTTACTCCACTGTAATACTGATATATCTGACTTTAGCTTCTCCTTCTCAAATTGGAGGGTGAATTATTTCATATTATGATCACAGTGATCCTAAGGGTTCCTTTACCTTAAGCTCTCTAATCAATTCCAATTTATTGCACAACACCTAATGCAGAATAGCTGATCCCCTATTGGGCTCAACCATGAGCTGCTCTGAAAAGCTATCTCATAGGCATTCTAGAAAGTCCCCCTCTTGGGATACAGCACCAACCTGATTTTCCCAATCTACCTGCACATTGAAATCCCCCATGACTATCGTAACCCTGTACTTTCTCTCTTCCGTGGTAATTTGCAGTCCATATCTTTATTACTATTTGAGGACCTGTATGAACCTCCCATCAGGGTCTTTTTACCCTTGCAGTCCATTAGCTCTACCTACAACAACTGTACACGTTCTGATCCTATGTAACCTCTTTCTCATGATTTGATTTCATTTTTTACCAACAGAGCCACACCACCCTCTCTGCCTAACCGCCTGTCCTTTTGATACAATGCATATCCTTGGACATTAAGCTCCCAGCTATAGTCTTCTTTCAGTGTAGTGATACCTACAACATCATACATGCCAATCTATGACTGTACTACAAGATCATCTACCTTATTTCGTATGCTGCATACATTCAAATATAACATCAGCCCTGTAATCATCACCTTTTCAATTTTGTCCACCTTCAGACAAACTCCACCACTGCAACTCATCCTGTTGACTGCAATTTTGCCCTTTCATCAGCCTCTCCTTGCTAGCAGTCTCACTATACACAGTCTCTTTTTGTAAACCAGCCACCCCATCCTCAGCCCCATCACTCTGGTTCCAATCCAATTTCTATATTTATTGAAATATTGTATATACTACACTCTTCCCTGCTTGGCTATAAACTCCAGCTCAGTGTAGAATACATCTCAACTCGAATATTTAACATATACTATATCTCCAGAATACTATATCATACAACTACTATATAGACATCCACAACATAGTAAATTTTTCAGTTGTCCCATTCAGGCTTAAAGATTTAATCCTTTGGAGGATTTCTTACTCTTGTGGGATGTCTTTCCTGACAAGTGAGGTCTTTTCCGGTTTCCCTTTGGATTATCTCTGCTGTAATAGGGAGATTATCAATTTGCATCGGGGAGAATACATCAAGAGGAGTGACCTATTTTGAAAATTTTTCTAGTATTTCCTTTTCAATCCGTTAGAAGTTCCATGATTCATTGTCCTCTTGAATTCCATCTTGTAACTGTGTCCTCCAAGTATCAGAACCCATCTCTGCACTTGTGCTGCTGCTGTTAGTCAAACACCCTTCGGTGGATTCAAATGGACACTCGTGGTTGATGATCAGTAACAAAGGTAAACTCTCTCTCTCATACAGGTACTGGTTGAAACGTTTTACACCCCAAACGAGACTCAAGGCCTCTCTGCCAAACTGTGTGTAGTTTTTCTAGCAATGATAAGGGAACATGATTCACAGTCTACGGGGTGTTTACTTCCATCACTCATAACATGTGTCATGACTGCAGCTACACCATAAAGTGAGGTGCCGCAGGCAAGCCTCACTAGGCAATGTGAATTGTAATGTGCGAGTAGAATGTCTGATGTCACCATTTCCTTTGCCTTTTTGGAAAACTACATCACACTGCTTCATCCATTACAATTTCTTCCTGATCTGTTGTATTGAGTTCAAGGGGTGGAGCACAGTAGCCTTGTCTGACAGGAACCTGTTATTGTAATTGACAAATCCTAAAAAGAATCACAACTACAACACGTCCTTTGGTCTTGGGGAATCCACCACAGCCTGAATTTTCCCAGTACACTTGTATAATTTTTGTGTATCAATGATGTGATGCTTGGTATGAAGAATTCACACTTGGTGATCTGTGCTCTGAGTCCATGATCTTCTAATCATTTTAACACTGTCTTGAGCTTTGGGAGATTTCTTTGTCATCCTCCTCACCACTAATAATGATGTCATCCAGGTAACACTGGGTGTTTGGCAGCCTTGTAGCACCCGGTGACAGCTTTCTGCCAAGAGTGCAGGGGCAGATACTACTCCAAAACAAGCCTATTATAGTGATAAAACCCTTTGTGAGTGATTATAGTGAGAAACACTTTGGACTCTTCTTCTATCTCCATCACTAGATCTGCCTCAGCTAAGTCCACTTTGATGAAGTTATTCCCTCTAGAAAGGTTTGCAAAGATACTCTCTATCCTGGGCAGAGGGTCTTGATCTACTTTCAGTCCTAGGCTAATAGTGACCTTGAAATCACCAGAGATCCTGACTGACAGAGATCCATTCTTCTTGGCTACTGGGACCACTGGGCTTGTCCATGAGCTCCACTCAACCTTGGAAAGAATTCCTTCAGCCTCAATGCGATCGAGCTCACTGACTACTTTATCACAGATGGTATAAGGAACCGGACGAGCTTTGTAAAACTTGGGTGTGGCATTTTCATTTAACATTATTTTACCCTTAATAAGTTTGAGTTTTCCAATGCCATCCCTGAACACTGGAATGGCATCATCCAGTACCTTTCAGTTGACTCTATTGCAGGGGATTTGGGCATAGCTCTCCCCATCATCAAGTCTTATTTGGAAGGCAGTGACTTAAGGATGTGGCATCTATTTGGGATATGTCCTCTTCTTATTATCTTATTATCATCAGGTGGAGGAGCCTGAAGATGCACACTGAACATTTTAGGAACAGCTCTTCTCCTCTGCCATCAGATTTCTGTATGATCCATGGAGCCAGGAACACTACCTCACTTTTTTACTCTGTTTTTGCAGTGTTTATGTTTTATATGTTTCTTATTGTGACATTATGTAACTGATTAACACACCTTCATTATTTTCTTTTTGAACACTATTTTTGCAATTGATAGAACTTTATGTCTTTGCATTGCAGTAATACTGCAAAACAACTCACTTCATATTACATGTCAGTGATAATAAATGTGATTCTAATTCTGATACTGACCAGCTTCTAGAAATGTACAGTTGAAAGCATCCCTACTGATTGTATTGCGGTCTTCTACAGCAAGCTGAATGCGTGAGGATGCAAGGAGCTGCAGAGAGAGTGGACTCAGCCCAAATCATCAAGGGCAGATCCCTCCTCACCATTGGCAGTATCTACACAAGGTATCTACATAAAGTAAGACCCCACCATCCAGGCAATGCCTTCTTCTCCCAGCCACCATCTGGAAGGAGATACAGAAGCTTGAAGTCCCACACCAACAGACTCAAGAACAGCTACTTCCCTGCAACCGTTCTGTTTTTGAATCAACCAGCGGAAGCCTAATCACTACCTCAATATTGCAACACTAAGACCACTTTGCACTACTTTGCAGCATTTTGTACTAATAGCATTCTATAATTTATATATAGAAAATTATAATATAAACTATTTATATTTTCAATATCTTTATACTTATATTTTCTATAACTCATATCATAATATATAGCTGATTGCAAAATTTATGTTAATTTATATTTAACTTGTGAAAGCTATGTGCCAAAGATGCTGCTGCAAGTATTTCATTGCACATGTACGTCAATAAACTCCTACAACCTAACAGACTCTCTACAATTCATGTTATTTATATTTTTATTCTTTTCATTTGCACAATTTATCTTCTTTTCTACATTGGCTGTTTGTCAGTGTTTAAGTATAGTTTTTCATAAATTCTATTGTATTTCTTTATTTTCCTGTAAGAAAATGAATCTCAGAGTAGGATGTGGTGATAAATTGATGAAAATTTTACTTTGAATAAATTTGACTTTGACCCTTTCCTGCCCTCTCGTTTCAAAAAAGGAAAGGGAATGAGGAAGGCAGCAGGAATATTGGGTTTCCTTTCAGATATGCACAGCTTTTGAGCCTCTGTGTGCACTATAGGCCTCAAGGCCTCCAGCAGCTTAGCAACAGTGTCATAGCAACAGGATCATAGCAACCATTTAGCTCAAACTCCTTCAGTGGACCAGTGTCTACCCAGGCTCAAGCATTCACCCATCACCCCTGTGACGACTCAATCAGCATGTAGCAATGCCCCGATTCCTCTCTCACTGGAAGAACTACCAACTCTGGTCCTGTTCAGGCACCACAGGCAATCTCTCCCTACCCTTTCCCCTTCTCTGACAGGGAGTCTTGGGCCTAAAACATACAGCACAATAACAGAGTCTTCTGCCCACAATGATACTGGTTTATAATTGTCACATGTACCAAGATACAGTGAAAAGCTTGTCTTGAGTACTGTTCAGACAGATCAAATGGTTATACAATACATTGACTAAGAATAAGATAAAACAATAACAAGGCAGAATAAAGTCGTAGGCCTAATATCTTCAAATCCATAAGTCCACTGGAGGATGGAGGCCAAAGAAGGCAGCCTGTCCTGGGGTTCACAAGATCACAAGACAAAGGAGCAGAAGTAGGCCATTCGGCCCATCGAGTCTGCTCTACCACTCCATCATGAGCTAAACTATTCTCCCATCTAGTTCCAATTTCCAGCTTTTTCCCCATATCCCTTGACACCCCGACTAATTAGATACCTATCAATCTCTTCCTTAAACACCCTCAATGATTGGGCCTCCACAGCTGAATGTGGCAACGAATTCCATAAATCCATGAGCCTCTGGCTAAAAAAAATTTCTCCTCATCTCTGTTTTAAATGGGTACCCTCTAATTCTAAGACTGTGAACAAGACTGTCACAAGAGAAAGGAGCAGGTTAGAGGACTGTGTACGTGGGTGGGTGGGTGGATGGATGGGAGGAGGGGTTGTTTTGCTGTTTGCTGTGCCCTGTGTAGCTCTGCTGAACCTGGTGGGCAAGCCAAGTTGGTGCCAGAAAGTGTGGCGCCACTTGTGGGCTGTCCCCAGCACATCCTTGGTGGTTAAATCAAATGGCGCATTTCACCGTATGTTTCAATGGACATGTGATAAATAAATCTGAAACAGAATCTAACATGTAAAAGCTACTAAAAATTACAGTGCAGTTAACCGTAAAGTACAATATCAGAATGAGGTAGATTGTGAGATCAAGAGTCTATCACTCCATCTTAAAAGTTTCTTATGCTAGACAAACAATCTGATTAACCATTCTAGTTAGTAACCTCCACACCCCCTCTATCTATTACCTCAGTCACTGCACTCCACTGTAAATAATTTAAACCACTTTTTTATCATGCTGTTTACATTGTAAATATATGCTGACATTTATGTATTTATGCACATTTTATTCAATATCTGTACTTAAACCTCCAACTTTATTTATATATAATTCTTTATCCTTTATAGTTGATGAACGTTGTTGCATTTTGCACCCTGACCAGCACACCGCAGTGAATTCTTACTCCATGTAGATGTATATGGAATGTAAAATAAATGCAAACACATTAACTTGATTCTTCATTCTTGATCTTACTGTACTAGAGGTCAGTACAAGAATTTGATCATTGAGATAGAAGCTGTCCTTGAGCCTGGATGGACGTGTTTTCAGGCTTTGCATCTTCTGCCCGATGGGAGGGGGGAGAAGAGGGAATGTCTGGGCTGGGTGGGTTTGATTTTGCTGGTCGCTTTACTGAGGCGGTGAGAAGTATAGACTGAGTGACTGAGTTCACAGAGGGGAGGCTGGTACACAACAATACTGTGCCAGACTAATCAAATGCCCAACTCAACTAATCCCTTTTGCCTGTATAATGTCCATACCTTCCATTTCCTGCACATTATCAGAATCAGATTTAATTTCACATCTTATAAGGCATGAAATGTGTTCTTTTGTGGCAGTGGTACAGCTCAAAGGCATAAAGCTACTGTAAATTACAAACAGTGCTAAAAGGAACAACAGGTAGTGTTTGTGGTTTATGGACCATTCAGAAACCAGTGGGGAAGAAGCTGTCCCCGAATCATTGAATGGAGGCTTCTGTACCTCCTTCCTGATGGTAGCAATGAGGAGAGACCAAATCCCAGATGGTGAAGGTCCTTAATGATGGATACTGCCTTCTTGAGGCACTACATCTTGAAGTTGTCCTCAGTAGTGGGGAGTCCTGTGCCTGTGATGGAACTGGTTGAGCCTACAATCCTCTGCAGCGATGTTGGAGCCTACACCAGGCTGTGATGCAGCCAGGCAGAATGCTCTCAACCATACACAAATGGGAATTTGCAGAAGCCTTTGGTGACAAGCCTCTTGAATGCCTCTTATTGTACTTGCCTCCACCACCACTCCAGGCAGATCATTCCAGGCCCCTGAAACATTAACTGTTTTGCTCTACACAGATGCTGCCTAACATGCTGAGTGTTTCCAGCATTTTCTGTTTTTGTTCCAAGTTTCCAGCTTCTGTAGTTTTATGTATTTTCACATGCAAGATGATGCTGGTATCTTGACTCCTTATTACAGAGCCTATAACAAGTATTCGCCCACCCCTCCTGGAAGTTTTCATGTTTTATTGTTTTACAACACTGAATCACAGTGGGTTCAAATTGGCTTTTTTGACACTGATCAACAGAAGAAGACTTTCATGTCAAAGTGCAAACAGATCTCTACAAAATCATCTAAATTAATTACAAATAGAAGGCACAGAATAATTGATTGCGTAAGTATTCACCCCTTTAATATGACACACCAAATCATCACTGGTGCAGGCAATTTGTTTCAGAAGTCACATAATTAGTTCAATGGAGATTACCTGTGTGCAGTCATAGTGTTCCAATTGATAGTAGTAACAATATACCTATATATGGAAGGCCCAACTGCTAGTAAGTCTGTATCCTGGCAAAAACTACACCATGAAGACAAAAAGAAAACACTCCAAGTAACTCTGCGAAAAGGTCATTGAAAAGCACAAGTCAGGAGATGGACACAAGAAAATTTCCAAGTCACTGAATATCCCTTGGAGTACAGTTACGTCAATCAGCAAGAAATGTAAAGAATTTGGTTACAGCTGTATTTCTGCCTAGAGTGGGCCATCCTCAAAAACTAAGTGACCATGCAAGAAATGAGGATGAGACCTGTGATATATGTGGAGGAGTTACAAGCTTCAGTGGCTGAGATGGGAGAGACTGTGCATACAACAACTGTTGCCCGGGTGCTTCACTAGTTGCAGCTTTATGGGAGAGTGGCAAAGAGGAAGCCTAATGAAATCTCAGCTAGAGTTTGCCAGAAGGCATGTGGGAGACTGAAGTCAGCTGGAAGAAGATTCTATGGTCTGATGAAACCAAAATCAAACTTCTTGGCCACCAGACTAAATGCTATATTTGGTGTAAGCCAAACACTGCACATCATCAAAAACACACCATCCCTACCATGAAGCATGGTGGTGGCTGCATCATGCTGTGGGGATGCTTCACTGCAGCAGACCCTGGAAGGCTTGTGAAGGGAGAGGGTAAAATGAGTGCAGCAAAATACAGGGAAATCCTGGAGGAAAACTTGATGCAGTCTGCAAAAGAACAGCAACTTGGGAGAAGATTTGTTTTCCAGCGAGACAATGACCCCAAGCATAACGCCAAAGCTACACAGGAATGGCTTAAAAACAACGAAGTTAATGTCCTGGAGTGACCAAGTTAGAGTCCAGACCTCAATTCAATTAAGAATTTGTGGCTGGACTTGAAAAGAGCTGTTCACTCATGATCCCCATGCAACCTGACAGATCTTGAGCAGTTTTGTAAAGAAGAATGGGGGAAAACTTCAGTGTCCAGATATGCAAAGTTGATAGAGACCCATCCACACAGACTCAAGGTTGTAATTGCTGCCAAAGGTGCATCTACTAAATACTGGCTTGAAGGGGTAAATACTTATGCAATCCATTATTTTGTTCTATATTTGTAATTAATTTAGATTACTTTGTAGAGTTGTTTTCACTTTGACACAAAAGTCTTTTCCTGTTAATCACTGTCAAAAAAGCCAAATTAAATCCATCAATGTTGTAAAACAATAAACCACGAAAACTTCCAAGGGGGTGATTCCTTTCATAGGCACTGTATGTCCCTGATTCCCCACGCTCTGAACTAAAGCCCCCTGATCTCCATCTCCTGTATTTCTCTTGAATGACCCTGCATGCATCTTTCAAAACCTACAGCTGTTCTTTAAATCACGTGGACTCCACAGCCAAGAAAGCTCACCCGTGCCTCTTCTTCCTTCGAAGGTGAAGGAAATCTGGCATGTTCCCACCGGCCCTCACCGAGATTTACAGGTGTATTTCAGAAAGCATTCTATCCAGGCTGGAACTGAAATTGGCTCAATATTATCACATTAACCCAAAATACAGTGAAAATCTTGTGTACTGTTCATACATTACACAGTACATTGAGGTAGAACAAGCTAAACCACTAACAGTGCAGAATAGAGTGTAACAGAATGCTTCACAGCTTGGTATGGAAACTGCTCTGCTCAAGAAAACAAGAGTTGTGTACACAGCCTGGACTTCCACACACACTGGCCTCTCCTCCACCGACTGTCTACACTTCCCACTACCTCGGTAAAGCAGCCAACATAATCGAGGACTTGTACCATCCCAAACATCCTCCTTCTCTCCTCCCCTTTCGAGCAGAAGATATCAAAGAGTAAAAGCACATACCACCCGGCTCAAGGACAGTTTCAATCCCACTGTTATTGAACATCTGAACAGATCTCTGCTACTTGGAGAGACAAACTCTTGCCTTCCTGGTCTATCTCATTGTTGCCCTTGCACTTTATTTGTCGACCTGCACTGCACTGCACTTTCCTCATAACGGTAACGCTTCATTCTGCATTCAGTTTTCATCTTACTGCCTCGATGATCTCGCATGCAAATTTGTCTTGCTACATGGGACAATAATTACCAATTCCAAATTGTTTGTGACTGGTAAGTCTTAATGAGAATTCAGAAGTTTCCTCTCTAACTAAGCCTTTGTTTATAGAGTCCTAAAACACGACAGCACAGAAACGGCTTTCAGCCCATCTAATCCAAGCCGAGCTGTTACTCTGCCTAACCCCATTGACCTGCACGTGGACTACACTCCTCCCTCCCATTACAGATCCAAACTTCTCTGAAATGTTACAACGAAATCCATGTCCACCACTTCTGCAGGCAGCTCATTCCACACGCTCACCACTCTCCGAGTGAAGAAGCTCCCCCTCAGATCCCCCTTTAAATAGTTCAATTTTCACCTCTACTCTCACCCAACCTCGATGGAAAAAGACTGCTTGCATCTACACTATCTATAGCCCTCATAATTTTAAACACTTCTGCCGACTCTCTCTTTATTCTCAGCAGCTCCTGAGAATAACATCATATTTATCTATCCTATATATGCCTCAGTGCCAAAACTTGTGTGAGAGATTGGAAATCACAACATTCATAATGCTGAGAAAGGAAATTACTTCAGGAAAAACACAGAGAGAGCCACAAATGGTTAAGAATTAGATTTTTTCCTTTGATTGCACTATCAGGTCAGAAGTAACTTAAATTAACAAGTGACATTGATTTAGCTTTCTCTTGTTATAAAAGGAGGATTTATTTTTGGCTTGAAATAATAACTGGAAAAATGATTTACACCCACATACGCAATGACGAAAAAGCATGAAACATAGTAAAGATGCAAACTAGTCATCCAATGAGCAGGGTGTGACAGAGGAAAAACAGGTGGGGAGAGGGAGGGGGAGGAAGAGAAGGAGGAGGGGGAGAAAGAGGGGGAGGAAGAGAGGGAGGAGGGGAAGAGAGAGGGGAGGAAGAGAGGGAGGAGAGGAGGGAGAGGAGAGAGGGAAGGGGAGGTGGGAGAGAGAGTGGGTGCAGGAGAGTGGGGAGTGAGAGAGGGAGGGAGAGAGAGGGTGAGTGGGAAGGTGAGAGGTTTGAAGAGAGAGAATGAACAGGAGGGGAAGGGTGAGAGTGGCAGAGGGGGAGGGGGCAAGGGGGAGGTGGAGGGGGATTGGGAGAGCGAGGGGAAGTTGGAGAGAGGTAGAGGGTGTAGGAAAAATGTGAGCGAGGGGGCGGGAGAGTGAGATATTTGGAGAGAGAGGGAGACGGAAGGGGAGGAGGGGGTAAGGGGAGAAGAGGGAGAAGAGGAGGGGGCAGGGTGGGAGGGGGTGCGGGGTGCGAGGAAGGGGGTGAGGAGCAGTGTGGGAAAGGGAGGGGCAGAGGGGGCAGTGCGGGGCGGAGAGTGAAGGCTGGAAAAGAGAGAGAGAGTGAGAGTGAGGACTGGGAGACAAATAGGGTTGGCTGGGAGAGAGAGAAAAAAGGGGCTGGGAGATAGAGAAGGGGGTCTGGGATAGAGAGAGGGAAGGCTAGAATAGAGAGAGGAGGGGCTGGGGTAGAAAGGGGGGGCAGGGGTAGGGGGGCTGGGATAGAGATACGGTCTGGGAGAGAGGGGGCTGGCTGGGAGAGCAGACAGAGGGGTACGGGGCAGATTTGGATGAGGCAGAGTTGGGCACTGTGGGGCAGACAGTAAGTGCTGGAAAAGAGAGAGATAGTGAGGGCTGGGAGAGAGGTAGGGGTTGTGAGAGAGAGAGGGGGTGACTGGGAGAGAGATTGGGGTGGCTGGGAGACAAAGAGAAGGTGTTGGGAGAGAGAGGGGGTGTTGAGAGAGGGGGGTTTGGGAGAGAGAGGGGGGGTTTGGGAGAGAGGGAGATGTGTTGGGAGAGAGGGAGGGGTGTTGGGAGAGAGGGAGGGGTGTTGGGAGAGAGGGAGGGGTGTTGGAGAGAGGGAGGGGTGTTGGAGAGAGGGGGGTTTGGGAGAGAGAGGGGGGGTTTGGGAGGGGGGGTTTGGGAGAGGGGGGGTTGGGAGAGAGAGGTGGGGTTTGGGAGAGAGGGAGGGGTGTTGGGAGAAAGGGAGGGGTGTTGGGAGAGAGAAGGGGTGTTGAGAGAGGGGGGTTTGGGAGAGAGAGGGGGTTTTGGGAGAGAGGGAGGGGTGTTGGGAGAGAGGGAGGGGTGTTGGGAGAGAGAGGGGGTGTTGAGAGAGGGGGTTTGGGAGAGAGAGGGGGGGTTTGGGAGAGAGGGAGGGGGTGTGGGGCAGAGTGGGGCAGTGAAGAGCTGGGAGAGAGAGTGAGAGTGAGGACGGAGAGAGAAAAGAGTGACGGCTGCGAGAAAATGAGTGAGGGCTGAAAGAGGGAATGATGGCTAGGAGAGAGAGAGGGGTGGCTGGGATAGAGAGTGGGGGCTTTGATAGAGAAGGGGGTTGGGATAGAGAGAGGGTGCCTGGGAGAGGCAGGGGCTAAGAGAGAGGGGCTCAGGGGGTTGGGGGGCAGAGAGAGGCAGTGCAGGAGACAGTGCTGGGGAGAGACAGGGAGGGCTGCGAGAGAGTAGGTGCACTGGGAGAGGGAGAAGGGTGGCTGGGAAAGAGAGACGGGCTGGTAGAGGGAGAGGGGGTACAGGGCAGGGGGGTGCAGGCAGAGTGGTTCAGTGTGGGGCACCGAGTGAGGGCTGGGAGAGAGAGAGAGAGATTGATGGCTAAGAGACTGAAAGAGTGACTGCTGGGAGATAAACAGGGAGAGTGAGAGAGGGCTGCGAGAGAGAGGTGGCTGGGATAGAGAGAGAGGGCAGGGTAGAGTGGGGTGGTGTGGAGCTGAGAGTGAGGCCTGGGAGAGAGACATGGGGGGTGCTGAGAGAGAGGAGGGCTGGTACAGAGACTAGGAGCTTGGGAGAAAGACGGGGAGGCTGGGAGACTGAGTGGGCTGGGAGAGAGTGGGGAGCAGAGAGGGTCGGCATGGGGCACAGAGTGAGGGCTGGGGGAGAGAGACGGGTGGCTGGGGGGGAGGGAGGGGCGTCTGGGGAGAGGGGGGCTGGGAGAGAGAGGGGGTGGGGCAGGGGGTGTGGGCAGAGTGGGGCGGTGCGGGGCAGAGAGTAACGGCTGGGGGAGAGAGAGAGGGTGAGGGCTAGAGGAGACAGACAGACAGACAGTGACGGCTGGGAGAGAGAGAGGGTGGGTTGGCTGGGAGAGAGGGGGATGGGAGAAAGAGCGGGGTCTGGGAGAGAGAGGGGGAGAGCCAGGAGAGGGTGCGAGCCAGGAGAGAGAAGTGGGAGCCGGGAGAGAGAAGTGGGAGCCGGGAGAGTGAGAGGTCTGAGAGGTCCAAGAGAGAGGGAGGGCCAGGAGAGATAGGGAGAAGGCTGGGATCAAGGTGGGGTGGGAGGGAGACAGGGGTGTTAGGAGCGAAGGAGGGTGGTGGGGCGGAGTGCAAGAGAGACGGGGCGGTGGGGTAGACAGAAGGTGTGGTGGGGTAGAGAGAGGGGTCAGTGGGGGTAGAGAGGGAGGGGGTTGGGGAAGGAGAAGGAAGAGGGGGAAAGGAGGTGGGGAGGGTAGGGTGTGGGGAGCATTTGGAAATTGTGTAGAGGGGAAGTGGGAGGGGGAACAAAGAAATGGAAGTGAAGGAGGTGGAGAGGAAGGAAGGAGGAATGGAATAGGAAACAAACTAGATTGTGTGGGCAAGAGAGAGTGTGGTGGCGAAAAGAAAATGAGAGGGGCAGAGGTGTGTGAAGTGGGAGTGTGGGAGGGAGAGGGGCAGAGGTGGGGAGCTGGGGATGAGGGAGGGGTAGGAGACCGTCTGGTTAGTGATAGGTG